>NW_024080762.1:2000995-2600995 GCF_003009895.1 Hyaena hyaena
TCCTTCTCTCCCTCTCTCTCCTTCCTTCCTTCCTTCCTTCCTTCCTTCCTTCCTTCCTTCCTTCCTTCCTTCCTTCCTTCCTTCCTTCCTTCCCTTCTTTCCTTCCTTCCCTTCCTCCCTCCCTCCCTCCTTCCTTTTCACTGTGACCTCTGGGTTAACATTTTCCTTGAAACAGGAAACCAAATGGCAAAGATATACTTAGTGTAGGTCTCACTCACAACCATGAATATCAGAGGGTGGAATCTTTATTCCTTCAGGGCTTCTAACCAGCAAAGAAAACAACTAAAATCTTAGATTTCTGAGTGGCAGGCCACATTTTACCTTCGATGCTTCTAGCAAAACATCTAATTTTAGAAAACAAGACATTTGGGGGAAATGTCATGATTAAAGAATATGCAGATGAAAGGAAATGCTTTTATATTTTCTGCCTATTTAAAGGTACATGCTCATGGAAGAAAATTTGTCATATATTATACGGATAAGCAGTAAAAATATAAATCAATAGAAATACATAGGAAGAAATATTTTAAATATTGGGCTAAAAAAGAGGTATAAAGATAGCTATTAAAATTTCTGGAGGGGGTGTCTGGGTGGCTCAGTCGGTTAAGCGGCCAACTTTAGCTCAGGCCATAATCTCGTGGCTCATGAGTTCAAGCCCCGCGTCGGGCTCTAGGCTGACAGCTCAGAACCCGGAGCCTGCTTTGGATTCTGTGTCTCCCTCTCTCTCTGACCCTCCCCTGCTCACTCTCTGTCTCTCAAAAATAAGTAAATGTTTAAAAAAATTAAAAATAAAAAGTTCTGGAGGCTGCTTCTGCTATACTTGCCTTCATTTATTTTTCTACTTTCCCTGGTATAAACCGGGTTCCCTATCCTGACTCAGCAACACTTTGAATCGTGGGCTCCAATTTGGCCTTTGGGGACCTGTCATCACATTACGCATGTGATGCAGGAATCTCCAAGTTTTTAGCATCGTGGGCAGGATGAACATGCTCTTTCTGTGGCCACTTTGAAGAACACATATAGTTTCCTTTGTTTGTAGTTCTCTGGTGACTCATGGCAAACTTGACGCAGAGGCAAGAATTCTGTGGTCTCTCATGCAGTCGGGAACTTCACATAGAGACCAGGAGGCTCCGATAAAAAATCTGATTGAGGTAAAGCAGCCTGGCAGGTGATTATGACTAGCCCCAGGTTGGTCTTTTTTAACTGGGTAGACTATTTTTGTATTTATTTGTACTTGACTTCTACCAGTGCAGGGATTCAAGGTTGGGAGGGGTGCTTTTAAAGACATGCACAGGGGTGCCTGGGTTGCTCAGTTGGTTAAATGGCTGACTTCAGCTCAGGCCATGATCTTATAGTTCATGGGTTCGAACCCCACATCAGACTCTGTGCTGACAGCTCAGAGCCTCGAGCCTGCTTCAGATTCTCTGTCTCCCTCTCTCTCTGCCTCTCCCTCACTCCTGCTTTGTCTCTCTCTCTCAAGATTAAACAAATATTTTAAAAAATAAAAAAAAATAAGGACATGCGCAAATAGGATAAGGATAAATATATCAAGCAGCTGAAGCAGAAGGAAAATACATAAGAGAAGGTAAGGTTGGTACAAAGATTGCATTCCTGTAAGGTCTTGTCCAATTGCTAGAGGGAGGTTATAAATTGGTACTGAGCTTCCAAATTGCCAAGACTGAGAAGCAAGCAGGATGGACCACCAAGATCAGAGCTTGTAATTCCCAAACACGCAACGCACATATACACACACACGTGTGCGCGCCTGCATGTGTGCGTGTGCGTGTGTGTGTATGTGTGTGTGTACCATGTGTCCTGGCTTTCCCGCTTGACTGCTGATGGAGATTCTTTCTGGGGACTGTTGCCAAGTCTGCCTGTGCCCTTTTTCATTCTTTCCACACTCAGCTGCTCCAAAGTTGGGGTGCTGAGACTGCCCCATTGTTTTGTCTTCACTGGGAATGATCTGGAATGATCTGGAAGATCTACTGAAGCAGCCCTCAACTGATGATGAAAAGGAGGGCCAATGAGCTAGCTTCCTTGCTAATCTGCTGGATGGTTTTGAGTTATGTGGTACCTTGACTCCCAGGGGTCACTAGCAGGATGGAAGCCCAGGCACACACAGTGGTCGCCTGCTCGATAAACACAACTGTCCTGGGTGCCTCCCTCTCCTCTACTGGGGTTTCCTGACACCATCTGCCAAATGAACTGTTTGCACTCAGGTTATTGGCTCAGGGTCTGTGGCTGGGTAAACCACACCAAGATGGGGACGTGACGGGATCTAGTGAGATGCAGCAAACTCAATAATGATTGTTATGTGCTGCCTCTTATAAGGACCTCCAATACAGCCAAGGGCAGTCCTGCACACTCAATGCCATGGCCACCCACTTACTGCTCTGGGGGAGGTCCACGTGATAGAACCCACTTTTGGCACTGCTGTGTGAGGCTGAGCCAATGGCTCCATTTGCCCACCGATTTCTAATCCCTCACAAGACAGGGGTGGTCCACAGGTCCCCTCTGGTTCTGAGATTCCTTGACATAAAATATGCCACACCTAAGTAAGTTTAAGTTTTTAGGGAGAAAAAAAATCACAGCGCACCTTGCTAAAGTGTTTTTCAGAGAATTCCAGTCTGTTCTGTTCAAGCCCTCAAGCTTGGAAGACGGGGGGTCTTGGAGGAGAGGAAAGTCAGTGTCTGGAGCAGTCTTCTCATTGCTCCATGTCATGACCAAAGAGGTGGGAGGGGCGTGAGGATGGAGGGAGCAAGGACGAAGGGGGGCCTTCAGTGAGGCCTTCTGGACACATAGCGAGTCTATTATAAGCAACAAGCTTTGGCTGCAGAGTAGGAAGGAATTATGGGGCAAAATGGTCCGAGAGATCAGGTCTCTATAACAGAAACTCAGGGCAGGATGGTCTCACTGTGGCTGGGGAACAAAGAGAAATCCCCGTTGCAGCCTTAACAAGTTATGTTCAGCACGGTGTGGACTTGTCTAGCCCAACTATTTCATCCCAAAATGGGAAAATGACCCCTACCACAGAGGGCTCTGCTGGGGATTAAGTGAGAGTGTCTAACACTCGAACACACAGTAGTAGATGCTCAGTAAGTACTGCTGTTGCAATCTATTGACCGATCCGGAATTAAGGAAATACACGGACATCTCTGATTACAAACCTCTCAACATTTAGAAAGTGGGCATCTCTACTCAGAGCTGTTTCAAAACCAGTTTGTGTTTTCTATTTGATCAAATCCCGTAGAGAGAAAACACACATGACATTCAAACCACGCACTGTTCCAGAATGACAATGCCTTAAGGGTCCTTAAACTCACTACTGAATTTCAGCAAAGAAAATTCTAACAGAAAACTAAGTGAAATGGCTTCCCTGTGACTTCTAAGTACTAGCTGTGGCTTTATTGAGCTACTCCTCTCCCTGGACCTCAGATTTCCCATAACTAACATTGAGGGGCACTGGGCCAGATGCATTTGAGGAGCCTATTCATGTCTTCGGTCTGTTCTAATTCTAGGACCCCCTGGGAAAGCAGAGAACTGAGTTCTTTATGTGGCCACAGAGTTACTTCCGTCTGTCATCACCACGCTTGTGTCATGAGCACCTCAGAGGCCGGCTTAGAGCATCTAAACCTTAATGACTCCTTTGCTTTCCTTCCCCTGTCAATAAATTACAGGGTGATGTTTTTCCTCTTGTTACCATTCCCTATAATTTATGTCCTGTGGTCTCAGAGGTTCCTTTAGGGCCCAGGAAAATCTGCCTATTCTGTCCTGAAATTCAATGTTGGTTTGCAATTAAAGTTACAGTAGAGCCTCTGGAGCAGACACCAAAGACATAAGGTCTCTCCCATCACTTTCAACCAATCCTTCAGGGCTCAGCTCCAGCTCTCTGCTCTTGTGAAGCTCTGGCCTGTTCATGTCTCTTACTTCTTGAAGTCATTTTAACTGACGGGGGTCTCTGTACGCCGTGTTATTAGCGCCTTATTATATACTTTGCTAGGTTCTAATTGTCTGCACCATATAATTGAGGAGTGGGATGCACGAAGGTAGGCTATATTCACTGGCGTCTAGCATGGGCTCTCGAATCAGACAGAATTTCTGCTCTTAGGACTGTGTGATCTGGGCCATATAACGTGGGCACATCTGTGATGTACATATAATGGACATTTGTCATTTTTATCTCCCAAAGACTGCTTTTTCTGGAAACAACCAACCTGATATCACTGTGTGATTCAGGAAGGCTGAACCAAATCTCCCAGTTCCAGGGGTGGGTGGGGGTCCAGGACTTGGGCTGGCCAATCAGCATATTTATATGTACTCAACCATGTACCATAGTTATCTGTACTAAACCATGACTTAATTGATGTGATATTATTAATAATAGTATTTTTAAAAATGTTTATTTATTTTTGAGAGAGAGAGAGAGAGAGAATGAACAGGGGAGGGGGGAGAGGGGGCAGAACAGAGGATCTGAAGTGGGCCTTGTGCTGACAGCAGACTGCCTGATATGGGGCTCGAACTCATGACCTGCAAGATCATGACCTGAGCCAAAGTCCAATGCTCAACTGACTGAGGCGCCCAGGCACCCCTAGTCTTTAATTTATCCCACTTAGTATGAATATACAAACATTTTGCTCTGAATATATGTATGCATTTGCCTAGAACCCTACTACAATATTATCCTTCGAATATCAAAAATGAAATTACCAACTTCTGAAACACATGTGAGCCCCAAGAGCTTTAGAGAACACAATGTGAACTTGTACAGATTTCCTGCCTTTGCACACACTGTTCCCTCTGCCTGGAAAGTTCAGTGCTCCTCCCATCATCTTCTTTAACTGACAAATTCCTTCTTATTCTGTATGCCCCAACCTAAATGTCTTCTCCTCTGTGAAGCATTCCCGATTTTCCCAAGCACAATTAGCCATGTCTTTATCTGGGTTCCGATGCCACTTGATTCACACACATTACAGTACAAGCAGTTTTCACACGGCTGTGTGGTCCTTCCTGCCCCTTTCAGAGGGCTCCTAGGAGCGGGCACCAATCTCTGTGTCTTTAGTTTTCCATACAATGTCCAGCGTCAGCATCATGGAGAAAGGGCATCTCACCTCTACAACTTCCTGAAGAAGGTCACAGAATTGTGGAAGGTACATGAATCCAGTTCTGTGAATTGTGCCACAGAAGTTTCCATTCTAATCTATTCTCCGATGCTGCAAAACCCTGATTTCCCATCAATATAGAAGAGTAAAAGAAAGAAAAGCTCCGTCACCTTAGAATTGGCTGACTGGCACATCAACCACCAAGAGTGATGGGGAAGCTCGCCTGCCACCCCTAAGACTAACGAGTCAGGGCTGCCTAGATGTGCAAGTCAGCCCACATCTCCGGGGACTGGCGTGTGGCTTCAGTACACATTTGTCGCTGGGGATGAAGAATTTATGAACCAACAGGATACATTCACAGGAGACGGGAGTGATAACGAGGCAGAAGGAATCCCTGCATGGAGAGCAAGGATACTCTTTTTGAGGCTGGACAAAGCCATCCCTATTTAGGCTACTGACAGACTTACTATAAAACACGGAAATCAGAGGCCATGTAAGTACTTATTTGAACCAATAAAAATACATGGACTTAAAAAAAATGTACTGTCCTTCTACTTCAGTGTGCTTTCTTTCTCAGGAAGGAAAGCCAAAATAATTAAGCGTTATTTGACTTAACCATTATGGTGTGTATCCGGCTTTAAGCCGTGACTTAGAGTTCTGTTAATCATCAAAATGCTTCATGATTAGAAGGCTCCCTTCGTCCAACAATCCCAAGTGCTTACTCATAGTTCTTAGATGTTTTCAGTGGCATTTGGGATTGCAATTCCCTTTGAATGGGTTTTCCAGAGCTTTTGGAAGATGTGGTTCCAGAGGAGCTGCCCCCCCACCCCCGCCCCGCCCCCCAGGGGACTCACTGGGTCTTCACTACCTGAGCCTCAGGAGGAAGATTCCTGGAGTGGCTTTGCTTGCAGGGCCCCCAGCAAGACTCTGCTACACCCTCTGTCTCTGAAGGCCACCCTCATCAGTCACGACACAGCTTTTCTACTCTGGTTGGACATGAAGGCTCAATGAATGTGTGCCACACACGTGCACTTGGTGTTCGGTGCAATGCTGCACAGGACGAAGCAGGACGTAGGAAGGGTTTCCCAGCCTTGGTTTACTGGCAGACCAGATGGTCCGGGGGAGAAACTCGTAAGAGAGCAACTGAGATCAAACCAGATCCAAGGCTTAATGTGATAGAAAGTCCCAAAGCAGATGGGGCTCTGGGACCGGAGATGGTGTGCAGGGGTGACCTGGAGGATGCAGGATTGAAACGGGCAGGGAGAGGGGCGCCTGGGTGGCTTAGTCGGCTAAGCGTCCGACTTTCGCTTAGGTCATGATCTCACGGTCAGTGGGTTCGAGCCCCGCGTCGGGCTCTGTGCTGACTGCCAGCTCAGAGCCTGGAGCCTGCTTTGGATTCTGTGTCTTCCTCTCTCTCTGACCCTCCCCTGCTCATGCTGCCTCTCTCTCTCTGAAATAAATAAAAACATTAAAAAAAAAAAAAAAAAGAAACGGGCAGGGAGAGGCAGGGGTGTGATGAAATGGACACAGCACCACATCTAGCCACTGTTTTGCTGCTACATTCCAGGGGGAAGGATGCTAGAGTGTGAGGTCAGGGTCTTTGTCTGATTGGCTCACTTGCTGAATCATGCCAACTGCTTAGAACAGTGTACGGGCTCTCTGTAAATAAAGTGCTGATGAATGCAGTGGAGGCCTGGGAGCCTCCCCTTTCCCCTACCTCCCCACCAACCTTCCATCAGACTCAGATGCTTGAGGTACAGATCCAACCATCACTACAGGGTCAGCATACTTGGGGAACAAACTGTATACAGCCGAGGTCTCTTACAAATAGCTTTGAACACATTTAATGTAGCTGGTTTAACCGCTGAAAACCACAGCCGCTCTTTCAAGTTACTCCCAAGCTTTCACTCACCCAAGCTCAGATGCTGTAACCGGGCCCATCATGCTTGTGTTGCTTCTAGACCATTTGCCCTTCAGCTCTGGGGTGAGCAACTGTGTGGTCTTGAGCAAGCCGCACAACCTCTAAAAGACTCATTTTTCTCCTACGTGAAATTGGTGGGTTGGACTACATTATCTCTCAGGTTCCTTCCCAAATAATGATTCAAGAGACTGGAATTTGGTATTTAACATCGCTTTCTGGCTCTCGGGATGAAAGAGTGTTTTTTCATTCGAGCCCCGGATCCACCCTTCTGCTGAGAAAACCACAGTGACCTCCCAGCCCTCCTTCACCAGCTGGGAAGGTGTGGCCTCCTTGTCCTGGCTTTAGGTATTCTGCGCTTGCTCTTTCTCCTTTTGCTACTGCCCACCCTTATCTTCCCATTTGAAAGCATCCTAAATCTTTTCTTCTCCTCTCTCTTCCACTCAGGGCCCTTGACTCCTTAAGATTTGGTTAAAGCACTGGGGCCACATTTTGGATCCCCGACTGTAAACATCCGCTCTGTAGAACCTCCTGATACTCTGTCTGTTTTCACACACGCTCCACTCTCCCCAGCTCCGTATTCATTCCTTCTCATTCATACCCCTGCTCACTGCACATTCTGCTTGCCTGTGCCAGATACCTCCTCGCGGCTTTACGCAATTCCTCTGGCCTGACTGAAGAACCTTTCTCCACTAGGCTTTAGAGATCAGGTGTTTTTACCACAAGAACAGCTGCTGTACACTGAGCATTTGCTGTTCGCTGAATGCTTTCTGGAAATTACCTCCTTGATCTTTGCTAGAACCCTATGAGGGTGACACAGTCGTCACCATTTTAAAGGTGAAAAAATGATGCTTAGGGAAGTAAGGGCCTCCGTCTGTCCAAGTGAGAAGAGGCAGGACTGGAGATTCAAGTTCAGGCTTGTGTGTCTCAAAGCCCGTGGGTCTTCTCGCACTCTGCCAAAGACACAAACCCTGTTCAGGAGTTTGTGATATGCCTTTGTCTTTTAGTGGCTACTCCTGGATTCAGAGAATTTTAAAGTTGGAGCATATTTAAGAAATCACTTAGTTTTAGTGACTTCTAATAGAACCTAAGAAATAGAAGAACATACCCACACAGAAGGAAGGAATGATACACTTACATGGAAGAACGCACATAGATTATATACATCTATAATAAAAATGTAAGTATATCTTTACAGCCTTTCATGGCACATTTACAAAAACTGGTATATTGGCTACGAAGAAAGCCTTTTTCTACAGCTGAAACTATTGTGCACAATATATCCCCGAGCTGCATTATTTTCGACTACACACATTTGATGTTCTAGGCAAAGGAAAAAATAAAAACAATATCTGCCATGGCCTAAATGTGCCCTTATCTCTCCCAGCTGAAAACCTTTCTTTATTAATACGGTTTCTGAGACTTGAGATGGCTTCCTCCACTATCTGTCTATAGAAAAAATAGTTTTCGATCCCGCCTTGAACATGGCTGTTCCTGATCCTTGCGACAGGGTATGATATGTTTATTAGAGTAATTTGTATCTCAACTTTAACCTACATGTTGGTACCCACCTTTAGAGGACAGATTTGGGGGGTCGGGTCTCACCTCCTTATGAATACCACAGCGCTTCGCACAAACCTTATACACAAAATAGCACCCAATATACAGTTGCTGAATTTAATTGTGAGTTACTTATGTTGCGTTGGTGCAGAGTAGAAATAAAAATAAATAACAACTGTAGAGAGGCAGATTTGAGTACATCCTAATATAAAGCACTTGGTCTTTTACATCAGTTACTTATTCTGTCCCTTAAATATATGCCTGGGTTGAAATTTTAGCATTCTTTCTGTCAGTTCATATTGACTTTCTAAGCTAACGTAAATAAATTTATGAATATGCTGAATCAGGAAATATGTTTTTTTAAGTAAAAAAATATTTTTAAAGGAGAAATGCCTAATTGAGTATGCATGCCAACAACACAGTACAAGAAGAGAGGGAAGAAAAAAAGACACCCATTATTGCATTAGTTTTGAGTCTAAGTAGATTTTTCCATTTATTTTGTGACTTTCTGTTAAGGTACCCAATACTTTCTATCAAGGAAATTTTCTCAAAAGGCATCAAATAAAAGTTTGCTTGAGCCTCTCATCATATGCCAGCTACAATTAAGCACTTTTCTCTAATGTAGCTGAGCTGCTTAATAACATTAGCTACACAAGAGAAAAGGAAAGCTAAAGGAAGGTGCTAAGGTCACCCTTTGCCGTTGTACAGATCTTTATAGTTCCACAACGCACTCGCATTGACATGATCTTATTAATATTCCTTACATGCCATCAAGAGAAATTTTATTACCATTCCCATTTTACAAATGAGGAAATAGAAGTCTAGAAAGATTATATGCCCAACAGATATATGTTGGGAGAAAAAGGAAAAAGAAGAAAAGAAGAAAGGATAAAAATGTATCTCATGAAAGATAAAGACGGCAGGTTGAGCAGAGGCATTTTCTTTTCAAAATGCCATTCAAATGGCAGAAAAGATTCATGTGTTGTAACAACAACTATAAGACAAGAAAGCATACAATCAGTAGATAAATTTCTTGAGGAGTTTTTGGATATTAGAAAGTTTATGTTGGCGGGGAGCCTGGGTGGCTCAGTCGGTTAAGCGTCCGGCTTCGGCTCAGGTCATGATCTCACGGTTCGTGGGTTCGAGCTCCGCGTTGGGCTCGGGCTCTATGCTCACAGCTAGCTCAGAGCCTGGAGCCTGCTTCAGATTCTGTACCTCCCTGTCTCTCTGACCCTCCCCTGCTCACGCTGCCTCTCTCTCTCTCAGAAATAAATAAAACATTAAAAAAAAAAAAAAAAAAAGAAGAAAGTTTATGTTGGCAAGAGACCACAGTGGAAGAAATCACCAAAACAGACTATTGCAGAGATGGAAAAATTCTAAACTCAGAAACCACAGGTACAATGAGCAGGAGGTGTAGTCGAGTCAGAATGGTCATTAATGTCAAGGACAGGACTGGCTAAAGAACAGTAAGGTGGGTCACACCCCATTTCCCCCAGAGGCCAAGAGAGCAGGTGGTGGGAGATTCAACATGTCTGTCTCAAATACTGATAGATGAAATAGGCAGATGTTAGGTAAAGATAAAAAAGACTCGAACAACTCCATCTGTGACCTTGATTCAACAGATATATCAAAAGTCCCTGTGCCTAGTTATCAAGAATAAACATTTTTCCCAAGTTCACTTAAAATGTTGGCAAAGACTGTCCGTATATACTAGGCAACAACATAAACTGCAACAATTTTCAAAAAGTCAACTTTGGGGCACCTGGATGGCACAGTCGGTTGGGCGGCCGACTTTGGCTCAGGTCATGATCTCACGGTTCGTGGGTTCAAACCCGGCATCGGGCTCTGTGCTGACAGCTAGCTCAGAGCCAGGAGCCTGTTTCAGATTCTGTGTCTGCCTCTCTCTCTGACCCTCCCCTTCTCATGCTGTCTCTGTCTCTCAGAAATAAATAAAACGTTAAAAAAAATTTTTTTTTAAAGTCAACCTCACAGATACAACATTCTCTAATTGTGATGTGATCAAACTAGAAATGAACCTGGGCCATACATCTGAAAATATAACTAAACATGGGTCAGAGATTATATCATAATGACAATGTTTAAAACTATGTAAAGCCAAATAATAATAAAAATACTATATATCAAAACTTAAGGGATGCAACAAAAGTGGCATTTCAAGAAAAATTACCACCTTTAATGTTCATATTTGGACAGATGAAATGTTAAAAATCAGTGAGCTAAACATAAATTTATAAAGGTAATAAAGTTAAATAAATAAATAAAAAGAATATCAAATGAATCAGTCCAAAGAAGGTAGAAGGAAAAAGAAGAGCAGAACTTAATGAGATGGAAAACAAAGCTTCAATGCAGAGGATCAACAAGTCACAAATTGACTTTTCATAAAAACTAGTAACAGTGACGTATTTCTGATGAGAATGGACAATAAAAAGAATGGGGAGAGAACAAATGATGTTTGTGGCAACTCTAGACACACCACTAGATGCTACAGACAGACTGTTGAATTCAAACACACTAAAATTGAGGACTTCTGTTTATCAATAGATAGTACAAAACTTTAAATTCAAAGCACAAACCGGGAAATATTACATGGAATAACAAGCAAAGGATTCATAGTCAAAATATATAAAGAACTAAATCAGTAGTGAAAAGAGAAGAACCACATCTAAAATCAGGAAACAGACATGAACAGGCATCTCACAGGAGAGGAAACATGAATAGTCTGTATCCATGTAAATATCACACTATAGCAATAGTTGTTATTCAGAGAAAAGTCAACCAACACAAACTAATAACATGTTATACGTAACGCACCAAGAAAAATTAATCTGTCTGATGATGCCAAATATTGACAAAGAGATACCTAACTGAGAACACTTACACAGGGCTAGTAGAAGTTAAACTTGATACAACCGCGTTATAAATAATTTGATTTAATCTTGTGGAATTAAACACATACTCTCTGACCTACTAATTCAACTTCTAAGTATACACCCTAAAGGAATCCTTGCACATATATGTGAGTAGACGTTTCAAAATGCTCATAGCAGCATCGTTTATAACAGAAAACTGACCAGGAAAGAAACCAAATATCTATCAACAGAAGAAAAGATAGTTTATCACAGAGAATACTACGTAGCAGTGAAAACCAATGAATTATAATCCTTGTGTTAAATAAAGGGAAGCAAGATCCTGTTTATATAACAAAACTAAATAAAATTAAATGGTATATTCTTTAGAGATACATATATATGTGATAAAATTACATATATGTATACAGATTACATATATATTCTAAAATTACATATATATGTACTATATATATTATAGGTAAGGAAATGACAACCTTACCTTTCTCTAGGAGAGAAAAGAGGGGGATGGACCGGGGCATTAGCACTGAGAATGTTTTATTTCTTTAGCTGGCTGGTAGGCTCATAGGTGTTTATTATTTTGCTTCATAACTCATTAGTATGTTACATATATTTTCTTATGTATAATAAATATTACACTTTCCTTAGAAATAAAAAGGTAACTAAAACAGGTGCTCAAAGACCACCTCTCCCTACAAGGGCTGGCTTCAGGACAGAGTTCAACAAACTTTCAAGACGAGGCTAATTCTTCTGTTTTTTAAACTGTTTCAAAGCATGCTAAAAGATGAGAGACTTCTGAACTTCTTTTACCAAACTAGCAAAATCCTTGTCTAGCACAATAAAAGAGAGCCACAAACAATCGCACTCATTAAAAAAAAAAGCCCAAAATTCAAAATAAAATATTCACAAATCAAATCCACTAGTGAATTTAATGAATAAATCACTATGATTAAGATCGATAGTTCCAAGAATGTTAAGAGAATCCAACATGAAGAAATGTATTAATAGAGTTCACTTGTTAAGTAGATTAAAGGAGAATACCACATCAGCATTTCATGAAGGTAAACAATGTTTAATAAAATTGAACAACATTCCTGATACAAACTTAAAAGGGAAACTGTCGCTGGATAAAATTGATCCATTTAAAACACCTGGCAGGCATCACACTGAGTGATGAAATATTAGCCTTCCCGTTTAGGTCTGAAAGACAAGAATGTTCACTTTCATTGCTCTGATTAAACACTGTCTACTGGAAGGCCTAGCAATTGAATGAAGACAAGAAGTAGAAATAAGAGGTACCGGACATCTGGAAAGAAGCAGCAGAATTGTCATTATTTGCAAGTTGTAGGCATCTACACGCATACATCTGTAGGCATATACACACGTGCCCTCACACACATATCCACACACCCTTCTGCTGATAAGTGTGTACAAATGATTCCAAAGAACAAATGCCAAACTGTTAACAATGGTTTCGTCTGGGAGGGAGGAAGGATTGGGAAGGGAGTGAGGGTAAAGGGGAACCTCTGACTTATTCTTCGCATTTCTTGAATTTGTTTTTTATAACAACAGCTTTCCTAATTTAAAAGGAAAGCCAAAATGTTGAAAGTCATACGGCTGAACATGGTAGACCCAAGGCTGAAATTCTGTTTTGCATTACCAAGTTCGTTCCACATAGTGGGTTTTTCATTTTAGACATCAGAAAGCAGAAGGAAAGGTCGAGCCGCTGAGCACTGTGCACAGAGAATCAGTAATGATGGGCATTACATCGATCCTTCACTTCTATTTGCCACAAATAACACCCCAGGGACCAATAATCATGGCTGGCTTTTTATAAAGGCTATCGCTACATACAGAGCAACTCTACAGAGGTGCCTAGGTAGTCTGACTCCTAGTTTCAGCTCAGGTCACAATCTCACAGTTTGTGAGACCGAGGCCTGTGTTGGGCTCTGCGCTGAAAGCATGGAGCCTGCTTGGGATTCTCTCTCTCTCTCTCTCTGTCTCTGTCTCTCTCTCTCTCCCTCTGCCCCTCTCTCCCACTTACATGCTCTCTAAAATTAAAAAAGAAAAGCAACTCTACATACAGTATTTATTTTAGTTCTTAAAAAATAATTTCAATAATCTATGACCATGAAAATGTCCCACAGTGATAACCTAAATGACATGTCATTAAAGATAAGATTCATATTAAGACTGTAGATACGTAGGGGCACCTGGGTGGCTCAGTTGGTTAAGCTTCTGACCCTTGATTTCGGCTCAGGTTATGATCTCACTTGGTTAAGATTCTGACCCTTGATTTCAGCTCAGGTTATGATCTCACCATCCTGAGCTCAAGCCCTGTTTTCAGGCTCTGCACTGGGTGCAGAATCTGCTTAAGATTCTTTCTCTCCCTTTCTCTCTGCCCCTTTCCTGCTCATGCACTCTCTCTCTCTTTCTCTCAAAAAAAAAAAAAAAAAAAGACTGCAGATATGTAATTTCTGGCACTTTCGAAAAAGCACAGAAGAAACTCCAACCCTAGGGATCCAGTGACTGACAACCTTCTCCCACCACATCCCCTCACAATGTATGCTTCTGTAATCTGAACAGAGCTTTGTTTCCAGAATATGCCATGTTCTTTCTTATTTCTGGGGCTCTATAGACGCTTTCCGTCTGCATGGAATGCCCTCCATCCCTCTTTTTCCACTTAAAATGAGCCACCCTACTCATGGGGTGCCTGGGTGGCTCTTCAATTGAGCGTCTGGCTTCGGCTCAGGTCATGATCTCCTGTCTGTGGGTTCAAGCCCTGCATCAGGCTCTGTGCTGACAGGTCAGGGCCTGGATCCTGCTTTGGATTCTGTGTCTCCCTCTCTCTCTGCCCCTCCCCTGCTTGCACTCTGTCTCTTTGTGTCTCTAAAAAAAAAAAAAAAAAAAAAAGGAAAAAAAAATGCCTACTTGTCTGTGCAGAGAAGAGTTAACTAACAATAGCAGACCTGAGTGCTTACAAGGTTGGCCGCAGACTGGTGTTTGGGAATGGACTCGGGGAGGGTTCCCACTACTCCCAGAACTGGTAAAAGTGGCTAACTGTGTCTATACTACACTAGTAATAGGGTTTATGCTGAACACCCTGTCTAGCAATCTGGGCTATGGCTACACGGTAGGTAAAGGGTGCCTCTGTGGCCAGTCCCCCCAAAACCATTAAGTGCTGGGTCTCTAAGAAGCATCCCTAGCTGACAACATTTCACATGTATTGTCACAACTCCTTGCAAGGGGAATCAAGTGTGTCCTGTGTGACACCACTGGGAGAGGACCCTGGGAATGTTGCCTCGTTTCCCCCAGACTTTATCCATGCACCTTTACCTTTGTGGGTTTTGTTCTTTATCCCTGCCCTAGAGTGAATCATAGCTGTGAGTTCAACTATATGGGGAATCACTGAATCAACGTGAATCACTGAACTTGGGGACTGTCTTGAAGGCCCCCACAGTACACAACCTTCCAAGTCTCAGCTCAAACATGATGTTGCAGAGTTTCTCTTCCCTTTGTTAGGCAGACTGCATTGCGTCTTTACCCCTTTGCCTCTGCTCTCGCAATTATACCAAATTTCATATTGCATGATCATTAACTGTTTGCACGCTGGGCCCTCTTTAAAGTGTAAGCTCATGAAAGACAAAGACCTGAGCTTTTCCTTCTCTCCTTGGCATCTGAGTGGCACACCCTGGCAGCACCCTCAACGGTAACTGTAGTAACAGCCAGTAAGTGCTGTTCACTATGTGCCCAACACCATAACTAGGAGCTCTACGCACACTATCACATTTAATCCTTCGAACCACCCCTTCAAGGAGCTGCTTTTATTATCCTCATTGTAAAAATAAAAAACAGAGAGATTCTAAGGTTAGATGAATGAATGAACCACCCAAAGAACATCATTCTAGCCCTTAAGGAATCACTTTGCCACGTGGCATTCTAGTGCTATGGTTATTAACTCACGTGCACTGTGTGCTATGAGCTTTGCCAGGGGTGTTATCTATTACATCATGTATTATATGCACTACTATGTAATTTTTTTTTATTTTTTTATTTTATTTTTTTAATGTTTTATTTATTTCTAGGAGAGAGAGAGAGACAGCATGAGCAGGGGAAGGTCAGAGAGAGAGGGAGACACAGACTCTGAAATAGGCTCCAGGCTCTGAGCTGGCAGTCAGCACAGAGCCCAACGCGGGGCTCGAACCCATGAACCACGAGATCATAACCTAAGCAAAAGTTGGACTCCTAACCGACTAAGCCACCCAGGCGCCCCCATGTAATTTTTATATTATAGCATATATTTTGTTATTATTTTTTACTAGGTAAGACAGGCCTACTGTACACAATTCAAAAGGTACAAGTGCAGTGGAGGTCTCTCACCTGCCCTCCACCCCCAGCCACCCCATTTCCTCCCCATTACTGTAGACCCTTCCAGAGAGGGGAAAGACAAGTAACGTTAACGCATTTTCCACACAGAGTAGAACTTTATACATGTTGTCCTGCAGCTTGCGCCTCTTACCCGACAAGATATCCTGGTGGTCATTTCACAGCAGTATCTATAGAAAGAACTACATCATTCGCTTTGAACATCTGCCTTGTGTCCCTTATCGAGGGACATTTAGGTTTTTGCAACAAACTGACAATGAAAGATGGTTCAGAGAGCATCTTGCACATTTAGAGTGGATTTACATGATAAAGTATTAGAAATGGAAAAGCTGGGTCCAAGGGCTATTTATTATTTATTTTTAATGTAAAAAATCGACTTCAAAGTTTTTACTTAAATTCCAGTTACTTAACATGTGGTGTAACAGTAGTTTCAAAGTGTACAGTGCAGTGTTCTACACTTCCGTACATCACTGGGTGCTCATCAAAACAGAAATTACTCATATGCCGTAACATTTGCTTTTTTAAAAGGTGTAATTCAGTGTTGTTTTTTTTTAGTACAGTCACAAGATCATGCCCCCCTCACCACCATCTAATTCCAAAACATCTGCATTGCTACCCAAAGAAACCCTGTCCCCATTATATTTAATTTTAATTTTTGATTTTGATAGGTTTTGCCAAATCGCTTCATCAAATTAAAAAACAAACTTCTTTTTGACCCACTTCGAAAACTGTGTCGGTTTCTAAGTTGCCTTTTGAAAGCTTCGCCCTCCTCGCATATAACAGTATCTCACTGGTCTTATCTGAGGAGGTTAAGTCCAAATTCAGGAAAGAAAAGGCACACGCCCACCCCCACATGCCATTCTGCTGCGTCCTGCAAAGAAACTGGATCCTGGCATGTTTTGCACACAAACAAAAGCACCAGAAGTCCAGCCTGACTTCATGGCCTTTTACATTCTTTAGGGGATGCATGCAACCTCTACAAGTGAACGCGGCCGCTCTCCTAATTTTGACAAGGCCAAAGGCATTCTAGTGACCTCAGTGTTCTTAACAAGGTGGACCTAAGGGCTACTGCCACCGGAAAATCAAGGAAGAAATAGTCCTTCCCTGCGTTTGTCCTCAAGCCCACGCACCGACCCCAGACCAGGTTGTCCTTGGCTCACCGTTCCCGGTGCCTACAGTGCCAGCAACAGGACCCCAGATAAGGCTTGCCTGGCGCAACGCCCCCTCCGCCCACCACCTGCCAGCGCCTGCTTCTCCGGAAGGACTTCACACTCTGGGAAACGGACTCTGAGCTGCTAAACAACACTAGGTGCACAACGCTCTCTACCTCCTTTTCCCCTTTTCCTCATGCGTTTTTAGGAACATCCACAGGGAAGACAATTAAAACCTGCAAGAAAACCAGCTGGCAGCGAAAAAGAAAATCTTGGTGACTTGGGGACGCCGCCACATGTTTATGGGCGAGTTTTGTAAGTAACAGGGCTATAAAAAAGGAGGCTCTTATAAATAAATGCCACATTCTTCAAAGCTCTGTGTAAACTACATTCTTTTTAACGAGGGAGGGGGAGCTACTGGCATATTCATGTTCCTTCCTCGTCATTTCATTTCCAACAAGGGGAAAGGAATCCTAATTGTACAATTTCCTAGGAGCGCAGCAGTGCCGCCGCCAAGGCTCTGCGCTGGCGTGTGCACGGGAGCACACGCACACACAGCAGAAGGAAAACAAGGGGAGAGGGAAAGACACATGAGGGTCTTTATTTCGCATAGCGGAGCAGAACAAAGGAGCAGGAGAGTGGGCACCTCGTCACCTCTGGTTGGGGTTGGGTTTTCTGGCTATCAAGCACATACCCTTTAACTCAAAAGACAGAACTTCTGCCTTCCTCTCCCGAGTGCTGTCTTAACAGCATCAAGATTCGGGGGGAGCCAGTGTTACCCCTCTCATTTTTCATCTGCCTTTGCTGATTGTAAAGAGAGACAGGGCCGCTCGCCTCTCTGCATGGGACACCGGGCTTGAGGCTCGCACATTCCAGCGTGGCCTTCCCCAGGAGCCAGCTGTGCGCAGGTAACTGAAGCCTGCCCTTAGCCTTGCTGTTAATAAGAGTAATTGGCACGCCGCTGAGGGGCTGCTGGAGTGCTGCGATTTGCTCCGCATGGGGGGGCTCCCCATACCATATGCGCACGCAGCGGTGATAGAAATATTTTCCATATGAGCTCTCCTTGCACATGCTGAAGTGCTCCAGGCTGAGTTAGGCCGACCCATTTGTCATTTACTCCACACAGTAAAAAACCAACAGGGACATTGCAAACTCCAGCCGCAACTAGAGGGCAATGGTCTGCTCTCAGCTTTCCAGCATCACAGACCCACTCAGTCCCTCCAGCTCCCATTCAAGACCCCGACCCCCGCACAGACCCAGAAAATATCTGCAGAGCAAAAGACGCGGGGAACTAATAGGCTAAAAGCCTGAAACAAATGACCCGTGGTTGCACGCCTCTGAGCCACATGTCTGTTTTGAACCGACCAACGACCTCCGAGCGTGCTGTGCCCACGGCTCGCCCCGAAGCCTGGCTTGGGAGTGCTCCGGCTTCCACTGCAGAGAAGGGGAAGTAATTACATTAAGCTTTCAGAGCCTGCTCCGTCCTGACAATGCAAACAAAAGGCAAAGCTGTGATGTGGTTCCTGGCCTTTTTAGGAGATAGACTTTTCACTTGGCTTTTCAAAGAGGAAGATGGATTCAGGAAAGAGGCTGTCTTTTCATTCATTACTCGGGCGTCGGTCTTGGAGACCTTTCATCGGAATAAAGAGCAAAAGGAGCGGATGAAGCAAATTTGTTGCAGGCTTGCTTGCAGGTGAGGGTGGATACACCTAAGTCCTTCCCTCTCCAGGCCACAAGGTCCCCCCCCCCCCACACCCCAGTCTCTGCCCGTGTCAAGAACTGGCCCTCGGAGGACCTACGATGTTCCAAAATGTATCCGGCACACATAGGAGCTAAACCCGTGAGAATAAACCATCCTCCTGGGCCTTAAACATGCCTTCCTGCCACAGTAGGTCTGGGCAGAGCCCTAGCCCTGTCATGTATCGCTCTTCCTCTCCAAATCTATGATATAAAGTTAAACACAGATTTTTTTTTCCAAGCACATCCAGGCAAAAAGGGAGGAAAATGTGATGCAAAATCAGTCAAGAAAAGCCATTCCTCTAGCATGCATATCCTTTCTGCAACACTGGAGAAAAATTCTCAAAAGGTAACAGTCCCTGTCGGAATCTGACATGCACATTTTTTTTTTCTCCCGTAGCGGCAGGAGAAACGTGCACGCCCCAGGCATCTGTCACCAAGGCCGTGCCAATTCCCCGATGTGGCACCTAACTGTACAGACAGCCTCAGAATGAGATTTCAGAAACTGTGGGATTCTCCAAGAAGAAAAGAAGTCTTTCTGGAAGAAAAGGCAAAGCAAGCCTTAAAAAAAAAAAAAAAAAGCAATATAAAGCATTACTCTTTGCACACCATAAAAACCCAGTCCCTCATCCCTCTTGGTAGACAGCAAAGGAAATATACTGCTGACAAAAATACAACTTCTGACAAGATATTTTATTTGGCTTACCTCTCCCCCAGGTCTTGCTAACACTGCTGTTTGAACGTGGAGCAATGTTAATATCAGGTAGCTGACAAACATTATTACCCAAAGTTAGAATTACCCTAGAGGAGAACTGCGGCTGCCAAGTGCTAACAGCTAGCAGATGCACTTGTGTCTCGGGGTTCCAGCCCCGGCGATCCGCTAGGCACCGCGCTGGTTCCCTCCGCTCTCCCTCACTGGACTACCCGGAGCTCCAAGCTCAGCCTCTGCTCTGAAGAAAACTGGTAAGCTGATCTCTTCATGTAATAACTTCTCCCGGCTGGGGGAGGGGACAGGAGCCAGCTGGGAGCTGGGGGGCTGCCTTTAACAGAAAGCAGAAAGGGGAGGGACAGAAATGATCAATGTGGAGTTCTGCATCTGGTCTCATTCATGAAAAGGGCTCCAAGGTAAGCACTCCGCTTGCAGGGGGAAGACCCCTGCTTCGTCAGGAGGCAGCGAGCTACAGCAGGGAGCTGGCGGAGCTGAAGCCCTCCAGGGCCAGGGCCTGCTGCCGACAAGCCGTCTGCCCGGGTACGCCACCAACCCATTCTGGGCCGCCGTTGGTTTTCGTACTGGTACCATCAAGGGTTGAGTAGATGACCTTGGAATTCCCTGTTAGTTCTGATGTGAAGGCTGCAGGAATCCAGGCAGTCAAAGGCTGTGTTACCGACGGCAGCCTCAAAGGGGGAAGATGTCAAAAGGGTGCTGTGTGTCCCCATGCACTGACCATTCGGGCATGAATGGATGGGAACTGAAGAAGCCACTCTGTCCCCCTCTTGTGATCTCCCTGGGTCACTGTGCCCCAAGAGCCTGGGGAACTCTTGCAGACGGTATAAAGATAAATGGTAAGGTGGGACTAATGAAGCCCAGGAGCTGGATGGCACTGGCAGAGCGCATGGAAAAATGGGGGGTTTTCAAGAAATATCTCTGGGTAGCATCGGGTTGACCATCAGTGTGGGGCTTGGGGACATAAGGAGCACGGGAGCAGCTGGGCAGTGGGTCTTATAAAAGCCTACGGTCTCCTTGAGATGCTCCCTACGTGGCCTGTTATTATGAAATAACAGGGCTCATTGTTCAAAATAGGCTGAGAACCCACCAAGTATTCAGTTCTGCTTAGAGTGTATTTTGATGCAGCGGAATGGCCTGAGCCCTGGAACCAGGGAGATGTGAGCTCAAACCCCAGGACCACCACCAACTCCCCGTGGGTCTGTGGGAGGGTATTCATGTCTACTGAGCCCCAGCTGCACTACCTGTGAAATGGGGAAAGGCCCTCTGATGGTTTTGATGACTATCCATGAGGTCAACTAGGCATAAAAAGTTGGCACAGTTCCTGGTGCACAGTAAGGGCTGAAGACATCAACTTTCCCTTTGATCTGAAATAAGTATCGACGTTCAGTCCCAGAAAGGAAATTAACTCAGGTCGTGGACACTTTCTTGCATTCATTAGGAACCTTCAAACCAACTGTAGTTTGTAATCATCTCGGAACGTTTATTATCTATCGCTAGTCACGTGACAATTTACTAGTGGGGAGTTTTTTGGGGGGTTGGGTGAAGGGACTTAGAATGCCCTTTTCCAAGGCTAGAAGAAACAGAGTATGTTGGGGATAGTCTCTCCAGTTAGACAAAAGAAGGATGGAATTTGTTTCTTCTCCCTTCTCCTCTTCTTCCTCCTTCTCATTCATTATTATTATTATTATTGTTCAGCCTTGGGTGTGTTTTTTGTTGCTGGCTGAAGGGGTACTGTCATCTACTCAACAACTTCACCAGAAATGCAGGCATTGTCCAAGAAAGCCAGGGTTCTTGAAAGACCAGGTGGTCTTGTCCCATCCTGGGTTTGGGAAACTTTCTGTAAAGGGTCCGAAAGTAAATATTTTTGGCTTTGCAGACCACGTGATTTCTGTGGCAACTATTCAACCCAGCACACAAGCAACCATATACAAAATATCCATGAAAGGGAGGGGCTGTGTTCCAAAAACACTTTACAGAAGCAGGCAGGAGGCCAGATTTGGCTGTGGTTTGCCAACCCTTGGCACAGCCAGCTTCCCAATCATTCTTCAACCCACTGTAAACTGCCTTTTGACCTCTGCTCCACTACAAGGGCTCTGGAATTATCTGCAGTGGTCCCTGTGTCACAAAATACAGAGGCTAATTTCATAGGACTTATGTTATTTGACTTCTTTGCAGCATTAGCCACATCCTCAGTTTTTAAATATTATGGTAAAATATACACAACATAAAATCTCTATTTGACTTTTTTTTAATCTCTCTGAATTTACCTACTCTAGGTTCCTCATCAAAGTGCAATCATACAATATTTGCGCTTTTGTGTCTGACTTACTCCCCTGAGCATAACGTTTTCAAGGTTCGTCATGTTGTAGTGTGTACTTCATTTATTTTAGGCTGAATAATATTCCATGGTATGTGTATACCATATATTGTTTATCCGTTCATTTGTTGATGGACACGTGGATTGTTTTGACCTTTCGGCTCCTGTGAAGAATGCTGCTCTGAACGTGAGGGTACAAGTATCTGTTTGAGTTGCTGCCCTCAGTTCTTTGGGACACATACCCAGGGGGAGAAGTGCTATATTATATGGTAATTCTATGTTTGACTTTTTGAGGAAGACCAGATGTTTCTCACAGTGGCTCCATGATGTTCTACTCCCCTCAGCAATGCATGACGGTTCCAATTTCTTCATATCGTTCCCAATACTCATTATTTTCCACTTTTTTGGATAATAGCTATCTTAAAGGGTATGAAATACATGCCCTGCTTTCTGAACCACTCTCTTCCCTTAGCTTCCAGCCCACCCCTCTCTTGTTTTCCTCTGCCTCCAATGGGCCAACATTCCTCAAACACCAAGAGTCCAGCACTATTCTGGGAACTTGGCATATAGTGTGTCACATACTCCTGACAACAGCCTTATTAGATTAAATAGCTTGCTCCAGGTCACACAAAGGGTAGGTGGACAGAGCTGGTATTCTGGGCTTCTAGGACCTAGCTCTTAGTGACTATGCTGTCACCACCTCTCTGGACACGCTCCAGTCCCCTTTCCACCGCCTGGGCCTACCCCCTAAATGGTTGTGTTCACACTCTCTCTCTCTATCCTCTCTCCTTGGGTCATGTCATTCTTTCACTGGCCTCAACCACTCTTTACGTGCCAGTGACCATATATCTAGTTGCCTAATGGATACCTGGATCTCTCAAATGTACTCCAAACTCAGCAGGACTAAAACCAAACTATTGTTTTACTGACACTTGTTCTTCCTGTTTTCTCCATCTCAGTGGATGACATCATTACCCATCTAACTCCCAGAGACAGAAAACTGGGTGTTATCTTGAGCCCACTACTCCCTCACTTGCTTAGCTACACCATTACCTGGTCTGACTGAGTATTCTCCTGGAGAATACTGAGATCTCTCCAGACTGCCCATGGCCTCGGACTCCCGCTGCCCGTGCTCCCGTCTGGGCCTCCACCATCTCTTCCTGACTTTTTATAGCATGACCTTGCAAGGTCTGATCGCTGATCTTTCCCCTTCCAGGCTTCTTTTCCACTGCAGCCACTGGGATTCATCTTCCAAAATGTGAATCTAATCATGTCATGCCTCTAATTCTTTTTTTTTTTTTTTTTACTTTCTATTTTGGAATAATTTTATATTTACAGAACACAGAGTGTCATGGTATATCTTCAGCCAGCTCCTTCTGATGTTAACATCTTAAACAGCTAGGGTACATTCATTAAACCAGAGCATTAACACTGGGCCAGTACTAACTAAAATAAGGACTTCATTAGTTTTTATCAGTTTCCTCCTGAAGTCCCTTTGCTGTTCCAGAACCCAATCCAGGATCCCACACTGCATTTAGTCAATGTGTCTCTTCGATTTGATGACCATTTTTCATTCTTTGTTTTCGATGACCTGGACACTTTCAAAGAGTACTGGTCAGGAATTTTGTGGAATGTCCCTCAATTTGGTTTTCCCTGATGTTTTCTCATGATTAGACTGAAGTTATGGGTTTGGGGGATGAATACTGTAGAGGTGAAGTACACTTCTCATCGCGTTGTCAGGGGTAAACCACGTGAACATGACATTATGGTGATGTGATTAACCTTGATCACATGGTTAAGGTGGTGTCTGCCAGGTTTGCTCACTGTAAAGTTATTATTTTTCCTTTTCTATACCCTATTCATTAGAAGTGAGTCAGTGAGTCCAACGGAATTAAGCTCCACTTCCTGGAGGGGGCGGGGTATCAACGCATGGTTGGACAGATGTTAAAACCATCATGATAATTAATACATACTTTGGCGGAGATACTTTGAAGCTATGCAAATATCCCATTTCTCAAAGTTTTGCCCACTAATTTAAATATTCATCAGTAGTTCATTCCTGCAGCAATGATTACTGTAGGACTCTAAATGGCGATTTTCTGTTTCCCCCATGTCTTCTACGTATCTATTAATCAGAATTCATCAGTATAGAAGATTTGTTCCTCTTCTCACCTTTATGTATTAATCCAATCACTTATTTATTTTTCCGTGTTTCTTAAAATCTTTTGATGGTTCAGGTATGAAGTCTGAACTCCTTATTATGACACTTTGCAATCGGGTCTCTTCCTGCCCTTCCAATCCCCTTCCCCCTCTCTTCTGTTCACACACACTCCACCCTCCAGATATCTCCACACACAAGAAATTATCCTCAAATGCCATGTGTCCCTGTGCCCTGTGTGTTCATGCTAGTTCCTTTCTCTAGAACGTCACTCCCCCATCCTCTGTGGGTTAGCTCCATCACTCTTTGCCTCTTTGAAAACTCGGCTCGAATTGTTATAAGCACCAAATACTGGAAGCCACCTAAATGTTCACCAATAAAGACTAAATGAGTAATTTGTGACATCCATAAGATGGGGTATTCTACAGAAGTAAAATAAATAAACAGAAGAAGGAAAAACATGAACTTGCTTCCTTTGGAATGATATGAAACATTTCCAAGATCTATTTCTAAGCCAGAAAGGTAGGATACAAAACAATGTGATTATTGTTCTATTATTTGCACATACATGTTTACAATGGCTAGTATATATATCAACCATCTGTGGAAGAACATGCTAGAGACTAACCAAAAAAAAAAAAAGGCTGCCTCCAGGGAAGGGAAGTCAGCAGCTTTGGGGCAAAAATGAGAGGGAAACTGGTTACTATATAGTCACTTAGTCACATGTGGCTATTCTACTGAGTACCTGCAACATGGCTGTTCCAAATTGCGATGTGTTACATGTCAAGTATACTTTGTACCCATTCTAAGTGGTGGCACAAAAAAAATAAAGGATCTCATTAATAGTCTTTATGCTGATTAGATATTGAAACAATAACTATATATATTTGGATTAAATAAAATGTACTTGTTTTAATTTTTTAAAATACGGCTACTAGGAAGATTTCAATCACATCATATTTCCGCTGGATGGCACTTCTATAACTTTTTCACGCTTACTGAATTGTCAAACGTGTAAATGAATTGCTGTTCCAAAAGTAAATAAAAATGAAATAATGGCAAATTAACAGTTAATAATATAAATAAGTGCACACGTGCCCCTCCCCCAGTGATCTGCTTAAATGTCACCTTCTCTGGGAGCCGGGGCTTGTCAGGCTCCCTGCCAAGCTGAGGGTGGTGCCCCTGTCCTGTGTCCTCAGGCATTCCCTGGTGACCTGAAACATTGTATTTGTCCTACTGTATTATAATTGTTAACTAACGTATCCCCCTTCATCGATAGAGAGCAAGGCCTTGATGACAGGAGATGTGTCCCTTTGTGTTCCCAAGACCCTGCACATAGACAGTCTCATTCAGTGTGTGCTGAATACAGAAAGAAGACAAGGAAGGTCCAGTGGGACTGTCAGCTGTGACAGGTCTTCTGATTGTGCGTCTTAGAAACCACAAGAGGGAAAAATGAAAAGGAGATATTCTCGGAAGGTAGATCCCTCGAGGAAACGCCAATAATTTCCAACCTAACTTATGGGTGACCTAGAATAGGGAAAATAGAAGTAACAGGGAAAATATGTGCGAGAACTGGAAAGTCGGGAAACACATTCTGAAGCCACGCGTTTCATGTACAACATAATCATGCACTTCTGTCTTCATAACAGCAATGACAAAAGAGCAAACCCAGAGCAGACAGCACCTCTAAGGCTATTTTATTGCCCTCAAAAAACGTCTATGCCTTTACGAAGGAAGAAGTGAGATGCAGCCCTCTCCACAGAGGTATACGCTGTATGGTAAATTGTTAAAGCTATGTTTATTTCCTTGAATATGTGTATATTGTGTGGAATAGGTGGGAAAAGTCTCTGTCAAGAAGTTGCCTATGGGTCTGGGAGGAGAAGCAGGTGTTAGTAATTAGCTCTCCCTTTGTGTGGACCAAGGAGCCATTAAACAGCCAAGGGAGGAGGAAATGAGGAAAGCAAAAAGGAGCTCTGCGATCCTATTGCCCCCATTGCCGCAGAACAGAAGGAAAGTACGAGAGCTTAGAGAGCTTAAAGCAAAGGGAGTCCCTGCATTCTTCCCTTTCCTTTCTGCCTTAAAGGGCCCGAAGCCTGGCTGCACGGGCACCTGTCACCAGAGGGGCAGCTGTGCGGTTAGGCTGAGCACCTCTCTGGGTCGCTGAAAGGAGGGCTATGTTCCCCTGGAGCAGCTCTGAAGTTGTGCCAGGAGCAAGGTCAGAGACTGTCAGGGAGGTGCTCACAAAAAGCACGCAGGGCAGGCTCATGTGAAGTCTCAGGCACAGTGGGAAATTAATTCAGAGAGGGCATCTGGACCATTCTCAGGTTGACCACAGTCTTTGCTCCATGGTGGAGGTTCTCAGATCGTGGTCCCTGGATCGACATCATCAGTCAACTTGTTAGAAATGCAAACACTTAACCGAATTGGTAACAGATGGGGGCCCATCGATCCGTGTTGGAACATGCCCTGTGGGTACCCACTCAAGTTTGTGAACTGCTCTGAGCGACAGTTCTCTGTCTAGTAACCCTTCGTTCAAATTGTAGAACTTAAAAATACTATTTAATAAAAATGTATTTTCTTAGAAAGTATGACTACCAGATATTAAAACATAGCCTAGAGCTCTAATAATTAAAAAAGTGGCAAACACCGCCAGTGTAGGAAAGACAGATTATTTACGCAACTGAGCATGGGAAGAGTTTGACATGTAGTCAACGGGTCCCTTCAGGTTAGCAAAGGAAAGGATGGAAAGGGTTGAGAATACTGCTAACTGTTTGGCAAGTAGATAAAGTGACTTTCCTAGTTTATAGCATATGCTAAAAATAAGTGGCAGGCAGATTCAGGATTTCAACCAAACAATAGAAGTATAAAATCAATAAAAGAAGATGGGTCAACATTTCTATATTCTTGGAGCCAGGAAGGGCTTTTAAGCATGGCTCTAACAAAGGCAGAAATCATAAAGGAAAAGGTTTATACAGATTTTTAGGATTCTGAAAATTCAAAATACCATAAATGAAATTAAAAGTCAAATGCCCATTAGAAAATGTTTTGATCTTGCTTATTGGCTAAGACATCAGTACCTATCATGTGCTAGAGCCTGGGGGTGTAGTCATCCGCAAAAGCAGAGTCCATTCATATTCTTATAGACCTCACTGGCTGGTGCAGGAGGCCAACATTAACGAAACCCAAAAAGTATATCTAAACTTGGAGTGTGGAATGGCCGAAGAGGGAGGATGTGTGGTGAACTAGATGCCTGTCCCCATAAGGGAGACTGCCTTCTAATAGCAGCAAATGGCTTTCAAGAGGATCTGAGAGGAAGCAGGTGTGGATGGATAGAGTAAGCAAGTGGAGGCACCCCATCAGATTAGGCTGAAGGCCAAGAGGGGGCCGTGACAAAGAGTTTTGTCTTTTTCCTGTTGAGAATCTCTTTTAAGGACAGAGGCAGCAGTTACATGATTAGATTTGCATTTTGAAAGTCCACTCTATAATGGAGAAACAACTGGAAAGACGCAAGATTGGAAGTTGGGAGACCAAGTAGAGTAGGGCTGTGGCCTAGATGAAAAAAGAAGAGCTTAAACCAGGAAGATGGAAAGAAGTGAAAATTTTCAATGACAATTTACAATGTAGATAATGGAAAAGGGTGTATGCCTATATTATATTTAAAAAAAAGACCCATAAATCATATAACAGCAATTTTAAGAGTTTTAAGAGCTAGAAGCAATGTAAATACTCTATGGTATATTCAAAAACTGAAATCCTAGTCAGTCGTTTAAAATGACTGTGTCAGGGGCATCTGGGTGGCTCAGTCACTTAAGCATCTACCTCTAGATCTTGGCTCAGGTATTGATCTCACGGTTCATGAGCTCAAGCCCTCAGTTGGGCTCTGTGCTGATAGCACAGACCCTGCTTGGGATTCTTTGCTTCTCTTATACTTGCATACAAGTGCTCTCTCTCTCTCTCTAAATAAATAAATAAACTTTTAAAAATCGAATGACCATGTTATATATTGATGGATATGGGTACATTATGATGTTATATTGTTTTAAGAGAAAAATAGGCCACATAAATGGAAGAAGAGTCATTAGCAAATGGTGCTGGATAACTGGCTATCCATATGCAGAAGAATGAAGCTGGTCCCTTACTTTACACCACACACACACACAAATTAACTCAAAGGGCAAATGGGTGGTTCAGTAGGTTGGGTGTCTGCCTCTTGATTTCTGCTCAGGTCATGATCTCAAGGTCTTAGGATTGAGCCCCGCATGGGGGTCTGAGCTCCAGCTGAGCATGGAGCCTTCTTAAGATTCTCCCTGTCTCCCTTTGCCCCTCTCCTCTGCACCTATGTGCATGCCTCTCTCTCTCAAATAAAATTTAAAAATTAACTCAAAATGGGTCATGGATTGTGGCAGATAGAATACTGAATATGTTACATTGCATGGCAAAGGGGAGGTAAGGTAGCAGATGGAATTAAGGTGGCTAATAAGATAGTTTTAAAATAGGCAGATTATCTCGAGATACCAAGGTGGGCCCAATGTAATCACCAGGGTCCTTAAATGTGGGAGATTGAGGTAGAAGAGGAAGTCAGAGTGATTTGATGTGCGAACATCGCATGCTATCACTAGCATAGAAGATGAAAGGGAACCATGAGCCAAGAGAGGCAGGAAGATTCTCGAACATGGAAGAGGCAAGAAGGCAGGGATTGATTCTTCCCTAGAGCTTCCACATGAATGCAACCTCGTCAATACCTTGATTTTAGCCTAGTGAAACCCATTTTAGACTTCTGACTTCCAGAGCTATAAGAAAACCAGTTTGTGTTAGGTTACTGACCCAAACATAGAAGCTAAAACTATAAAACCCTTAGGAGAAAACATCAGAGTAACTTCATGACCTTGGATCATGATGGTTTCTTAGGTATGACATCAAATGCACAAGTGTCAAAGGAAAAAAATGGGATTTCATCAAAATTGAAGACTTTTGTGCTGCAAGTGATAATACCAAGAAAATGAAAAGACAATCCACAAAATGGGAGAAAATAGTCATAAACCATATGTCTGATAAAGGATTTATGTCCAGAATATATAAAAAAATTCTTACAAGTTAATAAATAATAAAAAGATAATCCAATTAAAAATAGGCAAAGGACATTCGCAACTACTTGGATGGAACTGAAGGGCATTTAATCAGTCAGAGAAAGACAAATGTCATATGACTTCACTCATATGAGGACTTTAAGATACTACACAGATGAACATAAGGGAAGGGGAGCAAAAATAATATAAAAACAGGGAGGGGGATAAAACATAAGAGACTCTTAAATATAGAGAACAAACAGGGTTGCTGAGGGATTGTGGGAGGAGGGATGGGCTAAATGGGTAAGGGGCATTAGGGAATATACTCCTGAAATCATTGTTGCATGACATGCTAACTTGGATGTAAATTAAACAATTAATTAATTAAAAATAGGCAAAGGACTTGAATAGACATTTCTCCAAAGACGATACACAAAAGGCCAGTAAGCACATGAAAAGATGCTCAACATCATTAGTCATTAGGGAAATGAAAATCAAAACCACAATAAAACCACTTCATACCCACTAGTCAAAAATATAGGTAGTATAAAACGTTAGTGAGGATGTGCAGAAATTGGAATCCTCACACACTACTGGCGGTACTGTAAAATGGTGCAGACACTGTGGACAACAGTCGTAAGCTGCACCTTAAAGTTAAGTGTAGAGTTACCACAGGACCCGGCAATCCTATGTACCTATCTAAGAGAAATGAAAACATATGGCTACACAAAAACTTGAACACGGACGCTCACAGCAGCAATAATCATAATAGACAAAAAGTGGAAACAACTCAAGTGCCCATCACATGATGAATGGATACATAAAATGTGATATGTCCATACAATGGAATATTATTTGGCCCTAAAGAGAAATGAAGTGCTGATACACTACAACATGGTAGCCCTTGAAAAGACTGTGCTAAGTGAAAGAAGGTAGTCACCAAGACCACTTACTAAAAACCACCTATTATCCATTTAGAGGACATATCCAGGAGAGGCAAATTTATATAGACATAAAGGAGACTGGTAGTTTCTTGGCCCGAGAAGTGTGGGGAGGAAAGGGGTACAGGATTTCTTTTTAGGGGGATAGACATCTCTAAAAATTATATTTTTATGTGGCAATGGTTGCACAACTCTGAGTATACTAAAAATATGGCATTGTACACTTTTCATGGGTGAATGGCATATGTGAGTTTGTTTTTTTAATGTTTATTTATTTTTGAGAGAGAGAAAGAGAGAGCACAAACAGGGGAGGGTCAGGGAGAGAGGGAGACACAGAATCCAAAGCAGGCTCCAGGCTCTGAGCTGTCAGCACAGAGCCTGATGTGGGGGCTCAAATCCACAAACCGTGAGATCTTGACCTGAGCCAAAGTCCGACGCTTAACCGACTGAGCCACCCAAGTGCCCCATGTGAATTTTCCTTAATAAAGGTGTTTTCAAAAAGTAGCCCATACTATGGCCTCCTTAATATAATTCTATTTGGGGTAAACAGAAGGAGGGACTGATGGCATTCATGTTCTTAAAAATTTAGTCATGCTGAAGAAAATTTAGTTATTATTTTTCTACACTGAGCAGCAGAAAAATAGAGTAACAAAACCAAACTTTCTCATTTGGAAGAAAGAATGCGTATAACAATAAAAATGGGTAAGACTGTGAAGAGTGAGCTCACAAAGGAAGATATACGAACGCAATATGGAAAAGGAATAGGAGAAGCAAGTTAACACCAGTGGTAGCCAAAATGTAACAGAACCAAGTACTTTGATGCCATGTTCACATCATACCCTGGGAAAGAATTTTCATGAATGGCAAACAGCTGTCATTGGCAAGAGTTTAGGGAAGCGAGTAGTCTGACACAGGGCTGATGAGAATGAAAAGCACAACAGGTGCTTTAAGGGATGGGCTCCTAAAGGTTTGAGGTGCACACGGATCACCTGGCCACCTCAGCGAAGAGTCACCGATGTCACTTTTTACCCGGGGCCTCCTCTCCTGCTTTGGTCCTCCCCCCCGTTTCTTTACCTTTCCCCCCTCTTTCCTTTCTTCCTCCCACCAGCAAAGGAGCTGAGCTAGCTGGTGGGAAGGGCAGCCAGACCACACCTAGTCTGGGAGTTGTGACTTCTGTTAACCTCAGTTGGCTGGAACCAGCCGTGATCTTGGCATTGACCGCAACAGGCTCCCAAGCCGCTGAAACAGCCATGCTGGTGGCTAGTAATCTGCTCTGCCAAACTATTCCCTAGCTTGCATACAGAGCCTGTCCATCTTTTAGCAAGAATTTCTACCGGGAGTGTTTTATTTTCTTCTCTCAGTAGACAAAGATTGGAAGACGACCGGAAGGTGTAGTCAGTAAAAAATGGCAAGAAGAAGTCAATAAAAAATGTAAAAGTAGATACCACAACTCACAGCACTGCTGTCTAGCTCCAACTGTTGTTGGGGTAAGCGGCCAAAGATACTTTACAAGTCTCCGAGGGCGAAAATTTATGTTCCTAAGTGCAATTCCAAAGCAAAATCCAATAAACCAAATCATTACGAAAGAGGTCAAGGTTTCGATAGTTACTGTGTGTATTATTTAATATTTACTGTGCTAGGCATTAGGCTAGGAGGTAGACACAATCCCCATTTAATCCTCAAGTCCTGTGGATTAAGCATTCACTCATTTTATGACTGATGAAGCTGAAGACTAAAAAAAGTAAAACTATTTTCAGTGTATTTTGTTTAAGAAAACATAAATGTATACAGGGTACTTTAGAAAAAATTTAATTTCCTTATTTCTGAATTTCTAATAATTTAGGAAAACATAATTATCTTTATTTCTTCTGTCTTTTTTAAGTTCCTCCTTCCTAGCCCAGCACCTGGCATCAGGACTGTTTAATTTAAAACAGAATAAATGTAGTTAATCACTAACCCTGGCTTTCAGTTAAAATTGTTAGGCAAAAAAATCAAAGAGACCTCTTGTTGACAGAGAACTTTGTTCTGTATTTCTTATGATTAATGTACACTGCCTGTTTTGAACAGAGAGACCGTGTAGTTAGTTTTGAAGCAATTATGAATTTCTTTTCCCCAGTAGCAAAATACAACATGGTTCTGTCATGTTCAGAAGAATGTCAAATGCCAGCAGAAAGGAAAGTTTTAAAAATGTACCTCTTGTTTCATCAAGATGATTAGTTAAGGTAATGCTAGCTTCTGTAACAGATAAACCTTGAGGTTTTAATGGCTTAACACACAGAGAGTTTCTCTCTTGTTTGGGTAAAGTCCAGATGGTGAGGTAGGCAGTGCTCTGTTCCACACGGCCCCTTATGGACCCAGGCTGCCCAGAGGCTCTGTCCGCTTCAGCATGTGGTTTCCAAGGCCGCCCTGGACATTGACATCCATTTGGCAGATAGGGAGGGGAGAAAGTGGAGGGTCGCCTGACCTGACCACCTTCCACTGGCCACATTCAACTGCAAGAAGGTAGGAAATATGACCTAGTTGTGGGCCCGGGCAAAATGAGTCATGGGCTTGTCGTATTAGTCAGGATGGTCTGAAGGGGAGAGTTCCTCACTGTTACCTGTATTAAAGTGTGATAGATATTTATAGTAAGGTGACTCCGGAAAGCCCAGACTTACACCTTGCTGTCTATAAGGCCTTAATACCTGCTTTACATTCAGATGTGCCCCTGCCCCTGCTTCATCTAAGACCAGCCAAGAAATCCAACAAACACACTAGAGAAGCATTATCGTCCCCATCAGTTGACGTATAGATATTCCAGTTCCAGAAACAGAAGCCGTAGCCCAATAAGAGAGTTACTGCTCATATTATAAGGTAAAGAGATGCAAGGAAATGAACATTTATCAAGCGGCTGTGCTAGCTGGTGCTCGACAGACATGATCTTATTTGATTTTAATAACCGCGGAGGAAGGAACTTTATTTCCATTTTCCACAAGGGGAGAAAGCTGAGGCTCACAGAAAGGCAACTCTCCCAAGGTTGCAGCAGTAAGAAGGGGACCCAGCGTGCGTGCTGTGTTATAGTGACCACACTTTCATTCCTGCGGAGCTAAGAGCTCGTGGGTGACACTGTGGGGAGCCTGAGATGGGAAGTTCCTGACCACACCTCCACGGCAGCTCCCTGGGTCCCTAGGGGCCACAACTCTCAGCATGAAGGAGCCCCATGTGCCACAAACATACCCACAACATATGGGCCAGGGCACTTGTCTCTAATCCTTATCACTGACCTCGATAATGGCAGAGGTGGAAGGAGAAAGGGGGGGGGAGTTCCCAGGTTAGCTGTCTTGCACTTTCAATTTCTGCGGTTTCCAGTAATAATCACTTTGGAAAGTTGGGTATATGCCTGAGAGCAAGAGAAGTTGGCTACTGTTCAGTCTTACTGAAAGCAATTTTCCTAGGCTTACGCATAGTCTCCATCAGGCAAAATACTATAGTATAAACAAAAACATGGATGGAAATCAACAAAATCTGAATCATCTCAATGAAGAAAAGTGGCAAAATTTAAGAAAATCCAAAAGAAGAATCATAAATGTGAATGGAAGTAGGGGTGTGTGTGTGTGTATGTGTGTGTGTGTGTGTGTATTAGAGCCTAACTGATATTCTTGAGAATAGATCAGTGGTTTGTAACCTTTGTGTGTGTGTCTATAGCACACGTTCAAATACTCAGATTTTTGGCTGCACATTTGAAGGGCTTTGAAGATAAACCCTGATGAGGAAAAACGAAGCGGCAGGAAGTTCCAAACTCCTCTCACTCTGGCACATGATTCATTTCTGTTGCCTTCCATTTTGAGAACAATTGTTTACCACCCCGAACCACAGACATATCTTTACATTCCCAAGAAGTGCTTGCATATCTCAATAAATGGCCGTTTTCCGTAAGTGCTAAATTGACGTGTCGCTGTGCCTCTTATCTCATGGCACAGAAAACCACTCCCTCGTTCCCTGCCACATCCCATTAACCTGCTCAGTTGAACACATCTGACAGACCGTGTATGAGAACCCATTCTATGCTGAGGCAAAAATGACTGTCACATCCAGAGGAACATTGGGCAGAGTACTCAGGGCGCCACTGCGACGCGACAGCCTGTCACAGGCTCTGGGGATTCACATCAGCTCATTGGAAACGTGTCAGATAAAAGTTTGCACAAGTGAGATTCGAAGCTCCCTTTCACGCACACAGTCCTCTGCCCAGCTCGTAAACATGTCAAGAGAGGATCAATGTCCTGTTTCAAGTACAGCCCTGAAGAAACGCTTTCTTTCAGGAAAAATAAAAACAAACCAGCTTTAAAAGGGACTCTCTCAACTAGACCTAAGAATGGTGCGGTAAAGCTGCCAAGAACGATGGCATTTCTGTCTACTCGGTAGGCCTTTTAAGGGACTGTCTCCTAACGAGAAAGAAGTCACTCGAAAATATTCTGCCTGTGCCAGTGACGTGTGATTTAAGAGAGGAAATACTCAGAGGCTTAAGAGACCTTTGCAGGGAGCCTGGAAGCTGGCTGCAAGTTTGAAGACATTTGCATTCCCTGGAATCCAGGCTCATTTATCTCTGGGAACCACCAGGATGTAGAGTCCATAAACTGCGATTTTAGAAGGTCCCTACGTGGGCAATGAATCAGAACAAAATGAAGCTCAGTGCAAGCAGGTAGCAATTTCTCGTGGTTTTGTCCCCAGGACGTGAGGGAAAATTCAGACATCTGCAATGAAACGGGGATGGGTCAGTGAAAACACCTTATTATTCGATAACGTGTCCAGGAGCGGAATGTGATTGAATAGGATTGGTTCTCATTTCCTCGGCTCAGTCGATGCAGCTGTTTCCTGGGTATCTGTAGTGCATCCGTTAGAAGCTCCTTCATGAATGGGAGCCCTGCTCCAGGGTCCCCAGCCCTTGAGGGAACGGGGAGGGCACCGAGTGTGAGGTCAGGGATGCTAAGGTAGAGCGTCAGCATGTCAGATCTCACCATTGCTCACCGAGGACCGTGGTTTTCTCCCGCAATTACGGGGCCAGAGAGATTTCACTGCTTCTCAGAAATCCCAACTGCTTCTGACTTTTCAGCATGATTTAAGGCATAAATTTCTGTGTCTGGGTTCCATTTCCTCAGAGCTGGAATGTTCTGTCCATGGGCTGTGATAATAGTAGTCAGTTATTTCTAACTCAGGGCTTGGGAAAACATCCCACGAATACATAAAACATTTGCAGGGCATTCTTTCTGCGTTGTAAATCTGTATAATTGACTCTCAACCTCATAGCCTGAATAAACTTATCCATGGGCACTTTTTAACCACCATCTCCCTCCATGGCTCTGAGCCCAGGCCTGACCTCGACCAGCTCTGTATCCTTCACTGCCTCACTGCCTTCTGCGTATTTCCATTTCCAAGTCTTACCAACATTTGAAATCCAAAACATCTATAATTAAATTCATAATCTCGTGGTTATGGATGTCAGTTTTAGCAGCAGCCTGCTTGAAGTCAAATTCTGGTTGTACCACATACTAGCTATACATCCTTGGGCAAGTAACTTGATCTCCAGGCGCCTCATAGTCCCCATCGAGAAAACTCCGGTGTTACCTACCCCTCAGGGCTATCGTGAGAATTAAATGAGATATTACATAAAAAATACTTAGCGTGGTGTCTGGTGCATACTAAGAGTTGGGTAGATATTTGCTTTTTACTATTCCTTGCAAAATTGATGTTTATATTTCCATCATTGGTACCAGCCATTCTCTACACGAGGCGGGGAATGCTGAAGATTGGAGAGTCCAGGATTATTGCAGTGGTGGGGGTTCAGCTATGCTGTTGGACGGTCTCTTTCCACACACGGAGAGGGAACAGGGCAAGTGGGAAACGCAGTTCTTCCAGATATAAAGAAAGAAGGGCCCATAGCTCATCCCCACCCTCCTCCTTCCTGTACTCACAGCTGACATTGCTAATCTTCTCTGCCATTCTTCCCCGCAATCTTTTCTCCTGGGAACATGAGAGTTCCCATCCCAGGATCAGAGTTGGCACAGTGGTTGAAACTTACACTCTACACCTCCTCTGTGGCCAAAGCTTCTCCTGTCTAGAAGAAGGTACCATTGAAAGAAGGACAGTCCCACAGACTATTCAAGTCAAAGAGGGCTGCATAAGCCTTCCAGTGGCTTCTGCCAACTGTTACAAGTCTCTGTGGCTATCTCTTGCTGTTGGCAGGGGTCTTGGAAGATAGCCCCGGCTCTCAACAGATCTCCAGACTCAGTTCTTCTTCACTCCATCCTTCTGGCCCTCACTTATATTTTCTTTTCTCTCTGATCCTTGTCTCAGAGGGCAGGGAGCCTAAGAGCAATATTTTCCAGAGGTGTCTCCATTACTTGTGCTCCAGGATAATCTAGGTAAATCAGGTCCACAGTCAGATAAGCTTGGGCAAGGCTGTCCTCCAGAAACCTGCCCTTACAGAGGCACGATATATATGTGTATGCTGGAGGCTTGGAGCAATCCTGCAGAGGAGAAGCCGGATTGACCCTGTCTGATCCAGCGCTTCCCAACGTTGTCTGTCTCTAGCACCATTTCCCCACCACGTGATGCCTACTGATATTCCAAGATCCAGTACCCCACAGCACACATTTTTGGGAACCATGCTTTAGAGTCGAATTTATAATTTCTCTTTCTCTCATTCGTCATCCCAATTAGGAACCAAGTCCTGGCACATTGTTTCATCAAATGTCTCCCGACTCCGTCTCCTCCCCTCTATTCCCACAGCCTCAACCCCGATGCAGTTGCTCACTTCCTCAGTCCCGGACTAAGGCCCGAGCAGCCAGTGGGCCCAGTGTCTTCACCGTACCCTACCGTACCCTTGCCATCCCACTCCCCCGTCAGATTGTCTTGCTAATATATCCGTGTCATTGTAATGGGTTGACTGGTGGTCTCCCCAGTGATATATCCGAGTCCTAATCCCCAGAACTTGTGAATGAGAATGATGGGGTTCAGGAAACACTACCTCAAAATACGGCACCCGTGCATATTGAATGTTTTAAGTTAAGGGAACTTGAGAAATGGCAGGTGCAGGAAGGACTCTCTGATCTCCTGAAACAGGTCATAAGACCCTCATGTGAGATGTGCCCTGCCTCTCCCCAGAGGAAAGGGCCACCTTTATCCCCACGATGGAGGGACACCCAGAGTAATGTGAACTAACAGGACTTGCTAAGTTTCCCCCAGTGTACCGCTCCTAGACCCCCTGGTCCTGGGTCAGTTCCCACCGCTCTCCACTCTTCATCTAACCTGAGGCAAAGACAGCCAGGTTGAACTCTTTCTTTGGGTCTTCATTTCCTTAAAGGCCTCCGTGTCACATAAAACTTGCACTAAACAAATATGTATACTTTTCTCTTGTGAATCTGCCTTGTTTAGCTCTCAGGGCTCTGAGAATTTAGAAGGGTAGAAGGAAAAGATATTTTCCCCTCCCCATGTGACTGTACTTGGATAAACGGACTTTACGGGTGTGATTACGAATCTCAAGATGAGATCATTTTGGGTTATCTGTGTGGGCCCTAAATACGATGACAAGTGTCCTCGTAAGGGATAGAGAGGGGACAATATGGAGAGAAGAGGGGGGCCACGTGCAGAGGGAGGCAGAGATTGTAGAGTCATGCAGCCACAACCCGAGGAATGTCCAGGGCCGTCAGAAGCTGGAAGGAGCAAGGATTCATTCTCCTCTTAGCCTTCGGTGCAGTTCTGCTGACACAGAGATACTGGGTGTTTGGTGTCCCAGAACTGGAGAGAATAGATTTCTGTTGTTTTCAGCCACCAAGTCTGTAGTAACTCATTACAGCAGTCATAAGAAACAGATACAATCATCATGATGTCTTTTCACTCCTCTCCAAAAATGAAGCAACATGGGCCAGTGCTGATTTACCTTAAAGTGTGGACAGCTTTGCTCCTCATACGGCAGATAAGAAAGTGTGGCCGTCATGGCAGTCCAACCATGTGTGGTGCTGCACTGCAAGGGAGGCTTCTAGAAGGCCGGCTGCCCTTACTTCAGGTTCCAGACTGGAATCTGATTGTGTTGCTGGCTCTTCAAGTCTCCAACTTTGGAACTTACTGGATCCTTCTTTTCACCTCCCAGATTTGCCCCCGGCATGCCTGTTGCCTCAGTGAACAGCTGGAAGTAGACATATATAAACTCTACCATTAAAAGTTCTCAGTCCCACTTGAAGGCATGGAGGTGTTAAATCACATATTCCAGGGAGCACACAGAAAGTAAATGAAGATTCTGGGTTTGCTTGCTGTCTATGATTGTATTTCTCTTCCCCACATTCATTCAACCAATGTTTATTGAGCACTTCCTAAGTGACACCCACTATTCCCAGAACTGGTTATGTTTAAGCATGGAATTCTGAATCTATCTTTCAATCACTGGGCAACATTTTCTGCTTTTCCAAATGCTCAGGCTGCAACTGCACATTCCCTCTATGAAAGCATATGTCCAGACCTTCCTCACCCTGACTCCCAACCCCACACCTTTAAAGAGAACTATCTTTTATGGGTGGCCTATGCATACCTTGGACTGGGGAGGCAACTCAGAGGACAGCTCTGAGTTTGCTTCTACCAAGACCTTACAGTACAGCATGTTGGCTAATCTAACTAAGTACTGGCTGTCAATAATAAATGATAATACATAAGCAGTAATACTAATAAATTTGGGGAAGTGTAAAGACATATACAAAATGTACATCTAACACAAAAGGTTTTATTTTATATGGGAAACAGTGCAGTCAAGGAGGAATTTAAGGTCCAGAATCTGGCTTTGCCATTTTCTAATTGGGTGGTCTCCCTGGATTCCATCACCCCATCAAAAGAGGAGGTAGGGCCTCAATAACTGGCAAAGCCTAAACCCACGTCAAGTGTAGGGGTAAGTGTGCCAGCGACGTAGGTCTGAAGGTTATATGGATGTGTGCAAGACTTTAGGATCCAACTCTCAAGGAATTGTCATACAAAGAGATTCAGACTCACTGTCCACACTGACGGCTCTATCTGCCCCATACCAATTTCTGGAATCATTCCTTCGGACAATGATCCCTGAAGAACCAAGGATCTTATTTTATCTGGCTTTGGATGTTTGGAGTCTGGAACACAATAGGCATGCAATAAATACACTTTTGCAAAAACAAGTCGATACATGTCTACGATTGATGACCCTTTTCTCCAAGGAGCTCTAAGGAATGTTCAGTGAGAGCAAAATCTGATCCAGCAGTGGGATCACAAGAAAACAAACTGATTTACAGATTAATGAATTTTGTTTGTTAATTTAATTATTTTTAGAAAGGGAGAGAAGGTGCAATTTGGGGAGGAGAAGAGGGAGAGAGAGAGAGAATCCCAAGCAGGCTCCACACTGCCGTGCAGAGCCCGACATGGGGCTTGAACCCATGAACCTGAGCTGAAGTAAGATGCTTAGCCAACTGAGCCACCCAGGCGCCCCTAGTGAATTTTTTTAGAAAACAAATGGAGGACCCAGAGCAACCTAAGAGGCCTTCTCCTCACTTGTCGTCACTAGGCAGAGACATCCATGTCCCTTTCACAGCAGCTCACCGGTCCAGCAAACCTAGGTATTTTCAGGTTGGAGAAGCACACATATGATTTAAAAGTGACTGTCAAGATCACCGAGCCTAAGGAAACTTAGATCAGAGTACTCCACCCATGTTTTTTGGATAGGAATACATGAATGTCCAAGAAAACATAGTTTTAAAAATTATGAAAAGGATTCATTAAATATGACACCTAAAGAATCTTATTCCATTTATTTAAACAATTTCTTTTTAAAAATACCCTGCATATTTGTTTTGTTTTTTTTAAATCACGGAAAACTGAAATAACTTACCAAAAGTGATCCGTAATCCCACCACTCTCCTTACTTGGGCAGGGAGAGTGGGGAAGCAGGTAGCTTTTTCGGTGTTCATTGAGTGGAATTAAAAGGGGAGAAAGTGTTCTTTGAGTCCTGACACTTTCAGACTTAGTCGAAGGCAAGTAGAGCAATGATTTCTTTCTCTCTATGCACGTCAACTCTCCCCTTCCCACCCTCATTTTCCCCAAGTCTATCACCTTCAAGGTGCTCTCTGATCCTGACAGTTGGTCTACGGACATTTCAAAGTCAATGTGGTCATGGAAGACCTGAGCTGTTCACCTGTAAGAGCTCTCCTCCACCATGGTGTTGCTACCCTCGTTCATTCTTTTGGGGCTTTATGAAGACTGGCCCCAACCCAGCACACAAACGTTCCTCACCTGAGCCAGAGTGATTAAGGATTGACCTCTGGGGTGCCTGACTAGTTCAGTCCGTGGAGCATGCGATTCTTGAGCTCATGGTTGAGGGTTCAGACCCACACTGGGTGTAGAGATTGCTTAAAAACAAAATCTTTAACAACATCAACAACCACAAAAAACTGACTTCTGGTACCAGATCGGCAGGGTTCAGATCTCAGGTCCACCACTCAATGTAACTTTCGGCAAGTTATGTAACCCTCTAGAGCTCAGTTAGTCCATCTGAAAAGGGTGGGCAAGGATAGCAGCTCTATCACGACTGTTGTGTTTGCTGAAGGAATAACACATAGCAAGTGCTCATCACAGAACCCGATAGGTGGTACGTGCTGAATTCATCATAGTCAAGGGATTGTTATCTCCAAGTGAGAGTCACAGTAAAACATCCCAGAAATATGGAGGCATGAGTGTTCTCCCCACCCAAGAGCAGTGGTATTAAAGAGGTCAAGACACAGTCTTGTTTAGATGACACTGCTCTTCCTAAAAGCTGCCTAAAAAAGCAATCCCAGGGAGGAGGCCCTGGTCCAGCCTGTGGCTCCACTCCAGCCACAGGAAGCCGCAGAAAAGAGCATTGCTCAGGGGCCCCAAGCTTCCAGTCTGCGCTGATCAGGAAGCCTCTTCCCATGTCAGTCAGGGCGAATGGCATCATGGGACAAACTTGCTTCCCTTCATCACCACCTCCCAGATCATCTTCGTCATTTGGGTCCCAGCTCCAGACCAGTCCATCCCTCCCGTAGAGAGCTCACTCTCCAACCCTCTCTGACAATCTCTGAACCTTGCCACTCTCACCTCTGAAATCTGGAATCTGTCATGCCAACCCTATCGCTTAGTAGTTGCAAGTGTCTTCAGACCTCTGTGTCCCAACTTCCCGTGTAAAGTGGGGTTAATAATAGTACCTACACTTTAGGATTACTGAGAGGACTATGGAAGTTATTCCAAGGAAAGTATTTAAAATATTACTAGACACATAATACATTCTCAATAAAACTGGCTCTGATTACTATGATTTGCCACCGTTGTGTGGAGCAAGATCTCTATAGCTTCGTCTTTTCTGAATGTTCCCTGCCCTTCAGCCCACTGACTGGACCTGGCTGGCTTCCTGTGGTGCCCTCCTCACATCACAGGTACCTCAGGGCTGGGATGGAGGCAGAGTTAAATACAGTCTTACACCCACAACCACCGCCTTTGCTGTTTCCAAGGCACTGTCCTTTTCTTTTGAAAACCTCCAGGCCCTTCTGAAGTTCACATGCTTCTAAATACTTCCTCCACTCCTGTCTTGCTCCTGTACCCACTATGTCCCACACAGAAACTAGAATAATCTTTTAAGAACTTAATTCAGATCCTATTCTTCTGCCACTTAGAGCCCTTCTGTAGTGTGTTTGTTATTATACTTGGAACAAAACCCAAAGCCTGTCTACATGTTTGACCTTACATTCTCTCACTCACTCCCACTGGCCACATAGCAATGTTGGCCTTCGTGGTTCTTGAAACACTGATACTCAATCTCACCCCAGGGCCTTTGCACTTGCTGTTTCCACTGCCCTTGACACTTGCATTCTAGATTCTTCATGTCATTCAGGTCTGAATTCAAAGATCATCTTGTCAGAAAATCCTTCCAAAAGCTCGCAGCATAAACAGCCCCACATTCATTTACCCTTTACTGTGTCTATTGTTCTGAAATGATCTAGATTCTTTTTTAACTTATTCTTTCTATCTTTCTTCTCTAGGATATACGTTCTGTAAGATCAGGAATCTCTTCTTTATTGTTTATTGTAGAGCCCCATGAGCCTAGAATAGTGCCTGGCCCACAGTAAAACCTTCAGTACACATGACGTGATGACAAAACACAAAAGTACAGGGTCCAAAACCACAGAGCTCTGGTGCTGGACTGACCCGGGTTGGAATCTGAGCTCTGCCACTTACTATGTGATCTTTGGCAAGTCGTTTACCTCTCTTAGATTCAAAATTCCTCAAACCACCCAGCAGTAGCACTGCTAGGAATCTGCCTCAGGGATACAGGAGTGCTGATGCATAGGGGCACATGTACCCCAATGTTCATAGCAGCAGTCTCAACAATAGTCAAATCATGGAAAGAGCCTAAATGTCCATCAACTGACGAACGGATCAAGAAGATGTGGTTTATCTATACCATGGAATACTACATGGCCATGAGAAACAATGAAATCTGGCCATGTGTTGCAACATGGATGGACCTTGAGGGTGTTATGTTGAGTGAAATAAGTCAGGCAGAGAAGGACAGACACCATATGTTTGCACGTATAGGAGAATTAGGAGGAACTTAATGAAGGACCATGGGGGAGGAAAAGGGGAAAAATGTTGGGGAGAGGGAGGAGGCAAACCATGAGAGACTCTTGAATGCTGAGAACAAACTAAGGGCTGATGGGGGTGGGGAGAGTGGAAAGGGGGGTGACGGGCATGGGGGAGGGCACTTGTGGGGATGAGCACCGGGTGTTATATGGAAACCAACTTGACAATAAACAATTTAAGAAAAAAAAGAAAAGAACTTCCTTCTCACAAAAAATCCCCAAAAAACAAAATTCTTCAGACCAAAATATGGGGGACGTGGGTCCACACCATCAGGGTTGTGATGAAGATTAACGAGATGATGGGTCTACAGCACCTAACACACAGCCAAATTCCACGCATTCAACGAATAGTTGTTAGAGTTATTCTATGCCAGAAGACATGGCAGACTTTAAACTTTAATGAGATTAAGGTTAGTTACACTTGGATTTGTTTCTCTGTTTCAGTGCGTGGAGCAGTACAGAACCTCGCGGGAAGGAGGCTCCCATGACTCCCACCCAGGCAGGGACTCTGCATTTTGGACAGATGCCTCCCTTTGTCTGAGAAAGAGAGCAGATCATCACACCACCTTCCTGGGAATAATCAATCCCATATTTAAGGTTTAAAGCTGACAGATGAAGGATCCCAAGGTATCATAACTTCTTGTATGAATTAGCACGAGGAACCAAATTTTCCATAGCTTAATTGAAAGCATTTAGAATGAGGAAAAAAGAAAAAAAAAAAGGGAAACACATTTCCTTACAAGGAATAAGAGAAAGTCTCAACTCTGTCCACCTAAGAAAAGGTCTATTTTGTGCAATTGAGCAACGCATATATGTTCCCCAGTGCATCCTGCACTTCTGAGAGCGCTCGGGTCCAACTTCTCCTTTTCTCTCCTCTCTGAGGTCTCTGGACCATTAAAATAAGGACAAAGGTGTCTGGTCTGTTCTCAACATTCATGGCCAACAGACAAAGCAGCACTTTCCTCTCTCTGAGGATCCTCTTGAAGCTTTCCAAGCTCTAACAGGGTCATTTTTTATTTTAAAAGAAGTTGCATCAAGCTTTTTACATGATTCCCAGCTTTTAGCCTGTTCAACAAAGGTAATCAATGCCACAGAGGGAGCTCTGCACCACTCTTTGCTGGGCTGAAGAGAAGCATGATCAAAAATTCTCTTGTTCTGTTAAAAATTTTTTTAACATTTATTTATTTTTGAGAGAGAGAGAGAGAGATGAGTGGGGGTGGGGGAGGGGAAGAAAGAGAGGAAGACACAGAATCTGAAGCAGGCTCCAGGCTCCGAGCTGTCAGCACAGAGCCTGATGTGGGGCTCAAACTCACAAGCTGTGAGATCATGACCTGGGCAAAGTAGAATGCTTAACCAACTGAGCCACGCAGCACCCCCGTTTTAAAAATTTTTTTAATTTTAAATTTTATTTATTTATTTGTTTACTTATTTATTTACTTAAATTCTCTTGTTCTTTTATTTATTTATTTATTTTTAAAATAATTTATTGTCAAGTTGGTTTCCATATAACACCCAGTGCTCATCCCCACAAGTGCCCTCCTCCATGCCCATCACCCCCCTTCCCCTCTCACCCATCCCCATCAGCTCTCAGTTTGTTCTCAGCATTCAAGAGTCTCTCATGGTTTGTCTCCCTTCCTCTCTCCCACTATTTTTCCCCTTCTTCTCCCTCATGGTCCTCCATTAAGCTCCTCCTAATCCTCCTATACGTGCAAACATATGGTATCTTTACTCTGGAAAACAGTATGGAGTTTTCTCAAAAACTTAAAAATAGAACTAATCTATGATCCAGCAATTGCACTACTAGGTATTTACACAAAGGATACAAAGGTACAGATTTGAAGAGGTACACGCACCTCAATGTTGATAGCAGCATTATCAACGATAGTCAAACCATGGAAAGATATTATCTATCTATAACTATTACACACACACACACACACACACACACACACCCCAGAATATTATTCAGTCATCAAAAAGAATGAAATCTTGCCCTTTGCAACAATGTGGATGGAGCTAAGCAAAGTCAGAGTCAGTCAGAGAAAGACAGATACCATATGATTTCACTCATACGTGGAATTTAAGAAACAAAACAGATGAACATATGGGAAGGGGCAAAAAAGAGACAGAGAAAAGGAAACAAGCCATAAGAAACTGTTAACAGCAGAGAACAACCTGAGGGTTGCTGGAGGGAGGTGGGTGGGGGACGGGCTAGCTGGGTGATGGATACTAAGGAGGCCACCTGTTGTGATGAGCACTGGGTGTTGTATGTAAGTGAGAGTCACTGAATTCTACTCCTGAAACCTGTATTGCGCTGTATGTGAACTAACTAAAATTTACATAAAAGTTTACAAAGAAAATAGAAGGTGGCTTTGGATGAAGAGTAGGGCTGAAGCAAGTAGCTGGGTGTGCTTCCATCAGTGAGGGGCAGCCGGGGTTTGGCAAGGGAGACGGTTCTGTTTTAGGCATCCTGACAATGAGATGCCAGTGGGCTCCCAAGCAGAGGTGTCCGGTGTGCAGCTGGCCACATCTCCACGGCTACCACTAGGAGATATTCCTTAGTCATGTCACCACCGGGAACGTCCTCTGGCCTGAAATTATTGTAGTTGAAGAATCATTTACAAAACGAAATCCAGATACACTTGGATTCTGAATGAGGGAGGTTTCTGGCTGGGATGGTGAAAGCAAGAGAAAGGACTGAGGCCGAGAGTAAACGCAAGGCCAGGACACAGGGAGAGGAAGCAAGAGACAGAAGGAACAGGAAAACAGAAATCACACAGAGCTGTGCACAGAAGGGAGAGAGATCGCCTGGGAGAGGGGTTGGAAGACATGGGGCGACAGGGTTAGAGGGACAGAGAGGGCTGCAGGAGAGAGGTGGTTTAGAGCATATGGAAGCGGCTCTCTTACTGGAGTTCAAATGCATCTACCTGCTTTGCTGCCTACTTGGATAATGGTCATTGGAATAAACCAGTGTTTGGCATTTTTGCTAGCCATTCCTAAATTAATCACTACCCACAGTTCTTTTGGTAATCTTACCACAGATTAGCTTGGCTTGAGCCAATGAGCCAGTGAAAGCAGTCAATGTGTGCTGGGCGAATCGTAGACAGAGGCATCTGGTCCAATTTTCTCTGTCTGCACTGTCCAACATGGCAGCGGCCGGCCACTGACTACTGAGCACTTAACATGTGGCTAATTCAACAGAGGAACTGAATTTTAACTTCAATGTTAATTAATTTCTCAGAGTATGGTAAGTGTATCAAAGGGGGTGTAAACAAGATACAGTACTAGTATACAAACGAACATTTAAAGAATTTAATAGTTATGAAATTAAATGAACATTTACAAAATGACAGCTGATTATTTTAAGGTATATTAGAAGACTCTATCTGGCCCATCAAATGGATGATTTCATAGGGGCCGCAGTGCTTAGAATAAAAAAAATGATATAGTGCATTTATTGGAAGACAAATATGACATAAATAACAGGACACGTGGTACATGAACTTGGCATAAATCCTGAAGGCTGAATGACCAAAGGCTGGGAAATTCTGGACTGGGCCATGTTTTCCCAGCACATTACACTGCAGATTAACAAACGACTTTAATTTGTTACTACAGACTCACAGTGTAAGAAAGAAGAGTTGTTTTTCAATTTTTGCCATAGACGAGTGAGACAAGAGGGGAAGGAGGTGAGAGACCACAAAAATCTGCCAAGATAGCGGAGATTCTAGTCAAGCCAAGCTCTGTGGTTGTGGTAGATGCAATTGGGCCACTCCTGCTCATGCATTCGCTTGCTGGACGGACTGGGGACAGGATGCCGGTGATGATATCCCAGAGATATCACGTGGAGTAAAGAAGGTAGATAAACATAGGCTGGAAACTATAGAGAACCCAGTGCCAATGTTACTCCATCTCATTCCCTGCTCATTTTTCTTAGTTGTTTCCTCTTCCAAGGCCCCACCCACCTGGACCGCATCTCAAAGGATCTCAGATAAGTTACTAAGTCATACTAATCAGTTTCTATGCTTTTGGCTACCCTGTATCCTAAGGTATGCTGACCAGAGTGCTTCCACTTGGTCCAAAGCCCTGCCGAGGCCCAGGGTCAGTGGTCCAGTCTAACGCAGGCCTCGGACTAAGGGTGTGATTCGGGTTATTAAGGGAGGGTGTGTGTCACCCTGCAAGGGGAGCAACAGCCAGGTCCCTGCATCTGCTGATCTTCTGAAAAAAACCTGCCAGGGCTTTGCCAGAGTGTGCCCTGAAATACAGCCAAGGCACAAATTAACACCCACTTTCCGGCAACGGGAACAATTCCTGAAAAAGCCACTTCCGCAAAACCCGAGGCAACCTGGAATAATCCGGGAGCCAAGACACAATTTATTACTTCACAAAGAACACAGGACTCTGATCCAGCAGCAAACTAGCTGCTGGGTTTTTTCCTTTCCCACACAAACTGCATTTCAAAGGCCTGACACTTGCAATTTACAAGCCCAGCCTTTCTGAGGAATGCTTTAAATAGCCAAAGATGTAGAGAATGTTGTAATTGAAGACAACATAGAGACTGGGTGCTCTTGGGTCCCTCCTCTTAGACATGGGGGCACAGGCCTGGGCAGGGCAAGCAAGCGACTTGCCCAGGATCACACACAGCGACAGGTGATGACACAGCCAGCCCTGAAACTGAGGTATCTGGTTGGATTCCATGATCTCTTCTCTCTCCAGCTCCTCCAATTTTTTTTACTCCATTTCAGCATTAATCATGTCCTCAACTTAACATTTTAAATGAAATATTTTTCATTTTCAAACTAGCAGAATCCAAAAGGGAATTCGGGCATTGCTTAGGAGACGGGAGCCAGACAGTATCAGAGGTTAATTTTTAACCCTTTTCCATGAAAAGAGTTGAACACGGGGCTCACAGGGGGAACTAAAGTTACTGTGTGCATTAGGGTGAGCCGGGATAACAAATCCCTGCTGGCGGGAATGGAAATTGGTAAAACCATTCTGAAGACAAAAGATGGCACTATGCATTAAATGCCCCAAGATATCCAGTCCTCAGTTTAGACCCAGAATTCCTACTGCTAGGAACTTTCCTTGAGGGAGTAACTAAAAAAGTGAGCAAACATGATGGATTCTCCGTAGGAGGGTGGACACGTGGAACTAAGTAATAGCAAGGCTCGGTTGGACACATTTGGATACATCCATCCACGGCATGCTATGCACCCAAAAGAAAGGCTATCTATTTATATCTTCTAACAGACATGTGCATGATGTGTTCTTTAAAAAGCACTTCACAAAACCCGGCCCCTACAGTATGATCCCACTTTTGTTAAGCTTTTTATTTATTAGCCAACAATAAAACAGATCTGAGATTCCCACCAGATAAAGGGGGCAGAGGAAACTGCATTTTTCTCCTTTTGTTTGTGGTTTCTGTTTTCTTGTCACGGAAATGTATTGATTAATTCATTGAGGTTTTTGGCAAGGTCTTACAAATGAAATGAGTGTATTCTTTACTACCCAAGGTGGATACCCACAAAAGAATAACCTTAATACCTTCTCTACTGGCAAGATCCATGAGCCGGATGGTGATGCTTATCTCTGCTCCAACATCTGTCAAGTCCTCCTAATAACTCCTGCAGGTGGCCTGATGGAACTGGCTCTCTCCACCACAGGCCATTACAAGCCTCATGCCCAGGACAGAAATGTGACCTTGGTGATTACTGCCCTTCCTTCCCCTGGTACAAAGGAGTCTTCTTTCTGTTCCCTTGCAGATGGGCTCAGCTATTTTTCACCTTCCGTGTACATTCAGAGAAGGTGATGTAGCCCAAAGGGCCCTGGCTCTGACATCAGTTGGCCTGGGTTCAAGTACTGGCTTTGCCATTTATTTCCTGCCTGACTTTAAGCAAATATCTTTACTTCTCCGAACCTGAGTTTCCTCTTTTGTAAAGGTACAATTCACACATCACAAAATGTACAACCCTTAAGTGTACGGTTCCGAGTTTTGACATTTATAAACACTACAGATATTTACACTCACATATCCACCATATAAATCAAAGTATAGAACATTTCCGTGACCTCAGAAAGCTCCCTCCGCTCCTTTCAAGTCAATTTCTGTAAACTGAGACCTCCACTGTCCGATTTCTGCTACCACAGCTTAGTTCTGCCCGTCTTAGAACTTCATATAAACTGAATTCTGTAGATGAACTCTTTTGAGTCTGGCTTCTTTCGATCAACATAATGTTTTTGAGGTTTAGGTATGTTGTTATAGGAGTAGTTTGTACCTTTTTGTTGAACATATCTGCTGTTTGAATACAGCCGATGGGTCTCCACTCACCTATTGGTGGCTATTTGCTTTGTTTTCTGTTTCGGGCTATTATGAATAGAGCTGTTAATATTCTTGTTTGTGTTTGTGGGTGAGTGTCTGTGTTTTGATTTCTCTTCGGTGAATACCCAAGAATGGAATTGCTGGATCAATTCTCCAAAGGGGTTGTGCTTTTTTACACGCCCACTGGCACTTTAGGAAGGTTTCTGTCTCTCTTCCTCATCAAGGCTTTGTAGCATCAGTGAAGTGGAGGTTTTAATTTGTGTGTTCCTGGTGATTAGCAATGTTGAGCATCTTCATGTAATTATTGGCCATTTATATATCTTCTTTTGCTAAGTTTCAGTGTAAACTTTTGCCCATTTTAACAGGCTGTTAGTCTTTATTGTTATTAATATTATGAGTTCTTTATATATTCTGGGTATAAGTCCATTGTCACTTAAAATGGTTTTAAAGATACTTCCCCACGTATCTCGAACATTCAAGGTAAGTAGCGAAATAGACAATGCTGTGACAGTCTATAAACGCCCAAGGATAGCCTTCCTTAACAGAAATCACAATTCTATTTGTAAAGACAGTAAAATGAGGGCTAAAAACATTGTGGGGCACCTGGGTGGCTCAGACAGTTAAGTGCCTGACTTCAGCTCAGGTCATGATCTCACAGTCTATGGGTTCAAGCCCCACATCAGGCTCTGGGCTGAGAGCTCAGAGCCTGGAGCTTGCTTCAGATTGTGTCTCCCTCTCTCTCCACCCCTCCTCTGCTTGTACTCTGTCTCTCTCTCCCTCAAAATAAGCATTAAAAAAAAAAAACCCAAAAACACTGCAAGGATGGCACATCCCCCACGTACACAGATGACAGGAAGCCCTCGACTTTGTCTCACCACCTTGGAAAGCCTCTGGCACTGCTGGTCTATCTACCACTTGATTCTCTTGAGTCTGTGTCTTCTGAATACTGTTTCTCTATCCGCTCATGTCACAATTATCATGCCCTTGTCTATCTTTAGATTTTGGATCAATTTTTTTTTTTTTTTTTTTGTTTTTTTTTTTTTTTTTTTTTTTTTTTTTTTTTTTTTTTTTTTTTTTTTTTTTTTTTGCAACCACAGTTTATGTTATTTTCTTGTGTGACTTACTGCTTATCTTGAATCCTGTCCTTTGCTCACCTTCCTGCCTGTTCCCATGTTTTTCATNACCACCTTGGAAAGCCTCTGGCACTGCTGGTCTATCTACCACTTGATTCTCTTGAGTCTGTGTCTTCTGAATACTGTTTCTCTATCCGCTCATGTTGCCATTATTATGACCTTGTCGTTCTTTAGTTTTTGGATCAACAATTTTTTTTTTTTTTTTTTTTGCTCGGATCTCTGACTGCTTTCTGTATTCCTGAAATGCTGGGTTTTGAGCTTCTTGCAACCACAGTTTATGTTATTTTCTTGTGTGACTTACTGCTTATCTTGAATCCTGTCCTTTGCTCACCTTCCTGCCTGTTCCCATGTTTTTCATGGTCTTGCTTTTATACCAAGAGTCAAAAGGTTCTTGTGCTCTGGCCTGTTTATGTGGCTTCAGGCCCTTGGTTCTATTCTGGGTCCAGCCCACTCCTTATTCTCTGCATATCTGGGCTGGCCCATGATCTACAGGACTTGGTTCCTCATTTCTTTTTCTTTTAATTTTTTAAAATGTTTTATTTATTTCTGAGAGAGAGAGAGAAAGAGCGAGCACGGGAGGGTCAGAGAGAGAGGGAGACACAGAATCCGAAGCAGGCTCCAGGCTCTGAGCTGTCAGCACAGAGCCCGATGCGGGACTCGAACCCACAAACCATGAGATCAGGATCTGAGCTGAAGTTGGACGCTCAACCAACTGAGCCACCCAGGCGTCCCTCCTCATTTCTTACCCTAGAAATAATATTGCCCAAATGTCTATGGGGTAAGAGGTAGATTCTGTTTCCTAAGACAAAATATTAGCATTGGCCTTGGCAATAAAAGTCTTCAATAACTGAGTTCCTATCATCTTTCCCTGTCTAGCTTTCATTGTTTTTAAAATAAATTTTCCAACAGGAAAATGTATTTTCCCCCATTGAATTAAAAAGACCAATATAAAATAATAAGCAAGGATCACAAGAGTTGTCAATTCATTGCTATTTTAATGACAAGCTAGAAGAATCTGGGCTCATGTGATTTTTTGACTCCTCCACATGTTCATTCATTCATTCACTAAGCATTTATTGATCACCTGCTGGATGTGAGTTTCTGTGATTGGAGCTGAAAATATAAATAAGACTCTGACACAAAACCTTACTCTGAGATGTTCGCTGACTGACGAGGAAGCCAATAGGTAAAGAATCTTCTTTCTACAAAATGGGAAGTGTTACAATGCAAGTACAAGATGCTATAGGAGTTTAGGGGAGAGATGGAATGTGATTCCAGAGGCCGTCGGGATTAACGTGATGGTGATATTTCACAGAAAAGGTCTATTTGAGCATTGTGTTAAAGGATAATTAGAAATTTAGCAGACAAACAAGGAAGACAGGGAATGGTGTCAACAGAAATGTATTTCACCAGACCCTTAATCTCCCATGATGCTAGAAACAACTTGATGATAAAAATGATAGCTTCCTAAAAAAGAATGTTTAAAAATAGAGAGAGGGGCCTCTGGGTGTCTCAGTCGGTTAAGCGTCCGACCTTGAGTTTTGGCTCAGGTCATGATCTCAAGGTTCGTGGGATTGAGTCCTACATTGGGCTCTCTGCTGATGGTGCAGAGCCTGCTTGGGATTCTCTCTCCCTCTCTCTCACCCCATCCCTCCTTGCTCTCTCTCTCTCAGAAATAAATAAACACTATTTTTAAAATAACAAATAGAAAAAAGGAAAGAATGAAGAAATAAAGTAATGGATATTTTGCAATAAAAAAAGATTATACATAGGTCAGTCATGCTGGGGTGGTCTATCTCCCCCTACAGGTGAGACAGGGAAAGACAGCACTAGCAAGCAACACATGGGCTCTACTGCAGTGTGTCCGGTACTGTTCCTTCTTAACAGGCCGATCTCACATCTGCCTCATCTGTAGCAACAAAGACCGGCTCCATTTTGCTCACTGCTCTACCCCAGCGCTGTGTCCCACACATCAAGGCACTCAGTCTTTATTAAAGGAATGGAGGCAGGAAGCCTGCACACCAGGAGGCCTGAGGGTGGCGCTGCTCCCGCAGGCAAATCAGCACCCTGCATGTTGGGGTCTCCTACACTTGGATGCTCCTCTTTGTTTTCACCCTGTGTTAACATTTTGATTCTCCCACGCATCGAGTAAACTGTTTCAGTTTGAAGGTGATCTTAGAATATTCTGTGCCTGCTTGAGAAAGGACCCCTGGGGAAATCCTTTTGTAATAGGAAATTTTTAAAAGTGTTTCCTTACTAGTGGCTCAAACCACTGTTGCTTACAGAGACTGTTTCTAGGGGGAGAAGCACTGCCTAGAAACCGTGACCCAGAAAAAGGATAAATGTATCTAAGATCCAACACGATGCTGAATGGTTAAACGCTATCACCTCTGGTTTCAGTCTGTAGCTGGGCCACTGAAGTAACTTCTGTTATTTTAGAAGAAACACCTACAATGCTTGCTTGGTCTTTTCTTGCAAAACTGCATCTCCAGGGCAAATCTGCCTCTGGACAGAGCCCACACAGAATGTGAATGGACAGGGGCAAAGAGTAACTGACTCTAAGAAATGCAGATCAGGGGTGCCTGCGTGGGCTCAGTTGGTTAAGCTTCCAACTCATGGTTTCGGCTCAGGTCATGATCTCACGGTTTATGACTTCGAGCCCCGCATCTGGCTCTGCACTGACAGTGTGGAGCCTGCTTGGGATTCTCTGTCTCCCTCTCTCTGCCCTTCCGCTGCTTGCTCTTTCTCTCTCTCTCAAAAAGTAGATAAATAAACTTAAAAAAAAAGAAAAGAAATGCAGCTCAAAGCCCCAGTAAGATACCCCCTCACATCTGCTAGAATGGCTATGATCAAACGGGCAGATAATAACAAGTGGGGGCAAGGATGCAGAGGCTGCCGAGAGATTTGAACCCTCACGTGTTGCTGATGGGTATGTTAAAAGGTGCAGCTGCTTTGGAAAATAGTCTGGAGTCCCGTGAAAGGTGGAGTGAGCACATGACTCAGCAATTCCCCTCCCACGTGTGTCTCTCAGGGAAAGGAAAACACACATTCACACAAAACCTCACACACGAGTGTTCAGAGCGGCATTATTCATAATAGCCAAAAAGGGAACCCAACCCAAGGATCATCAACAGGTGAGCGGAAAAAGAAGGTGGCACATCCATATAATGGGACGTGATTTCGCAATAAAACTGAAGGATATACTGACACACGCAATGACGTGGATAAACTCTGAAAACGTTATCTTCAGTGAAAGAAGGTAGTCACAAAAGACCACATATTTCATAATTCCATTTATGTGAAATATCCAGAGCAGGCAAATCTATAGAGACAGAAAATAGATCAGTGGTTGCCAGGAGTTGGGGGTGAGGGTTTGGGAAGAAGTAGGGCATGACTGCTAATGGGTACGGGCTTTCTTTTTTTTTTTAATATGAAAAAACATTTAATGCTTATTTTTGAAAGAGAGAGAGAGAGAGAGAAAGAGAGAGAGAGTGTAAGCGAGGGAGTGGCAGAGAGAGAGAGGGAGCCACAGAATCCAAAGCAGGCTCCAGGCTCTGAGCTGTCAGCACAGAGCCCGATGTGGGGCTCGAACTCACGCACTGTGAGATCATGACCTGAGCTGAAGTTGCATGCTTAACTGACTGAGCCACCCAGGCGCCCCTGGGTACAAGCTGTTTGGGGTAATGAAAATGTTAGCAAATTGATAATGGTGATGGTCACACAACCTTGTGACTACAGCACAAGCTATTGTGCTATACAATTTCAGTGTGTGAGTTGTATGTGATGTGACATATCTCAATAAAGTTGTTATAAAAAAAAAGAGTAGGTAAGGTGGAACACAGAAGAGAAACAGGGACAAAGTTCAACCATCAAGGGAGGGCCAGACTGTCCCAGGACTTGGTGACAGAGAGGTTCAAGGTAGTACCAGAATCACGATTTATTTTAGTTCTCCCTTTGTTGTGCATGTGTGGGGGGACATGTATTATTAAGCCAACTCTTTGGAAATGATAAATCTGGCAGCCATTAGCCACATGGGGTTATTTAGATATTAATGATAGAAAATGAAATAAAATTGGAAATTCAGTTTCTCGGTTTCATGAGCCACATTCTGAGTGCTCAACGGCCACATGTGGTTCTTGGTAGTCACACAGTACAGATGTGAACCATTTCTACCATTTAATTCTTATCAGACTACGGTGCTCTAGGTGGCTTGTGCGGCTGCTTGGCGGGGGTCCATTATTCCCACCAATCCTTTTTGCTCTCTTTAATTTTTTTTTTAGTATTACTTATTTTTGAGAAGGGGGGCAGGAACGGGGGAGGGGCAGAGAGGAGGGAGACACAGAATCCGAAGCAACCTCCAGGGTCCGGAGCTGTTAGCACAGAGCCCGATGTGGGGCTCGAACCCACAATCTGTGAGATCATGACCCGGGCTGAAGTTGGACGCTCAACCGACTGAGCCGCTCAGACGCTCCCTTTATGCTCTCTTTAAAGCCTAGAGTGAAAAGAACTCTTTCAGGCATTGTTGCAGGTAAGAATCTGTGCCCGGGCCAGGCAAAAAAGCAGGTCCCTGCAAAGGACAAAGCCGCAGCCAGGCCTATTCCCATAAGGGTGTGTCACTCGACCCACACACCGTTCATTGCTAGGTCCTGCTGGGGTATGGGATGCTTTTTATTTCTTAAAAAAGCAACACAAAACCAAGCAAAGTAAGAAAGAGAAGAATTCCAATATTGTTTTTACAATACCGGTGGAATAATAAACAGCTTTTTAATGTTCTGAGCTGTGAGATTAAGCCCCTACGGGAAGAGGAGGGAAGATAAATCAATATTTACCAGTAGTCCTTATCCTACATTAAATATTAGCTTAAACCTAAAACCCATGTTTTTTGGCGCTGCCTCTCCTTAAGCCCACATTTCACCGGTCTCTTGCTCTTGTAGAGAAAGAATCATTTCAGAAGTGGGTGGGGAATATCTGAACAAGGTCCATGACATACGCTTTAGCGTCTTCTTGAATAGTTACTGTAAATGTAGCGACTGCCAGAATGAAGTGCCTGATTGAAACGGTTCAACTTTTGAACCACAGCAACACGGAAAGGTCAGTGGGAGTCACTGACATTACTACTAACGCTGTAAAATGAAGGGTAATTGGCTAGAATTTTTGAAAACCCATGAGCTGAAGTGGGGTTCTTGCATTTCATAGATTTGCGTTAAGCCTCAAAACTAGAGACATCAGCAGCTGCTGTTAGGCCTACACGGACATAATCCACATCTCCACAGCAGAGGAAGAGTGTGCTGGGGGTAGAAGCTACCACTTGTTCGGCTGGCCCAGCCTTTCCCTGGTCTCCTAGCTGCTGGGAAAGGAGCATAATTCAGTCTCCAGAGAAGCCAGAAGAAAGTCTCAGTAGGGAATGTGGAGCCAAAACCCGGGTCATTATAGAACATTGGCTGGATAGTCCTATAGCAAGGATATCGCCCACCCTGGGGTCTCCGGTAAAGATCCTTTATAAACACTAAGTGAATAAAATTCCCAACACCGTCTCCATGGGGGGTGTATATTAAATACCAAGCTTTTCTTATCAATGGTCAGGCTAAGCCCTGAGAGGTGAAATAACTTGCCTTAAAACACGGCGTGCCAGGAGGAGCCCAGGTGTGCTGGCATCTGACGTGCTTTGTGAAACCTCATTATAATTTGTATAGAATACAACAAGAAGTACAGTTGTGATCCAAAGAATTTTGGAAGTTAAGCGGTTATTTAATCAAAGTCACTTGAATGATTTATGGTTGGAAGGATCAAAGAATTAATGTTACAAAATTAAGCAAAAGCCAAAATGAAAGCAGTGGGGGGAGGAGAGGATTTGGTTTTCCCACGTTTTAATTCTTTTGTGAAAGCGAACCCAACAAATGCTTGAATATTTGCAGTGAAAGTAAATCTTCTCCTGCACGTACCCCCCAACCCCCCCCCCCGGCCCCCCGGGAGGAAGGGAATATGACAATAAAATTGGTGTTGTTCAACTCAGTGAGAAGACCTTGGGCCTTTTAAAGGTCTCCTAATCCTCCCATCGTCTGCTCAGAAGGGGAGATATCTACTCCTCTTCCTTCAGTCCTCTAAGCCGAAAGTTGAGAGATAGAGGCTGGTGTTTCCAACTCTTCCTCAGCCCAACACCAAGCATCCCTGATGTGGCCAGTTCCATAAACAATACAGAGCCAGCATAACTTTCTTCCCCTTCCTCCTTGTCCTCTGCCCCCAGCTTCCCAGAATTTGGCCCCCTCTTCATCTGACTCGCTCCACTGGGAACAGAGGCCATGTTTTATTTCCCCTCCTCTCCTGCAAGGAAACCTGGCTCTTTTTTATGCAACTCTCACAACTGTTTGTAATCCAGGCAGTATTACCCATACCTTCGCACGATATCATCTTGGTGCAAAGGCCTCCTCTCACCACGTAATTTCACAGAGCACCACTCACACCTTCTCTCTCTAGCTGCTTCTTCCTGTTCAATTCTTCTTCAAGGCAGTTATTATCCTTGCCACTCTGTCTGCCGCATGAGGACAGGGACTCCTGCCTCGGCCCCTGCTATGTTCCCGGTGCCTAGTCAGTATCTGTCTTCCCAGCAGATACTTAGGGAATCAATGCGTGGGATGAACGAATAAGTGTCATTCATTGGGAAAGCATTTATCAAGCACCTAATCATAATTTCTTTTCTTTTCTTTTTTTTTTAAATGTTTTTATGTATTTCTAGGAGAGAGAGAGACAGTGTGAGCAGGGGAGGGTCAGAGAGAGAGGGAGTCACAGACTGAAACAGTCTCCAGGCTCTGAGCTGGCAGTCAGCAGAGAGCCCGACGCGGGGCTCAAACCCACGAACCGCGAGATCATGACCCAAGTGAAAGTCGGACGCTTAACCGACTAAGCCACCCAGACGCCCCTCACCTAATCATAATTTCTACCAATTGCTGAGTGCGGAGAGTACTTTCAGCAAGCCCACTGGGAATGCCATCAACATGATGATTTTCTGTCTGTGGGCAATATTCCATTTTTAATCAGTAGAAAGTCTCCTGCAAGGAACCGTAATGTAAACTGTGTACTTTGTGTGATAATGATGTGTCAATGCGGGTTTATTAGTTGTATTAGTTGTAACAAATGTGCCACTTGGGTGGGTGATATTGATGGTGGGGGAGGCCACGCATGGGTCACGGGGTGGGGTATATGAGAAATCTCTGTACCTTCCTCTCAATATTGTTGTGAACCTAAATCTGCTTTAAAAAAGAGTTTTAAAAGGAGAGTCCCCTGGGGCGCCTGGGGGGCTCAGTTGGTTAAGCATCCGACTTTGGCTCAGGTCATGATCTCATGGTTTGTGGGTTCAAGCCCTGCGTCGGGCTCTGTGCTGACAACTCAGAGCCTGGAGCTTGTTTTCCGATTCTGTGTCTCCCTCTCTCTCTGACCCTCCCCTGCTCACACTGTCTCACTCTCTCTTTCTTTCAAAAATAAATAAATAAATAAATAAATAAATAAATAAATAAATGGAGAGTCTCTTGACTCGGTATGTCCTTAGGGTTATTACCTTACCTTCTCTTCTCACCAGCCTGGAAAGCTTATAACTTTTACCAAGTAGGTATTAGAATGATTCCTACTGTGTTTATTTCAATTTTAAGAATATCCGTAATATTTCTGCACTGTAGCCTGCTGGAGAAAAAATTCTTTTTAAAGCCAATAAAACACCCTAACGACCAGATTTAAATGCTTTCATTTAATCTAAATAAGCCAGTTGTGCAGCATGGTAGATGAATCCCCCAAATAAGTAACAGATGGTAAGCTTTCCGGGGAAAGTAGCTTCAGACTTAACATCTAAGTGGAACCAACTACTTTTCTTAGTGAAGAATCTATTTGAAAGTTCTCAGGAAATTTCACATCAAGGGTTTTCTATGGGCTAGAGGATATGGTATGGTGTGTGTCTGATATGGTGAAAGCAGCCAATAAAATATATGGGGTTTAGATTCCAACAGACCCAGGTATGACGTCTAGCGCAGCCGTGTAAAGTTAAGCAAGATGCTTAACTTCTTAGAGCTTAAGTGCCCTGCTGTTCAACTGTCACCATTTAACTAACGTGTAATAATTGTTTGGTCTGTGGTTGACTTCAATCCACTTACAAGCTAAAGAGTTAAACTACTGCAGGCAGAAGACGTGTGATTCCCATGTCAGAGACCAAAAGCTTTAGGACTAGCAGCCCAGCAAGTAGAATGGACATGAGCACTTCCCTCCATTCAGTTAGCCTCATGGCCAAGTCCAAGGGGGACAAGGTGGAGCAGTCCAGATAGATGGTGCACATGCAGTGGGTTTGCACTGCTACTGAGGGACAGTGCACTTCGGGAACACACTGTTTAAGTTTATTTATTTATTTTGAGAGAGACAGTGCAAGTTAGGAAGGGGCAGAGAGAAGGAGACAGAATCCCAAGCAGGCTCCATGCTGTCAGCACAGAGCCCTGAACTCATGAAACCATAAGATCATAACCTGAGCCAATATCAAGAGTTGGAGGCTTAAATGAATGAGCCACTCAGGCGCTCTGGGAACACACGGCTTTCAAAGCAAGCAGTAAGCAAGTCTACCCTTTGTTCTGGAGGGAGCCCTCATTTCTCAGGGCTGCTCACTGAAAACACAACCCTGAAGAATGGCTCAGGTAAAAAGCAGTCATGGTCTCATATTCTTGGCAGAGATGTGTAAGAGCATAAGATAGCCCTGGACTGTCTCCCAATATTACTACGATTAAACTACGCACCACAGTGCTTACAACATGGCACCCAAAATGCTAAGTCTTTCTTTCCTCCCTTTGTCTCCAAAAGGCATCCTCTTTTTTCTTTTTAATGTTTTATTTATTTCTGATAGAGAGAGACAGCGTGAGTAGGGGAGGGTCAGAGAGAGAGAGAGACACAGAATCTGAAACAGGCTCCAGGCTCTGAGCTGTCAGCACAGAGCCCAACTCAGGGCTGGAACCTACGAGCTGTGAGATCATGACCTGAGCCAAAGTCAGATGCCCAACCGACTGAGCCACCCAGGCGGCCCCCCAACCTTTTTTTAAATCTGTCACCACTCAAAGAATTCCAAAATGTGTGAGCTGGAAAGCATTTTGGAAAACAAATGGTTGTGAAATTTTAGGAAGCTATTACAAATTACACACACAGACAATTTTTTTTTAATGAATAGAGAAGTGTTTCATATAATGTTAAGAGAAAAAGCAGGATCCTAATTTTTTTAATATCCAAAAATACTTTACATATGTAGGATATTTTTCTGTATTTTACAAATTCTACAATGAAAAGCTGTTATATCACCTCTATTCAGACAAAATGGATGCAGGGGCACCTGGGTGGCTCAGTTGGTTAACCGAGTCCCACTCATGATCTCAGCTCAGGTCTTACTCTCAGGGTTGTGAGTTCAAGCCCCACGTTGGGTTCCATGCTGGGCATAGAGCCTACTTTAAGAAAAAGGCAAAAATGTTTTAGTTCGGCCCCTCCAGCTCACAGATGAGGAACTGAGAAGCAGACAGGTTAAATGGCCTCCCTAGACCCTTGGCAGGTCCTTTGCAGAGCTGGTACTGGGTGTATATCCTCTGGTTTCCAGTGCTTCAGAGGATTTTCAAGGGGCAGTGGAGCTGGATATAGAGGGTCTGGTCAGGGTAATCATGACCTCTGAACTTGGGCAAAGCGGTTTGTTGTCTATTGAATGACTGATGGAAGCTGGACTCACGTTCATCCACCCATAAGGACATGAGGGAGAAGATGAATTCCTTCAGGCGTGAGCTTTTGATGGTAAGCCACTCATTGTTAGTAGTTGGCAGTGGGGTGCCTGGGCAGCTCAATCGGTTGAGCATCCCGACTTCCCCTCAGGTCATGAACTTGTGGATCACGATGAGTTCGAGCCCCACGTTGGGCTCTGTGCTGACAGCTCAGACCCCAAAGGCTGCTTCGGATTCTGTGTCTCCCTCTCTCTCTGTCCTTCCCCTGCTTGCACTCTGTATCTCTGTCTCTCTATAAAGTTAAAAAAAAAAAAGTTGTCAGCCAACTGAGATGTGGCTTAACCCAGGGCAAAACAAAGCCCTGAGACTCCAATAGGCAGGACTTGAGGTTGGGCTCTGGCACAAACCCCTGACGGGTTGGCTTCAGCCTGAGCTATCTGAATTACTTGTCTAGACAGTTCGCATTTCCCTGGGTAATTAAGTGGCCCTCCTTCTTCCTGAGCAATGTTGACGACTCATGTAACACATCTTTCTCACTCACGTACTTATCTCTTTCCCCCCGCACCACTATTATTTTCAAATGACACTTTTGTGCCTTTGTACTTTCTATTTTATTTGGTGGTGGCAATGACTTGGCCATTTACTATTTCAGGAGAAGAGCCTGACGTAGGTTATTAAAAGATCTAACTGGGGTATTGGTCAGCTAGCTCAGCTGAGTTAGAGGAGGCTGGCTGGAGCAGCCTGGGGTTCATCTCTTCACGTCTGACAGTATAATTCTGGTCCCGCTTCCATGGGGAGTGCATTTGGGGAGGGCCTCTGGCTTTCTGACACCCGCTACCAACAATGCAAGTTAACATTCCAACCTGAGTCCGGGCTTTTCTCTAGGCATGAAGGATATGGAGACCAAAGATGTGATGCCTGCCTTCATGGGCTTTGGGGGTCTAGAGGGAGGTAGATAAAGTCCACAGTGACAGTTCATTGAGGTAAGTGCTGGGAACTGCACAACTCTTCCCCACTTCTCACCCCCCACCTTTCAAATTTTAGGACAATGGAGGGAGCAGTGAGCGTCCCCAGCTGAGACCTTACCTCAGGCGGAGATCTGTGTGTGGTTGGAGCAAAACATACAGCTGAGTATAGGTTTTTGATGTGCACTCCTGAAGAACCTTGATTTCTGCCACAGAGTCCCCTAAAAATAGTAGATTATGGGAAAACGAAGGACCAAGCACTAAAACCTATGCAACTTTGTGACCAGAGGCCAGCAAAAACACTATGGTTCCTAGGATGTAATTTAACATCCCAAGGAGGAAGCTCGGAGTTCTGGAGTCTGCCTCGGGGGATATTAGAAACGTACAAAGACGAGAGAGGGGCGGTGCTGGCTTGTGGGTGTTGAGGCAAGATGGTGAAGCAGAGCTCTTAGCCACAGGGCGGCCATTTGAGGGTGCAGAAGGTGCACTTCTCCAGGAGGGTCCCTACATAGGCACTCGTTTTTAATGTGCTTAAAATAGATCTCAAAAAGCTCTTGCCAATGTAGCACTCATTCAGTGGAAGGGTTTTGGGTTTTTGGGGGTTTTTAAAAATGTATTTTGGTCCTGTGGAAGTTTATAATTCCACTTCCATTATCCCACATCTTCCTGTCTTGGAAAAATCACAGATGAATTGATTTAACTTCCATGATATACTGACATCATTCCTCCTGTTATGGGTCATTTGTGACTGACCAAGGTCACAACGACATGATGGCCGAGTCCGGAGCACACAAACCCCACGAAGCTGACAGAGAGGTCTGGCCACAGCCTTGGGTCAGTCTGAAGCAGGAAAGACTACCTGATCTTCAAGCGACTCTAAGTGATGGAAATGAGAAGACTAAAAACGATGGGGATTGTGGGATACAGTGGGATTGCATCCTACATGCAACCTGAGGGTTTACTGAATTCCATCGTTTTGTGTGGATCACATAGTTTTTTAAAACCTTGTCTTGACACTCTTGCATGGGATGGCAGGTCTAGTGTGTGGCCGATGTGCTGGATGGGACCACTGTCTGGACAAACCTAGGCTTATCAGGCACGGGCGTTATCGAGTACAGCCATCCCATCAAGACAAACCTGTTCATGGGCTGCTCCTCTTGCAAACACGTAGGGAAATGAGAGAGAGGGAATCAGGACAACCAGTACTTAACCTGGGCAGGGTGTGCTGAGAAGTGCTGAACAGATCACTCAACCCAAGGGGTAACACACTGTCCTAAGCCGACATGGCAAATGATCTGGGCTCCAGAAGCGGGGAAAAACCCAAAACCCAAATCCTGCTTGCAAAATAGATTTAACTCCCAAGATCTAAACCAGCGAAAGTGCAAATGAAAGGTAAGGAATAAAATGGGTGGCTACTAACTAACCAACCATAAACCCGGAGCAGGAATCAACTCCTGACACTGAGCAGAAAAGATATACAATACATTCTTTTGACTGAAAGAAAACATTCAATAGGACATTGTGGGCAGGAGCCACATTTGGAAAACAGTCCTGCTTTCCCGTGACCCCCCCACCCCCCAAACAAACACACAAAAACCATTTGACCAACTTAACTCTTTTTGAAGATGGATTTCACATTTCTTTGTTGTTTGCCTCTCAGAACAAAATGATTGTTTACACAAAGAAAATAACGGGCCCAAATTTAGCCCTCTGGACTCAAACTTTGGACCTCTTCGGACCTCATCATTAAGCCCAAGTGGATCGTTATGAATCACTTTGGGGCTGCCAGTGGCTTCCTGCCCTTTCCAAATTGCGGTACTTTCCTTCTGTAAGATCAGATAACTGTGTTATTTGGCTGTTCATTAAAATTTGCCTTACCTACAAGAAACATATTTTTTCCATCTATGTTTCTGTTCCCATACAAACTCGAACCACTTAAATTTCCTCTGCTTTTGCAAAATCTTATTTTCAAGTTGGAAAGTTAGGATTTTTAGGCTTTTGCTTTTGAGCACCACTTTTCCATTTTTGCATTTGCTATTTTCATCACACACGTTGCCCCTGTTTGATTTGGCTGTCGACTCCTGGCTGACATTTTCCTCTCATCTTTCTCTTTTTCTCTATCTACTCTTGCATTTCTGCTCTTTGGTTTCCTTCTCCAAACCCTAAGAACATCCTTTCTAAGTGTATGTCTGTTTAATTTGCTCCCTGTCACAATGTTTAAACAGATACTCAACCAACCGCCAGAAAAGGGCAGACTGTTGCCAGCAAAGCAAAAGAGAATAATCGTGGAAATGGCATCTCAGTTCAGTGATGGAACAAGATTTTGAGGATGTCTGGAAGGAGCTTCCATATCACTTAATGTGAGCCTGGAAGGATGGGAGGTTGGACATAAGGATGGGAACGTGTTTGAGTAAAGGTAAAAAACAAAAACAAAAACAAAACTAATCAAGATTAATATCTCTGGGGCACCTTGGTGGCTCAGTAAGTTAAACATCTGACTCTGGATTTTGGCTCAGGTCATGATCTCACAGTTCATGAATTTGAGCCCTGTGTTAGGCTCTGTGCGGATAGCTCAGAGCCTGGAGCCTGCTTCAGATTCCGTGTCTCCCTCTCTCTCTGGCCCTCCCCTGCTTGCGCTCTCTCTCTCTTAAAAATGAATAAACATTAAAAAATTTTTTAAGAAGATCAATATCTCCAGTGATGTTATGTGCGTATCACGTGACCCCTGATAAGATGTGACAAGAGGGTCACTTAACCTTGTGGTAGTCTGCCCCCAAACCTGTAACCTGCTTTAGCCGTGAGAAAAATCTCAGACAAACCCATCTCGAGGGACATTCTTCAACATACTTAATCATATTCCTCAAAACTGTCAAGGGCATGAAAATCAGAAAAGACAGAGAAAATGTCACAGGCCAGAGGAGGCTAAGGAGCCTGAGAGCCTGATGCAATGTGGGAGGCTGGAGTGGATCCTGGAACAGAAAAAGAGCAGTGATGGAAAAATTGGTTATTGAGTAAAGTCTAAAGTTAGGTAACAGTGACGTACCAATGTTGGCTTCTTGGTGTTGACAAATGAACCTCGGCAATGGGTCATGCAAGGTGTTAACATCAGACAAAAATCAAAATGCCTCTCCCATACATAGGTGCTCTCTGTACCATTACCGAAATTTTTCTGTAAGGTCTACAATTTGTCCAAAGAAGAACTTTATTTAAAAACTCAATCTAAATAGTAAGCTCTTCTGAAACTCCTTGCATTTGGGCTTGAACCAGTGGCCCCATTTTTTACCTTTTCTTTTCTCCATCTTTTATAATTATTTGCATACTTTGTAGAATGGTTATGTGATGTTACTGTTTATGCTGCCAAAATCAGTTCTCCTGAGGCCACCTGACTTAATTAAGCCGTCTTTTTATCTTTCATCAAATCCTCCGCATAAATCACTCGCAGTGACAGCCCTCATCTTCAGTTGGCTCAGCTTCCACAACCCTGCATGCCTACATGCATCCCAGTCCCTCACGTGTTCCTTCACCGCACGTACACTGAGAGCCCTACGTTAGGCTGAGTCCCAGCCCTCAAGTCATCAAGATAAAGAAAGTTGAACTTCTTCACGACCTGGTCATCGTACAACAAGAGCATGTCCCAGGGGCCTTGCTGAATCTGAAACGTGGGATTTGCTCCGCTGTCCGGAAAGCCTTCACTTTCCACCCCATTTCCCACCATTCTTTCCTGCCTCTCCCTTCCCTCCCTAAGCCAAGACCGTGTTTTATGCCCCCAAAAATCATAACTTCCTGAATAACTGGATTCCACAGGCTGTCTGCAGGAGGAGTGCCAGTATGAACTGGTTTTTTGCGGTCACTTGTGTTAGGAAATTACAGCACAAAGATTCCATCTTCCTCTTTTGTGTATGATTTTCCTCTGCTGAGAAAGATGAGAGGGCTGGCTCCAGATTCTGTACTTCTCTCAGCTTTACGGTGCCGTCTGTCCCCCCAAACTCTCAGTGCACAGCCTAAGAGCAAATTAACAGGCCATGACCCTGGAGGGTGGCATCCCGGGGGAGGGGAGGCTAGAGGTCAGTAGAGAGTGTTCCCCAAAACACAGCACCACAGTCAGGGAGCTTCACCAGGTCTTTGCGTATGTGGAAGACAGAGTAACTCTGAGCTAGGGCCCAGGCAGGCTGATGGAGTTCTGCTGGCTCAAGGTCTTCCCAGCATAATGGGAGGTCTGCCTCGTTTTCAAGTATGGACCAAACTCCTAATGGGTGGGCACACAACCCCATGGCAGCACAGCTCCACAGAGAGGTGGGGTCATGAGGCCCTAGCCAATGGGTCCTGGGGAGAATAGGACCAGACTCACAGTGGAAATGCTCCCTGAGGAAAAAAACCCTTAGGTCCTTGCTGTGGTCTAGGGAGCCTTGATCTGACTCTTGTCTATCCCCCACCCCCCGGCTTGTTATGCTTCAGCAACACCTGTTTTCTATTCCTCAAACACGCTGGGATATTTCCTGCTGCCTTCGCATATGCTGTTCCCACTGCTTGGAACAGTCTTCCTAACAGACCTTCACGAGGTCTCATGTTAAACCTCACCTCACATGTCTCCTCCTAAGAGAGGGCTTCTCTCCCACTGGTCACAATTACCCCCCAGTACTATCACATCAACCTATTTCAGTGGCTCCCAAACTGTCCTGGCTTATGACATCCTTAAGAGGCCAGTAATTTTTTCATGGCAAACCTAGACCGAAAGGAATATCTGATAGCTTCATTTATTGAGTAGTTAGGTCCAAACAACATAATGCAGCAGTTTTCACAGACTCTGACAGGTGTTGTGTTTCCCTAAAGAATGAAAGATTGCCTGGAGTCCCCTTTGAATTTACTGCGGTACCCCAGGGTGCCTCGGCACACAGTTTGGGAAGCATGGCCCCACGTTCTTTGCCTCATGGCATTTTTCTCTATCTGAACAACCATTTAACTTGCTCACTGGATTTTTATCTGCTTTTCCCTACTAGGAGGTAAGCTGGGGGTGAGCAAGAGCAGGTATCTTGCCTGCCCTGTTCATCTATATATCCATAAAACTAGGGATAGAGCAGACACTTGTAAGTATTGTTTGAGTGACTACAGAACCGAATGGGAGCTCAAGGAAAGCTTCCCAGTGAAGGAGACCTGTGACCTGAGCTTGTGTCAGGACAGAGAGTGAGCTGGGTGAGAGGTGCATGCAGACAGTGGGATGTGGAGACATTGTGAGCCTGATGCATCTACGCACTTTGCAGATTCTGAGGCAATGGCTGTGTAGCCTATGGGAGAGTGGGGGAGCCAGAGCATAAAACTCCCTGTGGGCTGACCTTCCGAATCTGCATGTGACCCTGCATGGTGAGACTCTGCAGGGTGTCATGCAGAGGCATAGCATGATAACAGGCTGTGCTGAGATATCCCTACCCAGAGAGATGGGGAGGGTGGACTGGAGAGGGCAAGAGATAAGAAAACCAGTCAGGAGGCCAATGGGACACCTTCAACGTGAAGAGAAGCAGCGTTCGCCTGCGGAGGGCAGTGGAAGTAGAAGAGAGAGCACACAGAAGGAGGCCTTAAGGAGTCAGAAGCCACAAGGCTTTGGGAGTCATGGATGAATCGCATGGACAGATTTACAGGATACAACATTAGGGGCGGACAGGGCTTCTTGACTTGTGTTTTGGGGGGGTGGGGTCGACTGTACCATTCACCCAGGGAACCCCACAGGAGGAACAGTGTGAGGGGAGATGAGTCAACACACGTGAGTTTGAAATGTCTGTGCGACATGCAGGCGAAGCTGGCCAGTGGACCCCGGGGTGTGCGGGTTTCATGCACAGGAGAGAGGTCTGGGGGCAGCCTCCCTAAAAGTCAATGAGACCTGGGTGAGGTCTGCAGATTCTCCTTTCCTCTCTGGAGGCAGGCACCCTGGTGGCTACAGAGGTTGAACCGGGGCCCTCCACAAACCTGGTAGGCTCTCACTGACGCCCCAACAGTAGAGCCCACCAGGGACCTGATTCTTGGCTTTGCTTTGCTTGGTTTTTGGTAACACTTGAAGAGTGCCCTTATTGGAGGCTTCTCCCCCAGCATGCTGGAGTTTTGTTCACATCTCTTGTAGTTTTTGTTACTCTGTGGTTTTCTGAGTTTGGGGCTCAAACTCACAAGCTGTGAGATCATGACCGTCACTGATTGAGACACCCAGGCGCCCCCTACCCCTTTTCTATCTAAAGAGGGACAATAACATGAAATTATCTTCCGTAAAACATCTTGTCATTACCTAATATAAAACGTATATAACAGGAGTGCCTGGGTGGCTCAGGGGGTTGAATGTCCAACTTTGGCTCACATCATGATCTTGTGGCCCATGAGTTTGAGCCCCACTTCAGGCTCTGTGCTGACATGACAGCTCAAAGAGTGAAGCCTGCTTCGGATTTTGTACCTCTCTCTCTGCCCCTCCCCCATTCATGTTCTGTCTCTCTCAAAAAATAAATGAACATTAAAAAAAATTAAAATATATATAACATAATATATTATAACATATAAAATATTATGATTATATTATTATATAACATATAATATATTATTTTTCAAGTCACCTGTTTTGGCTCTTACATTTTACTCTCCAATGCTTTAATCATATTTGTCCTCTCCTGGGGTACCTGGATGGCTCGTCAGTTGAGTGGCCGACTTTGGCTCAGGTCATGATCTCATGGTTTGTGGGTTTGAGCCCAGCATCGGGCTCTGTGCTGACAGCTCAGAGCTTGGAGCCTGCTTCGGATTCTGTTTCCCCCTCTCTCTGCCCCTCCCCACTCATTTTCTGTCTCTCTCAAAAATAAATAAATATTTTTAAAAATCTTAAAAAAAATATTTGCCCTCTCCTACCGTCTCTCAAAGTTCCTTCATTTCTCTAACTTGTGAAGCATAACGCTTGATACATTATTATTGTACACAGCTAATTTCAAGCAAGAAGATTTTTCAAAAGACTTTATAGTTGTTCAGTCATCCTCTGTATTTGCTTTTGGATGAGATCGTATGTTCCTGTTCATCTCTGATCCGTGATGACCTCAAATTGTTTTCCACCATAGAAATTCACAAAGAAGCACATCCTATTATTTTCATTCATTTCCCCACCCTATTTTTGTGAACTTCCATGCTCCTAGTTAATTTCAATAACACATAGAAAGTGTTGAGATGTATTCTTAAATGCCTTCTGGACTTGACCCGTGTTATATACAAGCACCGCCAAACATCTACAGTACTAAATGCACAGACTTGCCCTGTGTACTGTTCCTTTCAGTAATTACATCAACTCTAATGATCATTCTATTTATCCCTGTACAATGGGGCTCTAATTAAGGTCCAGTTCCCACAAACGTTCTGGAATTTTATGAAAATATTTCTCTATGAGATTGGTATCGTGGATTAGTTCTACTTTATTCCTAAAATCAATCAATGTCAAAGGCCTCATTCTCAGTTTTATATTTAAACATGTTCCACATTCCTGGGCAGATCTTAAACACAGTTAAATAGGTGTGTTCTCTGCATGATTTGTTCCTTCTCTGGTAGCAGAAATTATGTAACACGAACTAAACAGAGGCCATGGCAGAGACGGGAAGGCAAGCCACAAAGAGAACTCAATGACACCAAAACAAAAATCCTCCAGGAGGTTCACAAGGTGTCACAATGGGAAGGGTCATTTGTTTCTTTAAATTCAAACCTGCCTTCAACTATCCCTATTCAAAAGAGACTCACAAGATTTAGTGAATTAAGCCACTGGACCCTGGACTGTACCATCAGCTCAAGCATGAAATACCCCTGCCATGTTGAAATACCCTCTCCAAAGATGGTTAATAATGACCTTGGCATTCCCTTGGCCCTGTATGAAGACAGCCAACAGCTCACGTTGGCAGAACTGGAAAATACCAGCTTGGAGGAGAGAAGAGGAGAGAGGGGGAAGGATTATGACAATAAATAGAACACAGGCTTGAAGTCAGGCAAGTCTACGTTGGGCAACCCAGACTCCGGCGTGTACTAGCAGCAGGACCCTTAGGAACGGAAGTTAATCAGTACAGAATAATCAAAATAGAAAGTTTTTGGTATACTGCAAGTGCCAAATATATGTGTTCACTGCTTGCTTTCTCTCTTCCTATCTCCTTGGAGAAAAGAAAGAAAGAAAGAAAGAAAGAAAGAAAGAAAGAAAGAAAGAAAGAAAGAAAGAAAGAAAGAAGAAAGAAAGAAAGAAAGAAAGAAAGAAAGAAAGAAAGAAAGAAAGAAAGAAAGAAAGAAAGAAGAGAGAGGGAGGGAGGGAGGGAGGGAGGAAGGAAGGAAGGAAGAAGGGAGGGAGGGAGGGAGGGAAAAGTAAAGAAGAAACAACCCACAGCTTTGCTGATTTTTTTCATGCCCTTTCATCACTGCCAACAATCTTATTATTATTATATACGAAGAACTGTGCTAATCATCTAAGACATATAAACCTGGTCCTCAAATTGCTTAGAAAATAAAGAAATTGGAAACATCATACATGGTATCCTATGTGACATAGCAAAACAAAACAAAACAAAACAAAGCATCAGGGACAATATGTGCTTCAAAAACTCCGTGTTGGAGAGACCACTGCTCCATGGAAAGGGCAAAGGAGGAAGGCTTCCTGCCGGGACTTGAGGGAAGGACCGAACCTAGAAGGGAGACACAGGAGCGCATCCAAGCACAGAGGAGAGTGTGAGGCAAAACCTCGAGGGGGGACAGCAACTCAGGGCATCAGGAATTGTACTGGTTAGACCAGGGTGAAGGGTCTGTGTTTGCAAATGATGAGAAGTAAGGTGGAAAAGATAGGACCCGTTCGATCAATGCTCACCTACTGCCCTTTGTCTGCCATCAGCTCAATACTCATGAATGTTTTTGAACTTGGTAATGAGATGACCAAAGTCATGTCATGAGGTTAACCTGGCTGCTGTGTACAGGATCGATGGGGAAAGTAGGAGCCAGGGGCAGAGGGAGCACGCATGGTGGCACTGCCATGTCTAGGAAGCTGTGATGACACCTGGAGGGGGAGAGGGTGTCTGTGGTCATGGGGAGTGAGAGAAAGAAAGGATTATAGAGAAAGTCTCAGGAACAGGAGCATTAGGAGAGGCAGCCAGGGGATTGGGAGAGAGAGAGAGAGAGAAACTCCCTGGTCCCCCAGGAGAAAATACTGATCCCCAACTACATTGAGTAAGATATTATCAACACACAAGTACACCTGGGGTGAAAAAAATTAAAATAGCCTAAAATATATTTAAGGCGCTGTTCACAGCAGGACTTCTGTGGTCTCAACTTGCAGTGGGCCTTAAAATGCTGGCTTTTTAATTAGGTGAGAAATAATCGGCTTTCTCAGGAAGAGTGCATGGTTCCTCTCTTAAAGCATGATAAATTACAATACTATATGGATTATTCCCATGGATTCTTTCTGTTTAGGAAGTGTTACAAAACTTAATATTGTTTTCAGTAATATAATCCACCAGCAGAATTTCTATCTATTAAAAACTACTTAATTATGAAATTTGAGGGAGTATTAGATTTCTATCACCAACCCATGCTGGCTCCAAGCCATCTCAGTTAGTATAAGCACCCACATCATTATAAATTCAACCTAAAACCCGCTCTACCCTTGTAAATTACAGAACTCACTTTCTTTTAAATATAATTTAAACCCAAATATGTTTAACTCCTCGCGTTGAAATTTCCATTGGTGGATTCCAGACATTCTCTCCGCCAAGTGCAATGAGTTGATGATCCTAAAGCAATATTCTACTTCTTAGGGTGTCAAAACCATTTTTTTGGGGGAGATAATGGTATTGCAAACTCATTATGTCTATTTAACAAATGAGAAATCTTTACAGCCCCACGGTTATATTCAAAGACTGAGAAACATATGCTGTGATGCAGAAAGAAAACATTTGCAACAGACTGCAGTAGACTGAACACCTTACAGCCCAGTGAGGCCAGTAATGCTCTTCCCCCGGCAATCTCAGTCCAAAGAGATGAAACTTGACCTCTAGAGATGGGACTCCTTGAACAAAGGAGCAATGTAGGATGCCCCATAAAATGAACTTAAATATGTATTTTCATATATTATCTATCTATCTATCTATCTATCTATCTATCTATCTATCTATCTAATTTCATGCACATAGAAGCCTTCATACACATGGCCATACTCCCTTTCTCTTCTCATTGACAAAGAACATGTTGAAAAACATTCAAACCTGTATAACTGCATCCTTACACAAAGAAGCTATTTCAGATGCAACACCTTCAGAACCTGTAAAACATCCTTCCTCTTGCAAAATACTCTTTGGGGGTTAGAGGGCACTGGTAATGCAGAGCCTGAAGTATGCCAGTGTTCATGTATTTCCTTCTCTCTGTTTGGTAATTAATTCATCACCCTGCTCAGGGCACACAGCTTCCAGCAAATGCTCCACGGAGTGGTTTCTCTCATTGGTCGCTGCCATATCCCAAGTAGAAAGGGGCTGGGAGCCACGGCCTAGTCTTTTCCTGTCTCCATAAATACAAGTACCTATATTTATCCTCTCATTTTCCCTTAGGGCAGAACGCCAGTTTTCTTTCATGCATCATCAACTAAACAAAGACTACAGTTTCTACCCTCTCTTGTTGCTAGGGGTGTTCAATGAGATGTCAGCAGAATTTATGTTTTAAAAAAAAATTTTTTTTTAATGTTTTTATTTTGAGAGACAAAGACAGAGAGAGTGAGCAGGGGAAGGGCAGACAGAGAGGGAGACACAGAATCTGAAGCAGGCTCCAGCCTCTGAGCTGTCAGCACAGAGCCCGATGCAGCCTTCCAACCCACCGACTGTGAGATCATGACCTGAGCCAAAGTTGGCCACTTAGCTGACTAAGCCACCCAGGCACCCCGGAATTTATAGGTAAGTTTCTGGGAGTGTTCCTTCAGAGAAGCAGTGGTGTACTTTTTTCTTTCTCCCCTTCTTTCATCCTGAGGCCTGGCATGTATTACTGTCAACAGGAACCCCAGCAGCCACGTTGGACCCTGAGGCAGCCCAGGTAGAAAACTACCTGCTGAGGGTGCTAGAACAAAAAGACTGAGAAACTTAGGATCCTCACTGCTTACACCCAGACTGCTTTGCAGTGAAGGGAAAAGAAAACCACCTTTGGGACTATACCAAGGTTATTCTGGGTCTTCTGTTTAGGCAGATGATTCTAATCCCAATTCATCCCAATACCTTTCTATCAGACACAGAATCGGTTTTTCATATGAAAGACCTTTTTTTATAGCAGGGGTACCATCAGGAAGCAAAACGTGTAGTTCAGGTATCCTTATGCATCCCTAAATTATCTCAGTTCAGCGAAACCAACAAACATCTCAGATTCACACAGCACAAGTGGTGTTCCTTCCCTGTGGATCTGTAACTGAAGAAACCAAAGATGTATTAGCTAAGAGCCATCCTTCCTCCAAGGGAGAAGCCTCTGCTCCAAGTCAGCCCAAGCTCCTGGGCTGGTGGTTTGCGGTCCATGGAAGAGATGAGTGTGAACCCCAGTCACCCTGCTTAAGGACACACGGACGAGGCTCTTTCCTGCCCACTTCCAGAGCCTGAAGCTTTCATCAGCCCCTCTAGTGACTCTACCACCGGCTTAAACAAGATGCACATTCTTTTTTGGAAGTGAAGCCTCATGAAAAGCTGAGGAATGAGATGGACTGGGTTCGTGGGAGAGTCGCTGGGGGTGTGAGACGTGTTTGTAAAATAAGGTGTCGGACTTTCTCCTCTATAGTCCACATGAGAGGTTTCTGAGCCCAAATCCTCTTCTGTTACAATGATAATAATGTTAACCCTCATTGTAATCCCTTACAACGTCTGCAGTCTGCAGGTGTCCCACACCAAAAGCTTGGGCATGTCCTACTTGATTTGTTGGGTATCAGCTCCCCTGAGCAAAGAAAAATGCTTCGTTTTCCTCTGTATCATGTTTCTAACAAAGAGACACTATACTTTTTAGTAGTTTAGTTTAGTTTAGGCTGTAATTTGGGAGGGACTGGATAACTGGGGACCATCAGCTAATCACAAGTCCATTCCTCTACTGGGCCAGACATCTGCTCTGGGAGAGGCTGGCTAATGGTCCATTCTTGTCTCTGGATCTTCGCATTTGAGGGTAGGGCTGGAACTGCTCCAAGCAGTGGGGATGGGGGGTGCTCCATTTTAACATTTTCAAAAAAAAAAAAAAAAAAAACAGTGATTCAAGTTTATAGCGAGTAAAGCAAAGTTGGGTTACCATTGGCAGTTGTCAGCTTGAACGGTTAGCAGTTTCTACCTTTCGAGGGAACTATGGCTTAGGTCGCTCATACCATTTCTTCTCCCTCTTTCTAAAAAGCAATAAATTGTCTACATGTCCCAGGCCTCCCTCCTCTCACCCGTCATGGGCCTCAGCCAGGTCAGCTGTATCAATACTTTGGAAGGTGCGTGGACCATTAAGTGGGGATTGAGTAGGGGTCTTTCTACCAGCACTTCATCAGAGCACATAAATCGCTTCCTAGGCCTTGAAAGGGAAACATATGCCAAAAATATGTCGATTTACAAAATGTTTTCATATCTTTAGAGTATTTTATTTCTCCTCCTTCTTCTGACATAAATAGCACATAACCCTGACCCTGGGATTTTTTAATAACCAGCTGTGAAATTTCACTAGCACTGGCATAAAATCAAGAACTGAAAATAATTCATCCCAATGTATGGGGGCTTCTGTCCTCCTCTGATGGGGCTTTGATTTGGTAATGGTTTATAAAGCCACTCTTCTTCCTGAGCTGAAACAGAACTTAAAAGAAAAATACTGAATTCGCTACGGGCAAGAATCCAGACAGTATTTCTTTCGGGGTCCATGGTGTGGTGGGGGAGGTGGAGAGGGTCAGAATATGGAAGAATAAAGAGGAAACTATGTAATACATACTGAGGTTGCTTGAAAGGTTTTTAAAATAGTTAATTAACAATTGGTGTCCTGTTGGATTGGAGAGCTGTTGGTGCTTTGTGACAGCCTTTGCAATGAGACTCGGGGGCTGACCCTTAAACTTGGGGCCTCTAATGCATTTAGGTCACAAAGTTTCCCAGCTTGGAAGGTGAGGTTAGGAAGGAAAAGATGGGACAGAGGTGAGTCCAGTCTTTTCTTTTTTAATGTTGGCTTTCATCTATTTTATTATAATTAAAAAAATAGTATCCTCCCTACAAGCTCAGTTTGCAAATAAAAACAGTAGGTGCAAATGGAAAATAGTTCTCACCAATTTTTTTCATTTACAAAGGTTCAGTTGTAATCTCAAAAAGCCTCTCCAGGGGCACCTGGGTGGCTCGGTTCCTTAAGTGTCCGACTTCAACTCAGGTCATGATCTCATGATTGGTGAGTTTGAGGCTCTGTGCTGACAGTGAGCTCGGAGCTTAGAGCCTGCTCCAGATTCTGTTTCCCCTCTCTCTCTGACCCTCCCCTGCTCATGCGGTCTCTCTCTCTCTCTCTCACAGAAACAAATAAAAAAACATTAAAAAATGTAAAAAAAAAAGCCTCTCCACACTGCAAGGAATAATTTTCTTAAAAGCCAACCCTCACAGGGGCACTTGGGTGGCTCAGATGGTTAAGTGTCAGACTCTTGATCTCCACTCAGGTCATGATCTCACAGTTTGTGGGATTGAGCCCCACGTTGGGCTCTGCACTGACAGCCAGAGCCTGCTTGGGATTCTCTCTCTCCCTTTCTCTCTGCCTCTCTCCCTCTCCCTGTCTCAAAATTAAAAAAAAAAAAAAATCAACTTAAAAAATGAACCCTTAGTCTTTAATCAAATTAAAGTTGGATTACAGCTGGGCGTTGCATCACTGAGATGCCACCTGAAAGCAATGTTGTAAACTAGAAAGGTGTGAGTCAAGGGTGTTAGGTACAGCCGCGTGCTCGCTACTAGCACTTACAGCATGAGCCTTATGTGGTCCGCACACCACATAGGGGCCACACAGGGCTGACTGCGCATCCGTGGCAGCTTCTGATGAGCCATGCTGTGCTCCTGGGCAAGGGAACCACTCTGGGCCTCCCTTCCCCCAGCTATAACGATGGCAAGAGCCTTTTCTTCACAAGGCAGTTGTGGCTGACTGGATACACCATATGTAAAACAACCAGCAGAGTAAACAGTATATGGTGTGAGCTCAACAAATATTTGTCCTCTGGATGAAGGAAGTTGTCCTTAAGACAAAGAGAGTTCACGCCAGCAGTTTCAGGGCAAGTTCAACTGCGTTCTCTGTTCACACGGAAGCGTTTGGAGTTCTTGGAGTAAAACCAAAGCCCAGGTTTATATACTAATTCCCAAGCAGACTAGCCATATGACTTATACACGCTATGTTAAGCTTCTTGGAGCCTCAGTTTACTCGGCTATAAACTGAGGATAAGGGTCAGCTCCATTTTTCTGGCAGATGATAAAGATCACATGAAGGAAGCTCATCATACCTGTAGGTACAATAGGGAATATAGGCCAATCTGAAGTTTGATTTAATATTAAGTTTGAGTTAGGACTATAGAGGAAATCATCTAAAAATTATAAAGGATCAAAAGAATATAAGAATGAGAGGTGGAGGGAGCACTGATTTGTCAGCCAAGCTCCAGAAGAGACCAGGGGAAGTGTCCCAGCTAAATGTCAACCTCTCTAGCTGTCTCAGGAGACCTGCTATCATCTCGTTACCTCAGAGCACACAGAGTGCAAGGAAGTGAGAGCTGGCTTACGGCTTGTGCTTTTATGCCAACTTACCAAGTCTTCCCAGGCCATTTTTACCTTGAGTAACCCAAGCAGGTTTGTTTACCTTAAGACTAAGGAACAGCCCTATGGTTCAGAAATATCTTCTTGTGGCCTCCTCCTGGCCAGGGCGCCCACCTGAATTCACAAACTTTTATTTGGAAAGTTTGATGGCTGGTGTGTTTTTTTTTAGAGGGGCTACTTTACACATTATAGTGATTAACCCTTTTTCAACAGTTCATTAACGGTTTCTGAAAAACATAAAAAAGACATTTCATGGAGGGCAAAGGGTATAAACATGGCATGCTTCAGGAATAATGCTTGCCACATGCAAATCAATTCCCGCTACCAGGCTCCATGAGTATGGAATTGATTTAGGGGCTTATTTAGGAACAACGGGGAATTTTTTCCACTTTGAGGAAGACCCTGGGTTAACTCAGGGACTGGGAAATGAAAAGAAAGAGGGATTTGCTTCCTAAATGTCTGTTTCTTTTCTGGAAGTTTTCTTTCTCTCATGCTCAGGGAGGTGAAGATACAGGTCTTTAGCTACTTTGCTTTCCCACACAAATAGGCTTCCCTTCAGGATACAACCTAAGACTATAAGGATTGCCATACTCTAAGAATAGTGGTGTGTCACCCATCGTAGCTGAGGCTGCTGAGAGCACACTATTTCAAGGAGAAAACCAAGTTGTCAATATCCATCAATATCCAAAGCATTAAATGTATGATATCTGTAGTATTTAAATGTGTCTCACAGATCATGAAGAAAAAGCAAATACTCCAACAAGAAAATGTGCAAAGGACATGAACAGGCAATTCGAAAATGAGATGGGAAGTCACAATTATGAAGAAATGTTCCGCCTCACTAGAAATCAAAAATAGGCAAACAAAAATAAGATATCATTCTTCAACTTACAAAATTTGTAGATTAAAGAAATATGACTATGACCAGTGATGTCAAGGGTGTGGGGAAAGGCAAGCTTTAATAGATTAGTAGCGGAATAGTGACTCAAGCTTTCTCGTGGATGACTTGGTAAGTGCTATAAAGATGTTCACATTCCTTTGATCAAAGTAGTTCCTTTCCTAGGGGTTAATGTTGAGAAAATAAACACACATGAGTACAACTGGGCATGGCTGTGTTCCAATAAAACTTTATTTGCAAAAATAAGTACTTGCAGGCTAAATTCGGCCTACAGACTGTAGTTTGCCAACTCATACAGTACCATTTATAGTGGGGCATACTGATAATCACAGTGGGGTAAAACGATAATTTTAAAAAATCAGAATCACCTAATATCTAACAGTATAGAAATGATAAACTAATTTCTTTTATGCAGCTTTTACAACTTTTTCTCTTTAGTGATTTACAAAAATGCTTATGCGAAAAAAAATCAGGATACAAAACTGTAGACTCAGAGTGATCCCAATTTTTAAAAGAAAGAGCATGTAAGCATGGAAAAAGGATTAGGAAGAAATACATAAGGATTTTAACAGTAATGGTTTGAATTTTCTTTTTTGTATTTCTCAGGATCTGAATTTTCTATAATGTATGTGTGTTTTACATTTAAAACAGAAAAAAAAATGTTTTAAATGACAGAACTGGATTTCTGGTGTGAATATAGTTGCGTAAGCCAGTGTTCTCCCCATCTTGCTTGTGAAAATTATCCAAAAAAGAGAAGGAAAGGAAAAAACTTACCATCTTCCATTTCTGGCAAAACCAGAGAAACACAACATATTTGTAAGAGGCACAAAAAGCGAACAGATTTTCTCTGGAGCTACAGAGGGGGACGTATAGAGGAGAGGAGGGAACACCCTGAGCAGATTTCTGAGACCCCAAACAATGCACTTCTAAAGGGTGATGGGCACTCCCGAGGGATGAAGGCAAACCCGTCTTCTGCAAGAAGGGTTCACTGATGGGGGTGGGGTGGGCAGCAGCGAGGAGTAGATGCAGGGTCATGGGCCTGAAGTTCATACAATCTGGGGGTCCCTTTTATTAGGTACAAATGTATTTTTTTAGAACGAACAAAGAAAGGGTATTAAGTGTAAACTTTGAAGCTGATAAATTCTACACACACCACCCCAAATCCAGAAAAATAATGTTTCTAGTAATTAACTACAACTATCCTGCCTCTGTAACACTCCCTTCTGTGACACCTCATCTCAAAATACTTTCTTTCCCTAGATTTTGTGGCTGCATAGTCCTTGATCACTTCATCATAGGACAATACTTTTGTTCCCCCGAGCTTTCTGAGGAAATCTCTAGAAGATGAACTACAGCCAACTAAAAGAGAACTGGGGAAACCACATCAAAATGATCCCAGGGGCACTCAGCACAGCTTATCTAACATCTAAAACTGTAACAAATTTGAGTATTGTAAGTTAGTAAAGGACAAAGAAACTGAAGAAAAGCAGGAGAAAGGAACTAATAAAAATAAAAGAGTTATTAGTTGGTTAGAAAATAAAAAATAGTAGAAATAAAAGCTGTTTTTGGAAGGTGGGAGAGACAGTTAATCTGCTAGCTAACTCGATCAGAAAAAAACCAGAGGAAACGGTAAATATACAAAGTAAGAAATATTATAAGGAAATAACTACAAAATCTAAGCAATCTAAAAGATCCCTAAAAGACTACTTTGCTAAATTCAAACCAAATACCCTTGAAAATCTAGATGAGTAGGCAATTTTTGAAGAAAATGTAATTTACCTAAACTGATACCAGAAAAAGAGAAAATCTAAACAGACTGATTTTCATGGGGGAAAGAAAAACAAAACAAGAAAAACCGACAAAGAGCCTCATCTCTTAAAAAGTACCAGATCGAGCTGGTTGCCTATAAACTTTCCACCATATTTCAAAGAACAGAAAACACCAGTGCAATTTAAACTATTCTGGAACATTAAAAAAATGGAAGAACATCATATTTTCGGAAGTGTGCAATGACAAAATGTAACAAAGATTTCAAAAATGAAGTCACAGACCATCTCTTAAGATTACTTGGGCAAAAACCCTCAACAAAACACCAAATCAACAAGAGTTTAGCTGAACTACTTCATGTATTGTTGCCTTGGTATTCATTTGTTTGGCCAAGTGGTCTGCAGGGATTTTAAACTGACACTGGCCCCTCATGCAAGCAAGTGACCTAGATAGCAGCCTCAGGATCACAGGTAAATCAATATAAGTTCCCACTAAGACTTCCCCAACAGCTCTTGTCATCCACAGTCTCTCCTGCCTTCCAGTGCCTGTACGCCTGACACACCTCTTAGTTAAGACCGTTGTGGGACTTAACAAACCCACCCTAGCTTGGGAACCGCTAAGCACTCCATCTATGGACCCTAAAGAAGGCATGCACCCCAGTCATGCCTCTCACTATCTGTATTGTGCCTTGACCTCCTCCTATGGCCCCTCAAGGCAAGCTATGAACTTCCTCCACAAGGACCTGTGCGTAATAAACGTCTCTGGTTTGATTTCCCTTGTGATCTGTTATTGAACTATGGCTCACCATCTGACACCCTGTACTCTGCTTAACAAATGTTAATTTAATGAAGTCATAACACAAACAGAATCCAGGATGTTAAAAAGAACCAAGCATCCTAACCAGGTGGCGTTTATGCCAGGAAAACAGACAGTTTAATTTTAGGAGACACATGAATATAATTCATCATACGAACAAGTTTAAGTGGAAAAAGCACAATGCAACATCTATTCTTGACAAAAATAACTCAACGGTATAAAAATGCTCCCTTAACACAATAAGAATAAATCTATTCCTGCCTAATTGCCTGCATCATGCTGAAGGGAGAAATCCAAACAGCACCTTCAATTAAGTCAGAAACAAAACAAGATACAAAGACTTAACTCTTGTTTAACTTTGTACAAGGAGTACTAGCCTATATGATTAGACAAGAAAAAGAAATGAGGGCTAAAAGTATTGATTAAGAGGAGGTAAAATTATCACCACTTGCAGATAATAAGGTCATATACCTTGAAAACCCAAAAGGGAAAAGTAATTTAAAAATACTGAAATAATAAAAGAAGTTATGAAAATAATAAAATAGAAAGAAGTAAAGAATTCAATAACATTCATATTAACAAACAATAACCAGATAGCAGATATAGTGGGGAAAAAGATCCCTTACAACATCAATAAAAAGGATAAAATAGGGGCCCCTGGGTGGCTCAGTCAGTTGAATGTCTGACTCCTGATTTTAGCTCGGGTCATGATCCCAGGATTGTGGGATTGAGTCCTGCATCGGGCTCCGTGTTGGGCAGGGAGCCTGCTTAAGATTCTCTTCTGTCTCTCTCTGTCTCCCCCCGCCCCCTGCTCTGCCCTTTCCCCGCTCCTGCATACACTCTCTCTCTCAAAAAAGAGAGAAAATACAGAGAAATCAATTTAAGAAATACGATTATGAAAATCTTTAAAATATTGCTGAAAGATCCAAAATAATATGTGAACAAGTGGGAAGTCACACCATGTTCTTGGATGTATTTAACATGATCTTACTATAACTATCAGCAGGTTTTCCCCCTTGGAACTAAGCAAAGACCTACATGCAAGGTTCTGTGCTGAGCGTCGGGAAGACTGCAAACATAAGTCAAACAAGAATTGTTCTAGAACACGTTGCATGGGACCTCATATCCTTGCATCACGCTGGACATTGACAATTTCTTGTAATTACAACTATCAAAATATTTTTTAAAAATCTATGTATGCTGAGATTCAGAAAAGGCAACTGGATTTAGCAGCAAAAAGGTTACTGCTGACCTTCAAGAAAGTAGTGATGGGGCTGAAAACTAGCCTTGCAGCCCTCAGCAAAAGCCACTTATTTCAGTGCCAGAGGAAAGCAATCGAACTTTTCACCTGATTACAGGGGGTTCATCTTCCTGCTCCAAATACATAGATAAATTAAATAAAATACAGCTGCACGCAAAAAAAAGAATCCCACATAACCAAATTCAGAATAAGAAGGGGAAATCCTGACGCATCAGAAATAAGGAGGAAATGTAAAGTCAGAATGTTGTGCTGACGTAACGCTGAATTCTTACAGTGGCGCCAGATCCCAATACACCCCACAGGGATGAGAGATTAATTCAATTTTAATAGAGTCCACTGCAGAGATTAGAGCCAACACCCTCTCCAGCTGAAAGGGAGCTGGACTTGAGGAGTTTTCTTAGCATAAAGTTGGATGCTCTACAAACCGTGGGGAGTTACTCAATTGGTGGTGTCTTCTGAAACTGAGATATTAAAAGTTAAAACATCTCTAGGGCGCCTGCGTGGCTTAGTCAGTTAAGCGTCTGACTTTGGCTCAGGTCATGATTTCATGGTCTCTGAGTTGGAGCCCCGCATCGGGCTCTGTGCTGACAGCTCACAGCCTGGAGCTGCTTTGGATTCTGTGTCTTCCTCTCTCTCTGCCCTTCCCCAATTCATGCTCTGTCTCTCTAAAAAATAAACATTAAAAATTTTAAAAGAAGACAAACATCACCAAATGCTGGAGAAATCTATAGCTTCCCCTCAAAAGCATCTTCAAAATCTTCCCACAGGTATTTCTCTTGAACCCAGGGCAAGTGTGCCTCTCCAGAAAAAGGACTTCCTGTTCGACTAGCTCGCACTCCAAAATTGCAAAGCAAGGGAGAAACACCCACCATGAACTGGGGTCAACACGCACGGGACACAAAGGAGCTCACACCCAGGAACTGCAGATGAGAGGCCAATCTGGGAGAGACTTCAAACACTATTTGTAAAATGTTTACAAAGTTAGAGGAAAGAATGGTAAAAAAGAAAAACCAGAAAGAAAACTTGGCACCGGGGAGGCAGAAAACTGTTTCCTATGAAGGTTTTGGCTAAGACGTGAGTGATACCTGCATGCCAGAAACCAGAATGGAAAAATAATAACTAAGTGGCATTTAGTAAACACTTCTTAAGAGCTATTCATTTACCAGGCACCATCCTAGAATGTAACTTCCTAATATAACTCCCGCAGCAACTGCCCTGTGGGGCAAAATAATTAACTCTATTTTTTGTTAACTGGGCCTTGGAGACTTAACTTGCCCAAGCTCACACAACTCAACTGGAACCGGAACCCAACTGAGGGGTTCCCCTACCTCCTTAGAGGGAGGAACTACAGCTGCTGAAGAAAAACAATATATACAAATTGAGGGCTCAGTATCACTGGAGAGGCAGGAGAGGATTAACGAACACTTGATTGTAAGCGAAGGTGGATACTGCTTTCGCTCTGTCTGTGAGAAACAGAAGGATCTCGAGATGAGCAAGGATGTTTAAGGGTGCTGAAGTCCGAGTTATCATGCGATATGTAACACTCAGAACATCTCCGAACTGGAATCTCTTCCTATGCACGCAATTATTCCAGCAGGGGAGGGAAAAAATGATCTGACTTCAATTTGTTCAACATGCATTTTCTAAAAAAAGGGTATTTGCCACAAGTAATTACTGTGAAGTGGGAGCTATTCCTGGTTAGAAAAGTTTTTAATCATGAAATGGTATTTGACGATGTAATTATTTCCATGGGCCAAAGAAACGAGCTTGTCACTGAACTATAGTAGTAACTGGGTTCGACCACAAAGAACATGGTATGCGTTGCTGATAACACACGGTCACTGAGTTTACGGGAATAACATTAAAATAAGTATTAATGAAGGTTTGCCACTCTGTGAGGGGTATTGTAAAATAACGCTGGAAGCAGTTTTATGCTCGATTCTGTTCCTAAAGTGGGGTGGCCTTGGACAAGTTGTCTGGGCTACAGTCTCCCTTCTGCAGAAGGCGGGAGGAGTCTAGAATCTCCAGGCCCTTCTGACGCCAAATTCTACTTTACCCAGGCCTCCTTCTGCCCAGGAAGGCTGGTAACGTCAAAGGCTCTGGAGGCAATGCTGAGCTCAGTTTTCTCTTAATGATCTCAAAACATTTTAAAGATGAATTTGCAATAAGTTCCTCTTCTACCACTGAACCACAATAATTCTGAGCCAAAAATGGTCAATGATGGTGAGCTGTAACTCTACCCAGGGAGGAAAATGAATCACTGAAAAATTCCTTAGGGGGTTTCTGGTTCAACCTCCTCAGCTTACGGATAAGGATCTGAGGTCCAGAGATGGAGAGTGTGATTGCCACTGAGGGCGGACCTTGGCCTGGAATCCGTATCTTCCAGGTCCTCATCCAGGACTCTCTGCACCATGCTGATGAGAATCAGGTCAGCCGAATCATGGCAGAAATACATATACAGCTGTTGAGCTAATGAGGCCTAGAAGAATCCATTCATGTTAATGAGGATAGCAGGACTGGCGGTAGTGGTTACTCCTCAGACACCCTTCCTCAGCCCTGCCCTCTCTCCCAAATCTGGAAACACTAGCTTCTAGAGCAGCTGAAGAAAAAGGAGAGAGGAAAAAATGACATACTGAAGACACAGATGGGCTGAAATGTTTGTTGAGGGCTCCCCAGGCTAGTCAGCAGTTGTCAGGAGGAAAGAAGAGGACTCTGGTCAAAGGTCTGTATCTGTAAAGATGGGAAACCTTAAATGAATTCAACAAGAGTGCCTATTTTTACCAGTAGAAAGCAAACCCTCTGTCTGTAACCCACGACCTCTTTTAAGTTAAAATGTTCCTCAGTGTCACGGAGGGAGAACCTTGACCTCAGGTCTTCCTTCCTCAGTCATGAATTCCCTGTGGTGCCAAGGAAATGACACCTCCCTTCTCTATGCCTCAGTTGCAAATTGGGGCTAATAAGCTCACAGTTCAGTGAAACTCAGGGTTGAGAAGAAGGTTACATATGATGAAGGGTGTGCTTAAGGGATGAGTAGAAGGAGGAGCAGAGGAAGACTTTGATGTGGATGACGTTCCCTTTGACCCCTGACTGGAGCTGGGGCTAAGAGCTCAGCCTTTGGACAAGGCGGATCCGGTTTAAAAGATGGGCTCTGCACAATCTTGGGCAAGACACATCATCTTTCTGGGCCTTAGTTTCTTCAAATTTAAATTTGGAATAATGATAGTACCTATCTCACTGGAAAAACAATTGGGGAAGAGACCCAAGGCCAGTTTATTCCTCTGAGGTTACTCATGGAAACAGTAGCGTGCGGGGCTTTCTGGAAGCTCATGTAGAAAAGGAGAACCTCTGTCCATGGATGTTCCTCATGATTAAACTATGCCAGTGGCGTCAATAAAATCACTAGACAGAAATTTCCTCCAGTGGTCAGAGCATAGGAATTCTGCAGCTTCTTCTGGAAATCTGGTCTTGCTTCCATCTCCATTTCAAATGTTGAGCAAGCCCAGGTTCAGAGAAAGCTGCTTGATGGGCCCAACATGAAACAGCCACTCTGCTAACACATATTGGAAGAGCCATTATTGTTTATGGTGTACTTTCTCATTTGCTGCTCACAACCCTAGAAGGTAGGCAGGGTGAATGCTGACTCCATTCCCCCAGAAGAAGACACTGGGGCTGTGCAAGTCCAAATTCAAGCTACTTTCCTAAGTAAATTGCTGACCCATGGAAGGCTCTACTGTTGACACAACACTGCCTCTCCCTCCACCTGACCAAGTTTGGGAATATTACTCTACCTAAATCAAATGTCCAGTCAGAAGCCAAATGTGCCTCAATCTTAGTAATCGATAACATTTTATCCATCACAATACCAACATATCAAACATGACACAGACCATAAATTCACATATTCACACACACAAAGTACGAGGGAAATCGAAGAAGGAGGTACTTAAGAAGTGAGATATCTGATACCATGTCTGATGGGTCTATGGGACTCGAGGCTACAGTCAACCAAACTTGATCCATGTGTTTCCCCTTTTGGGCCCCTCTGCATTCCTGGATGGTGCTTTTGTGGAACTGGGCTCGCACTCCTACACTTCTGTCATCAGAAGGGTCCGTAGATGAGACCCCAGGAGGGGATGAGAGACTGGTGGAACAGAGCCTCCCCACCTCCCTCATCATGCACCAGTGCCACGCCCTCCATTCTACAAACTCACCAGCAAGATGCAAAGTGCTTATGTTTGTACAGCACTGAGGTTTTGTGCTTGTGTGTTATGCAGCATTATTATGACTGTAGTTGACTATATACAAGATAAATGTCAAAGAATAGGGAATTTGATAAATTGCAATACATGTGGAGTATCAAAGTCACCAGTATTAATGATAATGGTCTATAAACATATCAACATGAAAAATATCTAAGAGATTAAGAAAAAGCAAGTTATAAATATGTATGTAGAGTATGAATCCTTTCTTATAATATATATACATATGTGTATTACGTGGACAGGAAAGAGCCTGGAGAGAAATACAACAAATTTTATCAGTGTCTCTCTCTAAGTGGTAAGAATATAAATGTTTCACCTTCTTCTTTATAAACATCTGTATTTTTTATATTAAAACTTTTAAAATTTTATTTACTTATTTATTTTATTTATTTTTGGGAGAGAGAGACAGAGTGTGAGCAGGGGAGAGGCAGAGAGAGAGGGAGACACAGAATCTGAAGCAAACTCCAGGCTCTGAGCTGTCAGCACAGAGCCTGACACGGGGCTTGAACTCAGGAACCATGAGATCATGACCTAAGCCTAAATCAGACCCTTAACCCACTGAGCCTCCCAGACTCCCCTGTACTTTTTTATGTAAAAAAAGATAGGCTTACAGCAATTTTAAATCAGAATGAAAACAATAAAATTATTTCATTTAGAAAAGCAATGAAAACATACAGAATTTTGGCTATAGTTTGCCAGGTACCATTGGCCTTCAATAGGAACTCTTTCTTCTCCTAAAGAGTTAAAGATATATATTTAAAAAATCTGGCAACTAAAAGCATAAGTATACTTCAAAACTTAAAGCCAATTCCCATCAATATACCAAAAACAGACCAGCCTGTTCCCCCTACTTGTCTGTTTCTTACATCTACTAATGAAAAGTCTTTGTTTCAGACTTTGAGTAGTATATTTGTGAATTAGCCCTCACAGTTTCCCAAAGGTAAAGTTAACCTTCTCTCCCACCTTTAACTCTTGATGATATATCCTTGACTCTCTCATAAAATCCCCAATCCAGATGCAATGATTATGAAAGTGCAGACTCTAATGAAAATAATTTCATTAGTGTCAGGGAAAGAGAAAGCTTACCCAATTAAAAGGACTAAGGTTTGGTATTAGAAACAGAAGCCATGAACATGATCAATAACATGGACAAATGGACACAGAGGATGGTCTTTAAGTCTACTAAGAATCTCTGTGAAATATGTCTGCCTCATACCTCATTCAGGGATGGGGGGAGTCACTGAAAACATTTGACCAAAACGAAAAAACCCCACAAAAGCTGCACCCAACTCTGTCAGTGATCCGCTAGCATTTACAGACCCCAGACACGGCTTGCAAAAACCACTCCGCCTAATCTTCCCACAGGTGTTTCTGCTCCCATAGATGGCCATTGCACTATCGGGGGCCCTCTGCTCTCTGGTGTTGAGGATTATGGGTGTTTTAGTTACAAGACACGAAGCAGACCTGTGGTTTCAGGAAATATTAAAGACCTGTTTGCTTGCAGAGAAATGACAGAAACTTTCATCTCCGTTAACCAGCAAATAGTCCCTTTCTCTAACGGCCTATTAGGAGAGCACAGGGAGGAACAGGACCTCTGAACACTGTGTCCCCACTGCCCGGGGACTGCAAGAAGGCCCATATGGTTCCCGTACCTTGTGATCACTGAAGTGGTTTCCAGGGACCTCCCATTATCAGAAAACGGTCCCCAGCAGCTTTTTGTCACATGTTAGATAATTATGGTGAGTATGTGTGTGTGTTTGAAGCCACATAAAAGAGACTTCATTTGGGTCCCTACCTACAACTCGAATTCTCTCTAGCTGAACTTCACGATCCAAATCTCTCTTCACCATGCCTCGTTATTTTATAATAGGTTTCTAAAAGTGCTGTTACTTTGATGTTGTTACTGTTTTTTATATGTGTGTGTGTGTGTGTGTGTGTGTGTCCTTTGTGTAGACAATCTATCAAATCATGTTCTCCACCAAATGTTGCATCTTTCTACTTAATAAAAACATCTCTATAGATACTACATACGTGTGTTCAATTATAAAAATATGAGAATGGTGGGTAAAACTTTTAATATTTTATATCCCATCTTTTAAAAAAAATGTCTGTTTATTTTTGAGGAGGGGGGGAGGGGCACAGAGAGAGGGAGACAGAGAATCCCAAGCAGGCTCTGCAGTTAGTGCAGAGCCCGATATGGGCCTCGAACTCATGAACCTGAGATGAAACCAAGAATTGGATGCCTAACCGACTAAGTCACCCAGGTGCCCGTATTTTATATCCCATCTTAAAGAAGGCTTAAATGAATATGCATAATAACACAAAATGACATGAATTAAACTACATCGATGAAGACACAACAAAGCCTGCGTGGAGTTAACATACGACACACATTGTTGTCCCTTCTTGCGTACTCTCTACGGGAATCTTCTGAGCTTTCTGCTGTGACCAGTGATGTGACTCGGGGTTCACAGGACCAGGGGAGCAGAGGACCAGAGGAAGCTGCTTGCTCGACTCCGCTAAACCTGAGGGAAACTTCTCTCTTGAGTCTTCATTAAGGAGCTACTGTGGAATGCAATGAGCAACATCTTCGAGGATGTAGCACAAAGGCAGCCAGCAGGATCCCAGGGCTGACTGTTAACAACAGCCCTCAAAGCAGGATGAGAGCATCAGCCCCCCTCCTTAGGGACCAGAACCATTTGATCTGGGCACACAGTTCTGCTGCCTCTCGGCCCCTGCGGACGGATGGATCTGGCAGCGAGCAGGCTGACTGTTTGTAACTGGTTTTGAAACGCTGCAGAACGCCGTCTTCCAATGAAGACGTTCTGGGGAGTGGGAAACGCAGGGAGAGGAGTCGGTGCGGTGCAGCGGATGATGAGGGCAGTTTTGGGGGATGCGGCCAGCCGGACGTTCAGCGGGAGAAGCGGGGTGGGAGGCTGGGGCGGAGATCCGGGCTGGTCACGAAGGCCAGAAGCACCAGCAGGAAGGGCCGGTCAAAACAACGGGAGAAGAGCCAACCCGGCTAAGGGGGTGACAACATACGGGGCTGAGGGCGCACAGATGAGAGGCTGCTCAAGAAGAAAAGGAAGCAGCGGCTTCTCTTCCTTTTTCCGTTAACACGCAGAGCGAGGCTCCCAATGTGGCCTCCACACCCCGAATGGCGCCCCCGCACCTTTCAAGTGTCTCTTGCTATCCGCCCGGGCTTTTATCCTCTGCGTACAGGCGCGGCCTTCAGTGTGGGGGAAATGAAATCAAGACCCCGGGCCTGCAGGGCAGCACATCCGCTTCCTCCACCTCGGGGCTCCTCCGGGCGACTCCGAATCGCCGTTTTCCACACATGTGCTCACAGCTTCACCATCTGTTCTTCAAGTCCACGTGAAACACAGGAATGAGGTCATGTTTGACAGGGGCCAGGCGCATCCCACGCTCAGGGTGGCGCCAAGCGGGTCTGAAGCCGCTTCTCCATGCCGTGATGTCACGGCTCTGGGTTTTGCCATGTTCCTTTGTAAACCACGATCTGTACTACAAATGATTCGTGTGTTAACCTTGGGGGGGGGGGGGAGGAAAGTGCATTCGTATTCTCACAGGCTGAGGGTGGTATATGCGGATGAGAGTGGGCATGACCAAGTTCTCCAGAAACCTGAGTTGAGATACTGCTGGAAGTGACGGACTCTACCCCTACCCCAAATGGGGGGATGCCACTGGGAGTTCACTCGAGCTCATCGTGAAGAAAAGAAGGATCAGGGAAGTTGCTAAAGGTTTTCATTAGGACCAAGACCATCCTAAAGAAAAGAAGAATTCGATGCCTGGGGGACTGATCAGGCAGTTGGTGCTTTCTAGAATGACTGCTCAGCGGCAGGTTTGGCAGCACCGTACCACAAGTTCCCTTCTAGAGGTGCCAGAGGAGAAGAGCGCTGGGTCCTAGGTACCGCCTTGGACTGGGGGCTGCCCTGAAGACAAGCAGGGCCTTCTGGAACAACTGCCAGGCTGAGACACTGGAAGCTGTTTGAGAGGAGCCAAGAGCAGCTGAGTATGAGGAACAGACAGGAGGTGGGACAAGAGCAGTATGAGCCACCAGCTGTGGAATAGCCGTGACGTGTCCAGCACATGCATGTATTACCTGACGCGGTCATCATAAACACTACGATATGATCCCCATCTTATAGATGAGGAAACTGAGGATCTAGATGATTAAGAAACTTGCCCAAAGTCACAATTACTAAATGGTTGAGTGGGGATCTGAACCTGGAACCCGCTACTTGAACCTTTCTTTATGCTTATTCTCTAATCCCTTGTTATTCAGGACTGGCACAGACCAGTGTCAGCAGGGAGCTTATGAGAAATGCAGACTCTCCGGTCCCACGCCAGACCTCTCGAATCAGGGTATATGTTTCAGTAAGACGCTCAGGTGATCTGCATGCTCCCAAGTCTGAGCAGTGTGACCTTAACACACGGCCATGGTCTGGTTAGTCCACTGTCACGGAAGTAGTAACACAATGTGAAATAATCAGAGGTCAGTTTAGAAGACGGCAAATTGGGACAGCGTCTTTGGGGAGTAATTTGGCAGTAACTATTGAGAATGTATTTATTTTTAATGTTTATTTTTGAGAGACAGAGATGGACAGACAGAATCTGAGCAGGGGAGGGGCAGAGAGACAGGGAGACACAGAACCCGAAACGGGCTCCAGGCCCTGTGCTGTCAGCACAGAGCCGAATGCGGGGCTCAAACTCACAAACCACGAGATCATGACCTGAGCCAAAGTCTGACGCTCAACTGACTGAGCCACCCAGGCGGTCCAGGCAAGTATCTATTGAAATTTAAAATGCGCATTCCCTTTAACCTAGAAATGCAACTTCAAGGAATTTATTCTACTTGTAAACCCACGCATATGTGCCGAGATAAACAAAGATCACAATTGTGTGGAATGGCAAACCTAAATGTGTATCAACAGGTGCATCAGGGAGGCTCCCAAGAGGGAAAAAAATGGCATGTGCAAATTATGACAATCTGGGGAGGGCTTGATAAAGGGACTATTAGCAAAGCTGTGCGTAAAGCAAAACAGGAAAGCCTAGTGTGATGGTTCTCAAACTTAAGGGCGCCTCAGAAGCACCTGGGGGTCTTGTCCAGATGCTGGAGCTCATCCGCAGAGTGTCTCGATCAGTAGGTCTGGGGGGCCTAGAAACCTGCATTTCTAAGGTCCCAGGCCCAGCAGCCATACTCTGGGAATCACTTTCACAGGGAAGTAACCTAGGACTAGTAAGAGTGAAGGAGAAGCCCACAGACCCAACGGGACAAGGGAAGAGAGAGAGGCTGCTGAATTCCAGAAAGAGATGGTCATGTAGAGAAAGCACCCAAGATGACCTTGTATGGAGCAAGGCAAGGGGATAAATAGCCAAGCTCACCCTCCTCCTGCCTTTCTGTCTCATGTTGGGCTTCTCACGGCTGAACTCACCAGGATCCCAGAAGGAAGGGAGGCCTGATGAAGTGTTATGCATTTCATCCAGGGCCTCCTGCAGGCGGACAGAGGGCGGAAAGGGTGGCCGGTGGGTCTGGAGGGGCAAGAGGGAGATATCTGGCATGAGAGCAGACTGATTGCATGAAGTCATGCAGAACTCTACAGTCATGAGCAGGAACAAAGCATCAAAGGCTGAATGATGAACACCACAATGCTGCCATTTATGTCTGAATGATGCAGAATATCCCTGCCAGGGCACAAGAGGCGATGGGTGCCTCGGCCTCTGGGGCCCTGGGATTCCGGGAGTGGGCAACACCATGGAGGAAGTCAGAGGGGCCAGTCATGGATCTAACCACAGAACCACGTGGGGAGGAGCTGTCAGCATCAAGAACCTGTCCAGCAAGGTCCAGCACCAGTGGGACCCAGGAGGGGGTCACAGGCCCCCACTGCATGCCCTCATGTGAACCGTACTGAGGGACCTCATTGGGGTGGGTCTCAGCCTAGACGTACATTCAAACTACCAGGAAAGCTTTGAAAACTACCGCACACGCCCTGCGGTGGAAGTCCCAATTGAACTGGCCTGTGGTAGGGCCAAGCTGCTAAGTCGGAATGTCCCAGATGATCATGCCCTGTGCCGAGCGGTCACTTTCTGCTGACAGCCTTCACCTGGTGGCAGCCTGCGTGACTCTGTGCATTGTATGGTATCCATAGGGGCTTTACTCGCCCCATTCGAGTCACTCCAGGATTCACTGTCCTTTACTTCTAATATTCCCACAAAATAGAGGGCAGGGTCCTTGACATCCCATCTCCTGCCCCCCAGGAGTACAGGCAATGGGGAGGGACTGCTGCCTACCTCTCTTCTCTGTGTAAGGGTTGGGGGCACAGTGGTGAAATCACCTTTGTTATGGTGGGATGAGGCACCAGTGCGGAGGCTTCACTATAACTACAGCGAATAGTAATTGACCAACAAATTACCTTGAGGATCTGAAGCAACCTCTGAGTAATCCAGAGTCCCCGCTGGGGTCTGACCTGGAGGCAAGCCTGTGGCTCTGAAAATAATACTGCATGAAGCGAAAACGGGTTAAGATTCACAAAGCTGAATCCGGTCAATAAAAATTGTGAAAAACTTTAGAAAGCCAAAAAACCTCCCTAAAAACGCACTGTTTAAAACAGCCCTCACTGGGGAAAGCATCTGTAACCAGCTGGCCTGCACAACCCAGGTACATAAAACAACTCCCACTGCCTCCTCCACTGTTTCAGAGGTTACGCTTCTTCCCCACGCTGTTTTTCTAAATTTAGAATGTGAAGTTTACCACTCACACAGTTACAATTAGGATGACATGAGTTTTATGAGAATAACATACAGTCAACCTCCTGCAAAATCAGTCTTTCTTAAAATCAAGATTCCCGTTTCCAAGCGGGTCAGCAAACGGAACTTCCAAAGATGCACTGAGAGAGGGTTGCTTCTGGAACATTCATCTTGGGATGAAGGAAAATACCTCAGGGAGACCATCCTAGCTTGTCGGGGGGTGGAACTCTGCCTGTGAGGGTAGCCAAGCCTCTGTCTGCTAAGAAAAGGAAAGAAACCTTCAAGTGGGGAGGTTCTAACTAGGAACTTTGAGTGAGAGCAGAAGTTAGGGCTTACGAGAATGAGCCGAGTCGTGCTGGAAAAGATCTGCTCAGACAAATCTTTCACAGACACTCAGGATAATTACTCTTGAATGGATTAACTCCCACCAGTGGTGATGATGATAATCAGTGACAAACAGCAGTAGTTTTGAATGCCTAATACGTGCAGGCGGAGCACTTTACCACAGGAAGTCTAATGCATGAAATCTTTACAACAGTCCTGTAACACGGATACGACTATTATCTCTCTGTTACAGAGAAGTCACACCAGTAACACAGAGACAGTGGCTAAGCTGGGATTCAAACCCACTGTGTTTGACTCCAGAGCCCAGGCTCCAAACTACCGCACGAGTGGCTTCTTGTAGCCAATGCTATGGAGAGCTACGGATTATCTGACTTAAATCCTCATGATAACACCGCAAGGGAGGTTTTATTGCCCTTATTTTGTAGATGAGGACAATGAGAAGTAAATGGTTTAGAGGACTTGCCTAAGGTGACATACTTAGATGTGTGGCTAAGCCTGTGTTTTAAGCCAAGGCACGTCTTCTGACCATTAGACCAAACTTCTCCCTTCAGGTTGCAAAAGGCGAATATCTGACTGAGGTCAGACACAGGTGGGGCAAGGGCAAGATCAAAGTGGGGAAGGGAGAGTGGTGGGCTAGGAGGCCTCAGAAGAGCACACTGTGCACTTGAGCCTTGGGCCTGGCGGGGTGAGCGAGAGGGCCACTCAAGAGATGAGAGTGCTACATACTGCTGCTCTCAGGTGGTGAAACAAAGGATTAAGCACATTTAGCATCTCAGAGCGGTCAGGACATCCTGGGAACTCTGTCCCCCACCTCTTCCTCCAGGGATCTGGTTTTTGGATACTTCTACCTGCTTGTCCTAGTGTTTAGTTCTGAACCTCACCATGCAGCCAGCCAGTATGCTCATGATCAGGGGCAGGCGGCATGGGGGTAGGGGGCTGGGATAAGCCATAGGGAAGTGGCCAGAGACGGACGCAGAGGGAGGAGGGCAACAAAGTCTGGGGCTCACAGCACGGGAAGGCAAGGGACTGCTCTGGATGTTAAGGTCCAAGGGCTTATTCCCAAACCAGCAAGTTCTTTCTGGTTTTACCCATAATGTGTTCTTCACTTAGCCAAAAAAAGCTCCAAAATAAATAATAAAATAAAATAAACAGCCTGGTAACTTTAAATACGGAAACTTATGAACTGTATAAACAGTTTGAAGTCCCGACTCAGCCACTTATTAGCTTTGTGACCTTGAGCAAGTGACTGAATCTCTGTGACTTGGTTTCCTCATCTATGAAATGGGCGTAATGCTAGTCCCTCCCTAATAAGGTTACTATGAAAATTGAATGAGTAAGCACATATAACATAGACTTAGACTAGCACCTGGCCCTCTGCCATGTGAATATTAGCACCCGCTGCTGCTTTCCTGCTGTGGTCATTGACTGAGTTTTAAAATATCTTTACACCGAGATTACAGGCATGCAGCATTCACGAGGCTCTAAGTAGTCAACTTCTAGGAAAGAAATCCACTTGTTCAGGTTTACTGCTGACTCTGGGTGGGGAGTGGATAGAAAGCTAACGAATGACCAGATCCCGTTCCACAAATTTTAGATGCAAATCATCCTCAATCAAAGCTCTGGGTTTTGATAAATTAGTAGTCATTATGAAACCCTTCCAGAAAAAGAAAGGTTTAGTTTTGCCAAACAATTACTTTAAAGACAACAATGTTTTTTTTTTTTCAATGTTTTATTTATTTCTGAGAGAGAGAGAGAGACAGCGTGAGAAGGGGAGGGTCAAAGAGAGAGGGAGACACAGAATCTGAAATAGGCTCCAGGCTCCGAGCTAGCTGTCAGCACAGAGCCCGACGCGGGGCTCGAACCCACGAACCGTGAGATCACGACCTGAGCTGAAGTTGGCCGCCCAACTGACTGAGCCACCCAGGCGCCCCTAGACAACAATGTTTTTAAGTTGGGGGACCTCTTATGCCTCTTGACTGAACAGAGGACGTTTGTGCCAGTTGGTGTCTCTGCCTGGAAAGCGCCCATCTCTACCTCCATAGGCCCTGTAAGCTCCTAACCATACATCAAAAGCCAGCCCAGGCATCAACTCTGTGCTATTCTGATACTGTGTGTAGATTTACACTGTATACTTTTCTCTAGGATGTAACTGCTTATGGTTAGCTTCCCTCACTAGATTTTGAGCTGTGAGGACAAAAACCGGGTTTTAATTATCTTCATATTTCCATCATTTGGCATATGGTGTTCATCAGTCTATTCCTAAACAACTATGGATGGAAAGCCTGCTGTGTGTCAGGTACCACATGAAACACTGAGGAATAACACGGCAGTGAGTGAGAGCAGTGCAGTGGGCAACACCGGGAGGGAGATAGCCAGGTTATGAATTTACTACCTTCCTCCCCAAACAGGGCAGTCTTCCAGAGATATAGTCAGATGACCTTGGGAATAGAAGCCAACCATGAAGGAATAGGATGAAAAAAAAGTCTCCTATCGAGCACAATAAAACTGCCCTTCCACTCTCAGGTTTCTTTAATGTGAGGCAGAAACAGCCTCCTTTATTTTTACTTTTATATTAAAAATGTTTTTTTATAATTTTTATTTTTGAGAGAGACACAAAGTGCGAGGAGGGGAGGGGCAGAGAGAGAGGGAGACACAGAATCAGAAGCAGGCTCCAGGCTCGGAGCTGTCAGCACAGAGCCCGGCGCGGGTCTCGAACTCATGGATCGTGAGATCATGACCTGAGCCAAAGTTGGACGCTTAACCGACCAAGCCACCCAGGAGCCCCAGAAACAGACTCCTTTAGGTCACTGCAGTTATTATTATTATTTTTTTCTAGTAGAGTTGAATTTAACGTACTGGGGAATAGGAAGAAGGGAGTGGAGTAAGGATTGAGCCTGGCTACTGGACCTATGGCCAATCACTTGTTACAATCATGTCTCCTGATCATTCTCGTCTCCGGAGAAGTTAGCCAATTCCTGAAAACTAAACACATGCCGTGTGGATTTTTGTGGAAGGTGGATTTAGGGGCTCGGCTGATGAGGACAGGAACCAAGGCAGCACGTGGGGATGTGGAAGTGAAGAGGGAAAAGCATGAAAAAGAAAAGGCTCTGGAAGTCTCTGGAGATCATGGGAAATGCTTTGGCGTTCGAGGCCTTTCCATTTGAATTTCAGAAGATTTTGGGGAGGGGTGATAATCTGGGGCTCCAGATTATAAATGCGAGGGCACTGCCTGGGAGGGAACACTGACTGAGGTCTGGAGAAGGAAAGCTGTCTCGAGCACTAGGGCCAGAGGCCAGGGAGCTCCCGTCCAGTCTAGCGCAGCTGACGGGCAGCTGGGCAGGGCAGGGGGGCAGGACTGAGAGATCCGCAAAAGCTAGGTCACAGCAGGTCTCAGACACTTCATCTCGCTGGCAAGGAGGATGGAGTCCCTGCAGGTTTAATCAGAGGAGCCCGAGATCGACGCTGCCTTCTGGAAAGAGAGCCCCGGCTGCGGGACAGAAAGCAGATCAGGGACAAGCCAGCACAAAGCAGAGGAGTCCGTTTCCAGGCCTCTGTGACAATCAGAGCCAGAGGGAGTGCTGGCTTCTCCCAGGGGGCAAGAGAGCCCCAGAGAGCAGAACCAACACCCAGAGAGAAAGCCCCAGGAAACTCAAAGGAGAGTCTACCTGGAGTTTGCCTCAGGGCCAGAGAAGGGAGGTCTGATGGGGAAGGGGGGAAGGGACATGACCTTTTTGACCTTTGAGGGCCTCGAGCTGTGGGCCCGGCGGGCCATAAGGGTCTATAGCACATCTGGGTGTGGCCAGATTCCCTGGTCCAGCTTCTCCTTTCCAGGCCTCTATTCCCCACATCTAAGTAAGAGAGAGGAAGAAGAGGAAGAGGAAGAAGAAACAGACTTCTCAACCCAGGGTAGGCAGGATCCTCTTCCCCTTCCAGCAATTTCAGCCTGGGCCGGGCTTTCTGGACAGTTCACTCTGTTGTTGCAAGAAACTTTAGCGCCTCACCCCCCACCCTCCCCCCGCCCCTGAAAGGAATTGCTAGTAAACACTGTTAACAGGCATTCTCTTATTTGCCACTATGTTAAAACTCCTGTAAAGTGACAAGAGTCTTTCCGGTTCCCTTCCCACCCCAGCTGATACCATGCGCATTACAAAGAAGCAAGCAACCGAACAAATTTTGGGAAACTATCCCTTAGATTCAGCTTCTCCCGACAGGGGAGATGCAGTCTGACAATGTAATTGATGAAGTCTGATTTACGTGTAGGTCACTTGGGTCGCAGGGATAAAAAGTCTGTGCAAATACAAATCTTCCATTTAAACTCAACGTCACCCAGATTTTTAAATAATGAGTCCCCTTTCCTTCGGGCTCAATAAGTCCGAAAGCCAAGGAGGGAGGCCAGGGAGAAAATAAAACATAAATCTGTCATTTAGCTTTATAATGCAGAAAGGACTTGAAACTCCCCAAAAGGTAGCAGGAACGGCTTTTAAATCGTGCCTTTTTTCTGCCCCTGTCTACCCCCTCATAGCCACCCTAATTAACTGCAGCACAAGTGTCAAACTATGAGCCACAGCCAAAATGCAGTAAGGAGCCTGAGCTTCGGAGTTCAAAGAGGGTTCATTTGTTTATGACTATTAGGTAATGATGAGCAGTCACACGGAACATCCTGTGAGAGATCTCACTTCAATTAATAAGAGCCTTGTTTTCTTCAAAGTGAAATGCAAGAAGAGATTAGTATGTTTGAAACTGTGTATGAACAGGCTCATTTAGGAACGCATTGCAGTGGCTAAAAGCTCAGATTTCCTAGGATTTAGTGGGTGAGCCGGGGGTTTGAGTTCTGTTACACATCACGCACCCACTGGGAAAAACATAACTCGGGTAAGGCCACACACAAGTACAAATTTTACTCGATTCCGAAAGTGTTAAATGTTCATTTTCACTAAGCACGTAGGGGACTTAAATTGACATGAAAAATGCATCTGTTCACTTTCCTAAGTGGGGAATTAAGGATTTAAGGAAAGAGGTGAAGTTTTCATCTCTTACTTCAGTTTCAGGTTATAGTTTTGGAAGACCATGGAATTGATGGGAAATTGGTAGGTGGCTACTTACGTGGGGCTTATGAATGAGGATTCCATGAATTCTTGGGTAGAAATGGTATATATCTTACTCTTAAAACACAGTGAGTAATAAGCTCCTTGATGTCAGTCTTGGTAATGATTTTTTAGATTTAATACCAAGAGTAAAGGCAAAAAAAGGAGAGAGAGAAAGAAAGAAAGGGAGAAAAGGAGGAAAAGGAAAGGAAAGGAAAGGAAAGGAAAGGAAAGGAAAGGAAAGGAAAGGAAAGGAAAGGAAAGGAAAAGGAAAAGGAAAAGGAAAAGAAAAAGAAAGAAAAATAAGCAACTGGGACTACACCAAGCTAAAAAGTTTCTGCACAGCAAAGGAACCATCATCATGATGAAAAGGTAACCCATGGAACAGGAAAATATCATTTGCAAAGCATCCATCTGATAAGTGGTTAACAGCTAAAATATATAAAGAACTCATACAACTTGAAGGCAAATAAACAATCAGATTAAAAAAAATGAAAAGAGATTCGGTGCCTGGGGGACTCAGTCGGTTGAGCGTCTGACTTTGGCTCAGGTCATGATGTCATGGTTCCTAAGTTGGAGCCCTGAGTCGGGCTCTGGGCTGACAGTGTGGAGCCTGGGGTCTGCCTCAGATTCTGTGTCTCCCTCTCTCTCTTCCCCTCCCTCTCCTCTCAAAAATAAACATTAAAAAAAAGAACAGAGGCATTTTTCCAAAGAAGACCTACAAACGGCCAACAGGAATGTGAAAAGATACTCAAAGTCACTCATGGTCAGGTGAAATGCAAATTAAAACCACGATGAGCTATCACATCACACCTCTCAGAATGGCTGTCATCAAAAAGACAAGAGAAAACAAGTGTTGGTGAGAATGAGGAGAAAAGGGAGCCCTCATGCACTGTTGGTGGGAATTAGTAAATTGGCAAAGCCACCATGGAAAATAGCATGAAGGTTCCTCAAAAAATTAAAAATAGAACAATTGTAAAATAGCAGCAATTCCACTGCTAGGCATATATCCAAAGGAAACAAAATCAATATCTCAAAGAGGTATTTATTCTTCCATGTCCCATGGCAGCATTATTGACAATAGCTAAGAGGTGGAAACAACCTAAGTGTGCATGGATGGATAAGTGGCTAAAGAAAACTTTGTATGTGTATACACACACACATGGGAATATTATTCAGTCATAAAAAAGAAGGAAATCCTGCCATCTGTGACAACATGGATGGTATTTGAAGGCATGACGCTAACTGAAATAAGGCAGACAAAGAAAAACAAATACTACATGCTCTCACATGTGGAACCTAAAATAAAAACCAAAAAAACAAAAACAAAACCGAAAAAACCTAAAGCCAAAACAAACAAAAACCAAAAAAACCAAAATAACTGAAGTCACAGAGACAGAGAATAGAGACAGAGAACAGAGAACAGAGGCAGGGGGTGCCTGAGGGGGGAAATGGGAAAGGTGGTCAAAGCTACAAACTTTCAGTTACAAGATGAATAAGTTCTGGGATGTAATACACAGCGTGGGGACTATAGTCAACAGGACTGTACTGTATATCTCAAAGTTGCTTAGAGAATAGATCTCAAACGCCTCCATCACAAGAAAAAGAGTTTTAACTACATGACATGACAGATACTAACTAAATTTACTGTGACAATCATTTAATAATATACACATATATCAAATCATTATGTTATATATGTTAAGCTAATGTAATGTTATATGCCAATTATACCTCCATAAAGCTGGGGAAAACCAAAACAGAACTCGAAAGAAAAGACCAAAAGAAATAGTGTACATCTCCCCAAGTGGGGAAAATATGGCACAGGAATCTCTGATCTAGAGAGTTTTAAGCTTCAGCTTTAGAGGGGAAAATGTTCAGATGAGAAGACGAGACGGTACTGGAAGGCAATGAATGTGTCCCAGGAAAAAATACCAAAGCTCTGTATTTTCCATGAAAAAATATGGGCAAGCTGATTGAGTAGGCTGTGGATAACTGAACAGGCCTGAAAACCAAGAGACACACCATGGGTTACATAGTTACCTCGCATTGTGACCCTTGATGGTGAGTACCTTTTCACCGGGATCACCCACAATGATGGTTGGGACTCATAATCACCAATCAGGAAATGTGCAAGTCAGGGCATGAAACCAAAAAGAGAAGAGATCGCAGGCCATGGCACAGAAGGCGGGAAGACTTGGATGGGAGAAGTGGCGCGAGTTTGCAGGAATTCCTAAGGCAGAGCACAAATGGCCAGCATGACTCGTTATGGATCCACGTCTGGGTAGTTTAGGAAGTTGTGCAGGTGCATTAAAAAGTACTGATGTGGCAAGTTCTTGTACAAGAACTTACACTAGGTATGCAAATATTTGGTGATCTGAATTTTGAAAATCCATGAACCTAAGAAGCAAAACACCTGTTTGTAGAGAACAGACAAAGTTAAAAGGGGAGAGTGAGATGGACCCAGGATTGCTGAAGACAGTCGGTTGCAGTTAAGAGGACTGGGTTCTAAACAGGTTTTTAATACTTGGTTTCCTGGTCTTAAAGGGTCACAATGAGTGCTCGGTCAATAGATAGATCTTCAGGAACCTGGCAATCCCGTAGACGGACCCAGGAGTTTGGTGGTTAGGGAGCACAAGCAGAGGACAGAATGGTTCCCATCTGGCCCCCTTCCCTTTCTTCCTGTGGAGCAAGAAGCAGGTCACTATAACTGACAACTGTGAATGTCAGAGACCCAGAATGTATTGATTAATCAAGGCATTTGGCAAAGTCTCTCAGGAAATTCTTGTGGACAAGATGGAGAAATGCAGACCAGATGAGAGTATAATTTGGGCAACTCATAGTTGGCTGAAAACCTATTCTCAAAGAGTGCTGATGGAGGGGGGCAGGGAGGTGCTAGTGACCTGCCAAATAGCTCAGTCACCAGTCTTATCCCACTCCTCATTTCTATGAGTGACTTGCATACAAAGATAGAGGGAATTCTGACCAAAGCCGCAGATGACACAAAGCTTTGGGAAAGAACGAATACAATGAAATCAAGATTTAAGAGCTAGCAAATATCAAAATGACTTCAATGGACTGGAACAATGAGCTGGACCAACGAGATGGAATGGGATAGAGATAAATGTGAAGTCTTTCATTTGGGTTCAAAAAATCAATTACATGAAGACAAGGCTGGGAAGGCCTGAACCGAGAATAGTTCTCCTCAACCAAAACTGATAATCTTAGTTGATCACAGCCAAAAATAATCCAATAGTTTGACATGGCTATAAAAACAGCTAATATAATCTTTGGTTACATCAATAGAAAGAGAACATCCAAATTAATTGGAAGAAACAGTCTCACTCGACTCTGTCCCGTTCAGACATCTGGACTGGCACGGTGCCTTGCCCCTAGACAGCATTCAACAAATCCTTGTCACACAAATGAATGGATACCACATTTTCAGATGGACCTTGAAACTAAGATGGTGAGGGATCTGGAGGCTGTTCTCAGAAGAGAAGGCTGAACAAACAGGGAAATGTTTAACCTGGAAGAGACTAAGGAGACCCACAGGAGAGCGGTTTTCAACTATCTGAAAGAATTTCACATTTGGTTTTGCTCCAGAAGATGGGGCGGGGGGGAGGGGGGGGCGGGGAATGGAAGGTCAATGGTTAGAAGATACACAGAGATGAAACTTGGTTCCAGTCGAAAATGAGACCTCTTGGTCAATCAAAGGTAGTGGTGGTCAGCTTTTTCTCATTGCTGATATTAACGCAGAAGTGGGCTGATCATCTATCACATCTTTAGTATTTCAATATATATACCTATACACGTTGGAAGCCAGGTCTGAAAGGTCTCTCAGATCTCTTCCGACTACAAGGATATAAGGGATCTGATTCTACAATGCTGCTGGTCTTGTTTCTTTAGCTCCAAATGAGTTTCCAACTCATTGGAGTTGGCTTGCCAACACCCATAGCTTGGTGCCAGGCAATCTTGGCTGTGGATTTCAAAGCAGCAGCTGACAAAAGATGCTGGCCTGCTCTCGGAGATGGCAATCCCTGAAATGGTAACTTTGTGAAAGGAGGTTCAGTTTTGATTTGTTTGTTTAACTTTCCTCAATGCAAACACTAGAGAAGAAAAGGAAACTGACAGTGCCCATATGGCTTTATCAGGGTGGAAGAAAATCTTGCTTGGAAATTCTGATCAAAAGTGGACTCTAACCTTGACTTTTCTGGACCGTGTTTTTGTTTCTTAACAAACATCAAATGAGATGTTTGGAGGTGAATACCTCTTTTCACAGGACTACATACGATACTGATGCTCTTAGATGTATTTAATTCTCATGGAACCTACAGATCTCAAGATCGCCTTTTGGCTCTTTATTTGAAATGGCGCTATGGGGATTTTCCACTGAAAGGGATTGAAAGTTCTGAAAGGCTGTAGAGAATGTGGTAGCCCACCTCTAAGATGGCCCCCAATAATCCCAGCCTACCGGCATTCAGGCCTTTCTGTAGTTCCCTCACGCATGGAATAAGGCTAACCTGTGTAACCAGTAAGACGGTGGGAATGTTGAGGTGTGGCTTCCGAGGCTAGGTTGTAAATTGCATTAGGGCTTCTAGTTGGTGCTTTCTTGGATCATCCGGGAAAGCCAGCTGCCATATCGTAAAGACTCCCTAGAGAAGCCCATTCAGTGAGGAACCGAGATGTCCTGCCGACAGCCATTACTAACTTAACTAGTCATGTGAGTGAGCCATCTTGGAAGCAGATCTTCTAGGCTCAGTCAAGCCCTTAGAGGACAGCAGAGCCAGGTAACATCCTGTCACCTAATGGGAGGCCCTGAGTCAGAAGCGCCCAGTTAAGCTGCTCCTGAATTCCTGACCCACCGAAACTTTGTGGGATAATAAAGTTTTCAGTCACTGAGTTTTGAAGTAATGTGTTACACAGCAAGAGATAACTAACACAGGGGAGTTAGCTCAGGACTGCAATGAATAAAACTCAAGTTATTCTTTGTAGCGCTTAAATAATAGGGACCTCACTAAGGGGGCTGAAAGGGTAAAATGAGGACATAGGAAGCCACACGGAAGACACTGATTTCACCGGGTAATTGAAGGGCTGGCTACACTGCACAGCGAATGATCAGATAAGCATCTCTAGCGAACAGTACTCTGGTCATTTCCAGCCCCATCTAGCTGGGTGGCCATGACTAGACACCAGCAAGGAAAAATGACCGTGGCCTTACACACTAAAGGTGGCTGCACTGTGCTCAAACAGGGAGCATTCATCATTGTCATAAGGCAGCCTTTTCTATTTTCACTAAAGAAACAGCCATCAGCCCAGTGAGAGAAAGACCAGAACTCAGAGCGTGTAAAGTGTCCACAGACTTTAAACGGTCCTGGATAAATCAGCTCCCAGAGAGTCACGGGCATTGCTGTCAGATTCAGATGCGAGCTCGCGACCTGAGGTACCTAACCCAAGCTGTTTCCACAATGTGCAAATAGGTCCACAAGCTCTCAGTCCTGCTGGCCGGCGTCATAAATCCAATGGGAAATGCACTCTGATCCATTAATTTGGGGAGAAAAGGCATGACACTTAAGGGCCTTTTAATATATCGTTGAATCCACTCCTGGGTTTATCTGGGGCCAATTCCATGCTTAAAAAAATAGAAAACTTATTTTTCTTCTCTTCTACCCATATATATTTTTAACGCTGGTGGGTGATTTATTTCTTCTAGTAGCATGAATCAGTTCCAAACAACTGGCCTGGAGTTTATACCTCTTAGCTACCTGGGGATGTGCTCAAGAAAGAAAATTCCCATTAGTATCATGGGCCACAGAGATCAAAGGGTGCCAAGGGGACAGCTCCAGAGAAGCACAGAAAAGGGCACTTTTTTTTTTGTTTTGTTTTCTAGGAGAGAGAGAGAGACAGCGTGAGCAGGGGAGGGTCAGAGAGAGAGGGAGACACAGACTCTGAAATAGGCTCCAGGCTCTGAGCTGGCAGTCAGCACAGAGCCCGACGCAGGGCTCGAACCCATGAACCACGAGATCATGACCTAAGCGAAAGTCGGACGCTTAACCGACTAAGCCACCCAGGTGCCCCATGGGCGCTTCTTATAGCAGAGACATCAGTGTGGCCAGAGGCAGACACTTGGAGGAACCCCAGAGGTAGATGACAGTGCTGTCACTCAGACCACACAAGGTATGGCTGAGGACTGCAGAGGACCAGGTACAGATCCAGGCTGTGTGAGACTGACTGCACGGCCTTGAAGAATATAACCCCCAAAATAACGTGTAAAGCATACTGGCCTAAATACCTCTCCTGAATTCTTCAATCCACCTGTCATTCTCTAGGTCATGATTCTTCACAGGGAGCTATCCTCTCACAAAACTTAAATGTTATTCTGAAATAGCATTCGTTATTATAGGAGTCCCTAGGTTATATATATTCACTTCTTTAAAAATTGTTTTTAATGTTTATTTATTTTTGAGAGAGAGGGTGAGACAGCGTGAGTAGGGGAGAGGCAGAGAGAGAGAGACACACAGAATCCGAAGCAGGCTCCAGGCTCTGAGCTGTCAGCACAGAGCCCAACGCGGGGCTTGAACTCATGACCTGAGCAGAAGCCAGACGCTCGAACAACTGAGCCATCTAGGCGCCCCATATAAACTCACTTCTTATACACATTTCTATTATGGGTGATTTCTACTTTTAGGGTATAGTGTGTGTCTCTCTGAATTCTTTAAATTAGAAAGGAATCTAAATAAATAAATCTTGCTTCAAATAGTCTATTGTACACAAGAGGTATACCTTTTAGAAGAAAACTTACAGAAGAAATATTTTTGTCCTCTTTGAGCCAAGCAAGGCGAGCAAACCAAAACCCAACCTGCAACAGCCCTGGGACACTTTGCTGAGTGACCAGCTCAGAGGCCTGGTGACCAGACAGAGAGAACAAGAGAAAACGAAAAAGGCCAGAAATAGAAACCCAGAGACACATGACACAGGTACCGTCAGGAACCCATGAGGAATCCCCTGTAGACTCCTCAGATATCATTTTCAAACAAAACACAAGACACTCATGGCAGTAGAGGTAAGGATTCAAGCTGAAGAAATCCCATCAGAGCCTCCAGCAAATGGCCGATCTTGGGACTGGCCTATCTACACTCAGTACCACTGTAAAGAAACAGTAGAGTCAAGTGTTTTGAAGCATCTTTTAAAAAAAATTCTGTGTATAGGAGTAAAACACAAAGTTGCAGAAACTTCCCAGGAGATGAAAGACTCTCTCTCAGTAACATGAATGCCTTTAACAGTTTTTCCAACAATGGGTAACAACGAATGGAGTATTTTCATCACCCTGACTTTTCTTTTTTTTAATGTTTTTTTAAATGTTTTATTTATTTCTGAGAGAGAGAGAGAGAGAGACAGCGTGAGCAGGGGAGGGTCAGAGAGACAGGGAGATACAGAATCTGAAGTAGGCTCCAGGCTCTGAACTGTCAGCACAGAGCCCGACGCCGGCTCGAACCCACGAACTGTGAGATCATGACCTGAGCCAAAGTCAGACGCTTAACCGACTGAGCCGCCCAGGCGCCCCACCATGACTTCTCTTTTAGAAAGTTCAGGGACATCTAGTTTTTGGAAACATGACAGTTACATGATCAGGTAACATTTGCATTATGTTTTAGAGTTCACGAAGTATTTTGGCACTTTACTTTATTTGACTTAATAGCAACCCTGAGAGGTAGGTAGGTATAGTATTTTGCAGGTGAAGAAACAGGTGTGTAGAAGTCAACTGGTATTTATTGAGTGCCTAACAGGTATGTTGGACTTCACTAAATAATATTCCATCACAAGTAGTCCTAATGAAGTCTTATTTTTTAAAATTTATTATCCTCATTTTACACATAAAGACACTAAAGTTTAGAAAAGGAGGTACACTCCCTATGATAATGACGCTATAAGTATACTAAAATATAAGCTAAGACAAAATGTAAAAACTTAGGCTTTTGATTCAAAACCCTAGGCTCTTTCTGCTATATAACAATAGATACACAAATTAAATCGGAACAATAAAATCCAATGGGAAATGTACTCTGATCCATTAATTTGGGAAGAAGAGGCATGATACTTAAGTGCCTTATAGTATATCATTTAATCTACTCCTGGGGTTATCTGGGGCCAGTGGCATGCTTAAAAAATTAGGAAACGTGTGTTTCTTCTTATATGAGTTTTGGCAACTCAATGAATTTCTCTGAACTCCGGTTTTATCATCTGTGAAAGAGAAATATGATAAAAATTATAACAATTTACCTATGGTCACTAAAAAGACTAATGCATATCCAAGAGAGTTGTATTATAACAAGATTAGATTTTCACAGGATTGCGTCGTTTTTGAGAATTCATCCCAGAACCAAAAATCCTCTGGGGTGAAGGATTCTTGTCATCGCAGATGCCACCAAATCCCTGAACTCACTGTTCATCCGGTGCGTATGTGCCCGGCACTGTAATGGTGCAGGGAATCCGATGGTGAGCAAGACAGACAAAGACTCTTGGGGCATGGGGCTCACATTCTGGCAGAGGTGACAGACCATAAACATAGAATCAAATAAGTACATCACCTTGGGTCATAGTGCTACGGAGAAAAGAAGGCACTTAGAGGGAGCACAGTGTGCGGGGCAGGAAGCGTGGAGGTCGGCTGGTTAGAGAATCCTTTGAGAGCAGGTGTGAAAGAGGTGAAGGACTGAGCCCTGCAGACATCGCAGCGTCACATGCTTCGGGCAGCTGTCACAACAAATGTCCAGCCCCTGAGGTGGGCACAGCTTGGCAAAACCCAAGAAGAAGAAGGCAGAGGTGGCGGTTGCTGAGAGCAGTGGTGAGGAGGGCAAAGCAGGGGCAGGGGCAGAGTGTGGATCAGCCCAGGGTCCACAGTAGGGAGTCTGCATTTTCTTGGAGGCGATGAGTCTCCACTTCCTAACCGCAGATTGAACGGATGGGTTGGAAACACCAGCACATCATCAGCTCCTGTAGAGGCCGGGATAGGGTTCCACACACTTCCTGCTTTCATCCTCATCCAAACGATGTCCATGAGGCTCTCTCCTCACGTACTGCTGTAGAATCTTCCGCATTCCACCCCAACTCCCTTTTGATCTCTAATAAAGGCTTGCTGAGAAGGAAGCAAATATTGGAAGACAGTGCCGACTCTGGATGGGGCTCTTGGACCCAGAAGGCCCACAGATGAGGTTTGATCCCTGATTCGGCCACCAACCAGGTACAGGCCCTCGGGCAAACCGCTGTGTGCATCAGGTCCCCCGTGCATAAACGCAGGATCGTGACAGAGCCTGCCTAGGGACGCACTTTAGTAAGGCACCTCACTCATCTCCACTGTGCATGAAATGATACTCTTCCTTTCTGTTTCAGCGAGTACGATCATTCCAGCACTTTCCCTATCTCACTGACACTGTAAGGCAACTCTTTCTTGCTACTGGCAAAAACTCTCTCTGGAAATGGAAGAAATTATGTAGGAAAAAGAAATGCATGAGATTGCCTTAAAATCTGAGCTGAAAGGGAATACACAGGCTGGAAAATATATGAATAAACATGGCACGCTGCCTTGGCACTCCCTGGATGCTTAACTGGGGACATTTTCATCTATTTATTTAAGTAATCCAAAAGTAAACCACGAGAGGAAAAGAGAGGAAGAGAAAAGTTCTTTCCTCATACCCAAACCAAACACCACAAAATAACGCTGCCATTCATACTAAGGGATTCTAATTAAGGGAGGGGAAAAGCCTGACCTTGTTTACAAAAGGGGCCCAGTCTAAAAAGTCAGTGGGTCAAACTGGGCTGAGCTTGACCCTTGACTCTCTGGCAGGCTCAGAAAGAGAGAAAACTGACCTCCACAAAACAGGGCAGCCGTCAACAGCCTCTGTTGCTCAAGGGAAACAAAAGAACCCACGAGAATGGTCAGGAAAAGCACAAATAATCACGCTCCCTCTTGCTTCTATCCAGGGCCACCCTGAGGTTCAAGAGGGCTATTTTGTCCCTTACACCTCCCACCTCCCTTTCAGCATCTACTGTGACAAATTTCTGCCCCCTTCCTCAGTCCTCTTAATTCTCTCCTACTACCTCTCAACCAAATTGGGGTTCATCTGGAACGGATTACATCCACCAATTCACTTTCACACGAGGCCCTGGTGTCATGCTGCTGGGGGAAGCAGCGTTTTATTACAGGCCAATTCCTTGGGTCAAAGGAATGAATACCTAATGCTGGGCCTGCCGATGGCATGTGGACCCGCCTGAAGGGACCAGCTGCCCCAGACGGTTGAGTGATGGCTGCTTTTTGGGAGATGGGTCTCCCCCCGTCCACAGACCAGCAGGGCCAACAGGAGAGCTGGTGGGCGTAAACGAGGTTACTCCACCACTTCAAATTCTGCCCACCCACCACACCTCCAGGTCAGCTGATAGTCTAAGCAAAACCCATAGTCCTCCCAGGACATAGAGCTGTAAGGGTGGGGTGGGGGGAGCCAAGTCCTGCTTTCTTCTGGTTCTTTCCCTCCCTGTTCTGCAGACCTCCAACAAGCACACAGAGCCACAAAGGATGCCTTGACCCAGAGAAACCAGTTAGGAACTCACTGATGGCAGAAAGTCAAGCCCCGCATGATCGGCAGGGCAGGAAGCCATTTTTGGATGGCAAAGGGGAGGGCGGGAAGGCAGAGGGAGCCTCCCTGACCCGCAGACCAAACCAGAGAAGATTCTGGCTTTGGGAGGAGAGTGTACTTCTCCTTCCTGCCTTGATCCTGTCAACTGAGCTCTGGAGTTTTTATTTATTCGGTCAGTTTAACATGTCTCAGTAACCAATTCTCGTTAATGTGGTTCCTCTTTGGAATGACCTACATGTCGGGGAGAGATGACTGGGGGGAGGGGGCAGAGGGAGGGGTCTGGGCTCCCAAGGGAGCACCGAGAGAGCCTTCTTTTCAATTACCTTCCTGACCATTTAGAATGAATTTTAATGGGCTGTGCTTTTCCTGGGACGGGTTTTCTTTGAACTCCCAGCATTCCCTTTGCCTCAAGTTGGCATTAATATGAACCAGATTTTTCCCCCTCCCTCTTGTTTGCTTAAAAGGCGTTAACTATAAATTAGAGTATCTCAAGAGCGAGATGTCACACACGGGGCCTTGGGCTCCTTGGCCCTGGAGTCCCACAGCTGGGAGAGGGGCCAGGCCTCCGGGCTTTGGCAGCCTGGCTCCGAGACCCAGGCCAGGGAAGATCCCGCCCTCCTTTTCAAAGCTATCCAGTTACGGTGATGTACAGAAACGACCTTGTTCGACATAAACATCAAGTTTTATTCCTTTCTTTCTTTCTTTCTTTCTGTCTTTCTTTCTTTCTTTCTTTCTTTCTTTCTTTCTTTCTTTCTTTCTTTCTTTCCTTCCTTCCTTCCTTCCTTCCTTCCTTCCTTCCTTCCTTCTTCCTTTCTCCCTTCCTCCCTTCCTCCCTTCCTCCCTTCCTCCCTTTCTTTCTTTTTCTTTTTTTTCCACACAGTGTGAAAAGGGGTATGAGTGTAGACCATTGTGAAGATTCTTTGGTGGGAATCTAATGGACAGTACAGTTAAAAAAAAAAAAGAGTCTACTGTGGCAGGCACTGCCTCCTTACATACTGACCATCATGGCCACAACTGGGTGGGAGTGTGGGAGATTTGATTATTTGATGTAAATGGGCCTTGGTGCCCACAGTGGGTGAATGCCCTTTACCATGAAAGAACCACATGGAATATGACTCGAGGTAAGTGTGACTCAGTGTCAAAATTCAGAGAGCATTCACTGAGTACCAACAGTTTGCAAAGGCACAATACTAAACAATTTCACATCTGCTCATGTCACCAGATACAATGTAAAGTTAGCATCCAATTGGAGCGCCTGGGTGGCTCAGTTGCTTAGGCGTCCAACTTGGGCTCAAGTCATGATCTAATGATTTGTGGGTTCAAGCCCCGCACTGGGCTCTGTGATGACAGCTGGGAGCCTGGAGCCTGCTTCGGATTCTCTGTCTCCTCTCTCTCTCTCCACTCCCCACTTGTGCTCTGTCATTCTCTCTCTCAAAAATAAACATTAGAAAAAAAATTTTTAAGTTAGTATCCAATGTATTGTTCAATGCGGGAGGGGACGCCATGTTGCTCTGTGGCCCTCCAACCACCGAGGCATTGAAGTACAAAGGTAACAGCAGATCACTTCCTGAGGTTCATCTCAGACACAGGAGTCTAACAGCAGAACATGCCAGTTTGAGGCAACCAGGCACCTCAGGATCAGAGTTTAGCTTTGAATTCTGAAAGGGCTGGGCTAGCAAGACCAGCCAAAGTTGGGGTCTGAGCACAGGGTGCGTCTGGAAGCGGGAGGCGAGCTCTCGCATGGGGGCAGGATCCTGCCACAAGGAGGCACGGGGTGTCTTAGCCTGGGCTGTGGGACAAAACTCCACAGACTGCGTGGCTTAAACAACAGACACTTTCTCACGGTTTCTGGAGGTTAGAAATCCAAGGTCGGGGTCTCAGAGTCCGTTTCTGGTGAGGACTTTCCCGGCTTCTGGTGAGTGTCTTCTGGCTGTGACCTCACAGAGCTTTTCCTCCATGTGTTTGTGGAGACAGAGCGAGCATACGAGCCAGCTCTCTGGTATCTTTTCTTGTCGGGGAACTAATCCCAACAGGAGCTTCCTACCCTTGTGACCTCATCTAAGCCTAAATACATCCCAAAGGCCCCACCCCCAAATACCATCACATCAGGGTGAGGGCTTCCTCATATTAATTTTGGGGGAAAGGGGCGACATTCAGTCTAGAACAGGAGTTAGTGCGTTTGAGAGCTGCGGGAGGAACAAGGGGAGGCTGAGAGGGAAACTATTCCTTCACCACATGCAGCCCCGCCCCCACCCAGCCCAGGGCAGGAACACCGAAGGGGAAAGAAACCTCCAGAAAGAGCTGGGACCCCAATGCCACGGAGAAAGTGGGAGCTGGGAGACCCCTTCACTGAGTGTCCTCAGCAGCACAGAACGGCCGCAGGAGAGGACAGACAGAGGGGTGGCAGATCTCGGCAAAGAAAGGACAGTGGCCGCGAGGCCAGCACGTGGCTGCATGAAATGTTGAATCTTGAGGTGGACAGCCCAGAGCTGGGGGCCTTCTGGGCATGAAGGGGCCTGGACGCATGTGCAGCCAAAAAGAAGCTGAGTTAGGCAGGAGAGGCAGGAGGGAGGAATGGAGTCCAGGGGCCCTGAACTGGGCTGTGAAAACAGCCCGGGAGTTACATCCACTGCCATCAGAACAGATACAGCGAGGACTAGGGGACGCCCAGACACCAGGCAATGTGACAATCAATCAGTCAGCAGGAGCTAGCAGGGAAGAACAGGGGCCAGACCCCCTTCACCTCTACTCTCCTCAGGAGAACATACAGAGAAAGGGGAAGACGAGGGGTCCTTGAGAAGGAAGAAGGAGGCTGGAGAGAGGGTTTTTCCTAAAGAGACTGGATTAGTCCAGAAGACCTCTAAACCAGAAATGACAACTCTGACATTAAATGCCACCCCCTCCCCTGGCCCCCAGGTGTCTCTGCCCCTAAGTGAAAGTGAGGACTGGTGAACAATTTGAGCTCAGTTACGAACAAAGTCACGTCTCCACAGACTCCCATTTGGGGCTGTCTCATCTGTACTATTATGCGGTGTTGGGTGTTACAGGATTTACGATTTCCATCTTGCGGATGAGAAAGCAGAAGCCCAGAGAACGGAAGCAAAGACTACGGGCACGCAACCTGAGGAGATGGAGGCTGGATGTGAACTTGGGACTTCTGAGCAGAAGTTCAGTGTGCACTGGGTTTGCTGCCTGTTCCATTCTCCCCCAATCCTGCGAGAGGGCACAGCTCTCCTGAGGGAAGTTCAGGGCAAGAAAAGAGGTCCTCAGCTGCCTACATCGCTTTCGCCCTGGCAGTAATCATAGGCACCAACTAGAGGAGTCTACGCTTTGTCCCTCTGGGCCTGAGTTTCCTACAGGCAGCAATGCATCCCAGTTAGTGGAACACGAGAGGCCACATGGGCACACAACTACCAAAGTCGTTAACTACACAGTGACGTGACCCGACCTGGTTTAAGAGAGAAGCAGCAGATCTGCGAGCCCCTCAAGTTCTCACACACACTGCTGGGCTGATAGATCTAACAGCAAAATGCTCCTCTCTCTGGCTTTTCTTTCGATTCCATCCAAATTTGTACCTCACATCTCCCTTAGGGCCATCATGTCCACCTCTTTGCACCTTGTCATGTGGCTTCCCGTAGGAAGCAGGCTTTGTCTTACTTTTGAACCAAAATGGGTTTTTCCCAAGTGTCTGCAAATTCTAGTATGCCTCTAGCATTCTAGGTGAAAGCTACCCAGAGACCGAGGCACTGACTGTGGCCAGCAAATCTTATAGATACCGGTTGATGAGAAAATGGCCTACTTTTCATTTTCTAGTAGTTGGGGGTCAGAATTTTTGATGCAAGTCAATTCCCCCCTAATGAAATCTACTTGCTTCTAAAATGCCATTTTAACTTGAACCTAGTAATAGGTCTCACAATCAAATTTTACTGCTTTTGCTCTCCACACTTTTCACAACTCAGGCTAAACTGATCATGAAATGTCCTGAATAAATTGGGAACAACTGGTAAACCTCACAGTCCTTTGTGACTTTCATGAGTTTGGAGTAAAGGCAACAATAATAGCTAACTTATTTTTTTGAGCCTGATGGTGTAGGCAGGTACTGTGCTATGTGGTTTATAGAGAATTATCTTACTCAGTCCTCACACTGACTCTGGGAAGTAGGACCATTACTCTAAGGCATAGAGATAGTCATTGATCTACCCAAGGCCACAGAGTAGTGATAGAACTAAGACTAGAACCCAGGTCTCTCTAATGCCAAAGCCTTTGTTCTTCACCTCTCTATTGTACTGCCACATAGAAAGTGTCCAATATACTGCCAGATAATTTGGTCAGTTAATAGAACAAGAGTTTGATGCCAGTGATGTTGAAGGTAGTAGCATATGTGTTATGTCCTCAAGAGTAATTTAAAAGCAATTGCCCTATGTTTACTAACTCGACCTCACACATAAGCCTTCTCCATGGAAGTGAAGACACGGCTTGGCAACAGAGTCTCTTCTGTGATGGCCATCTGGGAATCTGTGACCAACGGGAAGAGGCTCCCTAGGGTCCGGGGTCCTCTGGGGTTTGTGCCCCAGCTGCCCACTGGTCAGGCACACCCAGATAAGGCCGGCCAGTCTGCCTCCTGGTTTGTCTGCTGTGTTAGCCCAGCAGGGAACCAGGGCTGGAAGAATGAACAGAAGGCAAGCAGCTTTCTATGTAATCATCAAATGTGTTTACAGCCAGTCCCTGGTTTTCACCACCTCTCCTTTAACCAATCCATTCCCCCAGCCACGCCTGAAAGCCACCTATATTTAACTTTTCACCACCTTGATTCAAGAATTTGTCAGTTTCTACCAGGCGGTTAGTATTACCAGTCAACCATTTCCCGATCAATGTATGAGCGCCATCTAGACGTGAATGAAGGTAACTGCAGGTCACAGCAGACACACATGTCAACTGCACTGTTCTTTCCTACATCTTTCTAGAAGGCCTTGCAGAGAAAGTAGGAAGGACCACATTAAGATCCTCATGACATGACTCTAAACTGGGTGTTTTATCTTGCAAATCGTGCAAATGTGGTCTCTGCTTTCGCAGACTCTGTTATATACAACTGGAAGAAGTTAATAAAGCTAATTTGTTATCTCAAGATCATAGGCACTGAAATCACTAAATGCCCAGTATGTTCAGAGAGTTAAAAGTGAGATAAGCATAGGTTATCCCCCCAAACAATGTCTGCCACCAGATTTTTAAAATTTGGGTCAACAACATCTCCTGGGGCCTCAATCCTCTTAACACTGCCCTCTAAATATTCTCCATGAAGATATCGGACAGTGTGATATACACCATTCTTACAAGGCCCAGCTCTAGGATAGAACAATGCTTCCGCTTGCCAGCTTTTAATGGCTGCTATTTTGTTTCAAGCTGGCAAGAGGAGCAACCAATAAAGAGTAAATTATCTAGAGACGTTTTGGAGGCGACTGGGCAGGCACTGCCTAAATGCATTACATTCTCCAGCTTCCCCATGTTCTTAACTAACAGAACCCTGACAGTGTTTGTGTTGGCAATGTCCCCGTAAAACTCTCAGACCCAGGTCTCACTAATGAGATGTAACCAGAAGTCAATTCGGTGGAGCTGTTGAGAGAGCTATTGCTGGAGGAAAAGTCACAGACCTGGTTGACAAGCACATGTAGCCATTCTTCCTGCCTGGAACATGGGCTCGGCAGAACAGAGTAGTCAACTCACGCTCATGAGAACATGTAGTCACATGCTAAGGAGAACAGAACAAGACGCCAGAAGGAGCCTGGGTCTTTGACAAGCTCCAAGAGCATCTTGATTAGCTGAGTGCCTCTTCCTCTGGTGTTGATGTTACACAGGAAAAACACACCTTCATTTGGTAAAACCATTACTGTTGAGTTTCTCTTAGAAAGCAGAAAGTCATCCCGGATACAAGAACTCGGGTTTTGTCATTCATTTTATTATTGGACAGAAACAGTAGAGTACATGTCTGCACTGTGTGCCCGTAGCTGTGCCAGATACTGACTGGTCCAGCTTTCAGGCATTCGTGCTCTGGTGGGATAAGTTCTATAGCAGTGTGACTCATCGGAAGGTGTCAGGGGCAAGAGGAGTGGTCAGAGAACTCTCTCCCACGGTGACTCCTTAGTTCAGTATTCAAGAATTAGCCTGGAAAATTACTAGGAACTAACCTGGCAGAAAAGAAAGAAAGAAAGAGAGAGAGAGAGAGAGAGAGAGAGAGAGAAAGGAAGAAAGAAAGAAAGAAAGAAAGAAAGAAAGGAAGGAAGAAAGAAAGAAAGAAAGAATGAAAGAAAGAAAGAAAGAAAGAAAGAGAAAGAACGAAAGAACGAAAGAAAGAAAGAAAAGGAAGGAAGAAAGGAAGGAAGAAGGAGAAAGGGGGCCATGGCAGACACTTGTTCGCCAATCTGATGGGCATTTCCCCCTTCCTCCATGCTGAAAGTGCCTTGGTTCTCATTCCAGAAAGTGTCCTTCTCTTCTTCCCTCTAGGGACTTCACTAATTCCCTCTGCCAATGATTGACTTAGGATGGGCATGAGACTTGGTCCTAACTAATAAGACAAGAGAAAAATTCCGCTATGAGGGCATCTAGAAAAGTTTTCTTTCCTCTTAAAAAGAAGATGTAGAAGAACTAGTCTCTTCTTTCTTCTGCTGAACCTCCTGTTTGTCTGAGATCTGCTGATGGCAGACACCCTGAAAGGGAGGGAAGCGAGCCCATGCAGAGTTTAGCAGAATGAGAAGATGAAGGGATCCCTGTCCTCAATGGCACCACTGAACGGCTGGGCTAATCAACCCCAGAACCACCAGGGGCTCGGGGTTATGTTACGTGAGTTGGTAAGTCCTCTTAGGGGCTAATCAACCCCAGAACCACCAGGGGCTCGGGGTTATGTTACGTGAGTTGGTAAGTCCTCTTAGGGTTTTAGCCTTTGGGACTGGATTCTCTGTTACCCTCAGCCACAAGTAGCCTATAACAAAGGTGTCCTAGGCAGAAGCAGCAGCCTATCCCTAGGGAATGAGAGCTACAGCAGAAGATGGTCTGTTCTACAAACAGGAGGCATGAAAGACCTACATCTACAGTGAGAGACGTGTCATGAGATGACATTGCAAAATTAAGCAGAGATCTAAGGGGTCTTCCTCCCCAAGAGGGGAACTAGTGGGAGGGCTCCGGCAGAGGAGTGGCACTTTCAGATTCATATTTTAGAAGATGACACTGGCAATCTGGTATACGGAAGGGCAACGCCAAAGACAGGAAGACCTTATTAACGTGCTTGATCTACTTATCCACACCAGCAATGATAAAGGCTCGAAGAAAGCAAGTGATGGTAAGAAGGTGGATGAAGAACAAAATACAGAAACCTATCAAAGGAGGTGGCTTCCTCGGGACCTCACCACCACTGGCTGTGGTACAGGGAAGGAAAGAGGAATTGAAGATGGCATCCATATTTCTGACCTGGGTAACCAGTTGGGTGCTGTTCATGGAGATACAGGAGAAAGTATTTGTGATGGTAAGGTTCTTTTCTTTTCTTTTCTTTTCTTTTTTTTTAAATATTTTTATTTATTTCTAGGAGAGAGAGAGAGACAGCGTGAGCAGGGGAGGGTCAGAGAGAGAGGGAGATACAGACTCTGAAATAGGCTCCAGGCTCTGAGCTGACAGTCAGCACAGAGCCCGACGCGGGGCTCGAACCCACGAACTGTGAGATCATGACCTAAGCGAAAGTCGGATGCTTAACCGACTAAGCCACCCAGGCGCCCCGGTAAGGTTATTTTCTTTTGGAGGAGCTGGGGGGGGGGGGATGATAAGAAAACATTCCATTTTAATGATCCTGAAGTTTGAGGTCCCTCTTGGACATCTAGGTGGAGCTCCTCCACATGCAGTTGCTAAAGGGGGTAAAGTATGCGCTGGTTTCCATGAACGAGCTTGGCAAGATTTCCCCATACTTGATGGCTTGATGCACAAGGAAAACACATTATCATAAGGAGCTTGTGCATTGTCATGGGTAATATTTGAATCCTACAATTTTTGAAAAGAACTCTCTGGGGCTTTAGCCATAAGGCTAAATCATTGCTTCTTCCCCGTCAGCCAAAATAATGATTCTGACCAGTCCTTGAACCTCAGACTCTGATATCCAGCTATCTACTTGTTATCACCGCTGGAGGATCATCTGAGAAAACAGAGACCTTCTTGCTGATCAAGTCAATGCTGCTCAGAACACGTACTGTGCCTACTCACTGTGCTAGCCAATGGGGAATCAAAGACGAGTAAGACAAGGTTGGTCACTAGTTCAAAGGTATTTCTGGGCATATGGGAAGGCAGACAAGTAAATCAAAATGGGCAATAAAAGAATTACAGGTGTCTCGATAGAAGTCCGTTGGAGGTACAACAGGGAGAGGCATCCCCTCTCTCCTGGGACCAAGAGTAAGAGCATTAAAGAGAAAATGACACCTAACGCCGACTCTTGCCTGGTAAATAGCTATTCCCCATTTGTACAGGGAAGAAGAGATGTTCCAGGCAGAAGAAGGAGGGCAGAGCCCAGAGGCATAAAACAGAAGCACAGCCTATTCAGAGAGTTGTACCTCACTTGATATGGTTGGAATTTATGCTTTAAGAGTAGAGGCAGGAGGCGGGAGGGAAATAATAATGAGCTCGGTTCTGATCGCGTACAGCATCTCCAGACAGAGCTGCATGGCCGTGAGTTAGTACAAGTCTGGAGCTTAGGGGGAGAGATCTGGCTACAGAAGACAAATTGACTCTCTTGGTAAATGTCTGTCTTCTGACGAAGAATTACAGCAAATTAACAACCAGAGGAGTTAGGACTTGTGGCCACAGAAGGGATGGTGTCAGTCTAGGACACTTCAGATTGGTTCGGGGCTTCAGGCTCTCCACTGACTTCTCTGGGATGTTGGATTTGCAGCATCTTACACAGAAAGGGACACAGAGGTGATCCTGTCCCAACCTATACCCAAGTGAAGCATCCGACAGCAGCTTATCAGCCTGTCCACACTTTGCCTGTATGTCTCTCTCTGTGCCTGAATAGCCACTACACATGGGTCATCACACATTCACTAGGAATCCACGCTGCTTTTTTTTTTTAATGTTTTATTTATTTATGAGATTGAGAGAGAGAGAGAGAGAGAGAGCGTGCACAGAGAAGGGTCAGAGAGAGAGGGAGATACAGAATCTGAAGCAGGCTCCAGGCTCTGAGCTAGCTGTCAACACACAGCCCAACGCGGGGCTCAAACCCATGAATGGTGAGATCATGACCTGAGCCAAAGTTGGACGCTTAACGGACTGAGCCACCCAGGCGCCCCCACGCTGCTTTTGATAGGGAAGGCATTACCACACAAAATGGGCCATCCCTATATCCGAAAGTTCTGCTTCTTAAGAACTTTTTTTAAATGCTGACCAAAGATCTATTAGAAAACAGAAAATGCCACCTCAGCCTTGGATCATTATAGGAGAAACAGATTTTCAACTGAGGAGAAGCATCTGTTCTTCAAGCAATCCATGTAACGGAAGGAAAGTGTGGCAGTCTTTACTTCGAGGATGTGCCTCAGGCACTTTCTTCTTTAAAAAAGTAAATAAAAATAAAAAATAAAACAAGAGAAGGCTTTGAAGAGCATTTGTTATACGGTTTTCATTTTGAAATTGCATCTGCCCATTGTGCTTTAATTCAACACAGATCTTAACAGCTTAACCAATGCTTGCTGCAGAGGGGAATGGGATGGGATACAGCTTTGAACATGCATGCACCTTTCATGTTTTTCAAAAGAACAATGTTAAGGAATTTTTTACAAGTGAGCCGGGATGTTGCAGTTCTTCAAATGGCCAGCAGGGGGACCTGCAAGTGACAACTTCTAGTTTTTTGGGTTGTTTTCTTAAAAGACGGCTTCAATGCTTTCTTTTTGCAAAATTTAAGGTCCCCACATTCCAAAATATATCGTCGCTTCTGAGCAACATCAGATGTTTTAATGTTTTAGTTCCAGATGGAACTCCAGTTGATCAGAGTCAAATCAGGTAGAGACTTGCGGGCAGAGAGGAGAGCCTCACCCTCTGGACACAAACAGTATTTACGAGCAGCCCGAGCAGCCGGGGCAGGCCAGGCAAGGAAGGTGGAAATATATGGCAGATGTCAGAGCCAGTCCACTCTCTTCCAAAAGAACTGCTTTGAACGCAAAAGGGAAAATGGGAAATCTTTCACTTTGTTGCCCTCCAAGCTTATATTTTAAAGAATTACGAACTTAAAGGGATAGTATGAATAGTTCAAGAAACATCTGCACACCCATCCCTGAGATTCACTGAACATTTTGTCACCCGTGTTTTACTCTCTGCTCCTCTCTCCTCCTTTCCACTGGTATTCATCAATTCTATCAACATTTCTTTTTTATTAATTAATTAATTAATTTTTTATTATTTATTTATTTTTTTACAAATAGTTTATTGTCAAATTAGTTTCCACATTCTATCAACATTTCTTAAGCACCTAAGCTCAGTCAGTCTGTTCTGGGGGCTCACTGTCTACCAGTGTTTACTCACATATGTAAGCAAATACTGCCACTACATCTAATGAGAAGAGAAAAGGTGATGAGGGAGAGTCAGGCAAGCTGAGGGCACAGAACCAGCAACCTTCCCCCTCCACCAGGTAGGAAATGTGTGACATTCCTCAGGCACTCCAGGCTGCCCAAGAACAAAGGAAAGGACAGAAAACAAATGGTTAGGGGCGCCTGGGTGGCTTAGTCAGTTAAGCATCTGACTTCGGTTCAGGTCATGATCTTGCGGTTCCCGAGTTCAAGCCCCACATCAGGCTCTGTGCTGACAGCTCCCAGCCTGGAGCCTGCTTCAGTTTCTCTCTCTTTTGTCTTTCTGTCTCTTTCTCTCCCTCACTCGTGCTCTGTCTCTTTCTCTCTCAAAAATAAACGTTAAAAATTAAAAAAAAAAGAAAAATGGTTAAACTGATAGAGTCTCCATCAATTTATAAATACCTTAGTAATACTACAAGAAAGGAGCAATCTTATCAATGGCCTAAGGTTCAGGGGCTCCCTACTGTCTTAATGTTAATGCTTTGCTACAGGTAAAAACAACCTTAGTTTGAAGATAGCTAGGTCTTCCTTAGCATATAGGAATTCCTTTAAGAAACTTCTTCTTGACTTTACCTCCCCCACCTCCATAGTGTATAACCAGTCACTCTTCACAAGCCCAGTGCAGCTCTTTCTGCCCAGGGGTCTTCTCCTGTGCTTTAATAAAATCACCTTTATGCACCAAAGATGTCTTCAAGAACTCCTTCTTGGCCATGGACTCTGAACCCCACCAACCCCACCTCATCAATGGTATCCCCCAGGGTCAGGGAATGCTCCCCGAGGTGACCTATGTGGGACAGAGAGGAAGAAAAGGATCTCTAGGGAGCTGTGAGAAAGGCAAGGAGGAATCAAAGAGTCCCGTGACCAAGGACTGAACCAGAGTTTGCTTGTCCCATTTCTCTTCTTCTGCTTCTGCGTCCTTCCTTGTTGTGAGCTTATTAAAGCGAGGCCAGGGCTTGTGCTGGGGGTCTTAACAAGCATCTTCTCATTAACTCCTTGCGGCCCTGACAGATATCCCCACTTCACAGAAGTGGAAAACGGGGCCTCAGAAAAGACAAGAAATGGCTGAGAGTGGGTAGTTGTTTCTGCATATCTTCCTAAAGCTCGGCCGGCCCGGTGCCTGGCGCTGCCTTCCATCCCTCTTTCACACACCCTGTATCCCAGGTCAGGGGGCAGCGGCTTTCCCAATCCCACTGGACTTTATGGTCACCGTGGTTACCTTCATCTGAGCCTCATTTGGCCCACATTTTCTGTTCATGTCAGGACACAGCTCCCATTGCTCACTGTTCCCAAGATCCCACTCCAATTTCCTGGACAATTTCTGTCCCTGGTCCCCATCTGTCGTTGCTACCCTCAGACGTGAAGATCTGTACAAATAAGCTCCCAGACACATCACCAACCATCACCAGTTCTATCAGGTCTTTAGCATGAAACAATATTTAATTCTTCCAGAATTTTATGAGGTCATCTCAGCATCTTTAATTCATATTTAAGAGGACGGAGTCTCGGAGAAATTATGTGACTTGCTCAAGGCAATTTGTTCAGTGGATTCACACCCATGCCTGGTTTGGGAAGGGACAAAGAGATTGAACTAAAACAAGTGATTCAGAACTAACACTGAAAATAAACAGTTTACACAGTGGCCCCTGGTATTATGTATATTTCTTGGTGTCGTTAAGGAGAAATTGCCTTTCTAATTTACATTTGTCTCAGTTATTGCCCCCATTACTCCACGTACACTTATTTTAATTTTGGCTTCTTTAGCCCATTGTCGGCTCTGAATGACACTGTAATTTATGCTAGTTTATTTTAGGAGCTGCTTTTAAGAAGGACATGTCATTTCAACACCAAACACTAGGTGTCACTATCAACCAGTTCTGCAAAACCACCCTCCGTAAGGTATCGGGAAAAGTCATCACCAAAAAGTATTCCAGTCATATTTACTTGATATTGGGCTACATAATCTATGAAAACTGGAATACAGCAGTAAGACACGGATTTCCACGTACAAAATATTGCATGATCTCTAGCCTCACTTTGTGGGGCTCAAATACATGTTTTAATAAAGCCTATCTTTGCCCAAGTGAGAAATAACATCAAGAACACAGCAAGCACCACAGAAACTCAAAGCCTTGTGCTTTATTTATATCATATATTTGAAACCTCACACTGCATATGTCAAGTATTTAAATGAGGCTTTTAGAAACTAATTTAAAACCCAAAGGATACAATGATCTTTCACCCAGGAAAAGCTAATCAGGGTTCTCACGAGGGAGACAAGCATACTTCACAGCTTTGTCAAGTACAGTTTTGAGAAAACAAGGCTAGTATTTGAACACCAATGTCTGAATCTAAGCTCTTTTTGCACACATGATTATATTCAGTCCCTTGGCAATCTTGGCCATTACGGATCTTCCTTCTTTAGTCCATTTGGGTCAGTTTCGAAGTAGAGCAAAAAAGAATTTTTCCTGAGGCACCTTCTCAAGGTTTGGTTAGGAAACCAGATCCAGAATATCCTTGAATGCTGCAGTTATTATTAGTATGTTGCTGATAATTGTGAAAATAAGGCAGAGGAAAAATAATTAGGATAAACTAAACTTCAAACTACCAGGAGGTGAATGGATAAACTTTAAGAAATTGACAGGATCCGTAAAAAACAGAAGAAGATATTGCCAATCTACTGAATGACAGAAGACAGTACCTTCAGAGCTGGGTTGCTGTTAGAAGCAGCAATTTTTTCCCCCTGTCAAATCTAGTTAATTACAAAAGTAAATAGCTGCTAGAGCTTTTATTCTGTGTTTTCCAAGAAGTCTTCTAATTCTTCTTATCTTTCCCCCAACCATCCATGAGATCTTGACCTGGGCTACCATGGTTTTGTCATTGGGAGTACATTTTATGGTCATAACTTTGACTATTACAGTCCTAAAAGTCATGGAGCATTCACTTCTCCATGAAGTAAAAATGTGTTGTGAATATGAAGTCTTGCTAAAGCCTCTAAGCACAGATGGTTTTTTCCAAGTGATAGAGAAAGGTTTTCATTCCAAGTCTGGGGGTGCCTGGTTGGTTCAGTCTGCTGAGCATCCAACTCTTGGTTTCACTCAGGTCACGATTTCACAGTTCATAGGTTCAAGCCCCACACTGGGCTCCAAGCTGACAATAAGGAGCCTGCCTAGAATTCTCTCTCTCTCTCTCTCCCCCTCTCTCTGTCCCTTTTCCACTCACACTCTCTCTTTCTCTAAATAAATAAAATAAAATAAACAATAAAATAAAGTACAATAAAGTAAAGTAAAATAAAATAAAATAAAACAAAATATAAAATAAATTGTTGTGAGTGCATTGGTTGCAAGCAAAGAGCAAGCTTCCCTTCCATAAATGCAGGGCAACAAAATCTGCTACTGCAAAATGTGTCTCTCTGGCATATAACTATTTTAGGCTGATTATTTTTAAGAAACAAAAGGTTCAAGGGGCACCTGGGTGGCTCAGTCGGTTAAGTGTCCAACTCTCGATTTTGGCTCCTGTCATGACTTCACAGTTCGTGAGTTCAAGCCCCGCATCAGGCTCTGCACTGACCGTATGGAGCTTGTTTGGGATTCTCTCTCTCCCTCTCTCTCTGTCCTCTCCTGTTGGTGCCTGTTCTCTCTCTTTTCTCCCTCCCTCTCAAAATAAATAAATAAGCTTAAAAAATGAAAAGAGAAGACTCAAAGGGTTTTTTGGTTTTTGTTTTTGTTTTGTTTGTTTGTTTTTGCCTTCCCACTAACTGCCTAAAAGGACTTAGATGGAGGACCTGCTCATTCACCACCCTCACTATAGTTTAATATACTCTAGGTATGGGAGACAGGGAGGACTTAAGCAAGGCCTGTTTGAGCAAAGTGCTCTCTGTCCCATTGTTTCTGGATGACCTAGCAAACACTTGCCATTCTTCCTGTGACCTGCCTTCCTTCTCTTTGAAGCCCTAGACCCTCACCCACTTCTCCCTGGTCCAGAATGACATATTTATCTCACTTTGCCTGAATGTCTTTGGAATCTCTCATGTACATGTGGATTTCACATAGGTACATAATTAAATGTGATCTCTTCCTGTTAACCTGTTTTGTGTCAATTTTATTCTTAGATCAGGCAGAAGAATCTTGAAGAACAGAAGAAAACTTTTCCTCCCCAACACAAGTTTAAATGCTGGTATGTTTAATTTTGCTCTGAAAATGTATGTTCTGGTATCATGTATGAATAGACATATAGACTAATGGAACAGACTAGAAAACCCCAAATATATGCTTACATATGTACATATACACAATAATAAAGAGAGAGCCTCAAAATAATGAGGGAAAGATTTATTCAATTATGGTAAGGCATAACTGGGTAGCCATCTAAAAAAAAGCATAATTAAACCCATACCTCTCACAATACACTAGGGCAAATTCCAAATGGATTAATATAAAATGTAAAAATGTAAAAGCACAGAGCCACAAATTAGTGAAGGAAGACACAGAAGAATGTTTTTAAGCTTCAGACTGTAATAGGTCTTTCCATGGCACAAAGTCTAGAAGCAGAAAAGAGAATTGCTAAATTCACTGTTTGAAAAATGTAAAACTTCTGCGGGGCAAAAAAATAAACAAAACCTCATGATCAAAGGCATAAGTCAAAAGGCTACTTGAAAAAAAAAAAAGAACCACTTGCAATTTCTATCATAAAAAAAAACTCTTTCATGTATGAAAAGCTCCTACAAATTAAGGAAAAGATCAACAACACAATAAAAAAACAGATCACACAAAAAGACATTGTTCCTGGGTCAGGAGGGCAGTACTATTGGGGGCAGGGAATAGAGCAGGGCAGGTGAGACACTTACGGCTCCAAATTTAAGGAGGCCCTGAGAATTTAATTTCATTAAATACCTCCTTAAATTCTGCATCCAACGCATCCTACTGCAGGCCCCTAAATGGTTCTTAAACCTATGAAAAGATGCTCAACCTCACTCAAAATAAGATAAATGCAAATGGGAACTACCCCAAAATCCCATATTTCACTTATCAGATTGGCCAAAATTCAATGTTGGACAACACACCACCCACAGATAGCACTGGCGGGACTGTTAGTTGTTTCAACCGCTCAGGAGAGCAATTTGCCACCCACTAAGCATTAAAATCACAAATACATATGGACTCTTGACTCACTCCTAAGAGTGTGTCCTACAGATACTTGCAAACATGTAAAATGACCCCCACGCCAGTGTATTTATTGCAGATTTGCCGGTGATGGGTAAGACTGGACCTATCCTAAACGTGCATCCTGGTTAAATAAACCATGGTTAATTCATACGATGCATCACGATGCCACTGTGAACAGGAGGAGGAGGTGCTTCAGATACTGAAATGGAAAGTTTGCCAAGGAATGTTGAGTAAGAAAAGCAGGGTCCAGAACCATGTGTGTGGTAAGCTACTATATGTGTCCAAAAGAAGGAGAAAATAACATATCGTGGGCTTGTAGATGCATAAAAATATCTGCCTTAAAAAAGGAAACTACTGGGGCACCTGGGTGGCTCAGTCGGTTAAGCATCGACTTCAGCTCAGGTCAGGATCTGGCGATTTTGAGGTCGAGCCCTGCGTGGGTCTCTGTGCTGACAGCTCAGAGCCTGGAGCCTGTTTCAGATTCTGTATCTCCCTCTCTCTCTGCCCCTCCCCCACTTGCATTCTGTCTCTCTCTCTCTCCCTCTCTCTCAAAATAAATAAACGTTAAACACATTTTTTTTTTTTTTTAAATAAAAAGAAACTATCGAACAATGATTATTTTCTGTTGGGGCACGGGGAGGTGCGTGGATAGGGGGCGGGGGATCATACTTTCTGATGTCTGAGTCATGTAAATGTATGATCTATTAAGAATACAAAATACAAAATGTAAGTAATTTCATCTGGCACTTTTGTCCTCCAACACCTATTTCTACCTAGACGTATGCAACTTGTGCCTATTTTTCTAAGGCTTGTCTAACGCACTAGCAGGGCTCCTCGCCACTCGGTTTGACCTGACTCTCAGCAGAAATTTACACGAAATGCCCAACCTTGTGGTTGGGAGGGTGGGCTTCCCTATGTACCTGCACTCAGGCTTGAGGCTCTCCTGGAGTCGTCCTCAGGCTAAGCAGTCCTCTCTGTAAAAGAAGAAGTCTGACCCCACATCAATATCACCAGTTAAGAACATGAGCTGACTCAGTGATGATGTGCAGAGGCACCAAAGGGAAAGTGGGAGCGACTGTTCCCCTCAGACTCTGTGAGTCTGATCAGAGACTGCCTGGAGTTTCCGTCTGCAGCACAGCTAGACTCTGCACACCTTAAAATTTTTTCAGTGTTTTTTATTTATTTCTGAGAAAGAGAGAGAGAGAGAGAGAGAGTGAGCAGGGGAGGGTCAGAGAGAGAGGGAGACACAGAATCTGAAGCAGGCTCCAGGCTCTGAGCTGGCTGTCAGCACAGAGCCCGACGCGGGGCTCGAACCCATGAACCGTGAGATCATGACCTGAGCTGAAGTCGGATGCTTAACTGACTGAGCCACCCGGGCGCCCCAATTCTGCACACCTTAAATGCCATCTAGTGCCTTGCGGAAAAGTACCCGTGGGGGCAAGCCTTTTGGAATGTGTGGCATAGCGCAGCAGTGTCTATGTGTGACAGATCATATGCAGATGGGGCTTCTAGCCTGTGACTGGTATAGGGGTGGCCATGGGCTGCGTGGGGGCTGAGAGAGATATTTGGCCCAGGGGACTCTGCTGAAGCTTCCTCAGAAGTCTCAGTTACAAATGCCAGTCGCCACCCCTACCTACTTAGATAGAACACTTCTTTAAGATCCTGTTGGGGGAATGCTGCCCATTCCTTCAGAAAGCTCGGGGGAAGCAGCCCTAAATGCCTCTCTCTGGTACAGGAGAGAACACCAAGGAACGTCAGGTTGAAGCTCTGGATAGCCTGCCCCAATTTTACCTGGGCAGCCCCTCTTTTACTTACTTTCATATTGGAGATCCTGGCTGACCCCCAAACCTGCTCTTGGTATCATCCAGTTTCCAGGAGTCTTTCCGGAGGCCTTTCTATTGCTAAAGCTGGCATACGCTCAGAAGATGTGTGTGCTCCTTGGAGGACCCAAGCTCAGCACCATCAAGGGGACACCAGATTAACTTAGGGGCAGAGAGTGGGGAGAAGGCACAAAAGGTGCATCTCCGTGTGTATCAGCTCCGGAGTACTAGCTGGGTCCTGGGTCCTGAGCTGGAGACTTGGTGTACATTTTCTCCCGTCCTTGGGGACCTACGAGGTCACTAGCCCCACCTCCACTCATTACCTCGACCCCTGCCCCCACCTACAGTCCATCTAAGCTGTGCCTCCTCAGTTCCCCATCTCGGTTCTCCCATTAATTCCATAATGCTCATAAAATTTTGTACTTCTTTTGCCCATTAACCAAAGTTTTCTCTCTATTACTTTTTCCATTCAATTGTAAACTCGATGTGAGGAGGAACCGTGTTAATCTTTTCCACTGTTTTATCCCCCATGCCCAGCCCAGTGTCCATCAGGGAGCAGGTAAGATTATTTGCTGAATCAATTAATAATCATACCATATTGCTTGGGCTGTCAATGCTTAATTAGTAAGTCTGCATCAATTAAGAAATGCAACCAGAGTTTTTATGTTAGGGGTGGTCCCAATGATTGAAAGTGAGAAAAATCATTGATAATGGGAAAGAAGTGCAAAAAAGAAGGCACATTCGTCAGTGGTACTTTAGGTCTCAGTTTCAGATGTCGGGAGGTCCTGAGAACAGGGCCTGGAATCTAACATTTCAACGCTTCTTTAATCCTATTCTTGATTACTTGTAGGGAAGGAGGTTTACACAGCCAGTTTCTAACTTGCTCTTTCATTCATTCTTTCATACGATTTAAGAATTTTTACTGAATAATCTTAACATGTTAATTAAGCCCTGAGGACACAAATACACAAAATACTCGTTCCCTCTCTTATGGGACTTCAGACGTGTCAAAATAACTGTAACATAATATGATAAGCACTTTCATAGTCACAAACAGCACCGTCTGCTGGGGGTGGGAATATGGTGGGAGTCCACAAAGTGTCCCGTAAGCTCAGAATTCAAGCAGTGTGAAGGCTCTCCACCCTATTCCAAGGCTGAATCATGCAGATGTCTGGCAAAGGGGAGAACATTTTACCTGACACAGTTAGTCTCTGGCTTTTATTCAAGTAGCAATAGAACTATAAGCAAAGTCCACCAAAGAAAACAAAGCAGCAACTTGGGGCAAACGGGCAGAGACGTGGGCAGGGGTATCGGGCCCATTTGGCTCAGGAAAGCACAATATTGTGAATGACGGAACTCTGGGCCTAAACACACACAAACCCCGTTCTGTCATCCTTCCCCATTGGGGCGGCACGCGGTCCAGAGCTTATCTCTGAACATTTGGAAACAGTTACCTTGCTTTAATTTATTGAATAAATCTGAAACCGTCTGCGGCTGTGTCCAGATTGAAGGCGAGCAGTGTCCCCGCTGGGAGGGGAGGTGTGAAGGCCCCACTGAGGACAGGCGGACCGTGGGCCTCAACAAGTGCCCTGCATGGAAAGCGAGGACCCACCGGGGATGAGAGGTGGAACTCTGAGGGCAGAAGGGGTCTTTTCCCTCCACAGAAGGCACCACCAGCATGTGTCCTTTCCTGCCTTCGCTCTGAAGGGACTCAAGAAATTCCGAATGAGCAAAATAAAACTGTCTGAGAGATCAAGAGCTTGGCAGATGCCAAGAATTTCCCCCGACCTTTGAGGCCTTGGGTTCTGGGGATCTGGCCAAGGGGGCTTCATGTCCTTGTTTTAGCTGCACTCATGCCCGTCCCAGCCAAAAAAGAGAAAACTCCGTGCTGGTTACAAGACTAATTTCATTTGCTGAAATCCAGCAGGCTGAGTCACCAAGACCTCAATTCATTTACACGTTTATTTTAAGCACCTATTCAATGGTAGGCATTTTGCTAAAGCAAAGTGGCTGGAATGGCTCCCAGCCTGCTGGGTGGTAGATGGAGGCATTGGGAGCAAACAGTTACAAGCAGTGGGGACAGAGGCATAGAAACAGTGCTCATGGGGGTCAGCCGGTGGCTCCCGAGCGGAGCCCACCAAGTGGACCAAGAGTGGACGCACAAGAGCACGCAAGGCTGAGGGCACAGCACGTACGTTCCCGTGGACGCACAATGCTGCGGGCCTGCTAGGTTGGGGGGGTAACATGTCCCAGACCGGCCAGCACTGGGGATCCGGGGAGGCCGGGCAGGAGACAGATGATGCAGGACCTGGACTTTATTCCCGTAGGCGAGGGGGAGCCACACGTGGAGTTTAAGCCAAAGAGAGACATGTCTTGACACACATTGTGCAAAAGCGGTCTGTTTTGGAAAGAGGCATTGAGGAAAATAAAGTCAGGAGAGGAGACAGACCTAAATAATGCACATGGGTTTCTTCTCATCACATATAAATGACCGCTTCCTACTCTGATGAACAGTTCAGCCCCCCAAAACAATTACTAATAGTCAGCTGTTAGGTAGCCTTTATTGCCTGACTCAGTGCAATGTTATACAGTTATATTTCCCTCTGTAAAAGGAGGACTGATAATTCCCACCGAGTTACTATGAAGATGGATGGATTAATGATATCAGTTTTTTGAAACACACTCTTTAAAAAATGTTTTTTAATGTTTATTTTTGAGAGAGAGAGAGAGAGAGAGAGAGACTAGGAAAGGGGCAGAGAGAGAGGGAGATACAGAATCTGAAGCAGGCTCCAGGCTCCAAGCTGTCAGCCCAGAGCCTGAAGTGGGGCTTGAACTCACAAACTATGAGATCATGGCCTGACTGGAAGTCGGACACTTAACCGACTGAGCCACCCCAGGGCCCTACATATCATTTTGAATGTAAAGCACACAGCGCAGTGTCTGGAACATGGTACATTCTCTGAAAAGGCTCCTAGCTAGCCATATCCACTCCACATCTTCCTGCTCCGAGGTTTTGCATTGGCCTATTTATTGCAAGGCATCTTCAAAGCCTGTTCCTTCTTCACCAAAGACTCTTTGTTGAGGGGAGGAGGGTGGGTCTTGGGTGGTTCTCACTTTCAGGATATTCAAGTCCAGAAGTCGGAGGTTTCTGTACGGCTGCTCTCCAGGGAGCTCAGAATGTTTTTCTCCTCTAGTTCTTTCTGCTGTACCATCAAAGAGAAACTTCCATCTAGTTTTATTATGTTGTGAGCAAAAATAATGCATGTATCATCAAACTATTAAAATTCAGAATTATTTAGACAGAGTTCAAAGCTGTGACCAAGCCAAAAAAAAAAAAAAATCAACAGTAAACGTGGTGCTTAAGAGAAATGATTACTATGCTCTCTGTTAATTACATATAAATGCTGTCTCATTCCCATAAATGACAATAATGACTGGGCATGACCAGTAGTGTCTCAGAGACTTCTCTGAAGATTGGCCAGATGTTCCTATTTGATGTCTACAGGGAAGGGGTCAAGTTAAGGAAGGTATAGGGACTCTGTATATATATATATAAATTCTTGTGTTTGGGGAAAAGACAGTTCTTTCCCCCTCAAAGCCAATCCACGTGGAATCCTTAGCCTGAAGGCAACTTTTGGGATCCTTCAGTCTCTGTCAAGAAAAGAAAGTACCACCCAGTACCGAGGGACTGGTAAGGGACCCCCTTTTTCTGCAGCACTCCCGCCCTTCACCAAGCCAGTTGTAGGACCCTCTGCGTTCTTCTTGCTCCTCTTCCAACTCTTGGATCTAAAACACAGAGGAACTCTAGCAAGAGCGGAAACACAGGCTGGACAGAGGTTGCTCTGCCGGCACAGGGACACCGCATTCCAGGCTGCACGGGGTGGGCCTGGGGCCTTTCTCTGGCGTGGTGTCAAGGGGGACAGCACCCTTCCCTCTCAGCTACTCTGCTGTGGGTTTAGCCCGTTCTCTTATTGAATGCTCACTGCCTTTCATTAACTTCTGTTGCAGGCCTGGGTTTGCATTGTAACCTTCTGTGGCCAGCAGAGGCCTTCTGGAGCTATTTCAGATGCGGACGCTCTGGTCCGCGAGGGACAGCTCTCTGAGCGCCATGTCAGTGAGGTGGACATATCAATTTGGATTCTGGGCTTCCAATCAAATATTCAGAAAAGGGCACTGTGCCCTTTGAAAGCTGCAAAGTAAACAGACCTTCAGCTTGGGGAGCAAACGTACTTCTGGTTATTTAAGCTGAAGTTCTAAAGAGGACAGGACAGTCCATGATTCTAGCAACTTCAGTGAGGGACACTTCAGGCAGGTGCACAGAGAACAAAAACGCAGTGATATCAAAGTGGTCCTTGTAACATCAAATTCCTATTCATCTGCCCACATCCTAGGGAACATCTGTCTTGATCTTTTAGCAGTTATTATCTGCAAACGGTGCTGCCCTACAGCCTGGATGGTGTTCGACAATCCGCGAGGATCCACACCCACATCCTTATGAGTATTTGTTTTCCCAGCATGCCGTCAGGTCAGAGACACATAACACAGCACCGAGAAAACCTACCCCTCTGATGGAAAGGGACCACACCTCAGCTTCCTTCCACGTCACGACACCACCTTATATGCACGTTTCTGGCTCTCTGTTAACCGTATTCTCATCAAAACGTCCTTTAAAACGTCGCCACTTGTGGTCCAGTAGCCTTAGCATCCGGTGGGAGCTTGTTGGAAGAACAGAAGCTCAGGCTGTCCCCCAGCCCTGCTGGATCAGGATGTGCTATCCCAAGCAGCTCACTCTACAGTGTGAGAACACGCCACAGCGTTCCCCCCAAACAGAATGTGAGTTTCATAAAGCCATAATCTACCAACAAACAAATAAACAAAGCAAATGCTTTTGCATAGCAAACTCAAATACAGTAGGATCTATGTGGACATAAACAATTTATTAATACTCATCAATGTCAGCCGCTTACTAAATGCCAACCCCTGCACCACAACCCAGGAGATAGGTACCTCCCTCCTCATGTGGTCCAGGCACAGATTGCTTATACAACCTGTGCAGGATCAACACAGTAAACCACATAGTGGAAGAGGCAGGCTTTGAATCCAGGCAGTCTGACTTTCCGAGGGCATAGTTTTAACCATTACTCTATGCCACTGCCTGGCCATGTGCACCTGCATTCAGGAAATGAAACAGCAGATTCAGGGCCCGTCAGAAAAAGCCATGTTGCTGGAAAGGCCACCATTTCAGGCTCAGTCACATTTAGGAGCAGAGACCACTTGAGCTGGAGATCAAAACCTCTAACAGAACCCTCTTGGGTATTATCCGAAGTCAGCGAGGTGCGGAGAGGATGCGTGGTTCTCCCAAAGGGGTGGAGAATGGAGGCCGGACAGGCCTCAGCCCCTACTTTTCTTCCCGTCATGCTCCCTTACCTCTTCCACGCCATGTCCTTCTTCTTTTGGGGTTTCACTCTTCCAAAGACTCTTCGCACCCACCAGATATAAAAATGACAGTTGTTCCTTTCTGAACTTTCATTCAAAATCTGAGAATCTGTGCACTGCTTTATTAAGTCATCTTGCCTCCTATTTAAAACTCTCTCATTAAAAAACAAGTCTTGGGGCACCTGGGTGGCTCAGTCGGTTAAACGTCCGACTCTGGGTCAGGCCATGATCTCGCAGTTCCCGAGTTCGAGCCCTGCATCAGGCTCTCTGCTGACAGCTCAGAGTCTGGAGACTGTTTCAGACTCTCTCTCTCTGCCCCTCCCCTACTTGCACTCAAGATCTCTCTCAAAAATAAAAAACAAGTCTGGAAGGGGAAGGCTGTGCTTATAAACCATACTTCAGTAGCCTTGACTAAACAATTACATACAGAGCATAACAGGAACTTTCAGAGGTGGTAACCAAAGAGCTCTACCTTTGCTGAAAATGAGGCCCGCCAGCTACACAGTGTTAACGAAGACAGAGTTTTAGCACCGGCCCCAAAGAGTCATGGACCTGCTAGAGTCTTCGATCCACTGACAAACTGATAGATGAAAGAAGGGTGGCAGGCCAGGCCCAAATTAAAGTGGCTACGGAGCCTGTGCCACCCCATCTAAGGTGCCGAGTTCTAACCAAATGGCGCTTCCCGTCACAGGTTAACACCCCACCAGGATTCTCTCAAGCCCCAAGGGTGTGCAGAGTGCAGGGCAGGGAGCTCCCGGAACACACTGCACAAGTCTGGAGGGGCTGAAAATTCCTGTTTGCGGTACTGCTCTGCTACAAATCAGGAAACACCTTTCACATGGAAGCCCGCCCCATCTGGTGGGAGGCAAGTGCCCTTAAAATGCCACCCTCGTGCTGCCCGCTGTTTCTTGACTGATCTAGTGGCGCCTTTTTTCTAACCTCCACTTCAGAGGTGAGGAAGGATCGCCGAGTCCCTTTGGATGCACGTGGTGTGAATATAAATCACTCAGTGCTTGACATGCCAGACTGAGCCGTGGTGACTCCCAAGGATCAAAACACAGAGAGGACCAAGCTTCCGCATCTTAGCCCACTTCTCTCAGAGCTTGCGGTTCAGTGCCTCTGCTGTGAGCTGGGCGGGGGGGGAGGCTGCGGGCCACAGTCTGGCCGCACATACTGAGCTGGCATTCACATATCAAACACCCCGAGAATGCGCCACGGACACCCAGCCCGGGCCACTTACCTTGCACTGCCCAGACACGCAGATGGCCGTGCCATTCTGGTCACAGGGGGTACCGTCAATGACCTTCTCAGCTTGCCGGACATAGAAGCGGTAGCCCATCGCCTGGCAGTTCAATTCACACTTCCGATTGCCTTTTACTACCAGAAAAAAGGAAAAACAGAAAAAGAAAAGAAAAAAAAAGCATCTTTTTTTTTCCTTCTGGTATTCTTTACTGAGACAAAATCCACATAACATAATAACATAAAAATGACCATTTTAACCAAAGTGTACAATTCAGTGGTTTTTAGTGTATTCCTGATGTTCTACAATCACCATCACTAATTCCGGAACATTCCTATCGTCCCCCCCAAAAGGAGCCTGGACCTGTTTGCTGTCACTCTCTCTGGACCTTGGCAACCATCCACCTATTTTTTGGTCTATGGATTTGCCTACTCTAAACATTTCATAATCACACACTTTAAAAAACTGCATCGGGGCACCTGGGTGGCTCAGTTGGTTGAGCATCTGACTCTTTGTTTCCGGTCAGGTCATGATCTCACAGTTTCACGAGTTCAAACCCCACGTTGGGCTCTACACTGGCGGCATAGAGCCTGCCTGGTATTCTCTCTCTATCTTTCTCTCTCTCCCCCTCTCTCTGCCCCACCCCCACTCACGCTATCTCTGTCTTCCTCAAAATAAATAAACTTAAAAAATAAAAAAAAATAAATAAAACTTCATCAAAGTTACTAGATCTCCCCATATTTGATGGCTGAGGGAAGCAATTGTGTCTTGATCTACCCGCAGATAGTAGAGATTCGATGCTGAGCAGATACAATGAAGGAATTCTTAAAGAATCTCACAATGCAAATCATAGACTCTACTTTTAGAAATCCTCCTAAGCTTTAACATAGTCATAATTATATCTTACTTCTCAGCAATCACAGGGAGCACACAATTACTATGTTCTGCTTTAAAAAAATTTTTTTACTGAATACCTATGCAGTTAAATCATCTTTATGTTCTTTCAAATGGCTGTTATAATTCCTCCATTATGAGATATTGAAGTGGTTTCCTCCATCACCTTGGGTTGAAATCCAAAGCCCTCAGAATGAGAGAAACCATCTTTCAAGAACTGAACCTTGCCTACCTTAATGGTCTCATTTCCTACCGCTTCCCCTTACATCCTTCTCTGTACCCAGCTAAGCACTTCCTCTCTCCAGCTGTTGTTTAAGTATTCTTCTGCCTTTGCCTTACTTGGCTAGTTCCGGTTTCTCCTTTACTTTAGTTCCCAGGTCACTTCCTCTGGGAAGCCCTCCATGGATCCCGATCTTGCCTATACATCCATCCATCTGATCTGACCCCCTCTACCATAAGGTTAACCACACTTCACTGAAGCAGGGTATTGAGGGGCCATAGGGACGTGTATGGCATATTCACTTTTTTATCACCAGTGCCCAGTACAGAGGTGGGCACATAGCAAATGTTCTACCAATTCCCGAGGAATAAAAGGAGGGATGAGTAAGTAAATACTGACTTTTTTTTTTTCATTTTATTTTTTGCCTTTCTTTCCTCTCCCCCAACAAGATATATTCCCCTCCCCTACAAAGTCTTTCTCTATATTTCTGTTATTTCACACAGAGCCCAGCACACAATCAGTGTCCAATACATGCTAATTAATTACTGCTACTGCTAATATCTTCAGAACAATTGAGTTGCCTCCAAATAAGAATGAGAAAAGTTTCCGGGCGCGATGTATTTCCATATCCAAAACAGACAAGCCAAATACATACTGATTTTTTTCTTCTTTAACTGTTTTTGGAGACAAGACTAACGCTTTGCTCAGCCATCGACAGCAAGTTCCAGGGGCATGCCTGTGTCTGAAAATCTGATTACCGGATTGGATAACACTGACTTTTTCCTACACAACACAATACATCATATTTTCCCCAGTGTGGCTGCCTGACTGTCATAGCAATGAACTTTACTCCAAAGCCATTGAAAACCGCTAACAGGAAATAACATGAAGCCTCTGGGACCACATGGTTTAGGGAACACTGACTCTTCTATGTCAACTAAGCTCTATCTTAGAAGTCAGGAGGCAGGGTTTCTTACCCTGGCTGCCCAAAAGATAGAAGCAGTGATCTTGGAAAAAGCAAAGGATACCAAAGATGGAAGCACCGTCGGGAATGATCTAAAACCAAGCCATCATTTTGTGTATTAAAAACACACCACCACAACAGGCCTAGGAAAGGAGGTGACAAGTTAAAGGTAAAGTAGTCCCCAAAGCTTGCTTCCTCAGGTCATCTATCTCCCCAGACCCTGCCTCCTCCTTCCCAGTTCTTCTTTTTCTGAAGCGACAGCAGGGACTACGCAGGTGCATTGCATTTTAAGTACTAACAGTGACTGTGAGGCAGCCTCACGTGGGGCCCAGGTTTTGAGTTCTTACTTCTGCCTCTCTCCCAACTACTGCTAGCCTTTGGGATACTAGCTTTTGCAGCCACGGTTTTATTTCTCCATATTCACAACCATACTGCAGAAGAACATTCCGGGAACATTCTACATACTACAGAAGAATATTCTGGGTGAATGTGGGGCAATTATGGCAGAATCTCCAAAGAGCTACAGGAAAGTAGCCTGGAGGACTGGGCTTAAGTCTGGGCTTGTCCCACCTGTGGTCCAAACCAGCCACTAGGTCTGATCCTCTACCCATGTGTCTCAGTGTCCCTGCTGCCTGGGACTTGCAAGAAGGAAAGTGGGGCGGGGGGGGGGGGGGGGGGGGGGGGGGGGGGGGGGGGGGGGGGGGAGAGGGCTTCTAGCAGATAAATGACACCTGTGGACTGCCGAACAGACCTACTTAGAATCCTGCTGCCTTGGCAATGCTCAACCTAGTGTGTTTCACAAAAGTACATAAGGACTCACTTCTTTAAGCTCTGTGTACACTACCTAGCCACCTTAAAATTCCACATAAAAATAAGGGCACCTGAGTGACTCAGTTGGTTAAGTGCCCGGCTTTGGCTCAGGTTATGATCTCACAGTTTGTGAGTTCGAGCCCCGCATTGGCTCTGTGCTGACAGCTCAGAGCCTGAAGCCTGCTTTGGATTCCGTGTCTCCCTCTTTCTCCATGCCTCCCTCGCTCACCTTCTGTTTCTCTCTCAAAAATAAATAAACATTAATTTTTTTAGAAAAAAATCCACATTAAAATATATTTGCAGGGCCTCCAATTAAGTTTTTTCATGGATAATCACTTCATTTCTTCCCCCCCCCCCGTAAATACCATTATACTTCTCTATAGAAGAGAAGCCAAGAGCCTCTTCTCTAAGCAGATCTTGGCATGGTTTTATCAAGCACAGAGAGAGAGGAGAAAAACAGAAGAGTGGCCACCAGCCTGGAGCACTGGGCTGAGAGCAAATTGGGCGTCTCCCTCTCTCCCTAATTCTCTTATTGCTCTCCCCTTCTATTCTCGTCTGCCTCCTACATGTCATCCCCAGCCGCAAAGGGAACACCTTTATATTCCACACACTGAGAGGGTGATTCTGTGTCCCAGGACCAGAAGCACAGCCTCACACGCGAACTTGTTGAAAATGCAGATTCTGAGGCTCTGCCTCCTACTCCTGCATCCATCCGAGACTCAGGCAAGTTATATTTTAAATAAGCCCTCAGGGCAATTCTGGTACACAAGTTTCAGAGCCACTGCTCTAAGAAAAATCAAGTAGTGAGAAGAGCTGGAAGCAGCTGATCATTCTTAATTTGAATCAAAGATGTTCAAATTCCACACCCAAGTTTCAAAGATAAGATAAGCACTATCTGTAATTAAATTTAGAGTATTGCCAGGTATCTGGATCCATGATAGTTAAAAAAAAAAAAATTCTCTTCTTATTAAATGTTGGAGATCACACAAGAATATTCAGGTTACTTAGAATAAAGCAGCTAACAGCTAAAGAGTTTACTCTCAAATATGGTTCAATATTTAAGTCACTCATTGAACTGTGTCCCCTTGGAAAGCCCCCTGATATGAGAGTAAAGACATTTTTCAAGTGATAAAGGACAAAGGAAATAGCAAAGGAGGTAAAATTGTTACAAAATGTTGGAGGATGGGAAGCAAAGCACTCATGGAAATGACATAGCAGACTCAAGAAAACTGATCCTAAGCAGGAATTGAAGCATCGAAGAAGCTACCTAATACTGTTGCATCTCCCAGGGGGAACTTTGGAAATAGGGCAGAAAGAAAGCCTAAAAACAGGAAACAAATCTGTAAGGGTGATTAAGAAGTAGAGATTCTACTTTCCAGAATGGTTAGTTTTAACTAACCATCTGGAAATTGACTCCCTCACAAAAGCAATGAGAACGCTGTATTAAAAGATAGCTGGAGCAGGCTATATACTACTATCAGACAAAATAGACTTTAAAATAAACACCTGTTACTAGAGACAAATAGTAGCATTTTATAATGACAAAAGAGTCAATGCATTAGGAAGACAACAACAGCCCCCAAACACATGAAGCCCAAACTGACAGAATTGAAAGGAGAGCTAGGCAAGTCAATAGTAATAGTTTGAAATGTTGATACCACACTTTCAATAATGAATAAAACGGCTAGACAGAAGATCAGCAAGGAAACAGAAGACCTGAACAGCACTATAAACCAACCAGACCTAATAACTATCTATAGAACATTCTACCCAACAACAGCAAAACACTCATTCTTCTCAAGTGTACATGAAATAGTCTTCAGGAGGGAATAAATGTTAGGTCATAAAACAAGTCTTAAAAAATTTAAAAGGACTGACGTCATAACAAAATATATTCACTTGCCACAGTGGAATGAAATTAGGAATCAAAAGCAGAAAGAAATTTGAGGATTTCAAAAATACGTAGAAAGTAAACAACATCTTTTTAAATGTCTGATCAAGAAAAAAAACCCACAAAGGAAATAAGAAAATACTTTGAGGTAAATAAAAATAAAAACACAACACCAAAATTTATGGGATGCAGCTATAGCAGTGCTTAGAGGAAAATCAATGAAGCCCAGAGTGGGTCTTTGTAAAGATAAACAAAGTTGACAAACTTGTAGATAGACTAAGAATAAAAGAGAAAAGACTCAAAACGCTAAAATCAGGAATGAAGAGGGATCATTACTACTGATTTTATAGAAATAAAAAGGACTTCTAACCAGGGCAATTAGACTAAAAAAAAAAAAAGCATCCAGATTGAAAAGGAATAAGTAAAACTATCTGTATTCACAGATGACCTGATCTTGTATATAGAAAAAAATTTTAAATGCACCAAAAATTATTTGGATGAATAAAAAGTTCACCACAGTTACAGGATATAAGATCAATATGCAAAAATCAACTGTATTTGTATACACTATCAATAAATAATCTGAATACAAAATTAAGAAAACAATTCCATTTACAATAGCATCAAAAAGGATGAAACATTTAGGAAGAAAATTAACACAAGAAGTTTAAGATTTATACACTGAAAACTACAGAACATTTTTGAAAGAAATTAATAAAGATCTAAATGAATAGAAAGACATCCCATGTTCATGAATCAAAAGACTTAATATTGTTAAGATGGCAATACTCTCCAAATTGATCTACAGATCCAATACAATTCCAGTCAATATACCAGCTGTCTTTTTTTTCCCAGAAATTGGCTGGCTGATCCTAAAACTGATAGGGATATGCAAGGAACCAATAGCCAAAATAACTTGGAGCCAAAAAAAAAAAAAAAAAAAAAAAGTTGGAAGATTCATACTTCTTGATTTCGAATACTACAAAAGTACACCAATGAACACAGCCTGATATATAAATTGATGGAATAGAATGGAGAGTCCACAAAGAAACCTTTATATATATGGTTAATTGATTTTTGACAAGAGTACCAAGATAATTCCGTGGGAGAAAAATAGTCTTTGCAATCAATAGTGTTAGGATAGCTTTGCATATCTACATGCAAAAGAATGAAGCGGGACCCCTACTTCACATCATATATATAAATTAACTTAAAATGGAACATCAACCTAAATGTAAGAGCTAAAACTACACAATTATTACAAGAAACATCGGCATAAGACTTCATGACAGTGGATTCATCAATGGTTTCTTAGATAATATGACTATCAAAAGCACAAGTAACAAAAAATAAAGAGCTAAGCTGGGCTTCATCATAGAACTCCATTGAGAAAATGAAATGACAACACAAGTAATGGGAAAAATTTTTTGAAAATCATGTATCGGGGACTTGTATCTAGAATCTGTAAACAACTTTTATAACTCAACAATGAAAAGACAATTCAATTTTTAAAAAATGAACAAAGAATTTGAATAGACATCTCTCCCACAAAGATATATAAATGGCTAGCAAGCACAGGAAAAGATGCTCAGTATGATTCATCATTAAAGCAATGTAAATCAAAACCATGATGAGATAACACTTCACACATACGAGGATGGCTAAAATTAAAAAGACAATAGGAAGAGTCGAAAAGGATGTAGAGAAATCAGAACCTGTGTACAATGCTAACAGGAATGTAACATGGAAGGGCTTCTTTGGAAAACATGTGGCTGTTTCTCAGAATGTTAAACACAGTGTTACCATATGATCCAGCGATTCCACTTTGAGGTATACAACTATGAGAAATGAAAACGCATTTCAGAAACCATGCACATGAAGATGCATAACAGCGTATTCACAATAGCTAGGAAGTGGAAGCAGTATAAGTGCCCCTCAAGTGATGAATGAATAAACAAAATGTGGTATCTCCGTATGTGGAATATTATTTGACAACAGAAAGGAAATACATACTGATACATGCTACAACATGGATGAACTTTGAAAATGGGGTACTAAACAAAAGAAGACAGTCACAAAAAGTCAACTATTGTCTAATTACATCTATTAATTAATTAATTAATTAATTTAAATTTTTGAGAGAGAGAGCACAAGAAGGGGAAAAGGGAGCGGGGGGAGAGAGAGAGAGAGAGAGAGAGAGAGAGAGAGAGAGAGAATCCCAAGCAGGCTCCACCCTGACACGGGGCTCAATCCTACAGCCCTGGGACTGTGACCTAACCTGAAATCAAGAGTCAGACACTCAACGGACTGAGCCACCCAGGAACCCCTAATTAGATTTATATGAAGTGTTTGAAATAGGCAAATCTACAAAGGTAGAAGCAGATTAGTAGTTGTCAGAGGACAGAATGCACAGCAAATGCTAATGGGTACGGATGTTTATCTTGGGGTCCATACTGAAATTATTCAGTGGTAATGGTTGCACGATTTTCGAACTATACTAAAAACACTAAACTGTAGTATTTAAGTTGGTGGCTTTTATGGTATGTGTATTTATCTCAATAAAGCTGTTATTAAAAAAAACAAAGGCAGCAGCAGCAGTTAGCTTCATAGATCTCCAGGAAATCAATAAATAAATAAGTCAAGAAAATTTCTGATTCCAGAATGAAGGAGCCCACCAAGTTCCCAGGACAATGATGTTAGGGGTGGAACTTGATTTTACCCTACTTATAATTAATAAGCTAGCCTGTTATGTTTCATGAGTATAGACAGGGGATACAAGACTCCTGAGTCAGGGGAGCAACTGGGTGGCTCGGTCGGCTGACCATCTAACTCTTGATTTCTGCTCAGGTCATGATCTCACAATTCGGCTCATGTGATCTTGCTAGAGATCGAGCCCTGAGGTGGGCTCTACGCTGACAGCACAGAGCCTGCTTGGGATTCTCTGTCTCCCTCTTTCTCTGTCCATCCCGTTTGCATGCTCTCTCTCTCAAAAATAAGTAAATATGAAACATTAAAAAAAATAAAAAGGCTCCTGAGTCAGAGAGTCCTAGTAAGCAGAGGTTACTATTCTAGCCAAAACTAAAAGATAGTTACATTGAGAGGGGGTAGGCATGTGCACACATGCAAGATAGAAGGAGAGGATGATGAAAGCAGTCTCCATCCTCATCTTCAAAAGAACATATTTGAAACCAAAAAGTTCGCAAGTAACAATGTAAGCAGTATTCATAGATATGAAGGTAAATCAAAAGAATAGCTAAAATAGTTGGGGGGAGAAAGAAGTACTGGGGGGGAGGGGCGAAGTACCTCTGTAAGTATACACATGGATTAAAGGATAAAAGCGAATTTTAAAAAGCATGTAAAAAATTCATGTGCAACAATTCAAGTTCCCAGAAATGGAATCCTTCTACAAGCACAGTTTCTGTGGATGGTAGGTTTCCTCCCCTCTCTGTTCAAAATTAACACAAAACTGTCAGACTCCCTGCTGTCTTTTCAGGAACGTTGCCTAAGTGGGACAGCAAAACAAAATGTTGCTCTCTAGGAAAGCAAAACGTTGCTGTAGTGTGGAGATCCTGGATTTGAGCTAGCAGATCCTGGATTTGAGTTAGCTTCGCTACTTCGTAGGTTTGCATTAGCTAGTGAGTGAGAGCCGCAGCAAAACAAGGTTTAACTTTTCCCAGAACTGCACACTCTCCAGTCCTCATGGAGGGAGAAAGTTTCGGGTCAGGAAAGAGGGGAGATTCTGTGAATAAATACATGAGGCTATTCTTAGAGAACAGGGAACATCTGTGCTTAGTTTCGGGTCCATTCAAACTTCACAAGTTCACTCCAAGTGTAAGCACCGAAACTTTCATTTCCCAGGCTCAAGTTCCATGTTTTTCGGTGGAATACAGGATATCCCTGTTCAAGAAAAGCAGCCTCGTAAACGCAGCTCATAAAATGTGTGCGTGGCAGGGTGCTTACCCAACACATGCTGATGAGTGAAGTGTAAACGAATTAGAAACACGTGGATGCAATGTCTTAAGTGTACGATCAGGGCTGACATAAAATAAAAGGAGTTTGCTCAAAGCTGGGGGCAGGCTTTGCAGCACTGGCTGGCGGTGAATAATGCAGGTCACAGCCAAGCCAGACTTGACCGTTGCCAACTGTATTATCTATGCAGTATTCCTCCTGTTTATGACAAAGGATCTGCCTGCCCTTGAACTCTGCATTCTGGACTAGACGCGGGTGATTACTATTGAAACTGCCTTCCCCCAGACTGCATTTTCCAGGACAAAGTTATGGAAAATAAGATGAGGAGCATGGCTCTAAGAACCCAGACGCTTCTTGGAATTAGAAAACTGCTCTAAAAAAAATCAGAAGAGCGACGAGACTGTCTAATTCTTAGCCTTTCCTGTCCTGAAAAGGAAATTGTTTGGGGCGCATTCTGTCATTAAAACTTAAATGCAAAACATGCAAATTATGAACTGAATACCCCAACCTTCTATTGCACACTTTTAACTATATAATTTAAACTTCAGAAGTTCACATGCAGTGCCTGTTCAATCTTATTTAACTGACAGTCTTCCTTAATGGCTTGGAGATCTAGATTACAGTGAACAGAAATGGCTTTTTGTAAATCCTGAAAAAGTACTGGCTCCATGTTCCACAGATGATAAAAATCCTCTTAGCATCATTGCTCACACTTAAACACAGTTCTAGTGTGCAACACTAGAACACAGTGGTTCTCAAACGCTAGCGTATTTGGAATCATCTGGAGGTCTTGTCAAAGCACAGATTGATGGACTGACTCCATGCCTGCAGTTTCTGATTTGTTAGGTCTGGGGTGGAGCCCCAGAATCTGCATTTCTCACAAGTCTGCAGGCGATGCCAGGGCTGCTGGTCCGGGAAACACACTTTGAGAACCACTGCTCTGAGTGAGGCTGTTGAACTAGGATGGAGAAAGGAGACCTGGCCAGCAACCACACCACTGCTAGACACCCTGGGAAGGCACTGCCAGAGCTGTCATAAAAAATGATGCCCGGCGGCTAAACAAAAGGTTACAGTTCTACACACGTAAGCCAGCCCGCCAAGACTGCAACCTTCAGGAGGCCTTGCAAGAAGGAAGTTCCCTTCTGAGCTGTACAGCCCATGCTGGGCAGAAGGCGGAGAGGGAAACGGAGCTTCTCTTCCCTTAGATTCTGCACTTGGATCTGGCTGCCTACACTAGTCCCATCTTTTATAATTTTTTGTTTTGTTTTTAATGTTTACTTATGTTTGAGTGAGAAACACACACAGAGAGCGAGTGGGGGAGGGGTGGAGAGAGGAGAAACAGAATTTGAAGCAGGCTCCAGGCTCTGAGCTGTCAGCACAGAGCCCGACGCGGGGCTCAAACTCATGAACAGTGAGATCATGACCTGAGCCAAAGTTGGACACTCAACCGACTGAGCCACCCAGGTGCTCTCATCTTTTATCATTTGTATATGTCTACTGTTTATTGAGCACCTACCTACTGAATGCCACACCCTTCACTGATAGTAACCCAGCTAATCCTCACCTCTGGGGGATGAAGACACCGAGGGTCACGCAAGCTTAGTGACTCGCTCCTAAAGCAATGGTGGTAAGCGGCGGTGCTCCATGTCGGGCCCAGCTCTGTGGGACTCCAAGGCCCGGGTGTTAACACTGCACCACCACCTTCCCACTCTGTGCTGGAGCCCAAACCTGTTCCAAACTGCTGTCCTGCCAATGGGTTGCTGCTGTGAACCACTCGCCCCAGAGTCACCTACTGGTGACTGCTTGCATCTCTTGGCTACCTGAGGACCTTGTGTCTCCCCAGAAGTTTCTGTTGTGGGTTTCTAAATTTTTTTTTTTAATGTTTTATTTATTTCTAGGAGAGAGAGAGAGACAGCGTGAGCAGAGGAGGGTCAGAGAGAGAGGGAGTCACAGACTGAAACAGGCTCCAGGCTCTGAGCTGGCAGTCAGCACAGAGCCCGACGCGGGGCTCGAACCCATGAACCGCGAGATCATGACCTAAGCGAAAGTCGGACGCTTAACCGACTAAGCCACCCAGGCGCCCCTGTTGTGGGTTTCTAAGGCTAAGCACCGTGACTGACGCTTGGTGGGCCCTCCCTAACTTCAGGATGGGGGCTGCTCACCAGCAAGACCAAAGCATGATTAGAGGGTTGGAACTTCAGCTCCACCCTGACCTCCGAGGAGGGGAAGGGGCCAGAAACTGGGTTAATCACCAATAGCCAATGATTTAATCACCAGTGCCTATGCAAGGGACCCTCCATAAAAACAAAAAAAAAACCCCCAAAAAACCCAACAACTCTAAATGACTGGGTTCGGAAAGCTTCTGGGTTGGCAGAACACACCCCGGTGCTGGGAGGGTGGCGTGCCCACGGAGGGCGCTCTCCGCACTCCTTCCCTCACACCCTGCTCTGCCCTGTGCATTTCTTCCATCCAGCTGTTTCTGAGTTCTATCTCCTGTAATAAACTGGTAACAGTAAGTAAGCTGTTTTCCTGTTCTAGCAAATTATTGAACCTGAGTGGGGTTGGGGGGGGTTCATGGAAATCTCCTACCTGTGCTCAAGTTGGACAGAAATGGGGGTAACTTGGTGACCCACGACTTGCAAATGGTGTCTGAAGTGGAGGGCAGGCTTGTGGGACGGCCCCTAACTCGTGGGGTCCACACTGACTCTGGGTAGTTAGTGGCAGTAGGACATCTGGTTGGTGTCCGTGGAGAATTAGAGAATTGCTTGGTGTGGAAAACTCACACATTTGGTTTCAGAAGTGTTGTGAATAGAAACCGATCTTGTGCTTGCCTTCTCCTCATGGCTTCCAGTTTCCAATGAGGAGGGGCTAACCCTCTGCTGGTGGAATCCAGGCCTTCTGCTCCGTCGACAACCACTGATACCCCTTTCGAGGCACAACCTCATTTTCCTAAGGACAAGACACATTCCTGCCAGTGGAGGAAGCATTCAAGAAATCTCTTCCACTCCCTATATCTGCCCTGCAACCAGGTTGTGTCATTCATTCATTCTGGATTCTTCTCTTCCCATTCATTTCTCGTGCCAAGCCCCAGCCCAGGTCCTCATCAGCCTGTGTCAGAAGGGCTACACGGTCTCCTAACTGATTTCTCTGATTCCACCTCCCCCCCACCACTTTCTCCCCATCCATCCATCCATCATAAGCTATATTCCCCCCAAAACTTCCTTATTCAGGAAAGATGGGTGCCCCCTCTCAAGAGCCTGTCCTAGCCCTACACACCTTTCCCACGAATACTAAATGACCACCCTCCCCGCTCCAATGCCCTTTCTCTGAATCCCCATGCCCCTCCTCCCACCATGGCTTTGCCCTTGCCATTCCCCTATGTTGGTATACATCACGTTCCAGTCTCTGCTTAAACAAATTCCACCTGACCTTCCAGATGTTGCTCAGTCTACCTGCTCGTGGTAGCTTCCCCAGACTAGACTCACCCCACGGATCAAGCTAGCACTACTCTAAATAGAGTGTTACACCTAGAAAGAACCTGACTAGCACTTAATTCTCTCATTTTACACAGCAGAAAACGGAAGCTCAGAAGAGTGAACACATTTGCCCAGAGTCATGCTGTTCGTCAATGACCACACCACACTTAAAATGCAGAGAAACTTCCTAAATTAACAATAATGATGCCTAACAAGCTAGTTTGGTATCACCTGCAGTGTACCAAGTGCTGCGTGAGACACCGCACGGGCATTATTCCGTCTTATCCTTACAACTCAGTGACATAGATTTTATTACTATCCCATTTGAAGGTGAGGCACCAAGTCTCAGAGAGGTTAAGTGACTTGCTAAAACCCACACTACTATAAAGTGGTGAAGCCTACAGCGTTCCAATCCAAGTTTGACCCAGAAGCTGAATTGTTACTCTCACTGCCTACTGAACCCTCACTTCTTTCATCTGAGTACAAATTATCTCCCCAAACAGAAACTTACTTCTCTGAGACGAAGGACAGTACTTCATACCAGGTATGGAGCAATGCTCATTAATTCACCCAAAAAATACTTAGTAGACACCTACTGTGTGCCAGGCTCTGTGCCAGGATCTAGGTATAAGCAAGATAATACGGCAGAGTCTTTGCCCTTGTGGGGCAGTCAGCATCCATTCATTTTATGAATTCATTCACTCGGCAAATACCTATTGCGAGTCTACCTTATTCCAGGTACTATCATAAGTGTCGAGGAAATAAGAAAAAGACGCCAAGTCCTTGATCTAGTGCAAGTGCAAGGCCAAGTCCTTCCCTAGTCTCACAGGGAAGGCAGCCACCCACTAGTTATTCACACAAACTTGAGACTGTACCCAGAAGGACAGTTTCGTGTGGGAAGGGGTGAGGAGAAGAGAAGGGCTTTCGAGGTAGAGGTCTACACCTCTGGCCTCAGCCGAGAGACAGGACCACAGCCCCCTCAAGGAGTGAGAGATGTCTCCACGGCTGAGGTAGAAAACGAGGCCAGATGGGCTGAGAAGAGTTTGCAGAGGCAGACTCAGGCCGCTTGAGACCATCATTCTTATAGAGAGAATGAACGCCTGCGTCTAGAGTTCTATGAAGCCCCATGGCTTGTGTTCCTTGCACGTTTCCAGAGACCTGAACGCAGAACAGCAGTGGCTTCCTGTGTGGAGAGAGTTACTAGACACGTAGCCTCCTGGGGATCGGAGAGGCCGGCGTTGTCCGAGGTGCCCCACCTCTTTCTGAAAGGTTTCCTTTTTCTCTCGTGTCATAGTAAATCTACAGCTGGAAAAAGCGACTGAAAACAAATCCCACTACGGAAAAAACGCCACACTGTTCAAAACTCTTCAAGCTGTGGGACACGTAGTGTTACATCTTAACATGTTACATTTAATAAAAAAATATTGTTTGAAGGGGGTTCTGTCAGTAGAAAGCCGGTCTGGCCAAGTGTCAGGAGAGCAGCCTGACAGCTGCCGAGAAGCAGGGGGTCGTAACCAGCTTGGGAAAGCACACATCTATATGAGCGGATACGGACATATTAGTATGTGGAATACATACATATCCTCCAGAAAAATGAGGTGGCTGGGGGTTTTCGTCTTCAAGAGCTAAGGATGTTGAGAGTTCTGAGGAGGAACTCAGGGCAAGGAACTTTGGTACAAATGCTTCTCTGGAAAGGAGACGTCTCAGAAGACAGAGAAATCCAGAAGCAGAGGAAATGACACCACCTGTCAAGTGATACCCTGAGGAGGGTGGCTTGACTTCTCATCTCCTGCTATTATCATCTTAGCAAAATATGCAAGGATGTATATGTACGTGTGCACATGTGTGCATGTGTGTATACGCACGTGTACATGTATGTTAAGTCGATGTGTGTATATAATGTATACATGTGGGTGCGTTATATATGTATTATGTGTATGTTTGTGTATGTGTGTACAAGTTCATGAATGTGTGTGTGTATGTGTGTGTGTGTGTGCGCGTCTGTATACACATGTATCTCCTAGTCTGTTGGCACCAGGCCCAAGCAGTCAAGAGTGGGAAGAACAGGGGCACCTGGGTGACTCAGTCAGCTGAATGTCCAACTTTGGCTCAGGTCATAATCTCATGGTTTGGGAGTTCGAGCCCCATGAGTTTGAGGCCCGCGTTGGGCTCTCTGCTGTTAGTGGGGAGCCTGCTTCAGATCTGCTCTTCCCCTTTCTCTCTGCCCCTCCCTTTCTCAAAAATAAACATTAAAAAAAAAAAGAGTGAATGGAACACAACATGGGATGGTCCACAAGGTGGAAAAATGTGCTGCGCAAATGTGTGGGCAGATGTAGAAACGTCCCCATGCCCATGCAGAGAACCACGCAGTGGTCCTAACAAAAACTCTGTCTTCTAAACATTTAAGTGCAGACATGGTCAAACATTGGAAAGAGTTTTCAGCAGGATGAAAGTTTTGATGGCTTCAGGGAAAGAAGTTTTTAGTGTGACAAATTCTCAAAATTCTCGGTGTGGGGGGGAGATGAAACTGCAAGGGGCCCCAGTTTATCTCTTCTCAACTTTTGACAGAAGCCAGGGAGCAGAGCATTTCCCACCTCAAGTCTTTGTGAACTGCCCTTGTTCATTAGCAGATGCTTTGCGCCTGGGAGGTAGGGGGAGCCCAGCGGGTATTTCCTGATGCACTCTCATAGCATCCTCCTTCCCAGGCTCACAGCCTGCTCCTTCCCCGCCCTCTGAGAGCTCAGCTCTCCCTCTCAGTGTTTAATAACACCCACCAAAGAGTGACTTTCATCGCGTTACCATTCTTACAACAGCCATCCTGAATTCTTCGCTGTCCTCAGACCATTTACCTAAGATGGGCTTCAAGGACACTGGTCTCTACAATTGGATTGCTAACTACTCCACTGTTATTTTTACTGTTCTGGAAACACATCATGGGCACCTTCACATCTGTGGCTCTGTTTCTTTTGCTTGCCTATCCAGAATGTCCTTGATATTCCAGTATGCCTACACAAGCCTCACCTTTAGCATACATTTGTGAAATGCACACATATAAAAACTGTGGCAAGTGCTGTGGGAGGCAGAGCCCACCAGGGAATGTGGACAGAGAAATGGACTCTGTCTGGGGCATCAGGAAAGGCTTTACTAAGGAAGTGACTTCTGAACTGGAATCTAAAGGAAGAGTTAGTTTATGAGGGAGGGGATGAGAAGGAAGCCGTCTGAAGCAGTGGTACCAGCTTATGCAAAGGCCCTGTGGCAGGAGGTGGAATGGTAAGAAGGTCAGTGTGGTTGGACAGCAGAGAGTAAGACGGCCAGCACAGGTGGCTCTTCTTTAAGTTCACAGTCCTCACAATCTCTTTGGATTGGGCTGCTAGAGAAAATGCAGGATGCCCAGAAAAAATGTTCAGATATATAACATATATTGCATGGGATATACTTATACTAAAAAAATTTTCAGAAAGTGTGAAATTCAAATTTAACTGAGCCTTCTTTTTATTTGCTAGCCACCTTATTCCAGATACAACCAAAGGCCATATTTTCTACATAACTCTTGTGTTCTTGATCACAATGAGTCTTATTTTTTAGCTGGCTCGATGTCTTTCTGTCTCTGGTGACTTCAATCAGAGAACCTCAGAGCAGGAAGAATCTTTCTGGAAACCAGCCAGTCTGACCTTCTAACTCTATAGAAAAGGGTAGGAGGCTTGGAAAGGTACCAGGAGCTGCTCGAGGTCATAGAGACCCCACTAAGGCTTCCTTCACGCCTACCTGCGGTGCCTAGGACAGAACTGAGCACATTACAACACAGCTTCATCAATTGCTCAGTGGAATTAACAAGCTCATTTGCATGCTTCTGCACAGAAGGGGCCGAATAGGCACAACCCCAGACAGCCAGGAGCTTTCCAAATAAAATAAACAGCAAGCCAGACAGAGAAGGGGCCATTTGCACATGCACAAACACGGGGACAGACACAAAGGACCCCAGCAAGTGGCTGCTTCAACCAGCTACACTCCTGCCTTTTCCTGGAGATTCTACAAGACCCAGAACCAAGGCTCTCCTCCATGGTGGCTTGGGGAATTCACTTCTGCATGGTGGCCCATTGGCAAGTGTGAAAAGTGATCATTTTTAAGATGAAAACGGTCACCCTGAAGGGAATCACCAGCCAGCTTCATTTGTCCCTTTCAGGTCCCTGTTATTTGCTAAGAGACTTTTTTTTCCAGGCCCTTTCTGCAGGCAGAACACGTCCTGTCCAAATATGCACAACCGCTCGGAGAAAAAGGCAGGGCGGGTCCCTTCGCCACTATTTACCAAACGAATGCAGCCCTCCACATTCAACTCCGCTGAATGCTGGGGATAATCCCCGGAGTAAGCTTGGCTTTCATTCCCAGGACTTTAAAAGACGTCAATCCATCCCAATCACAATCAAATGCAAGCATTTCACTTTCCGAAGACAAACAAGGATTTGGACAAATGAGAAGCGGAGGTTCCCTTGTGGAAGCATGAAAAGGGAATTCAGCAGCCCCGGCTCCGTCTCAAAGGAAGCGGCGGGAAGGATGTGCTTGGTGTGGCCACACAAAGTGTGGCATGAGCTCATCACGCCAGAACCTAATTGAAACCTCAGGCTGAAACAGTGTTTTGTGATATTTGGGAGTGGGGGAGGCCGGGCAAAGATGAAAAGGGGAAACAAAGGACATGGACAGAAGCAGCATGCAAAGCAGCCCACTTCTTGACTGTGGGACAATTTGGATGGTGGCCACTGAGTTAAATGAGGTGTAGCCTTCTTCCTCTCCATCGCACTGAAACCCAAAGCCGTTCTGCAGAACTCGCTGCTGCCAGCATGACAGCTCCATAGCCAAGGCCTTTCGGGTCCATTAGGACTTCAAAATGCAGCTGTGTTCAGAGGAATGCAGCAGAAAAGATGCTGGTTAGACCTTCAGACAAACCGCCCAGCATTCGCGGATCTTCCGAAAGCCATCGAGGTAAAGGAAAGAGCAGGCTTTTTTGCAGTCCTTAACTGGGTCTGAGTCTGAGTCCTGTCACACACTAAGCTTGGGCCAGTGGACAACCTGAGTCTCAGAACCTTGCTTTTCTTATCTTTTAAAGCAGCTGTTCCAGTGCCTTGCAGACCTGCCTGATAATCACATGAGAGAATGCTTATAAAAGCGCAGGCACTTAATCAATGTTCCGTCCTTTCTTCTCCCCTGAAACTAGATGCCCAGGGAAGTGGTAGAAGCTTTCTAAGAATTGCAGACATAGAAACAGCTACTTTTCTCTAATGTGACGACGCCTGGAGGTGGAAATAGAGGCTCGGCAGTGGTCCTCAGCAGTTTCAAGTCTTTATTAAAAGTATTCCTTTGCTTGTACGTCGCTCATTGCTGTCTGGCCGTCCCCAAAGCCCTTTGGAGCTGCCTATTCTGTTAATGTTCTTCGATAACTGTCATAGAAGCACGGCCAGGCTAACTAACATATGCCTGGAGGATGATCCGGGAGGAAGGTTCCAGGCTTTCTGGTGGCTTTTCAGACTTGAGCTTCTCCGTAGTCAACCCTTGGGGTTTGCCACTTGGGGTCTTCATTACCCCATTGTCTTCCCTATGGTCCTGGCAAGCAGCTGCCTGGAAGTTGCATTGCATTACCGGATGCATGTGGAGAAATGGTTTTAATCTTCCTTCTTCTGAGCGTCTGCTGTGCTCCGAAGGGCCATACTCTCTTGCAGTTCAGCCATCAGCCACTGACACACATGGGTCCTGGTGAGTGAACTGTGCCCTCAGCGAACGTTCTCACCAGCAAGCATACTCAGTCTCAATGAAAAATTTGTGAGGACAGACCTGGAAACCTAGAAAGAATGCACCCCAACTACAGCAATAGCCAGTGAACCTTTGCGATATCGGCTCTTCTCCTCCGCCCCCTACTTTACCTTGACCATGCAGCTATAGCCTGATGCTCTGGCTTCCTTGGGATAGACTGAGCCATCCATAATTACCTACAAAATTGAGGGAGAGACTAGAAAATGAGAGAATTCTCCTTAAAAGCCCAATATATTTTAAATGAAAGGATGCGATCTTTTCGATGGAGTGATCCAAGTTATTACCTACCTCTGTTCCATTCTACTCTGATCAGCCTCCAAGAAAAATTCCTGGATAATCCAAGAGTAAACTACTCCTCAGGGCAAATGGGCAAGCACAAGTTTGGACCAAGGACAGTCAAGGTCTTTTCCCATGGGTTCAGAATACTGGAGGTCAGGGGGAGGTTATGTGACCGAGTACACACAGGGAAACACAACAGGTCACACTGGATTTAACCTTGTAGACCCCAGTAAAGGCAAGTCAAATTTTCCAGTTTGTCTATGCAATCTGGAAATTTGCCAGCGGTTCTACCTACATTTCTATGTCTCCTCCATTCCCCAACCCTGCTTTCCTTGTCTAGATAAAGCCATACAAAGAGTTCACAAAAAACCAGATGGTCTCATGAAAATCAAAGTAGATAACATAAACAGAGAGGAAATGTGATATAAGCCCTCTTAAACCTTTGGCCTAGATTCCACTGGGCCCATCCAGTGTGGTTTTTGATACTAGGTGTATAGCAGCAAATGTTATTAGCGTTTCCTGATTTCTATCCTTTTATCTGAAAATGCAGGGATTGCTTAGGCTACATCGTTCATTCTGTTTTATTATTAAAAATAAAACCAACATCTTACACCCATTGTGATGACTACTATAAAGAAAGAAAGAGAGAGAGAGAGGGAGAAAGAAGGAAGGAAGGAAGGAAGGAAAAGAAAGAAAGAAAAAGAGAGGGAAGGAGGAAGGGAGAGGGGGAGAAGGAGAGAGGAAGAAAAGAGGAAAGGAAGGAAGTTAGAAGTTAGGAAGGAAGGGAGGAAGAAAAGAAAAAGAAAGAAAGAAAGAAAGAAAGGAGGGAGGGAGAGAGAGAGAAAGAGAGAAAGAAAGAAAGAGAAAGAAAGAGAGAGAAAGAAAGAACGAACGAACGAAAGAAAGAAAGAAAGGAAAAAGAAAAAAGGAAAGAAAGAAAAGAGCAAATGTTGATGAAAATTGAAGAAATGAACCCAGTGCACTGTTGGGGGGAATGTAAAATACTGTAGTCACTATGGCAAACAGGATGGGGGTTCCCCAAAAAATTAAAATAAAATTACCATATAACACAGCAACTCCACTTCTGAGTATACACCTATTCATGAACCCTAACATCATGACCTGAGCCCAAGTCAGATACTTAACTGACAGCCACCCAGTTCCCCAACCACCATTTTAAAAACATGGAGGCAGTACGCCAGAATTCATGCAAATCTCCCAAAGTCTGCCCAGTAGCATACAGGATATTCCAAAAAATCAAATGGATGTGGGGAACAAAGTCAACAGAATTGTAGATAAAATTAAATTTCCTTATAACCTGCAGCCCAGTGACAAAGACTTGAGGTTCCCGCAGAGTATAGCATTCCTCTAGGGTCTCCCAACTGTTTTAATGTTAATGCTTTGCTACAGGAAAAAAACAACCTTAGCTTGACAACAGCTAGGCCTCCAGGACCCTGTGAGTCTTTAACATACGAAAGTCCTTTTGGAAACTTCCCCTAGTCTTTACCTCCCCAAGCTCCAAAGTATATAATCAAATGCTCTGCACAACCCTAGTACAGCTCTTTTTGCCCATGGGGTCCTGTCCCTGTGCTTTTATAAAACCACCATTTTGCACCCAAAACATCTCAAGAATTCTTTCTTGGCCGTCAGCTCCAAACCCCAACATTTCTACATCAAAGCGAACACTCTAATGAAACTATAAATTGGTGACCAAATTCCAGGAACTGAGATGATCTCTTAATAGATGACTCTGCCCCACAGAGATTGACTTGCTGGTTTCTGTTCTGACCCTCTTTGTGTGAAGCTGGGCTTACTGGAACAGCTGAACAACAGAAAACTTCTGGAAGGGTGCGCATCCTGGTAGATGGAAAAATCAGCCGTTCTTTGCAAACAAAGATGACATTAGTGACCCCAAAACATTTTAAAGCGTGCCTGAGGGTGGCTGTGTTCCCCATTACTGGGGATAAATTTTCGTCACTCCACCCATATCCCCCCTACTATAAAGTGCCTGACACAGAGTGGGTACTCCATATGGGTTTGGTGAACAAATTAATGAATCACGGAAAGGCTAAGTGGGGCAAAGGGAGCAGCTATTTGGCAGAAACGTAAGAAGCCTTCCAGAGTGTTAAAAACACAAATTGATTGCCTCTTTCTGGACAAATTCAAGGGATGATTTATGTGCAACAAGGTAAAGTAAGTTCTTGTTAAAGTCTCAGGTTTTCCCGAGAACGTGTGATATCCTGAGTACAGTTTTGATTTGTCTTCTGTGTATGTGTGTAAACCACAAAAGCAGTTAACTGTTGATGGCCAAAATAACAAATGCCTCTGCCTCTCCCAGGAGAGATTAAAAAGCTCTGGGTTGAGGAAAAATAAAGGGAAGATCAAAAAAAGATCCAGACATCCCTAGCTGGCAGGCGGCAAGGGGTCCCCCTGGCCAAGGGAAGGTAACCTTTGCTTGAACTTAGTGGAATGTGGAAAAGGGGTTCTGGGCTGGGAAGAGAATCTCTACAACACAGGATTCGGAGCCACACATGCCTGAAACTTCTCGACCAGACCATAATATTTACTTTTAAGCCTGTGCTGTGTATACTTCTAATTAACAACAACAACAACAAATGCTTTTTTTTTAATTTTCTTTTTTTTTTTTTTTTCAACGGTAACACATAAAGCAAATTCAGAGTCAAAGCGGTATCTCTGTACGGCTGGTCCGATGCTTTGGGGAAGATAAGGTAGATGCCAGGAAACATAATGCGTGCCCACCAACCCATTCATCCTCCTCCGCAAATTATTCGAAGGCTAATATCTAAACGAAGCGTAGAACATATTACAGTTTTTCTGAAGATGCCTTTGAATGAATTTTGAGTTCTTTAAAAAAAAAAATTCCTTAGGAAAAAGACTTTGGGAAGATAAAACATTATGCCCTTTACACCGAAAGCCATGTAATCTATTTATGGCTAACCCCTACATAAGCCCTAATTCGTGGGTACCACTTCCTCGGTGTGGAGGCAATCACCAACCACAGCATCCTCCGCAGATCTGAAAATGCTTCTCTAAATACCTGAGGTCACCCAGACAACAGGGTCTGTCAGAAAGATCGCATTCTATAGCCACTCAGACAGGTTTTATTTTAAATGTTAATGAGTTATGCCTAGCAGCTAGCTTGCAGCTATTCAGTGCTTCAAATCCAGATAAAAGCATCCAGCCCGAGTCCTCAGAAGCCTCAAACAAAATGCAAGCAAGCTGTGAAAACAACTTGACCCTGTGCCCAAGGCCGAAAGAAAATAAAAAAGAAAAAGAAAAAAAAAAAAAAAAAAAAAAAGAAAAAGAAAAAGACAACAAAAACAAAAACAAGAAACCCTGAAACCTTGACTTCTAAAGTAGCAAGTACTGTAATGCAAATGAATGTTGATTAAAAGGCCAACGGAACCCTTTTCTGCCTCTGGTTTCCAAACAAAAAGCTTAGAAAACATTTTTGCTAAATCGTCCCAGATCCAGAAGGAAACAACTGGCCAAGACTTTCATTACTTAAAAAGCTTACCCCCTGAATTAGGAACCGAGGTAACGCCTACATTTTCTTGATGTAGTGTTAACGGACGTCAAGATCAGAGTCCGTCTTGGGTCTCACTCGTTAGAAGGGAAACCAGGGAGAATGGGCTGGCCTCACCTGTCCCAACTTCTCTTTCACATGGTAACATCTCCATCTGCTGGAAAGTTAGATGCCTGCATTAAAAGCACATAATGCTGGTTTTATTTACCTATAAATCTAGGTCAGATCGCCATTTCCATTTCCTGTTTGTCTGCAGTGCTATTTTATCTTATTTAAAACATCTGCCTGTTTTCCATACTTCCGAGGCCCCCGTAGACTTGATCCCTATGGTATTTGCAGTGTCCCCCCTGCCCATGCTCAGTCCTCTCCCCAGTGGCTGGGCAGGTCCCCTGAATCCTTCCGTAGCTGGATCCATCCATCCTTCGGGCGCCCCAAAACCCTTCTCCGAATGCGGATGTCGTTGACCTGGAGGCCAAGGGTTCCTGTCCCCCTCGGGCTAGGCTGGCATTCCTTTGAACTGCGATCTTAGCTGTCCACAGCAAGAGCTCTTTCATTCGGCTGGGCAAACTATTCAAGAACTGCCTGCTTCGTCTTTGATTGTAAAAATAAGTAAACCCACAAACATTTGGGCTGCGAGGAGCAGGCGGTGTTTGCCACTCTCTTGTTTCCGGCGTCTGCAAGGTTCTAGCTTCTCAGGACACCGACACTTCATGCCACCTGGGCCAGGCACCCACTCAGTGAGCGGCCCCGGGAAAGACACGTGCGTCCTGGACACACACACACACACACACACACACCCAACTTCTTCTCTGTCGTTTCTGGTTCTTCATTAGCTCCTTCAGCACCACTTTCCTCTCTTCTTCCTTTGGAGCTGCATCGCCATTTGGCCGTTGCTCGCTTTAAGGTAAACCGAGGTACGATTCCGCTCATACATTACCGCTTTCTGGTGTTAAAGGCACAGTGAGCCTGAGCAGGACTCTGGGCTCCCCTCTCTTTCTCTGGACCGTGAGGGCGTTAGGAGCTTCTCTTAGGCCCATGCTATTTACGAGGGTCAGAGGAAAGAGGGGCCCAGACAAGAAGCCGGGCCCTTTGGTAGCCTCTCAGAAGCTACCAACTTGACAGAGTAGAAGTCCGGCAAGGAAGAAAAGCGAGGCTAGTCCTGTCCTCCTCATCTGAGCGGAAGGCTGCTCAAGGGCGAGCCGGATCCGAGAACACCAGACTCTAAGAAACCAGTGGCCAGAGAAGCCTGAGCCTCAGCCCCCTCCCTCTTCCCGGAAGGGAACTTACATGTGCAGAGACGAACACGCAGGCCTTCCGCTAAAAAGTCCCTTGAGAATGGGAAAGTGAGAAAAGTCCTCTGTCTCCCTGTCTCTCTCTGTCTACGTCTCTCTCTCCACAGCCGCCGACCCAGAGAAGCCGTACACAGCTTTTAATGCCCCCAAACTGGTATAAAACAAATTGTCTTCTTCTGCCTGGAAGAAACACTTGGGTTAATTAAGCAGGGACTCCCACTGATAAAAGGCTCATTAAAATAATGGATCGATCAATTATGGCTAATAGCAAAGCCTGTTCTGTTACAAACAGCAGATCTCGAAGGACTGAGCCCAGGCCGTCAGCACTGCCTGCACATGATTACTGTGTGGTGCTGTCCTATTTTGTGCCACTTAGATTTGAGTCCCTGGGGATCATGGAACCCTGTGTTTTGCATCATTATAGCCCCATCAGAGGTGCTCCCACACAATAGGTATTTGATAAGAGCTCATCAGACTGAAACGGACTGGCCGGGGCCCACGCTACTGGCCGGGGCCCACGCTACTGGTCCGTGAGGGGAGAGAAGATGGCTGGCCTCCTGCTTGGCAAAGTGCGGGCCCCTCCTTCATCTGGTGGGAGCTTTCCAAGCCTCCTTCACCATGGTAGGAAAAGAGTCCCTTCCTCAACACATTTTACTTCCCCTTGAGATAAAATTGTCAAAATGTACTGATATTGTAAAGTAAAGCCACTTTACTGCCATCTGCCAGAAACCTTTAATAATGAATATACAAATCATTCATCTTTAGAGTCAATGCAGCATAATAAAAATAAGAAAAAAATCAAAACAATAAAGATACCTACAATGTAAAATGCTGCCCCCCTTAGAGTAACCTGTGCAGTGCACAACCTGAACAACTGTGTAAGGCAGATGACTTTATTCAGGCACAGGCATCTATGTGTCTAGACTTGAAAAACTGAGCCTACGAATTGGGTGCAAACGGTAGAACAAGTTATGTTCTGCTGCTTTCATAGTGGGCTTTCAGAAGAGTCACTCATATAAAGAGGTAGGAGTAACTGTGTTTTTGTGTGTGGTTACACGGTTGAAAAGGGGGCAGAGGGGCGATCCCGAGTTAGATCACAAGGATTATAAAGGATGACTTCTCCCCCCTCACAAAGTTCTCAGGCCCAGCAAGTCTCACCTGCAAACCTGTCTGCGAAGGGACTTCCCTGAAGACACACTGTGAGTTTCGGTACCAGATAGCTGTGCTGACATATAATGGCCCCGCACGCTGGGTACCGTCCATCACTGACCCCGCCCCCGCCCCCCCGCCCCCCGCATGCTCATTCCCTGGGCATGCTCATTTCCTGTAGCCTACCACCTCTCCCTTGGGGCTCCCCTGTCCACTGCTGTCCCTGACACTGTGGTCCCCCAGATGCTTTGCTCTTGGGCTGTTCCTTCCCCACCCTCACCCCCCATCGCCCCACCCCCGTTCTTCTTCCTCCAGGAGGAAGGAATTCTGGGAGGGTCATGCCTCCAAGTCAAGGCTCCTTTTCCATTCTCCACCAGTCACACCCACATTCCTGTTCACCCCCACCTGGCACCCTACCTGCTCAGCACCCACCCCCTCAGCATCCCCACTGGGGGACTGTGTTTTCACCTCAGACTCAAACTCTCAACTTCCTCCCCCCTCTGCTCTTCCCAGAGAGACTTCTCCCATAAGTGGGGTGTGGGCTGCTCTCATTCCAGTCACATAGCTTCAAAGCAGGGCCACCTTTGACTCTTCTCTGTCCTCTCCTCCCTGCATGAAGTCCGCTATTCCCCTCAAAGGACTCCGCCATGGAGAGTGACTCCGCCATTGCTTTCATATGTCATCTCCTTGCACTCCCTCCACCAGCGCCACATCGGGCCCCTCCCCTGATTGTCACCCTGTACCAGGAGGTCAGGGCTCCTGCAGCACTTCTTGCGAGCATCACCAGCTTCCCCAGTCCAGAACCAAGCTCCAGAGCTGAGGGTTAAGACCTTCAACAATGTGATCTTACCACTCGTCTGCCAGTGTTTCAACCCAGTGTGCACAGGTTCTTAACCCAGCCAGGCTGATCGCCTCGTGGAACACGATCCTACTTTTTACGTGCTGACCTCTGTGCCTTTGTTTGCCCTGGAATCCCTTCCTTGGACATGGGGATCCGCAGGCAGAGACAGCGAGGACTCAGAGTTTGTACACACCAGCTGGCCTAGGCTGAGGGAAGAGTTTGCAGGTGAGAGCAAGGGGGGACGATCTGGTTTTTTCAGAGCACATCAGAATTATGTATGTCCCAGGGCGAAACGGAACTGGTCTGACCCAGACCCGGGAAGACTTGAGGACAGCTAAAAAAGGGTCCCAACTCAGAACGAGGGGTAGGGGTCTGGTCCAGCAGTGACAGGGCAGGCCATCAATCAAGACCAAGAGCGGTGCTGGTCAGTACGGGGGAGGTCCAGTGGCTGGTACCGAAGGCCCAATCATGGAGACACTAGCGTCAAGGGGCAGGACACCCAAACTGGGCCATAAGGAAGGAGGCTGGGTCCTGGAAAACCAGAGCATGAAGGTCAGAACAGCACTTGTATCCAAACCGTCAGCCCTGAGTAGTAGCTTCATGATGTCCTACCTAAATCCAGGAATGGCTCCAGATCAGAGAGGGCAGATACAAGGATGTGAGTCTTCCTGACTCCTGTACCCCCGGCAGACATCACTAATCAATGATGGCACCTCTTCACCCAGGCATAGTCATAGCTTCAGAATCCTTCACCAAAGATCTCCAAATAGCCACTGGCAACCACTGAAAGTTAGCACATAAATAAATTCTCTCTGTTCGCTGGGCCCCAATGCGAATAATATGTTCTCACAGCAGCAAGGTGCTAGGTGAGCAGTTCTTGAAGTTGGACGTGGACCATAATCACCTGGAGGGTGTACTGAAATCCAGATTGCCAGGCCCCGCCTCCAGAGTGTCTGATTTAGTAGGTGTGAGCTCACCCCTCCAGCTGGCTGGAATCCTTTCTCCTTGGCTTAAAACGCCCTCTTCTGACTCCAATCTCAGAGAATACCACCAATACAGTTTATATAATCTGTTGACCATGTATTTCGCTGGGAGTGACCCAGACAGGAAAAGTCCACACGCACAAAAAAGTACAGCTCAGTGCGGGGAGTGCTGGGTTGGGGAAAGCAGCTGTGCATGCGCATAGCCTGGAGACCAGGCTGCCAGGCCTGGAAGAGCAGAGAAGGCTGCTCAGAGGAAGGCACAGGCTGGGCTGGGGCCTGAAGCGTAAGGAGAAGTTCGGGAAGAGGGAGAGAGTTACTTACTGTCTTGGGTTGCTTACCTTTTATACACACACACACACACACACACACACACACACACTGCCATATCTCTGTGTCTAGACAGTGACCTCCCCGGACAAACAGATAATCTTTAATCTACACACGCATTCCTCAGGTGCTTGGCCTCTAGCCCTCAAGGACATTTTTATTCACTGATTGAATGCATGTATTTGCAACAGGCTGGAAGTGCTCTGAGCTTAGGAAAGGAGAAGAGGGGGGTGTGAGGACAAGTGGGTTTGGCAGAAACTACCCGTCCGCCCCCTGTCGTGGGCTTTCGGTGATCTCTGTGGCTGTGGGGATTTCTCTCATTAACCAGCGAGACAGGGGATTGGACATCCAGCCCCTAGGATAAGCCCTGGCGCGGCCCGGTACGCTCGCCTGTACCCGGCAGCCTCTCTGCGGCCCGTGATTCATGGCCCACGGGCCGAGCCTCTGCACTGCCCACCAGCCTGAGCCACCATCTGTGAACGGTCTCCTGCTTGAGTAATAGCCGCGTTTGGCAAATCGTCTTGTACGTTCATAAACAGAGATGGGGCGTTTTCCTCCGCTGCCTTCATTTCAAGCGATTAGGCTGAGTTCGTTCCTATAAGCAACATCTTTCCTAGAATTCAAAGCTTGAGGGTCAGGCCCACTGCTCAGCCTCAACTCATTCCCCAGTGCAGCCTCTGAGGAAGCTAGAGGGAGGCCCATTGCTCTGATGAGGTCAAGGCAGCATTTTCTGACCGCCAAATTGGTAGATCATGACTCCTTCCCCTGCCGAGAACCACCACTGCTCGATTTGGAAATTTAGACGGACGTTTCTTACCACATCTCCTTCCTTCCCGCACCCCTTTATTTATATTTAGAATGCAGTTAGCTCATGCCTCACTTCAGGTGGGAGAAGAAGTGACAAATACCCATCTTGCCTCAGATCCATCTTGGTCTCCCCAGAAGACACATGAGCTGATGCGTACGGAATGCCCAATGGATGGGGAAGGAGAGCAGTAATGAAGGCGCTGATTCAAGGGCACATTTGAATGGAAGAAAACGAACCCGGGGTATCATACAGGAGGTTACTTATGTCCCCTCTGCTTCTCCTATTTGAGAACTTCCCTCACCCCACAGTCAAGGGCATCAGGGGAGAAAGCGCAGCAGGGAGTGCTGGAAACGTGTGTTGGCATCACCTTTGAGGAGCACACCCGTGTGCGACTGCTTCAGAGAAAGGAAACACAAGCCAGGCTCATGCCTATTCTTCCAGGTCTAACCTCTAACCTACTGTGTACTTGAACTCAGACTGGTGTTCATGTAACTTACCAAGGAAAGGATTACCTTTGTTTGTTTCTTTACAACAGATTGCAAACCAACAGCTCCAGCATTTTAAAAATAATGATTTGGGGGGAGGGAGGCTTTGGTGGCTCAGTCAGTTAAGTGTCCAACTCTTGATTTCAGCTCAGGTCATGATCTTACAGTTCGTGAGTTTGAGCCCCACTTCGTGCTCTGCACTGACAGTGCAGAGCCGGCTTGGGATTCTCTCTTTCCTTTCTCTGCCCCTCCTCCATTTGACCTCTCTCTGTCAAATCTGGATCTAGAAGAGACTCCCTGCTTGGCTGGGAACGAAATAACAAAAACGAGTGGATTTGTAGGTATGCAAATGTTTTCCAACTTTTGCTGGTTTGGTCATAAGCACCTCCTGAAAGCCTTTGTTTTAGCCATCTAGCAAGAAAGTCCGAGTTCAGAGAAAGCCACAGGACTCTGTACCCAACAACAAAAAAGCAAACACATTTGTCTTCAAATATCCACGGAACAGTTACTAAAACTGTCTATGTATTAGGCCGCCATACAAACCTCACCATGTTCTAAAAGTTGGAACACATTCAGGGCTATGTTTCTGACCAAAAAAGGGAAACAATAACACTAGAAAATTAATACTGAAAGAATTACTTTGTAATCTGTCCACTTGAAAGTTGTATTCCTTTTAAAGAACACTTTGATTAAAGAGGCCATCAAAACTGAAGTTAGGAACTATTTAGAAGAAATAGTTTCCAATCGCTGTCTTAAAACTATCTGAACACTTTTGGACGAATTCTATTATATCTCGATTTCCTTCTTTCTGAAGGGAGGTTGTAGCAAGGATTAATAGATAACAACAAAAAAGGTCTAGCATAGGGTAGCTGTTCAACAATGTAATAGCATTAAGGCCAAGCTTTTGTAACTGGAAATTTTGATTACATAGACCGGCCACTTTAAATAACTGGATTGAGACTATGTGGTCAATGTCCAGTGGCCCCAGGAATTTCTATTAACTGAGAGAGATCAGAAAAGTCTTGGGGCCCCCTGCGTTTTCAACCAAGGGCAGTGACAGAATTTCGACTGAGCTGCTTTGAAAAGGACAGTGAGAGAGAGAATCAAGTTGCTGGTAATTACACCCCGGGAGCCTCCTGGCCAACTTGCTGGTTGCATTTACAAGCTAGATCTCTATCCCAACCGGAACCCACTTCGGGATGCCATGACATCAAGGGTTCCAAAGGAAGCTGAAGACCAAAAAGAGACCACCTTTCATTTTATCAGGTTCCTTCCCTGTCTCCCTCCCAACTCTCCTCTCCTTCTATGGAGTATCAGCAGCTTGGCTGTGAGAGGTTATCGCTGGGAGAGAGGGAAGCACATTGTGGGAAAAAGATCTGAAAGACATTTCAAGGTCAGAAAATGGCTTTCTACTACAGGGGAGACGTAGGACTACCATGGCTACAGGATGACAGGGTAGGGGTCCCAGACAGGAAGAGAACTTGACGGAGTGGAGAGGGCTCCCTGGAGTTAAGGCTCCTACTTTGGAGTCCTGCCTGGACCAGCATTTCCGCGGCCTTGTTCCTGTTACCTCTGCAACAGTGACTTGAGGTGTGGAAGACTGACAACCAGGAGGCAAGCTAAGAAAGCCAGGAGCTGGAGCTTTCTCTGATTCACCTGGAAATCCTCATGCAAATTCCTGAAGTTGTTACACAAAGTGGGGCATGGCTGGTGGGCTCTCGCTCTCTCTCTCTCTCTCTCTCTCTCTCTCTCTCTCTCCCGCACGCCTGTGCGCGCATATACACACAGAAAGAAGCAATTCCGTAAACTACATGCAAAGTGAGCACCATTTCCAATGGTCTGATAAACGATTTTTGTATTGTCTTGAGGGAAAGAGAAAATCTGAGAGATGCCATTTAAGTGCCAAAATAATAGCATTCCTGAGAAATCTTATTGTTTAGGTGGAAGCAATGGGTCAAAATATCTGTGACTAGGGCTGTCCCCCAAACCACAATTTAAGAGCTTGAAATTACCATGAACTCATATGCACAACGTATGTCTCACTTATATAACCCACTGCCAAATAAGCTTTAAACAATTCCATTCTGTTTCCCACTTCCTATGCCCGTTACCAGGACAGGCTTTAAAAACTCAATGCAATACATAGCTTAAAGGAAAACCCAAATGGTCCAATATGATGTGATCAAAATAAATAAAATGAAACTGAATTTCTATCAATTCTAACGACTGTGCTGGGAAACCTTAAGAAATCTGGAAGTGCTGATGTTTTCAACATTTACTCATCCATCAAGACTTGACTTCGTGGTCATCTCCTCTGTGAGGCCTTCCTGAACCCCCAAAGGGAAACTAGTATTTCCTGGAAACAACTACCTGCCAATTCTCTTAGCAACTCTGTGAGGGAGAGACCATTCCCTTCGTTTGAACAGATAAAGAAACCCAGAGCTCAGTCTGCTGAAGTAACCTGCCCATGGGCACAGTCAGTGTCCAGTGAGTGCCCCCCATGGAAGGTGGGAAGCGACCATTTATTACAAATTGCCGTGGCCGCCAAAAGGCTAAGTATTAAGATGTGTGCTTTCTCATTTAACACAACGGGCTCTGAGGCAGGTCATAACATCCCCTGACCACAGGTGAGCGAGCTATTCTGGTCTTGTCCAACGATGCACGAGTGGTGAGTTGCATGGTTGGGACTTGGATGCAAGTCTCAAACTCTAGCCCTGTATGACTCCATGTCACTGCACTGCCTCTTCTGACACGGTCCCGGAAGCATCCACTCCAGCCCACCTCTGCTGGCCAGGGGTCAGTCCCCTTCTCGAGTAGTGCTGGGGAAATTCTCTCCTTCCGCACTTTCTCTTTGCTCTTCCACGGGCTCAAGAATCTGCCATGGCTGCCTACCACCCACCATTTAACACAACAGGCTGTTAAATGATGAGTTTGCAAACCTCCTGCCTAGATTTCAAGATCTTCTGTAACCTGGAGTTTACTGAATTCTAGTCCTATCACGCCACATTGTGAACAACTTCGGAAAGGAAAAAAAAAGATTTCTAGTATCTTTTCCAGCAAATAATTAGGCATTGTTTAATAACTTTTTCTAGATCATCTAATTTTATAGGTCTGCACCAACCAATTCACTGTTTTTAGCTGAGCTATTTTACAACTCTATAAATTGTAGAAAACTGATAGTAATGGAAATAAGCTTTGTCAGTGGAAATGCAAATAATAAGCCCTTCTTGCCCCCCAGGAGGCCAGTTTAACATGGACAGCAAATTCCTTTCAGCACTCCTGATGGCCCTCACGTGTGCCTGCTTGCTCCTTTTGAAACAGGGGTAACAACATGCTGATTCCTTCACTAATTAACGAGTCACATAAAGTCTCTGACACATGTTCATTTCATATTTGAAAGAGGGTCATGATTTAACCTTTTCTTAAAAAGTTATTCCCTAACCTTTTCCTCTGCCTGAGCCACCCACTCTCTAGAAAGGCCTGGATCCTTCACTCATCTAGCAACACACTGTGTCTCTCTTCCTTAGTCAGCTCCCCCTTTCCTAGGGACCACAAACGCACACATACACATACACAAATGAACGCACACACACCAGGAACATCAGCCTTTTCCCAGAGGAGGACAGGGAAAGGGAAGAGCACAAAAGGGAATGTAACAATGAATTCAATGATAGAAAGCTATGAATTAGGTGATAGCAAGCAATGGCCTTTGGGACAAATCGGGCTTAACATTCCTTTTTGTAAATAAGTTTTACTGAAACACAGCCACATCCATTCACTGATGCATTACCCAGGGCTTCTGAGCTACTGTGGCAGAACCGAGTAGTTACCACAGAAACAAGACTAGCCCACAACACCTCCAATATTTACTATCTGGCCCTTTACAGAAAAAGTTTGTTGACTTCTGAATTAGACACAACCTCTCTCCTTGACAGAGTTTATAGTTTTGTGAAAGAAAGTAATGAGCATATATAGGTGAGAAGAAATTAAGTGGATCCCCATGGGTGGAGGGTGGAGATGAAGAAACAGAATGAGGTGTTGAGTATGGATGAAAATGGAACTAGCTGCCTTCAATAATGCTAACATGAACACTGAAGTCATGCCATATAAATTATCACTTACGACAATTTTGCTTTTTTAGTATAAAATATAAAATAACTCAAGCATATTAGAAGATACTATGAAATACTTATGTAAGGAGCTTAACTCACTTTAATATTTTGTCACATTTGCTTCAGCTTTTATTTTCACGTCTTTTCTTAATTTAGGAAGATTCAGCTGGGTTTCCTCTCTCATTAACTGACTGTAAAAAGAAGGGAATCTTTGGAATATATATTCTACCCCCTGATTTGAAGAAGCTGTTGGTGTTGATGGTTTATTTGTTTGAATTTCTTGCTTTGATATTATCTTATTTTTATTTTTTTAAAAGTAAGATTCATATGGTTCAAAATTCAAAAGTTACAAAGGATTAAGCAATGAAATATTTTCCTCCTCCTTCTGTACCCCAGCTACTCACTATGAACAATATTATAAATTTCTTATGCTTCCTTCCAGTGATATTTTACAGATACTTGAGCAAATATGTATGTATATTTGTTTTTCCATTTTCTTTTACCATTTTTTCCTTTTCATCCAATATTTTATTTTGGTGATCCATCCAAATCAGTATATACAGAAATTCTCATTCCCTTTTATCAAGATTTCATAATATTCCTTTGTATGGTTGAAATATAATTTTTTGACTAGTTTTCTTTCCATAGTGTTTAGATTATTTCCAATCCTTTGCAATTATAAACAATATTATAATAAATAATCATGTGCATTTGTTGCTTCCTCTAAATATAAGAATATCCATAGGCTGAGAAGTAGTAGAATTGCTAGGTCATTTTTAATTGATGTACATTTATAATTTTGATAGATATTGCTACATTGTTTTCCATGGAAAAGGTACCAAAATCACACTTCTACTAGCAGTGTATCAGGAAGCTCATACCTTCACCATCTCAGGTGATCTTAGCCTTTCTGATCTTTGCTGCTTTAAGATGTGACAAATAGAATCTTAAAATAGTTTAAAAGTGCTTTTTCCGGGGTGCCTGGGTGGCTCAGTCAGTTAAGCGTCCAACTTCATCTCAGGTCATGGTCTCACAGCTCGTGAGTTTGAGCCCCACATCGGGCTCTCTGCTGTCAGCATGGAGCCCACTCCAGGTCCTCTGTCTCCCTCTCTCTGCCCCTTCTGTTTTTTCTCTCTCTCTCTCAAAAATGACTATTAAAAAGATTTTTTTTAATTGCTTTTTCCCTAGTATCTTTTCATATAGCTAAGTCATTTGCATGTGCATCTCTAAGAACTATTTATTCAAGTATTTTTTGGTCCATTTATTTTTGGGCTACTGGTCTTTTTTATGGGGTGGGAGGGAGAAGGGTGGCCCTTTAAAATCCATCCAAAGTGTCATGGCCATGATAGAGTCTGAAGGCACAGAAGGAAGTTAGTCAATAAGCTTTTCAACTCTTCCCCGGATAAATGGACTTATATGAAAGGACTATACGTAAATCTTACCCTTCAGCGGTTCCCTATTACCTACAGAATCAAGTCATGGCCCCTGAGTAAGACATCCGGGCTCTTCGTGCCCTAGAAATATCAAATAGCATGTGCTACCTTACACCCCTACCCTAGCTCCGGCCTCTTTACCTTTGTCTCTCATGCCATTCTCTCTGTCCCAATGTCCCTTCACCTCTTTGCCCAATAACTTCAGTAGAATTGAAGATTCAGTTCAAAGGTCACATTCTCTGAGAAATCAGAGAAGATTTCAAATCTCTAAGAATTGATAACTGCATATCATATTACATGCCTCTCTTCTGTACTCCCATGGGACCAGGTGCAAACTTCTACTGAAATGATCTCTAAAGGATCCATCACTCCTAGTAATCTCTTCAAGGACAGGAATTGGGTCTTCTCTCCCCATGTTCTTCCTGCTTAAGGCAGACAGTTTATAAACACTCACTGACTTGAAACTCCATAAAAAATTAACCATATAATTTTGAATATGCCCTCTTGGGGTCTTGGTTTCCTCCTCTGTAAAAGGTGAGGCTAAGATTGGGTGACTTATAAGGCCCCTCTTGGCTCTATGAATCTATGAACAAATGGATGAAAGAGGCATCTAATGAGGTTTTGTATGCTAGCAAAATACACAAGGGATTAGAAGCTGGGGAGAGAGTCAGAACTCAATTAGGCGATGCATGTACTGAACCCAAAAAATGAAGCACAAGAAAATTGGACCCTATTAAGGTGATGTCAGTAGAATAGAATGGCTAAGAGGGATTTTTTTTTTAAACAAAGCATAGATGGGTCTCGATGATTGATGAGATGAAGATGGAGATCGTCAATTATTTCCTCAATTGTATTCACATGCCACTTCCCATTTCAAGAGATCGAGACTAATAACTGGTCCCACTAAATCTAGACTGGCCTTAGTAACTTGCTAGACCAATGAAATGTGGTGGCAGTGAGGGTCTGGGATTCCTAAAGCTGGACCATAAGAAGCCTTGTAGCTTCTAATGGGTCTTTTAGAGCCTGCTCTGGGGAAAGTCAGCTGCTCTCTCGGAAATTTGAGGAAGCCCAAGCTCGCCACATGGAAGGGTCATGCAGGGAGAAAGACACTGGATCCACCATCATTCTTCCTAGATCAGGTGCCAAATATATGAGTGTAGAAACCTTTAAATGACTCCAACCTCTGCCACCATCGGAATGTGAGTACAGAAGAGACCAAGCAAGATCACTCAGTTGTGTGGACTTACCCCCTGGAACAGTGAAAAGGAATAGTAGTAGTAGTAGTAGTAGTAGTAGTAGTAGTAGTAGTAGCAGTAGTAAAATAATAGTAATAATAATAAACACACTGTCATTTTAAGCCACTCAATTTCAGAGTGATTTGTTATACAGAAATAGCCTAAACCCAAAGAAACCAGCAGACACAAAATAACAGAGGGAAGGGCAGAAGACGGATTCTCACATACGTGGCTTTCAATCCCAGCTTAACTTACTATTGAGTGGCCTTTAACAAGGTTCTTAACCTCCCAAAGCCTCAGTTTGTGCATCTGTAAAATGGGATGTTTACAGTTCCTATCTCTCAGAGTTAGTGTGAAAACCACTGAGATGACAAAGTGAAGTCACCCAGCATGGTGACCACAAGCCTTCATTCAGGGTGACTGGGAGAATGGTGGCATGAAGGATGCGGGTTGGGGGCTAGGCGGTCAGGAAAGAGTTTGAGGCCTGTCGAGTCTGACATCCAAGGAGAAAGTCTGACACATGTACCATGAGCTCTGGGCCACCTAGCGATTATGTCGGACGCGTACGGGGTCCTGTAACTGCCTGACTGATTTGCGGCAGAAGAGAAGATGCAAAGAGCAGACCTAGAGGTGGGAAAAAGAGCTGGCTGTCCAGACTGAAGGTCATGTTAACTTGGCCCACATTAAAATGCAGAACGAGGACCCTGCTTGCCACCACAAGGTAAAATGCGTCCCTCCATCCCGCTAGCTGACGGTTTGTACAGGGCAGGCCGGGTCACGCACGACAAGGGAACTCATTTTCACCAGGTTTCCTCAGGGTGTCGAGCCCTGGGCCAAGTGTCCCCACATACATTCTCTCTGAGTCTTCCTGACAACCTGTTAGCATCATCCCCACCTCACATGTGAGGTTTAGAGACTCGAAGGAGCTTGTACAAAGCCTCCAGAGAGTAAGTACAGATGATGACGGCCATGCCGATGACGCTATGCAATGCTAGCTGGGCGGCAGCCGGCACTGCTCTAAGCACATTCGGTTCATCATCTGATTTAATCTGCACAGCAGCCAGAGAGGTGAACTACTGTTTTCTCATCCATTTCACGGATGGGGAGAGTGAGGCCCAGGGAAGTGCCGTCTTTGCTCAAGGCCATCCCCCAGATGGGGTATATGTTTATGACATCTGGCTCCAGAGCTGAAGATCCCGAAAGCCCCGTGCTTGTTTGTGTCTGTCACACCGTGAAGCTGCCTCCAAGCGGACACCTATCCAATGGGATTTCTGTTGGACAGCAGCCCGAAGTCCCATCTTACCGCACTCCACCACTAAAGCACAGTTATTAACAGTTACTAAATATTCCCTGGAGTGATAACGGAGAGATCTCACTGTAAGGGCAGCCCTGTCGTGGGAACTCTCCATTAAACTGCCACCAAGAGCGGCCAGGAGCAGAATTCAAGAAATAGCTGAGGGGGAGAGGGAGGGAAACGGACAAGGCACCTCTGAGGTCCCTGGCCAAATGTGACTAAGCCCCTCAAAGCCCAGAAAAGGGGAGGCCCCGGGGGGCGGGGGCAGGCCACGCTGGGAGGCACTTGTCTGGAAGAGCGGGCGGAATCAGCCACCCCTTCCTCTGGGGAGGCTTCAAGGTTTTCTTTTCCAGTCTTGACAGACAGCAGAGCCACCTCTTAGACTCTGGCCCAAGTTTGAAGTTATTTGGTAGGAATTATAGCACGAAGCCAAAATGAATGCCTTCCCCACCCCCCCACCCCTAGCCTCTTCAAATCAGTAAGGCAACTGGTAGTATGAGGGGGAACAGGAAAAACCTCAAAACAGATTATTTTACAAAATAACATAACTCAATTATTTTCAGACGGCAGAAAGGGAAAATCCATTTCTCGCCACATTTAATTTTCTCACTCTCTTTGCTTTATCCTTCCCAAATCTCTGTCCCTGCATCTGGAATGTGATCCTGATGTGCGCGCCCTGTCCTCTGCCAGAAAGGACTCCGGTTGCTGGATTCTGCCCAGAGAGTCGATCCAGCCCCGGCCCCTATTAAAACTGCGGGCCCCAGAGCCAGGAGGGGAGAGGGAGCGAGGGCGTGGGGCCCTGCATGGCCTCGATGCCTCAAATACTTTCTCAAAACCTGGCAGCGGCCCCCGCGGCTCTCGGCTGTACAGCTCACGCCCTCTCCGAGAGGCGGGCCTGCGGGGCGGCCCCGCCAGACTCGCCGAAATAGACACCGAAGAGTGTGTCAGTCCCCCCACCCCACCCCCGCCCCCAGCTGTAGCCAAGGGAACGCACGCCTCCCGGCCGAGCGTGGCAGGGCCAGCGACACCCCCACCACCGAGGCACAGAGGTCCCACAGCACGCTGCCTGCCACACACGCAGCAGCCCCACCGTGAGGGGCTGTGGACAGTGAGCAGTTAGGGTGGGAGGCAGGCAGGCAGGAGGAGGGGACAGTCCTTTGTGTGTCTCCACCTGCTACGCAACAAGGAGCATGCCGGGTGGTGATCCTCAGCCCAGATGCGCGGGACACAAACGGAGCAACTCCCACGCCCCATGCACCTAGCTTACACGGGGGTCCGGACCTGGGTACTTCTTCTTGCCCCAGAGGCACAAGGCTAATACCTGTGAGATGGAGAGCGCGGGGAGGGGGGGAGGGCAGGGTACCCCAGAGCTTTGACCACCAGGGTCTCCTCCACCTCAGATTGCTTAATGCAGGAAGAGTATTTTCCCTGCTGAAACCCCCTTCCTCCCTTCCTCCCTCCTTCCCTCCCTCTCTTCTTTCCTTTGTTTCCATCCCTCCACTTTCTTGTTCATCCATTCAACACATTTCCTTTTTTATCATGTTTATTTATTTATTATGAGAGAGAGAGATTGAGAGAGAGAGAGACAGAGAGAGAGAGAGAGAGCAAGCACAGTGGGGTGGAGCAGAAAGGGAGAGGAGGAGAGAGAATCCCAAGCAGGCTCCACACTATCAGCACAGAGCCCGATGCGGGGCTTGATCTCACGAACCATGAGATCATGATCTGAACCAAAATCAAGAGCCAGATGCTTAACTGAATAAGCCTCCCAGGGGCCCCTCAACACATTGTCATTAAGCACCTACTATGTGCCAAGGATTTTTTCCCCGGGCTCTGGAAACACAACAGGAAATGAGGTTGATAAGTCTCCATCTTCATCAAGTAAAGTCCTATTGTGTCCCTACACACACACACACACACACACACACACACACACACACACACACACACTTGGGACTATTGTAGGTATGATGGAAAGAGCTGGAACAGGGGACCAAACAGGGAGTGACTGCATGGCTGCTTTGGTCTGGGTGCTCCTGGAATGTGTCTGGGCCCCAGAAGCCACTATCTGCGGAGTCGTCACCAGCCTCATTGGAAGAGGGCACTAATTAGAACTAAAAGAAGAACCTGAATTAGAACACTTTCCCCAGAAAGCCTTATGCAGAGACTCCATTTCTGGCACATGAAGAAAACACTTCTTCATGCCTTGACCCTGGGTTCTGTGGATGGAAACTCAGTCAAGCAACAGCACCCTGCTTGGGCCCTGGCACGTGTGGACCCAGCTCCCCAAGGCCCGGGCTTGGCTGCCCCAAAGCACATCCCAGCTGAGTAGGGGCTGAGCCAACAGTGCAGGACAGTCTTCTCTACGTTGTGACCCTTCCCTCTTCCAGGGCTCCGCTGGACGAGACATAATCCAGTGATGCTTGGGGCCATCGGTCCGCACTCGCCACAAAAACAAGAAACAAATCTCTGGGCAGAGAGGGCGATGAACCGACAGACATACATTTGGAGCTTCCATTTGGAGTATGCACACCCACGCACATAGCGGAAAGAGGCAAATTTCACACTAGCTGGAGGAAAGCACGTCTTGCCTGGAAAGACATCAGGTGTGGAGGCCAATTTCAAATAAAGAAGAGCTCCTTGGTGAGTGGGGTGTGAGGTAGCCAGGATTAACATTCAACCTGGTGCATTAAGCAAGTGATATCGGTCTTTTGTGGCTTCTGGTTTTGTTCCAGGAATACCTTTATTTGAAGCCAGACTTGGTCTGCAGTGCATTGAAATCTCCATAAAGAGGACTCTCACCGCAAACAAGGTCATATACTTGAGAGAATCTAGCACAGGGCTCCGCTCGCAGCAGCCGGCATTAAGCAAATGTTATTTTTGCTTTACGGAACATCTTTAATACTTTTGTATAGAAACAACAGGATTCTCTGGGAGGAAAACAATTCTTAGATGCCATGCATTTATCCATCCACCAAGCATGGGATAGGCACCCAACAGGCACAGGAAACATAAGGAAGAACCGGAGGAGTGTGAAGTTTATAGAAGGACATCGTACAAGATGATGGGCTGGAAACACATCCAGAGTTTTATATGTGACAGGCATTTATTGACCAGTACCCACTCCCCCATCTTGACTGGGCAGTGCTGTAGGATTCATTTTAGACTAGGAAAATTTTACAGATAATCTAGTTCCCAAGCCTGAGGCCTGGAGAGATCATGTGGCCCTTTCAAGGCCATGCAGTGGCTGTACGTGTTGTCTGACGGGCTCACCCCATGCTCGTTAGCAACTGCAGCGGTAGAAATCACATTGGAGCCTGAAGTTTCTACAGGTGAGATCACGGACCAAGCTCTGTATCACTGATGGCTCTGCCAGATACACAATTGGGATTCAGTAGATTTATGTTGAATCAACAGAGGATTCTTTAGTTCGTCAACTACTTCCTGAGCACAATCTGGAGGAGTCGGATGTGGGATCGAAATGAAAAATCAAAGGTGCCTTCTGAGTCCTTATCTCTTATCCAACTGGGTTAGCGGGAGCCACTCTGAGCTCCTGAACTCCCTCCTGGTTTCCCTCCCCGGTCTGTTCCTCGGTCCCCTTTGTCAGCCCCCTCTCCTCAACAGCCCCTCGGATACAGATACTCCTCCAGGGCTCCATCCTCTGTGCTTTCCCTCCTCGATCGTTTGGCAATCTTGCATGCTCTCTTTATGACATGTGTGTGAATCTCATTGTCTGCTCCCATATTTTGCATGTGCTGAGGTCACGTAAGAAGCAAATGGCAGAGACAGGATTGGAATCCAGGCCTGACTGATTCTTAACTCCATGCCTCCTGCACCAAAAAGCTGAGATTTTATCACCCAGGCTTTGGAAGAACTAGTTGGAACATTATATTCCATAGATAACCTATTAATCAGAGGCTCCTATTATTTTGGGGACCAATAGATCGTTTCTGAAATTGCATAGAAGCATTGCCTTTCTCCACAGAGCTGATATATTAATGTGTTAGTACAGAAAACATTTGTATATAATTTAAAGAGTGTTCTGGATCCCCTGAAGCTCATTAATGACTCCCTCTGGGTCAGGGACCTCACATTTTAAGAACTATTTTTTAATGTTTATTATTTTTGAGAGAGAGAGAGAGAGTGAGGCTGGGGGAGGGGCAGAGAGAGAGGGAGACACAGAATCCAAAGCAGGCTCCAGGCTCTGAGCTGCCAGCATGGAGCCCGACATGGGGCTCGAACTCACAAACTGCGTAATCATGACTGAGCCGAAGTCTGACACTTAACTGACCGAGCACCCCCAGGCGCCCCAGAGGGGTCCTCAAATTTAAGAAACAATCCTGTACAGGCACAGAAAACATCTCTGAAGTACTTTAAATAAAACCATCTTTCTCCTCCACTCTGACTTGCCTCTAGTAAGCGAATGCAAACTGCATCACATCGTGGATTACTGTGGGATCAGCTTAAGTGCTTTCTACTGAACAACCCGACACCTGATTTTTATCACCATGGCCTATGTAGTACCAAAAAAAAAGTCGCTAGAATCTAAACGAATCAAAGATGCTGTGTGACAGGAAGATCTTATTTCCTTCATGCCCACTGCTCTTCCAGGTGTGACATTCCTGGATGAAAATAGAGAAACTTTGCTTCTGCTTCACCATGTCACGTGTCTGTTGATATCAGAAGGATCTGGCGGAGATGCTGTGACCATTAAATGAAGTACCAAGTAGAGAGTGCTCAGCGAGAGTCTGGTAGCAGAGATGGTGTTGAATGAATGTGAGTTATGGCCTAAAGGTCCCTGGAAAGCTGGCCACAGCCCACTTTCATAGCCTCCTGCCCTAATTCTCCTACCTACTCAACTTCTAGACAAGCCACACAGACTAAGGAGCACTTCCCATAGCTCTCAGACTTCTGGGCCTTCACCCACGCCATTCCTTCTTCCTATGATGCCCTTCCACCAACGTATCCATATGGAAAATTCCATCAAGATACAGCTTAAATGTTAAGCTTTCCACTACTCCATGTATACCCAAACTCTGGTTGGAATTCATTTTCCTTTCATTGCAGCCTATAACGCACTGTGCCTAAGCCTCCATCATGGCACATATGATACTCATGCTACAATTATTCATCTCTTTGCTCTGGTATGTGGGTTCCCGAGGACAGACTTATTTGTAATATCTGGATCCCTAGCAGACCCCAGAGGATGTCTATACACGCTCTGAAATGAACTCCACTCCACTAGCAAATCCTCTCAAGCTCTTTTCTAAGTCCCAGTGACTCTAGAAGCTTTAGTAGAGTTCAAGTATGTTCCAATTGACCCGATTTTAAAAGGCTCCTGCTTTTCAATCCTGTTCCTTACCACCCCAGCAGAAATAGTAATGCCTGCTGCTCGGTTATGGGACCAACCTGTAATTTAGGTCCATACAAAGCCATTGCCAAGGGAGAGAAACAGGTCTGCTCTTCAGAAAGAATGGCTGGCAACCATCAAGCCTCGGATGAACCCAGACCATGTGTCTTCCACCAGAAGTATACCTTGTGGACCCATCATCCAAGCTTAACCCAGCCGAGGACTGCATGAAAGAGAAACAGAAACACCAGGCTTGATGGTCCTGGAAGATTCAGTCTTTCCACATGAATATTCGACATGTTCTTGGTGGGGAAAGGACAGGAAAAATAGAGAGGACAGGAAGGTATCAACTCTGTTCAAATCACCAACCCACCAAAAAAAAGTGGACATGGTCACCTTTTCTTTTGTTTAATTAATAGGCCCCCTCAGGAAGCTAAAGAGGGAAGGTGTGAGAAGTACAGGGTTGTCGTGATTCTTCAGAAGGGGCTTTTATTGGTGAGCAGCACAAATGTATCGAGAAGTTTCAAAAAGAACCGGCGCTGGCAAACTGTGGGTGGAAAAGCCAAATGACAGAAAGTAGCAGGCTTCCCAAATGCAGACCAGAGTCAGCAAGTCTCCATGACTTGGTAACTGACTCCTGACTAGGTAGGGCTGCTAGAAGGGGGTAGAGAGACAGAAGCAAAGGCATGGATGAATTGGAGACACGCCATAGAAAGGAAGCTGGCTTCCATGTTGTTTTGAGTACAGTCTGGCCACGGGGAAAGCCATCACCAGCCCGGGAGAGGAACCAGGAAAATGCCCTCTCCAGTCTCTGGTGAGAATCTTGGTAAGACCCTGGAAATAGCTGTGGCCGAGAGCTTGCAGGCTCAGCACGGATCATGAGGGCAAGAGCGTGTGTGAGAAACGTTCAAGGATTATTCTGAGGTTATAAAAGGGTTGTTTAGTTTTTGCACAAGGTAGGACTGCAGAGCGATGGTTGAGAGAAGCAGTAAGGTTGGAAGTTTCAGAAGATCCCTAACCTAAGGGGAAAAACGATATTTAGAGGGTAAAAATCAATCAACAGAAGCAATATAGTTTAAGGGCCTATTGTATATCTCTGTCTTACTTAGATCTACTTTCCCTAAAGAAGGGATTTTGAGGGGGCGGGTGGGTAACAATGACATATATATAGTGTGTGTTACAGTGGGAAATGCAGACAGCTAGCTCAGTACCAGGCGGCGGATCGGCTCCGTCCCTCACTGGCTGAGTTTGGGCCTCTCCACCACAAAAGACAGACTTGGGGTAGATGATCTCTAAAGCCTCTTGGAAGGGCTCACATCCTGTGATTGATTTACCATGCGACTTTTCATTGTGATGCGGGGCCCTTTCCCTACGGAGTGCACACAGATTTTGACTGCTCTCCAGCGGTTCCCCAACCACTCACCTGAGATCCCAGGACCACAGCTGGCCTTGGGAAGCACTTTCCAAACAGAGGTCATTGGTACCCCAGCCAGTACTCCATGCAGAGCTGTTCTAACTGCAGCCTGTTGACAGACTGGCCTGATGATGCTCCTTACACGCAGGGACGCGAGTGGCCTCACATATCAGATCAGCTCAACGATAGTAAAATCACCAATCCTCCCAGTGGTATTTCTTAGATGAATTACCAACAGGCTTAATACAATGGGTAGGATGGCACTGTAGTCACATGCTCTGCCTGCAACTATGCACTTATAAAGGGGAGACTCCCCTGGGCGCCTGGGCGGCTCTGTCGGTGAAGCATCTGACTTTGGCTCAGGTCATGATCTCACGGTTCCCGAGTTTGAGCCCCGCATCGGGCTCTGTACTGACAGCTCCAAGCCTGGAGCCTGCTTCGGATTCTATGTCCCTCTCTCTCTCTCTGTCTCTCCTCTGCTCGTGCTCTGTCTCTCTTTCTCTCAAATAAACATTTAAAAAATAAAAATAAATAAAGGGGAGACTCCCCAAATCTGGGGGTGGCACGCCCTTGTCCCCATCTCTGTTCTTTCGTCCACTTGCCCTGCCCCCAAGGCCTTTTATCTGCCCTTCTCTCCTCCCTGCCCCCCTCCTCATGTTCCATGGACACCCCAAGCTTGTGGGTCATTCTCACCGGTTGAATTTCTTTGGAACTGAAGAAATTCAGCTTTAGAGTTGTGTAAAGGGTTATGCTGGGGAATTTTTATTTTAAGGGATACAAAAAGCAAAAGAAACACTCGAGTCGCAAAACATTCACATTAGAAGTCACAGCACCTTGGCTCCTTATATCACAGAAACCCAGAGGGGAGGTCACTTGGCCAAAGTCAGCCAGCCCCAAAGCAGAGCTCAGGGCTCCAGATTCCCAGCAAAGGGTGCATTTCTGTTCCACTGCTCTGCTCGGCAACGAATGACTGAATTCTAGGATGCTCGGCTCCCCACCAAGAACGCACGCTTCAGAGCAAAGGTGCCAGAAGGAAACATTAAACAGACACCAAACTCCCCCCTGTTATATACTGGAAAGCACGACTCTAGGATATTTTTAGTGAGTGAATGTGGTCAAACTCAGGGACGAAATGAAGCTCAGCTTGAAATCATGAAGCTTAACTTAATACACCCCACCTTGTTTTTGGCATCGCGGTTCACTCTGTTCCCCCTTTTTTGGTACTTTGCAGTTTATATAATTATAAGACTGGAAATCTATCATACCAGCTGGGCAAGGTACACTATAAATGTGCTGGAATAAAATATCGACAGAGATTTAATTATCACGCTGCTCATGCTTTTTAAATAACAGCATGTCAGCACTTCCATAAGCCGATTTGCATTACGTTAAAATTAATGGACTGTAAGCCCTGCTCCTGGTAAAACAGGACCATACCCTCCCCGTCCTTCTCTCCCACCTAAATTCCTGTCTGAGACCAGCTGCTTTCCTAGCAGATCCCCTAGACGGGTGGGCACCGAACCTCCCCTCAAGTACGAAGCACCTGCTGCCTCTAAGAGTAAGGACCCCCCTCCTATTCCAGACACAGCCACGGCCTCGTACTGTTTCTCCAAAAGCACGTGAAAGCACAACAAAATGGAAAGCTGACCGCGTGACTCATCTCTGAGCAATCCTTTCTCCACAGCAGTTATTGACCAGGGCTGGCTGTGGCCCACTTTCACCCGTGAGAGTGCCGTCATGTGAAGAGAAGATGCCCCCTCCCAGAGATGAGCAGCTCAGAGAACATACAGGACTGCGAGGCCAATGGCCTGCGCTCCGGGGCTGGGGTCGCTGCAGGTGCTTGGTGGGCAGGGAAGCGGTGACAGAAGTTAGTGGCCGTGTCTTCAAGGAGTTTGTCAACAGAGGGAGGTGGGGAGACGGAACGGCATGTGGAGAAGTGAGCAAGTTCAAGTCTCCAGTCTTTTCCAGGGAGCGGACATGTGCACATTTGAATGAAGAGGGAGAGAACTGAGCAAGGGGTGGAGGTTAATACATAAGAGAGAACCAGTTAAGAAAGGGGCACATTTTCGGGTGCTTTGCTGGCCTGAGCACCTCTACATCCAGTTTATCCTGTGGACACCCTGTACCTAATTTAATCCCCATATGTCAGAGTCGCCTCACTTTAAATTAGAATGCCAAACTTCAGAGAGGTAAAATATTTTGGTCTATGATCTTACTGCTAAGAAGCACCGACCTGGGATCTGAACCCAGGTTAGCCTGACTCTCATGTCCCGGTTTCCCTACCGTTCTGTTCCAGAAAGCCCTGGGGGACGGGATAGACTTGAGCTCACAGATAGAAAGGATGATCTAGAAAAAGAGTATTTATGTCTCAAATCCAGAATGGGCAGATATAGAAACTACAGTACAAGATCTGACTGTAAAGGAAAGTAAATTTCATGGCTAAAACATGAAGCCCTACTTATCCATACTAGAGCGCTGCCCCCTGTGGAAGGCCTTACCTCTGGACAATGGGCACTCACTGCAAAGATGCTGTTGCCACTCAAAACGTTCACATGACTCTTTGTTAAAATGGAGTTTTGGAATACATGGCACATTCCTTGAAATGGCTTGGTGGCAAAGTTGTTCATCCTTTGGGACCAAATCGGGAGCAAAATATTATAGTGAGAAGGGCAGATTTTACTTAAAGGCCATTGAGATTAGGTGTAATTACAAAATAGAGAAACTTTATCTTCTATAGTTCCGCCTAGCTCTGCTCTCAAGCAAGAGCTAAGCTCCAAGCTGTTTTCTGGAGTGGGGCACTCAGTGGAGCATAGTCTCTCAAAGTATCTCTGTTGAAAGACAGAAGCCTCAAGATTTGGTGAGCAGATGTTCCGAGGGAAGGCAAAGGGAAAAGAGAGGAGGGCGTCGACATTCTGAGATGTAGCATCTCAGACATCCAGGACTTGTTGATGTGGTCCTCAGACCAGCCACATCAGCACCTACGGGAGCTCATTAAAATGCAGTCTCTCAGGTCCACGCCAGGCCCACTGAGTCAGAATGTCTGCATTTTTATACCATAAAATGTAGTTCTGCTGCCTGTTAAGATTTCATAAGCACAGGCCTTGAGAAGAAAGCCCTGTGACAAGGGTTAGGTATTGAGGAACTGGAAAGACAAGCTGGAATCAAGATGCCCAGGAATGCCCGAAGAAGCAAGCTTTTTGAAAGCTCAGGTAAGCAGGTGTTGGAGGACTCTCATTTTAATTTCATTACTTTTATTTTTATTTATTTATTTATTTTTTACAAATAGTTTATTGTCAAGTTGGTTTCCATATAACACCCAGTGCTCATCCAAACAAGTGCCCTCCTCCATGCCCATCACCCCCCTCCCCCTCCCCCCACCCCCATCAGCCCTCAGTTTGTTCTCAGCATTCAAGAGTCTCTCATGGTTTGCCTCCCTCCCTTTCCCCCACTATTTCCTCCCTTCTCCCCCACAGTCCTCCGTTAAGTTCCTCCTAATCCTCCTATACGTGCAAACATATGGTATTTATCCTTCTCTGCAAAAATATGGAACGCTTCACGAATTTGCATGTCATCCTTGTACAGGGGCCATGCTAATCTTCTCTGTATCGTTCTGATTTTAGTATATGTGCTGCCGATGTGAGCACAGGACTCTCATTTTATAAATACTGCAATGATGAGTCCAAGAATGTCCATGAGATTCTCAGTGTTAATATTCTGTTGCATTTGCAGACCAGGTATCCTAGATGGTCTGGGGCAATGAGGATGGACCGATGGGGGTTGTAGATCAGTACTAAGGGGTGAGATTAGTGAAATCAAGTTACTGCCATGTGGGTATGAAGGCAACCTAGTTAGTGTAAAGGACTGTCAAGTGTTTTGATGGCCCAGCTGATCATCTGAATGAAAACTTTGGCTGAAGTCAGGATGAGGGGCGATCAGGGAAGGATCAATGTCAAATTAGGAGAGGAAAAGAGTGGGTTTACACGGTATATGCCAGACCAACAGAACTGTGATAATGAAAATGTTCCATACCTACACTACCAAATATGGTAGCCACCAGCCACATGTAGCTACTGAACCCTTAAAATATAGCTAGCACAACTGAGTCACTGAATTTTAAATTTTTTTTAATTTTCATTAATTTAAGCTGAAAGAGCCACACGTGACTATTGGCTACCATACTGACTAGCCAGGTATATATAATCACCACGGATAAGAAACCAGCCCTTGTGCCTGCCTCAGGCCCAAGGAGGACCAGCAGGATCCCATTCAGGGAAGCTTCACTGATAGGACCCTAAAGAACCAGGGAAGGTAATGAGAAAGGTTTGAATGAGTACACGCAGACATATAAAAAATTGACATCATGATCAAGTCAAACTCTTTGACTTTATGAGTGTGTATTCAGGGGGCCAAGCAAGATGCCCATCTGGTGGGGGTCTGGAGTAAGGTGCCAGAGCCCGAGGGGAAGGAAGATGGCATTCACATGGGAGGGTGATCTGGCATTGAATGGACATTCACACAGAGCAGGGGTAATGGTGGCAATGGGAAACTGATTACACTCAGGGTGACTGAGCAAATAAATCAATAAATAAAGAATAATTGGAGCTAGATTTCTCATCTTCAAGGAAGAGAGGTACAAATATGGAAAGAGCATAAAATGAACTTTGTTTCATTGGACTGCCACTTGAGTTTGAGTGTGAACGCATAATTTTCATTATTTATAGACATATACAAAAGTGAATATAGATGGAAATATGTGGTAAAATTACCTAGCTCTGTGGACTGCGAGGGCCTGGGAGCAGCAACATCCCAAGAGCAACAAGCACACCTATTTTCCAGACTGTGGCTTCTAAATACCATTCTCCACTACAATGAACAAGGTTTCCTTGGAAAAATGACTGATTCCAGGGTTGGGACTCAAAAATGTACAATATAAGCTTGTATAAAATGTATAATATGTTTTGTGCCAGAAAGTTGAGGAAGCACTTCTAGAATGAGGGAGACACATCAAAAAACAATAGGAGCCAGGCTCACAGGACTACACATATGCAAACCGGGACAATTTGAGCCCCCAAATAAGGAACGATAGTAACACATCATAACCTGCTTGAGTAAAAGGGAAATCCATGTGTCCATACTAATATCAGTAAATATCTGATTGAATAAGGGAAAAACTGGACATCATGTGCCACCTGTTTGAATACAATAAGAACACACCAATCCTTCTGTGATTTTCCTGCCAATGAAGCATAACCTGAATGTATCATAGGGAAACATCGGATGGACCCAAACTGAGGGCCATTCTACATCATGAAGGGCCTGCATGCTTCAAATTATGTCAAGGTCATGAAAGTCACGAGAAAAGTCTGAGAAATTGTTCCGGATTAAAGAAGACCAAAGGCATTCATTCACAAAGATACCACGTGATTCTGAATTAGATACTTCTACGATAAAAACATTCTTGGGACAATTGGTAGAAACCTGAATGATGTCTGACATACCTATGGGGCCAATGCACTGTAAGGGAAAATCTTTGGAGAGGTCTCAGAAAGATGTTCTTCTCTGGCAAAAAGAGAACAGTATGTGGGAATCTCTTCCCTTCCACCTGACATGGACATGTGTATGCCAAGCCTGCTGTCCATGGATGTGGCAACCCTTTTGCCCACAGGGAAATGGCCCTAAAAACTCAGAGAAGCCAGGCTGACATTGTTGAGCTACTAAATTAACAAGCCAACAAACTGGCTACCTCCAGATTTCTTGTTATGGGTGATTTACTACCAAATCCAAACTGTTGAAGTTAAAAAGAAAATTCTGCCAGTAGGCAGCACTGGTTCTTCTGTCTGCAGAAAGGGGCCAAATAGTTTAATGCTTTCTCCTCCTATAGGCTGCTGTCCACCCCAGCCAATGGCTCCTTCCTTTATTTCAGCTTCCCATCCCCCACCTCCAGTCACTCAAGACTGGAGTTGCTGACTGACACTTGAAATGCCCTTCTGACTGGCAGATTCCTAGGGTACAACTCCTCCTTATTTGACATCAGTCCCTCCCTTCACCCTCCCCCCCCCACACACCACAACTACGTACTAAAACAGAACAAAAGTGTATCTTACCAGAACAAGAAATCACATATATAATTATAGCTTGTCACAGATCCTGTGTAGACTGCAAAAAAGTCAATGATAAAGATGAAGAAAGTAGTTTTCTTTTGGACTTTAAGTCTCATGCTCTCTCCTCAGAATATTTCGCCTAGTGTGTAACCTGCATCCTCTTCTCACATTTCTACCTCACAACTGCATACATACTCAGAATCACTTCCCTGCCTTCACACCGAAAGGGGATCCCCCACCTCATCCACTCTCGAAGACTGGGCCTGAGAGATCGATGTTGATACCACACCAACTTCAAAACCCTTCCCACAGCTCTGAACATGCTGGTAATCTTCAATTTGTTGGGTACATCTCATGCATAGGAACGGACCTATGGATGCAAGCATGGGAAATCCTCTTGACTGCTCACGATACAAGCTGGCATTTCCACAGCTTTTTTCTGATTATAAAATCATCAGAAACTTTCATTCAATTTACTATTTTTTCCTAAATTATCACGTCTGGCAAGAAACAACCAAAGATAATCTAGGTGTCAGGAAGGGCACAGAGGATTGTTTTGAGCGGACTCCCAGCTCGTACCCTGCCTGTGTGCCCTGGGAGGCAGCTCGCATGTTTCTGGGGAAGCTGCCAACCCTTCCCATAAGGCGGGCACAGAGGGGTGAATGCTGCCCCCTTCTCCGAAAACACATGGAAGCCCTAACTCTGGAAACTATGAATGTGATCTTTTCTGGAAAAAGGCGTAAACCTAACTCCAGTGATATGTGTCCTTTTAAGAGAGAGGCAGACGGAGATTCGAGTCACAGAGACATACAGAGACTATATGAAGACAGGGACAGAGAGTAATGTGTTCACAAGCCAAGGAAAGCCACCAGAAGCTGGGAGAGAGGCATGGGGTGATTCTTCCCCGAGCCTTCAGAACCAACCCTGCTGATGTCTTGATTTCAGGCTTCCGCTCTATGACGTGGCAAGAGAATAGACCATGGGTGTCTTAATGTTTAAGCCACCAAATTTGTGGCCATTTGTTAAGCAACCCTAGGGAACTAATATGGCGGGTAAGGCAGTTCATTTAGGGGCGGGCTCTGTCCGGAGAGGAAATCGTTTTCTGTCTCAGTTATCATAACATCAGACCAGTAGGCACAAAGTCTCTGGCTACTTCCCTTCAGTCCCTTTCATAGGCACAACTGGAAACTAAGAGAAGAGATGGAGAGCCCTCAAACAAACGGGGACCTCAAACACCTTCTGAGAGCGTCTGACACCAAAGGCACCAGAAGGGAATTCGGCATGAGGAGGGGCACCCCTGCCGGGTGTCCTGGATCGGTGGCCTGGGCTGCGTTGGGCTTTGCGTATGGCCAAGGCTTGGCTCTTCTGCCCCCCACACAGCACTCCTGTTTTGAGAACAAAAGACAAGTATGTGGGAATCAGCCAAAGCTCCGTCAACCGTGCTGTGTCCGAGGGCCACTCTTCAGTGTGGGGTCTACCCCTGTGGGAGCGCCCAGCACAAGGGCACAGGGAGACAGACGTGGGCAGGTAGGTGAGAAATCTAGAGATGCAGATACCAGGTCAATGGGAGGGCAAAGAAGGGAAAGACCGATGTGACGACACTGCGCCTCTGTGGTCTCCTCTTTCCTGTTCCCTGGTGTCCTCAGACTCGAGGTTCTCTACAGGGTCTATAGGGGGGAGGGCTGTACCCTCATGCCTGGGACAGCACCCGCTTCTTTATTCACTTCACATGTACACCATGGATACTTTTCACCTCCACAACAGCCTCTACAACACCACCAGCCTCTCCCTGCCAGCTTCCCAGTGCACACTTTAAAATCTCATCAGCTACGTTACTTTTAAACTCCAGAAAGAAAATGGAATTCAGTAGATGTTATTAAAGAACATCTACTGACCCATTTTTACAAAAAAACAAAACAAAAAACTCCTAAAAGCACTTTAGTCAATCAATCAATTGATATGTTAGTTTCTCCATCTGGACATCCAACCACCAACCCACTCATCCATCCTTCTGTGTGTGTGTGTGTGTGTGTGTGTGTGTGTGTGCACGCGTGCGCGCACGTACGTGTGTGTCTGTATAAAATACATGCATCCAAAATGTCTGGAATTATGTTCACCTGCTGTTAACAAGAATTAGCTCTCTGTGGTGTGATTTGGAATAATTTTTTTACTCTCTTCTTGGCTCTCATCTGAATTATTTGAATTCTTTACTTTGGACACACGTTACTTTTAGAAAAAAATTAAGGCACTACAGTCATTATTCTAAAAGAAATATTAAAAGGGCTATAAGTGGAAATAGAAAGAAAGGAGAAGGAGAAGAAAAAGGAGACGTGGGGAAATGGAAGGGGAGGGGACCGGAAGGGAGGGAAGTGGCAGAGACGGAAAGCTGGGTGAAGCCATTATCTGTATGCCCACTTTAGAAACCCTAAGGCCCAGAGTAGGGCCTCCCATCCTGTTCTTACAAGTGACCCCCACAGAGAGCTAATGGAAGAGTCTATAGAGACTCAGTAGGGCCCAAACACCAACCACCTCCCCTACAAAAGAAAGCCTGGCAGCCATGGCCAAGGGCCATCCAAAGGGTGACACCCTGGTAGGCTCCCAATGCTGTGGAACGGACCCACATCCTGGTTCCTCTAGCTCACTCTCTTGAGGATTTGATCTGAGAGGCCAGAAACTTTCAGCTACAGAGTGGATGATATTGTAGCCTCTCTGGTTCAAGCTCCCATTCAGAGTTCCAGGACCACCACCACATCTTGGACTTCAAAGTGACCTTCAACAAGTCACTATATCTCTCTGAGCCTCAGGTTCCTCATCTAGGAAATGGGGACATGAGACCCACTCTGGCAAGGTGCTGAGCCCAAGTGTACAGGACACAGGCAGGCCCCACGGCTCTTCCTCGGCAAGCACACAGCCCAGTAAGAGACCCACAATGCAAAGCAAATCAGCACAGATCTACTGATCCTGTGGTAAGCTGCAAAGATAATGGAGCCTGAAAATTCAGATCAGCAGCATAATAGTTAAGACCTATCAGGGCATCTGGCTGGCTCAGTTGGTTAAGCGTCCAACTTCGGCTCAGGTCATGATCTCACAGTCTGTTGAGCTCGAGCCCCACATCGGATTCTGTGCTGACAGCTCAGAGCCCAGAGCCTGCTTTGGATTCTGTGTCTCCCTCTCCCTCCGCCCTTCCCCAACTTGTGCTTTGTCTCTCTCTGTCTCTCAAAAATAAAAACATTAAAAAAGTTTTTGAAAAAAGAAAAAACCATAACTAAGACCTATTGAGCAATGTGTTTCACACTTCTTTATCATTTAATCCTCATAACGGCCCTAAGAGGTGGGCACTTCAATTACTCCCCTTTTATAAATTAGGAAACTGAGGCACAGGAGGTTAAGAACTTGGCCTCCGTCACAAAGCTGGCAGATGGTAGCATTTTATTTTAATTCAGTCAGTCCATCCCCTAAACACTATGGCCTATGCTTACTCTAACAAATAACCTGTGGCTTTCATTTTCGGCGAGGTTACATCTCTAGATAGGAACGAGGCATGCAAACATACATAAAAGAATGCACTGTCATCGGTTTAAGAAGACACGTGTGCAAAGCACAGAGGTAACTGGAGGCTAATAACCAAATACCCGAGAGGGTCGGGGAAGATTTCCTCGAGAGGGATGAAACTCAATCTTGGTTTTGAAGGATGAAGGGGAGTTTTTCTGAGTTAAAAAAAATACATCAAAGGGAGGCCCAGACAGAAGCAGTAGTTTGGGTAGGCAGAGGAGAAAAGAAAGAAGGAAGGAAGGAAGGAAGGAAGGAAGGAAGGAAGGAAGGAAGGAAGAGGAAAGAAAAGAAAGGAAAGGAAAGGAAAAGAAAAAAAAGCAAAGCAAAGCAAAGCAAAGAAAGCAGCACGGAACATCGAAAACGTTTAATGGAGATCAAATCAAACACTAAGAGCACTAATGCGCTGTGCAGAGGAGCACACAGCACCCAGAGGCAGTGACACCTGGGGCCGGAGACCAGGCTGACCAGAAGATGCAGGGCAAGGGCCGGACAGGACGGCCCGAGAAGGCGTGAGACGCAGAGGGGCCAGCAGCTGGAGGAAGATGCAGTGGGGCCGCCCTGACAGGGACTCAGTGCTCAACCTGCGTGCGCTGGCCGTCCGGGCTCCAGTGGCTTCTCCCTAGAGGAACAGAGGACAGAGGCCCCTAGGACAGATGGCCTTTTACTGAGAGCCCAGAACCATGACCTGGGTTTCCAGAGGCCGGCCCCAGCTCTGGCCTCACCGCACTGGAGACCTTGGTCTTTGCCAGGCCCACGCTGGTGGCTTGAGTTGGAGGGTTTTTCCTATTTTGTCCCATCTCCCCCTTTCTCTTACCTCCCACCAAGTGTTTGGCACCTCAAGAGGCTGCTTATGGGCGCCTTGCCTTCCAACAACCCCAGTTTCCGGTGACAGATTAACCAAAGCCAAACAACAGAACTTGCCCCCAGAACAGAAAAAAAAAAAACGAAACCCCGGCCCTGCCTTGCTGCCTTTGGAAGTCCTCCGTCAGCTGCCTCCTGACCTCCCTGCCTCTCACCAAAGACACCAAAAAAGGAGAAATCAGAGATGAAGGAAGCTCGCATATTCATTTATAACAGTTCACATACTCTCCGCATTACCTCACAGCCCGATCCTAGGTTCCACACGTGAGTACAAACCTCATCTCTGAGGCCGGTTCAGACTCGGCTCCAAACAGAAGGGCAACACGTAAGGAAGACTGCTTTCGAGGACCCCGGAGGCTCAGAGCAGGGGGCGCCTGGGCCGTCACCTAAGGAGCCACCTGTTTCCGGGGCCCCCCAGCCCTGCAGGATTGGCTCTGGGTCATTCAGCTCATGAGGGAGACTCTAGAAGTCAAAGCTCACACTTTGGACTCTTCAAGGTTAACAACCATACTTTGAACCCCATTCTTAGGGAAATAAGATGTCGGGATTTGAGGGTGGGGGTTGAGGGAGTTTAACAACAGCACAAGCAAGGAAAATACGAGCAGAGCCTTGGCCAGGACCCCTGGGTGTTTTACACACATAGTTGTCTTCATCCTCAGAGTTCTTCAAGGAGATTATCCGTACCACCACTTTCTTTATCCAGGGAGGGAGCGGAGGTCAAGAAAGGCTCAGAGACTTGACCACAGTGAATCGGTGAATGAGAGGCCAGGTCAGAAGTCAGTCACGGCCCACACTCAAATGAGTCATTCTGCCTACATGACATCGCATTCAGGAATCCCTTGAGTAACTGTCACCTCTTCCAGGGAGGCCTATGGGGTTTGTCAACCCTCTCAAGGGCTTATCTATGGTAAGACTTGCAGGTGGAGCGCGCCTGCCAGGGCAGAATGTCAGAGGGCTCTCTCACCCCGGCCCTGGCTCGGAAGCCTTTGAGTTATTAATCAGGTCAGACCAGTTTCTCCAGTTCCCGGCTAGGACAACTTTTTACGTGTTAACTAGTTGATTCTTGTAGGGTTTAGCTCACAAGGCAAGTATTTGTGGCTTTTCTCCTGGGGCAACACGCTGAACAAATAGGGCAGGCTTCCTCCCAGGAACCCTGGCTCCCTCGCTGCCGGTCCACCAAGGGCCATGCGGCCCAGCTCTCCTCGGGTCTCACTGGGCTCTAGTGTAGCTGCTGGTCCCCCCAGGGCCTCCCTGCTGGGGCCACTGTTGATTCCACCTCTAGCCACCAAGGCTGGGGACAGTTCTCTCTTGGGCTGGGGACAGCCACTCCCCCCCCCCTTTTTTTTTTTAAGCGGTTCTCAGGGATGCAGCTAGAGAAGCATTATAGTGTGCGATCAAGCCACATCCGTATCCATAGATGTCCTTTGACAGGCCCGGGACTAAGGTGGTGGCGACAGCCCTTCTTCCTCTCCTCGGCTGCCACCCCGCCATCACAGACACGTGTGTGGCCCCCACGCTCTTAGGTCTGAAGGGCTGGGCCCCCAGGCAAATGAAGCCCTTGCAAATAACGCCATAGACAGTGTGCCCTCTGTCTCCCCAGCACACAGGCTTAGCCTTGACCGAAGCCCCCTCGAGCTGACTTCAATAGGCAGCATTTCTCCCTGATGAAAGTACGAAAGTGTCACCCATTTTGACGGGTCTGTATGCCATTCCTAGAATTTCACTTACTTCCTAGAGAAAAATTAGATTGGGCTCAAAATGCATCTGCTGCTTCAGAGACCGAATCTGAAGTACCAAACAAGAGGAAATAAGTTATGAATTAGAAAGATGTTTTGAGGCACAGAAATGACGAATGACAGGCTGGGGTTTTAAATCATGTCTTACAGAAATGTAATATTTTTATGCCTTTTAAAACTGTCTGATTCCACGAGAGCTATTGTTTCTTTGCATATGTGGTACTTCGGAACAAGCTGAGACACGGTGAAATGTGGAAGGTCATTAATGACCAGGGGTAACACCAACTGTACTTGAGATTGATCTTCAGCTTTAAGCAAAACAATCACACCCAAATGACTGCTTTAATTTTTTCCTTAAATGTTAAAAGGACAAAAGTCATTGCTATAAATATTGCCCGTCAGAAATTTTAACTTTTCAGCGACTGGAGTTTGAATTTTCTCTTATGTTCAAATAGAAACTGAACTTCAGATTTAACAAAAGAAAAGTATTAATGTATTGATCATTACATTATTACACTGATGTATTAATACATTAATGTATTAATCATTGATCATACCACTTTTTTCCAGGTATCATTTAGGCTCTCACCACGCAGGTTGGAAATTTTATTTTTATATCAAAAGTTGAAAAGCAATTGCCCTAAATCACTGAACTGATTACATAAGTTCTAGAAGCTTGTGCATTCGTGGGGGAGTGTATGCATGCCTCACACGTGTTGGAAATATGGCAGCCACGGCTTTCTTCCTCCGTCCTAACGGATTACAATGGAAAGGCCATCCACTGAGGTGATATCACCCCACTTTGAGAACTTTTTTTTTCTTTTTATCGATTGTGCTTTGTTACAGCCCAGCTACTTCGTTCGGCTTTGCACACCGTTCTCTGCAACCCAACCCCCATGCCCTTCTAGAAGAAGGGTGACCTCAAGTGGGAAACAATCCCCAGCATCTTCTTAGGGCTTTGATTTTGTGGGTTTATTTTACACATCCTAATTCTGCAGGAAACTCCCTGCAGATGTGGAGAAGCCCTCGATCACTGACCTCTTGTTAAAAGACAAACAGCCAGAAACCAGAAACATGACCGGGAAGATAAACAGCTGTGCAGGTCTCAGCTGCTTGCCAGAATGGCAACATCTTCAGAAACGAGCCTCATGTTCATTTTTACCAAGGCTGGGCCTTCAAGTTCCTTTGTTCAGTGAGAGACAGCAAAAGCACAGCACACATACCTTCCACCCCTTACCCACACCCGTGACAGACATCACTAATCAATTACTGTAGCCTGTCCTTTTCCTCTGAGCCTGAAGTCCCAGAATTCTTCTCAAAGAGGAGTCCAGCCAGACTCCACAGCACCAGATGAAATCTATTTGCCATCCTGGGAGTCTAGGTGCTAAAGGATGAGGATTATACAAAAATCCTCATGGGGTAAGAGGAAGGGGATACTTTATTCAAGTCCTAAACAGAGTAGGAAGTGCTGTTTCATTGAAGCACCATATCTAAACCCAAAACCCTTGATTTAAGCAAAGAACCATCAATTAAAAGAAGATGCTGGTGCTGGTGACTATTTGCATTAACTGGATGTGAGCTCTGTACCAGGCACTGCGCCAAGCACCTCTCCTGTATTGTCTCATTTAATTAATCAAAGATGACTCTGATGTTAACATGACCCAGGATCCAAGGCTCATTTCTCAGATCCAACATGTTTCACAGATGAATGTAGCAACCGTCACAGGACAGCTGTGTGCCAAGAGTGCTCTCACCCTCCCAGGACCTGAGCTCCATTAATTCTGCTCAAGAAGGAGGGCCTTCCTGAAATCCAGTGCAACTCTGACCCATCTGCTCCAGTCTGTCACTTAGCCACATTCTATTTCTCAAAGTGCAGCTTCAAAAAGCAGCAGGCTCCATTACATAGTCACACTTTGCCCCAGATGGACAGTGCAGCTTTCAAGAAGAATATATACAGTTTCTGTCTTCCATCTACCATATCTGCCGGCATTTCTGAGAGCTCTAAGGGCCACAGATCTATCTAGCTGTAGATCCAGATGATGCCAAGGGCTTCATCTCAGAGAACTGGAGAGAGAAGGAAGCTATGGTCTTTCTTCTCCCTGGCCTGGGTCAGAATTCTTTACCCCCATGGGCCAGCATTCGGCCGTAGACGTGGCCAATGCCAACTCCAGCCCTCGGGGATTCTCCTGGGTACCAGCCTTGCACCAGCTGCCCTCAGAGCTGGGGAGCGAGAAAATAACAAGAATGATGATGAAAATAATAAAAATGAGAGTTACCAATTTTACTGGGTGCTTAGTAAGTGCCCAGGAAATGTGCCAAATGCTTCACATACGCTCTCATGCTTAATCCCCAAACTCTTCTATGACCTGTTAATTCAGAAAGGCTGTTGCTGATTATCTCTTGGAGGAAGGGTTCTAGGGAGACCATGTGTTGGTTTTAAAACCGGGATTCTGGCAACATCCTTTAACTGTGTTTCCCCATTTGCAAGGAGCGAATTCCCCTTGTTTGTCCATAGTACTATTCTTCCATAATGTGAATTCTAAATCTTAAAAAACTGTCTTTCTTTAAATGCTTTCATCCACTGAATTCACAAGGACAACAGCGGGCTGGGAGGTTATGAGCTTCTTGAGGGCAGAGGTTGTGTCTTACTCATCCCTGAGTTCTACATACTTGGCATAAAAGAGCAGAGAAATGTTAGTTGAGGATAAAGGATCAGAGGGTGGGAGGGGAAGGAACGCAGAAGCCACAACGTTCTGTAGTAGTGTCTTGCCAGCTAAAGTCCACGCTTTTTCAACAAGCATCTACTAAGCCTAACGAGAAAGAAAGGCTTGTGTCTGCTTTGGTACCGCCTTAAAAATTGGGGGTTTGATGCAAACACTACCTCTATGGAGAGGGAAACAGCACTGAGTAAAGATTGAACCAAAGACTTACTAAGTGTCCTCCAGACCAGCTGCAATACCTAGCACCCTGGGTCTGGCTAATTCTTGGGAAAGTTAGAAGTACCCACACCGATGCCATGGGAATGTCCCCTGGTACCACTGCCCTTCTGCATAGTACCAGTTGCCAGCCACTCAAACCCACACTCTTCCTGCCCAGAACTGTAGATGCCAGAATGACAAGGCTCCTGGCCAAGAAAAAGACAAAGGCTCGGCCTAATGAGAGCATGTGGAGGGTGAGAAACTCAAGCTGAGAGGCCCCCACTTCAGAAATGGGAAGCTGATACGGGCAGCTGTTTGGAATCCTGGTGGGCAATCTCCCAAGCCCATGACACATTAAAGGTCTCAAGCAACGGGACTTCAGGTTGGCTGGGACCCACCCCCCAGAAACCATACCTGAGAGTTGAGCCTACGCACACTCCTCCCGACGCCCTGTAAGCCTAGAGATCCCCGAGGAAGGGGGCCCACACTCCCGGTCTGACCTGTAAGAGGTCGGGATAACCTCACATCCCATCCTGCTTCTTCAGGCAGGAAGCACGACCCACAGGAGCTCCCTCCACCATGACCTTGCAGCCAGCCAAGAGGGGCGATGTCCTTCTCGCCCTGGCATCCCAGGCTCCGCCGGAGGAACACTACTGTTAGGGTGACATAACAGTGAGGTGGGAGGGGACACTCGAGTGGAATCTGGGAGAGCTAGACTGGACCCCAAGCTAACAGTTTTAGTCAATGGATTCACCACTGCAGCATTTAGCGGGAGTCTCCTGTGGACCCGGCAAGTTCCAGGTACTGCTGACACGGCACAGACAAAACAGACAGCTGTCATCAGGGGTAACGATCCCCTACCTTAACCTCGTGATGGCCACTGGGTTGTGCAAAATGTTAACATCACGAGACTTGAACTTGGTTACAAATCCCAGGCATAGTGCATTCTAACTGCGTGACCTTGGGTGCCCAACTTCCCTGGGCTGGTGAGGAGGATTAAATTAGGGAGCCATTTGGAGGCTCAGGGCTAGACCCTGAACAGGGTCCAGGCCTCCGGACCTGGGGTTCCTCCTGCTATATCCACAGTCAAGAGTTTCCATCCATGCATGCACCCATGCACACGTACACATCATCCTTAAAATAAGACCTGACGTCCTCTACATATTTGATCTTGCTCGGATCCTCATGGCCACCTGCAGTGTAGACATTCGTGGCACCCGTGAAAATGACTGTCATGTGCAGACCGCCCACTCCAGGAGGCATTAGCAGACTAAAGGCCCCAGCTGCTGGGCGCTGAAATCCATCACTGAAGCAAGCACTGGCACTTTGCTGAGCTTCCCAGGGGCAATAGCTGAGCCAGGTGGGGGCAGAGGTGGGGGCAGGGGGGTGGGTACTGAGACAAATCTGTTCCCAGGAGACACAGATGCCTCTGACCACGGACTCTGACTCCAGGGCTCCCCCATACGTCCTAGTTGAACACTTCTTGGAAATCCAGGAACCCCCCGCCGCCCCCACCCAGCTTTCCCTCCTTTCCTCTTTCAATCAAGAACAGACCTGCACTGCTGTCTGACCATTCTCTTAGCCTGTCTGTTTCCCCTAATAAATTCCTTACATTTAATCCTGTCTTGGTGTCTGCTTCTTGTAAGACCCTGACAAACAGAATCATACAATCCCTGTTTTACAGATGGGGAGGCTGAAGGTCAAGGGGCAGGTATTAGCCCACTGTCACACAGGGGCAGGGAAACGAGCAATGATTCAGGATCAGCTCTTCGTGAATCTAAATGGCACGGATGCTTCCTGCCTCTCCACTGAGAGCCCTGCGGATGGATGGGCTCCAAGGTGTTATCTGTGAAGCTGTACGCCCCTCCCCAGGTCCCGCAACTGATTAGTGGTGGGCCAAGACCGGAGCCCAGGTTTTCAGAGCGCAAGTCTGGGACTCCTCCTCCCTCCCCGCCACGCTCCAGAGCCAGACCGCATCGGAGGCGGCCCAGCTACGCAAGCCTCTGCGGGTCAGCCCGCCCCATGGTGCCTGCAGAGCCACAGCAGGTTTTTGCATTTAGTAAGTGTGTTTGGAGACAATCATTTCATAAAAGCTAATCCACTCTGAGTCGGAGCCAGCCGCGACTGATAACTCCAAGTTTCCCCAAATACAGAGTTCAGATGCAAAGCCACATTTCTTCCCAGTGATCTGGCCGCCGGAGACCTGACTGTCTTCAGATGTAACCGAGTGTGCGTGTGTCCACATCCAAATTTTCTTGGCCTGCCCCCGTCGGGGATTTCAGAGCTGCTTCCCCAATGCCAGGAGCAGCCTGACGAAGGGCAGCCACCCCTCCGTCACCATCACAGGCCAAACACCTAGGTGGCTGGGGGAGATGCCCAAACACCACCTCAGGAAAACCAATCAAGGCCGTCTAAATGACTGTAGCAGAGAGATGGGAGCGGAGACAAACAGCTTTGCCGGCCAAGGGCCAACGGGAGGAGTGCAGTCAGGAGTCGAGCTCAGGTCTCTGACTACGCCCCAGAAGACACACAGGTGGGAGAGCAAATTAGCACGGCCTTCCTCCCCCCTCGCCAGGGCCAGACGGCAGTGACCGCCACTAAGCGGGCTTGTTAGGGACTGGTCCATTCCAACCTCTGCTGTGTCAACTGATGTCTGTTTTATTTTAAGTTACTCACTGAACTAGCCTCGCCCTCTCTCTTGGCAGCCAATGGAGCATGGCTGAGTGATGGCTGCAGCAGAGGCACAGAGAGAAAGTGAGAGAAAGAGAGGTGGTTTAGAAAATGGTATTTTTGGGGGCGCCTGGGTGGCTCAGTCAGTTGAGCACCCGATTTCGGCTCAGGTCATGATCTCACGGCTTGTGAGTTCGAGGCCCGCATAGGGCTCTGTGCTGATAGCTCAGAGCCTGGAGCCTGCTTCAGATTCTGTGTCTCCCTCTCTCTCTGCCCCTCCCCTACTCACACTCTGTCTCTCTCTCAAAAATAAAAAAAGATTAAAAAAAAAAAAAAAGAAAACAGCATTTTAGAGCCGAAGGAACACAGTGCAAGAAGCACTCTCTCCAACCGGGTCCCAGAAGAACAGAGAAGGCAGGAAGGAAAGAGCTAACAGCAAGGGCTTTGCTGTGTGCCAGGTACAGTGCAAACTGAGTTACGGGCATTATGTCATCTGACCCTCATTGTGCCTCTAGATGACTGATGCTATGATCATTTCCATTTGACAGAAGAAGAGACTGAAGTTCCGAATGGTAAAGCAGTCCTCTAAAGGCCTCCCACCTAATAACTGGTTGGGCCCGGACTTTAACAAGTCAGTCGAACTTTAGCCCTTACTTTATCAACCATAATAACATAGCATGTCCTGTGTTTACTGAACGCCCACGGTGTGTGCTCAATGTTTTAATTACATGAGCTCATGAACTTCTCACAGTAACCTTACAAAATATTGTTGTCATACCCATTTGTGAGACGTGAGAACTAAGACTCAGACAAGTGGGTTTTAGTAAAGGTCATATAGTTAGTAAGCGGGGGGGGGGGGCACAGCTGAAAGCAAGACGAAGTGGCTCCATGCACCAAGAGTATTTCTCATGGGTGCCCCTAGATGAGGCTGCAGCCACTCACTCCCCATGTGGCCCAAGAGGGCATAATACCAGCAATGATCCTGAATACTGACTGGGCATTTAAAGTGTCCTCAGTATGTAACTCAGCACTTTGTACAAATCATCTCATGAAAGCACTGCCACAGCCCTTGTCAGCTAAGTGGTGTTACCTTAATGTCACAACCTGAGGCTCAGAAAGGCAGGGTCACAAATGTAATCTGAGCAGAGCTGGAGTTCTACCTCAGGTCTGCCATACTGCCTGCCAACATGGCTTGTCACAGGAAATGACATCAACTCTTTCACCTTTCCACTCAAGTAAAGTATGTCTTTGGCTGAAGAATCCCTTCAAGGCAAGTTGTTAAGGAGACAGCAAAGGAAGTTTCTGGGTTTCATTCTGAAAAGGAGCCCCTAAAAGAAACTTCTAGAAGTTACGGGCATGTGGGTCACCCAGAGGCCTGGCCCCTTTTCTCTCTGACTTGAACTTTTCTCAGGCCCAAGCCTCCCACAGTCGGCCTCAGATTTCCCAGGATGCGGCTCTGGCCTTTCAAGTCAGGAAGATTCTAGCCGAAGCCTGAACTCACACTCAGCCTGGCCCACTCCCTGTCGCCAGGCAGCCTTATTTTTCCGCCCAGGATGATGAATCCAACCTGTCAGGAAAACCAGGACTATTTTTAGCTTCTGACTGATTTTTATCTAAATTTAACTTTGGGCCACGGCACCAGCAGTTATGTCCAAAGGGCAGACAACGTTTTCATGGCAACACATCATAACGGACACTTGGTATTCATTTGTCAGGTGCCCTGGCTGTGCCTTAAGCTAAAATAAAGACACACCACTCTTCAGGGAAAGGATCTTGATCTCGCAGGACTAGAGTCACAGACCCTAGATATTATCCAGCCCCCTCCTTTTACAGATGAAGAAGCCGAGGCCCAGTGAGCAGAGGTGACCGGAACCCCAAAGCTCGCTTTTTCGCCACGACACCGCCTTGCCTCTAGGGACCACAGTGAACAAATCAGACGCAACATCTGCAGAAGGCCGTCCTTTTTTAATTTTATAAATCATAACATCAAGAGCTCAGGGTGTGTTGAACCCTGATCTCCGGTCAGCAGTGGTAACTGTCTGGTTCAGCATATTTAATAAGCCAGTGGAAAGTGGACTTTTTCCAAGGTTCAGAGTTTTTAAAAAGTTCCAATTGAAACAAGCCTGTGCGGTATGCTGTTCTCTCTCCCCTGCTAGAGTCTGGCTCCTGGGGAGGAGGGCATTCTCACTTTTATGCACTGTTCTAGCTCCGGAGCCCAGAATAGCACTTGGCACACAGTCGACCAACGATAAATATTTATTAAATGGCAGGCTAACTGAATAAGTGAACAAATGAGTAAACACGAGAAAGATAAGCTTTAGGCCGGAACTAACAATTGGTAGGTAGGGGAGAACAAAGCCACAGGCAAAATAAATTGACATTAACCTTTTCCCTTCTTCCCCCCAAGATATGCGGCAGACGAGGTCTTATAGGAGAATCAGATAAAGGGGGTTTGCTCGGGCTGAAATAAAAGGCAACCTGAAATGCTCAAATCGTCCACACAGATGGCTAGCCTGTATGACTGAAGACTGAATTCAAAGGAAAAAAGAGGGGTGCCTGGGTGGCTCAGTCGGTTAAGCAACTGACTCTTGATTTCAGCTCATGTCATGGTCTCCTGGTTCGTGAGTTTGAGCCCCATGTCTGTGCTGTCAGCACAGAGCCTGCTTGGAATCCTCTCTCTCCCTCTCTCTTTCTCTGCCACTCCTTTGCTCTCTCTCTGTCTCACAATAAATAAAATAAACATTAAAAAAAAAAAAAGAAAAACAAATAGGACGGAGAGAAATTAACAAAGGAGAGCACAAGAATGCACCACACAGCCTGCAAGGAACATTGGGGTCACGGTGGATGTGACAGCCAAATGCACCCCTGTACTAAGCCTCTCCCTGGAGCCCGAATTCTTCATGTTTTCAGAGTCAGATCGCATCAGAGGACGCACGGCCAATCAGCGAGGCATTAAGAGCGTAGCTTTACTTTTTTGTCCCTTTCTTCATTTTAGTAACTACAGACTGTATTCGCTACAGTACATGTGTTTAAACTGAGAAATCGCCATTCTCTCATAGGCACAACTGAATTAATGTATATATCCTGAGGCTCAGATGATATCAGGTGTCCCAGGCCCCACACTGTAACACATTTATTTTCACAACAAGGTCACTAAATACAAAAACACAAAAGGTTGTATTTGTGTATCTTTTAAGGCACACGATATGGGGAGTGAGGTGAAGAAAAAGCAGCAAGGCAAAAAGCAGGATTTATAAGAAAAGAAATCCAAAAAAAAAAAAAAAAAAAGAAAAGAAATCCAAATATGGCTTTATTTATTGAACACCCGTCATATGTTCAGCACCACACCATAAAGGATTACGGGGGGGCAGGAGGGGATGCTGGGATTTGGGGTAAGAGAAAGCAGAGGAGATTCAAAAGATAAATATAACAGAATTCTTGACTTCACAGAGCTCTAATTTATTAGGGAGATAAAACAAACACATTCACGTATAAAATAAATATACATAGTTAGCATATAAAAGCATTAGTGAACTGATTTATACATCATGTGATTCAGAAAGTTCCAGGAAAGTGAGCTCTAGGTGGTTCGGGGTCAGTCGGGGGGAGCTTCCTGAGAGAGGTGATCAGAACCTGGTGGAGGAAGGCTAAGATTTGCACTGGCAGGAGCTGCTTGACACAATGGTGGGCGGCAGAACTCTGTGAGACCCTCCGGAAGCATGGCAATGTGTGCATTTCGCAGAGGGACTGGAAGGCCACCGTAAACAGTTAAAGGGAGGACATGGAATAAAGAGTGGTCCAGAGGGGTGTTCAAGTTGTTAACTGCGTATCCCGTTCATGAGCACAGCTAACGTTTACTGGGCCTGCCCACCACCAGCTGCTTTCACACACTTATCTCCTTTGACCATCACTGCCATCTGAGGGGAAGGTCTAGTGCCCACTGATGGGGGACAACAGAGGATCATGGGGACTAAACATCACAGAGCCGGTGAAGGTCAGAGGCAAAACGCTGATCTCGGTCTGGCAGCCTCCCACCCCCTCTCTTCTCGCTATGCTTTCCCACTGCTGAATGAGTTTCATGCTGTCCAAAAAGAAATGGCTGTAGTCTTTCCCTGACCCTGCATCTCAGCTACAGCAAAAGGCACTCCTGATTCCTATTAGCAATACAGGTTTTTACTTTTCCGTCATCACCATCATACCACCGCCACCACCATGATCACTGTCACTATTACCACCACCACCGCCGCCATCAACATCATCACCATCAACATCATCACCACCACCACCTGATACCATCAACACCATCTCCACCACCACCACCATCAACGTCGCAACCAATGTCATCATCACCTCCGATGTTTTGAGTGTTTGCGCTGGACAAGATACTGGCTCTGGAGCAGGTATTAACATCAGACCCCTGACATGCACTGTCACCGAATCCTCACAACCACCTTCGATGGTATATGAACATCACTTTAATATCGCCCCTTTGTGGATTAGGAAACTGAGGCTTGGAGAAGTTAAATCACCTGCCCTAGGTCACATCAGTGGCCGAATCTGGGTTCAAACTGTGTCTTTCCTTCTCCCACGCCTTCCGCTTCATGCTATATACCCAACTGGCTAACCTCTACCCCTGGCAGCTTTGCGGAGTAGTTATATGAAATTATTAAGCAGATGTTCTTGCTCTACTAGAATGCAACATTTATTACCAAGGCGGAAACTGCTAGAGGATTTGCCATAATGTATTTTACATGCATATCATTAGAATTACTCAGGGGTGAGAGGGAAAAGAATTCCCAGGGAAAAATCTTTATTTATTTCTGGCTTTGAGGTCATCATAAACCCACGGTGTCCCCCGGACAAACTATCCAAAGTTTCTGGAGAATTTTTTTGTTTAATTAATGTCACACTCAGGAGTCAAATGGGCTCTAATTTAGCATTTTCTCTGACTTTCCTCTGATTTGCGCTTGGCATTTCAGCAGCTCAGCCCCAACTGCAGAAGGTTTAAAAGAAAATCCCTATGCTGTCACTACTCCTAGCCCATTTTACAGATGTGGAAATTGAGGTTTGCAGCACTCATGAATCATGTGATCTTGCGCCCTGACCTGAGCTCCAAAGAGGACTGGGGCTATGATATATCCTCAATTTGAGCCCCTTAGACCTTTCTGAGGACCTCTCTGGGAATCCAAGTTCCCTGCCCCCTTTTCATCCTCACATTTACCTCCTTCCTTCCACTGGACACGGGCTCTGGACAGATAAAAGATATCTAGGACCAGTGCCAGACTCGCCAGTACCAGATAGGCAGTCGGGTACTACTGAACTGAAGAATAAAGAGAAAACTCCATGTTGAAATCGAAAGGAAAGGAGGCGACCGCACTGGAGGCTACGGATAAAAGCCTGATTCCTCCGCATCAGAAACACCGCGCCTGCACATGAATGAGGAGTTTGTTGCAATGTTGTATATAACAAGCAACACATTTTCAGTATTGCGGGAAATATTCTGGAAATTATTATACACTCATAGAATGAAATACCATAAAGCTATGTAAAAGGTTGCTAGAGCACATGCAGTGTCAAAGGGAGCAAACACTTGATCTTTGGAGGTAAAAACCAAAACCAAAACCAAAACCAAAACACCCTTAGATGTTACAATTAATTCTTTGCTCCTTCCAGAGAGCCACAATATATAAACAGATATTCGGTGTGTCTATGGTATTACTTTTTCATGCTGGTATGAAAAGGACTCCTTAGGGAAGCAATAATAAAAAGAACAAGGCTGAGAAACACTTCTGTAGCAGAATCATTCCGTGACAGGGACAGTGCTGAAGAGGAGTGCTACGTGAGAAAGGCAGACTGTAGTGGGAAGATACCATTTTGGGAAAACACATCCATCCACAAAGCCAACATCCACACACACACAGATGGAGAGGTACATACCGTCATGGGGAAAACCAGAAATCGTCATTTTCAGCGGCATTCCTGGAGTCCTGGGCTTACAGATTACTGTGACCTTCTTACCTGCATTTTCTAATGTTCCCATCAGAAATATACTCCTTAAGATAAAAGGGGTGCCGGGTGCTTCCTAGGTATCAGACTATTGTTCATCTTGTGCAAAACCAGAGGGAACGGAAGAGCCATACCGGTCCCTGATATTTGCTGCTTCGTCCTTAATCTTTCTTCCTACCAACAAGCTTTTCTCTTGCCACCTGGGGACATGAATTCAACTTAACTCTAGGGATCCATGCTGGCCTTCCAGAGCCTGAAGTCTGAAGCACAAGACGACCTTCCTAGGCAGCCTGAAGTTCTGCAGGCAGTTTTCAGGGGATCTGAGGGAACACAATGGCCCCTTCCAAGAGCCCCCTGTGCGCCCCCCTCCTGCTATGCTCCCCCTGAGCTCCTTGCTGGCTCTCTGAATGATCCCATCTTCTTTCCAACTGGCCTCCCTGGGATTTAGTGGACTCCTTCTCCTTTCCTAAGCTACTACCATTTGTCCATCTCGTAGGCCTCCTCCCCACTGCAGGGCTAGAGAGAGCAAACACAAGCTCCCTCTACTCCCTTTGTGACCTTTAATTCTTTGTTGGGGTACTCAGTCTCCCACATGGCCCCCAATAACCAGAGCTTGCTCCTGTTCGCACCTTTGTGCAGTCTCCCCACAAACAGAATCGGGACCCATCTGTGTAACCAATGGAGAACGACAAAGGTAACAGGGTATGACTTCCCAAGCTAGGTCACTAGGGGGGCTGTACCTTCCACGCTGCCTCTTTGATCGCCTGCTTTGAGGACAGCCAGCAACCACATGAGGAAAATACTCAGCAGCCCCGGGAAGGGGGACTGAGGCCTCCTGCCCACAGCCAGCGCCAAACTGCTAGCCTGCGAGTGAGATACTTCAGACATTTGTCCCCTAGCCCCAGTCAAGCCTCAGATGACCGCAGCTCCAGCCAACTTCAGACTGCCACCTTATGTACGACACTGACCAGAGCCAGTCAGTCAAGCCACTGGTGAATCCTGAGCCACAGAAATTTTGTAAGATATACAAATCAAAACCACGAAGTGATACCACCTCATGCCTGTCAGAATGTCTAACATTAACAGCATAGGACACAACAGGTATTGGCGAGGATGCAGAGTAAAGGGAATCCTCTGGCACTGGTGGGTGGGAACATAATTGGTGCAGCTGCTCGGGAGAACAGTAAGGAAGTCCCTCAAAAAACTAAAAATAAGGGCACCTGGGTGGTTCTGTGGGTTAAGCATCTGCCTCTTGATTTCGGCTCAAGTCATGATCTCATGGATGTGAGATCAAGTCCTATACTAGGCTCTGTGCTGACAGTGTTCAGCCTCTTTGGGATACTCTCTCTCCCTCTCTCTCTGCCCCTTCCCTGCTCATTCTCTCTCTCTCTTTCTCTTTCTGTCTCTCAAAATAAATAAACTTAAACAAACACACACACACACAAAACTAAAAAGAGAACGACCCTACGATCCAGCAATTGCAATTGCACTATTAGGTATTTGCCCAAAGGATAAAAAAATACAGATTCATAGGGGTCATGCACCCCAGTATTTATAGCAGCATTATCAATAATAGCCAAACTATGGAGAAAGCCCAAATGTCCATCAGTGGATGAATGAATGGATAAAGAAGATGTGGTGTGTGTGTGTGTGTGTTTGTGTGTGTGTGCGTACACAGTGGAACGTGGAATAGTACTCAGCCATCAAAAAGAATGAAATCTTGCCATTTTTAATGACATGTATGGACCTGGAATGTATCATGCTATGCAAAATAAGTCAATCAGAGAAAGACAAAAACCATATGATTTCACTCACATGTGGAATGTAAGAAACAAAACAAATGAACATATGGAAGGGATAGGGAAACAAACCATAAAAGATTCTTAATGATAGAGAACAAACTAAGGGTTGATGGAAGGAGGTGGGTGGGGGATGGGCTGGATGGGTGATGGGTAGGTATCAAAGAGGACACTTGTTGTGATGAGCACTGGGTATTGTAAGTGATGAATCACACTCAATTCTACTCCTAAAACCAATATTGTACCGTATGTTAACTAACTAAAATTTAAATTAAAAAAAAGAAATTTTGTAAGTTAATAAATAGTTATGGTTGTTTTCAAGCCACTAAGTTTGGGGATAATTTGTTATGCATCGATAGACAGCTGATGCCTTTGTGTTTCTAGAATTCTGCTCAAAATTACCCGAAACAGGGAGGGTAGGAAATTTTAAGAGAAAATCACCAGGATTCATCAATACTAGTAAGTTATTCTGGTCTGTTCCTTGGACTAAATTTCCTCACTTTTTCCTGATCCTTTTTTTCTGGATGGTTCTGATGACCCAGTATTCTCTAGCAGGCACTGACTCTGTCTGGTCAACCCACTTAAAATCTCAGCCTCCCAGTCTCTTGACCTCATGGAAGCCAGCAAATGAGTCAGTGGATTCAAATTAGGCAGACTAGGGGCACAGACCCTCAAAGTTCCTAAAAAGTCACCCATGCTTTCTGGGCAGAGTTCCACAACACTGTTTGCCCTAAAGTTCATTTTCAAAAACCATTAGTAGGTGCATTTTAATAAAGTCCAAGCTTGATTTCAACTTAATCTGATCCATATTAAAATCCCAAAACGAAATCTATGTTATCATTTTACTCAGTTCTAAATTTGCCCTTTTGTTCTAACGGGCTTTGATTGTTATTAACATTTGCAATTGTTGACTCTGGCTTTTATTTGTTTTAGCTGCTTTTCAGGGCTTTTTACAAAAGTAATTTTTTTGCCCATATTAAATTGACTATAATATTTTAAGATTCTTTTCAACTTTGCTCACCTTCGCCCATTTGTTGTTTTAACAGATCTTAAGTTGTTTCAGCTGGTTTTTGGTTAAACATTTTCACTTAGAAATTATCATCTGGATGTTAAAGCATTTTAAGAATGCAATTACGTTTATTTCAGTGCTTTTACAGTCATAGCTGCTTTTAATATTTTAATACCTTATTGAGTTCTAATCTGTTCTTGGAATATGATTACAAAATGCTGTGGGGAGAGGAAACACCGTTGTAAGAGACTAACCTTTCGTTTTAGTACAAAGGGCCAAAATATGTTTTAATAAGAATTCATGGAGATTCAGAAGACCTTGGTCCCAGCTCTGAGTCAAAGTGACTTTGCGGCTCCAAGGCTGTTTACTCATCTGTGAAATGACACATCCTGTATTTGGGGACAAGTTTGGAAGGCGACATGGCAGCCGTTACGACACCAGCTCCAGTCTTCACCATTTTTGCCATTGCGTGAACTTCTGTATGTTCAAAAATGTTTAAATTTATTTTCCAAAGAAATCTCTTACCAGGGTAAGTGGAAAGCCTATGTACCTTTCCATCAATAAGAGGTTGTGGTAAAAATGAATACAAGAGAAAACCAGCAACATCATTAAATTCTAGCTAGGTACTCTTGAAGGCTGGCCTGGTTTGGAAATTGTTAAAGTACTCAACTAAGGCATTTTTCTAGAAGTTTAAAAAAAAAAAAAAGACGTAGTGTGGGGCTGAAAGAGAACTGGAGAGCGTATCCTCCTGACTCTGTGATTCGGGGTCATGTAATAAGATTCCTGGTTTCACCCGAAGTCAAGGGTGAGCTACCACCAGCCGTGAGCCTCATACTTTCTGAAAAGCTGGTGTAAGGTATGCGGTGGAACAAAATGTTTAATCATACTCCAGGAACAGGTTTCCAGGCTCTTCAGATCTTCTCTTTTATGTGTGGTCTCTTTACCAATTCACGGTGGAATGCATTCTGGTAAAAGGCCAGAAATGGGAGCTGACCTGTTTTAAATCTTAGTAAAATCAGGCGGACCTTTGGGAAGGTCTCATTTGAGATGCAAAGGAGCCTCCCCTCTGCTGGAATGGGGTTCTCCTACGGAAAGAGGAACAGGAAAGAGCTCGGAGAAGGGGAATGGTTGCAATACAGAGACATTCAGCAAATAATTTAGAGGCTGTTTTCGTCTGGGTTCACTGATGGTCTCTAGTACATTCCAAATATAGGAAAGTGTTTTATGAACTCAAATCTTATACCAAATGTGAGGCATTACAGAATTATCCCGTGAGTCTGTGAAGTGGTTATTATGAGTGACAGCAGACTGACCCTCACGCAGTTCACCCTGAGGTGGGAAGGCGATTCATTCAAAGGCCAACTTCGGGAAACTGGGAGTTCATCAAGGGGTGACCCAGCAAAATCTGAGCTCAGCAAACACGAAACCCCGAGTCAGCACTTCCCAAAGCACTTTCTGAAGAATGTCACTGCTGAGAGAACTCCGTGAAAAAACCCTCCAAACTTAAAAAAGGTTCTGTGACCCTTTTGGTAAGCCTACTTACTCTATCGTCTTCTTAAAAATCTATAGTTCACATTAGTACCGTAAGAGCTCTGGGAAGTCCTATAATAAAAAATGTGCTCACCTTTGTTCAATCAAGTTTGCAATTTGTTGGCAAACAAGTTCACATATAGCCTAGCAAAACTCATATTCAGGGCCATCCTAACTGATTTCTTTTTTTTTTTTTTTTTAATTTTTTTAGCGTTTATTTATTTTTGAGAGAGACAGAGCACCAGTGGGGGAAGGGCCGAGAGACAGGGAGACACAGAATCCGAAGCAGGCTCTAGGCTTTGAGCTGTAGGCACAGAGCCACACGTGTGGCTTGAACTCACGAACTACAAGATCATGACCTGAGCCAAAGTCAGATGCTTGACTCACTGAGCCACTCAGGCACCCCCATCCTAACTGATTTCTAATAGAGCACCACCACCAACCCATCACTCTGACCAGGGCAAAGAAAAATATTGAGTAAGAAACAATGTTCTATTTCCTTAAATCCTGTAAGGCAGGGTGGTTTTACTCTGGAATTCATGTAGAAGTATTTCCTGGAAATTTCAAGAAGGACTTTGGGACACAGCAGGCATTTGGGTAATCAAGCACTTTAGGTGGCCTAATCACATTTAATACCATGATAAACCTATGAAGATAGGCACTGTGGTTTCCCCATGTACAGAAGAAGAAAATCAAGCCCCAAGAGGTTGAGCAATTTGTCAAATGTCAGTGCTAAGCGGTAGATCCAGGACTTGAAATCAGACCATCCCCAGTCTTCAACTATTTCATAAGCAACCTCTCCTCTGGAAAAGAAAATTTCCAAATTTTAAGGAAATTTGAAGGAATATTTAAGAAAAGTAAATTTCCCAATGGGCACATGTTACCATATTCCCCCCAAATTCCATCCAATGTTCTCAGAAATCAGTTCACAGAAAACAAATGGGTTCCCGGAAAACAAATACTCTTTTTCCTTCCTCCTAATTCTCTGAGTTACAAATCTATTTCAGCGGCGAAGAGAATGGAGAGCTAGTCACTTCCCAGAGCTGCTCCATTACCCAGCTCTGAAAACTACCCCTCAGCAGTTTATTCAGACTGTTCTTATACAAAGCAAACACTCAGGCAATCTAATCTGTCCAAACATTTACATCCCACCCAATCTTTTAAAAACTTTGGGTTCTGCCAACACTTTCGGAGGGAACTTGGAAGGCAGTTCCCAGGGCTCATTTTGTGGTGCATGAAAATATAAATGTCAGGATCGGCGATGGTTTATTAGGTCCCACTGATAACTACAACGTACCATACTGTGGATGTTTTTCCAACATGGACTCTCTCAGAACAGGCAGAAAAAAGGTTTTATCTGAGAGTCCTCCAATCTTGGCCCTTTCATCCATTACATTGTCTTCTTAGAACTCCACTGGGAGGTAGGGAACATAAGACTTCCAGGCAGGTCGTGCTGCTCACTGGGGGCCCAGTGTGGCCCAGGGAGCCCCACTCTGCTTGGCAGCTGGAAGGTTTTCTTCTATTCAGCCCTTTAGCCACTGGGGGCCAAGCCTAGAGGCAGTATGGGTCCCCATTCCTACCTGCGATGGGCTTAGACTGGTGTGTGCTGCATTTAAAGAGCTGAATGACATCCAGGTCCCTGGAGTCACATGTCTGTATCACTCGTCCTCAAAAGGTAGACCGTGTTTGACCCACAGACTCCACAAAAGTCTGGAACAATCACCTCAGTAACCCACTGGGCTTCCCTATTCATGCATTCACTCTTGTCAATCTTCCTTTCCTTCTTTCCTCCCTCCCTCCCTCTCTTCCTTCCTTTCCCTTCAATCCTCCCTCCCTCTTCCTTCCTTCCTTCCTTCCTTCCTTCCTTCCTTCCTTCCTTCCTTCCTTCCTTCCTTCCTTTAATTTTCATTAAACTCTTACCATACGTCAGGCACGGTTTTAGTTACTAGGGAGACAGGGGAGTACAATAAATATGGCCCCGCTCGTATGACGAATCATATCTGGGTCTGAATGAAGGGGCTCCCATGTTTACCTGTTGTTCACCTCATCCATTTCTTCTTCTTCCCAACCACACAGCTAGACTACATTTCCCAAGATCTCTCGTAGTCAGGTGCAGCCACATGACTTGACTGAGTTCCGGCCAATGGAATGGCCAAGGCAGAAGCCATGTACGCTCCCTGCAGACATGATAGATGGAACCTTCCACAAAACCCCATATGCTTTCTTTCTCCCATCCTATACAGTCCTATGGCAGAGGGCCCACAGGAGGTCCCTGAGCATTAAGCAATAGCCAATCCATAAGGTGGAAGGAGCTAAAGTCCTTAAATGACTCTGTGGAAATGACTAGAGCTCAGCAACTCCACCTACCCACCACCTATTCACACGAGTCTGTGATGTGAGTGAGAAGTACCTCCTGATTGGAGTAAGCCGCTGAGATCTGGGGGCTGTTTACTATAGCAGTGAACATCCTCTGACCAATACTCAGTCATGAGATTAAGTTACTAATTATACCTCGTGTCTGTGGCAAGGATCCTAAGGAAGTATTTCTGTCTCCTCAAAATTTCAGGAGTACTGAAATGTTTGACCAACCAAGAGCCCTCAAACTCAGCTTCATTCTTCACGTAAACAGCCACCAATAGGTAGCATCTTAGGGTTTGCAGAATTTAACAAGGGTTATAGCTAAACAAATGGGTATAGGCAGAAGCAGTTTGACCAATCAGTGAAGGAAGATAGACTATTCAGTAAGTGGCTAGGACAGCTGACTTACATGAGGAAAATTAAAACTAGATTCATAGTTCATATCACACGAAAGTAATTCCAGCCCTACTGAAAACTTAAAAGCGAAAAGCAAAACTTGAAAGCATTTAAAGAGGCATAAATAGAACAAAGCATTTAAAACAAGCAGGAGGGAAGAATATCTTGAACAGGGCACAAAAGCACAACCAAATAGGAAAAGATAGGAAGAAAACTGATTACAGTCAAATAAAGGTTTACTATGACAAAAGCCTTCATAAACAAAAAGACAAACAACAATGCAGAACGAGAACCAGCCAGCTATAGCCCACGGGCCATAATCTGGCCCTCTGCCTGTTTTGTGTGAATGCAGTTTCACTGGAATACAGCCATGCTTATTTGCTTATGTGCTGCCCATGGCTGCTCTCAGGCTATAACGACAGTTAGGCAGTTGCACCAGAAATTCTCCGGGCCACCTGCCTAAAGTACTTACTATCTGGCCCCATGCAAAAGGGGTTTAGAAGAAATTATATGCAGCACACATAACTGACCCAAGGTTAGCATGTGCTCAGTTCACTCATGCATAGAAGGACGCACCGTCTGCTGAGGCGAAGAGATGAAGATAGCACGTATGTCCTATGGGAACAGATAAACAGATCATGAAGTGCTTACGCACTCAAATATGATAGAGTAGGAGTGAATTCGGTTTGAATGTATCGACAAAGGCGAATTTCAACTTTAAGGTACATGCAACATGAGATTTTTAAGGCACATTGAATAAATAGCACATATATTGTTTAGGGGTGTGCACAAGTCATAAGCCACAAAAACGTGCAGAGAAAAATATTCCTTGCCTTCAGTACAGTAGTTTCTGTTGAGGTGATTAAGGAATAAGAAGAAATGATGCAGCAACTTTGAGATACTTCTGTATCTTTAAAAATTTGTATTAAGTACAGGAAAATGGTAGCATGCACTAAATATTAGTGATGAGTACATCATGTTGTATTATTTTCTGTACTTACTTCTCCATTTGAAATTTTCTAATTTAAGTAATAATAACATAAGAGTAAAAAGGTCCAGAGCTTTGGATAAGTTATTCTATTCTATTCTATTCTATTCTATTCTATTCTATTCTATTCTATTCTATTCTAATATTACTAGGTTTTTATTTTAATTCCAGTATAGTTGACATACAGTGTTATATTGGTTGCAGGCGTACAATATAGTGACTCAACAATTCTACACCTTACTCAGTGCTCATCAAGGTCAGTGTACTCTTAATCCCCTTCATCCATTTTACCCATCCCCCACATGTCTCCCCTCTGGTAACCATTTGTTTGTAGTCCATAGTTAAGGGTTTGTTTTGAGGCACCTGGGTGGCTCAGTCGGTTAAGCGTCCGACTTCGGCTCAAGTCATGACCACACAATTCGTGAGTTCAAACCCTGCGTCAGGCTCTGTGCTGACAGCTCAGAGCCTGGGTCCTGCTTTGGATTCTGTGTCTCCCTCTCTCTCTGTCCCTTCCCTGCTCATGCTCTGTCTCTCTCAAAAATAAGTAAACATCTAAAAACTTAATTAAAAAAAGAGTTTGTTTTTTGGTTTCCAGCTCTTCTGTTTTTTTGTTTTTGTGGGTTTTTTTTTTTTTTTTGGCTTGTTTGTTTCGTTTAAGAAAACCGAGGCTCTGCAAATTTAATAAGATTACGCAAAGTTGCACACTGTGAGTGGTAGGGTTCGGTTGCCAACTTACACTTAAAAGTCATTCTCGTCCAGCAAAACAGCACATGTTCATTACATCGCATTAGGATAACTGCTCTTCAACTAGAATCATAACTGGCTTTCCCTACACATTATTCCTCTACGGAGAAGGACGTGGGGACGAGCTACCATGAGTCTTTGGGTCACCTGGGAGTTGCATTTACTACTCTTAATCATTTGGAGTTCATGTAATCCAAGTCACTAACATCTAATGTCCGCCTCTGCAGAGGAGAACCAGACTCTGCAATGCTGGGTTCTGATAAGTATCTTCTGTTTAGGGGCGCTACCAGAGTAGCTACCCAACCTCCCTCTCTCCTATTCTGACATCGCTTTTTTTTCTGACCCTGCTGTATTGTTCAGTTTCAGCACCCTTACTACAAAATCAAGGCAACTGGAGAAAAAGAACATGGTCCACAGAGAAAGCTGGTTTCACCAGAGGGTATGCATGACTATGACACAGTCCCACCACTTAGCCTGGCAAAGTGTATGACCCTTGTAGGTTACATTTGCACACCTGGCAGAAGCCTGACTCAGCAAACTCAGAGACGTTGGCACAAGTTACTTGGCATGAGCATCAACGGGCACCTCTTGTCTCTCCTTCAACAGCTTCACAGGATCCCATTATTGCTAAGCAGAAAGGTAATTTCTGTTAGCCAGTGTGTTAAACAAAGGCTTTCTCATGGTCTTAATTCTATTTATTATTTGCCCTGCTACCATAAAAAAAGATGATTTGGCCCAGAAATTATCAGCAGGCTCTTGAAATATCTCTCCTCCCTATGCATCTGGTCCTTTAGTCTTAAAAACCTGTTAAAAAGCCATAATACAAATTCTGGGGTTATAACCAAAAAGAATCTTCAAACAGTAATCATTCAAACAACAAAGTGAAGATTTGTTGCAAGATGCCCTGTAAGCTTTACTGTAACTAAACATCAGTCAGTCAATCAGAGCCAGTCATATAAATATTTAATCATTGTCTTCAATACAATCCCTTCTTGGAAAACTTATTCAGAAATTACAAAGGCTGCAATATGGCTAAAATATGGTGCCATCTTGGAAGTGTACAATGTAATGGATGCGCAGCACATTATTCCTGCTCTAAACGTTTTTCATAAGGATGCAGTGGCCTAAATTTCCCAAAGAACAGAAATGTGGTGCTGGTAAAGTACCCAGATATCCAACTTTGAAATGAAACTTAGGTGTGAAATTTCAAAATGAAAGCCGTTTGAATAGATCCCACAATGTTTCAGTGTCTCTTACTTGTCTAGAGGTTGGATTCCTTTAGCTAGAGCCATGTTCACAAATGTCATCAAACAGTTTTCAAGACTGAAGGACTCCTCCAGGATCTTGTGATTAAAGCAGTGTTAACAGAATTCAAACAAGGAAACGATAACCTTGTGCTGATTTCATGTCATTCCTTTTCTGTAGACTCATAGGCCATTTTCAAGCAGGGACTGGTCTGGAAACAGGGATAAAACTCTCTGGGGACAAACCAACAGTTTTCCATACTAGGCAGAAATCATCCTTCATGGTACAGAACAAAAATAACAAAGGTTATTGGTGAATCCTTTCAGTACATTTCTAAAATTCTCAGGTCTGACATTCAGCCTGTATGGGAATCTGGCTTCAAGACAAGCTCTTGGCTAGGAATGAAGCCACATACCACCTGACTCTGCTAACACAGTAACTTATCCCTGTTGCCATTTCTGGCCTCTCTCCCACTTTTGGATCTCACATCTCCAACTTCTGGTCAATCGCTCTTCTTTAATATCCCAACTATACTTCCAATCACGTACATCTACAACTAAATTCACCTGTTCAAAACAAACAAACAAACAAACAAACAAACAAACACACTTACAAACAATAAATAAGGCCTCCCTGCTCCTAATTTATAGGGACACATTCAATCTCTTTTCTGATAATCCGTGACTGTCACCAAACCTTTAAGCAGAGCTATGATCATATGACTAAGACGAGACTTTCTAACTCACCCAGAAACATTCGGAGGACCAATATTCTCTAAAGACTGGGAAAAACATAGGACTTCGTTTGTATTCAAAGTCCCTGCAGACAGAAGAATCCCCCAGTAAAACCCTCTATATGCCTAGTCATCTGTATTAGGACACTTAGAGCAAATTTGGGGTTTTTTAATGTTTACTTTTAATTCCTATTAGTTAACATATAGCATTACACTAGCTTCAGGTGTATAATATAGTAATTCAACACTTCCATTAGAGTTAATTAAAAATGTTTTAATGTTAGAGCACCTGGGTGGCTCAGTCGGTTAAGCATCTGACTTTGGCTCAGGTCATGATCTTGCAGTTTGTGGGTTCGGGCCCCACGTTGGGCTTTGTGCTGACAGCTCGGAGCCCGGAGCCTGCTTCAGATTCTGTGTCTCCCTCTCCCTCTGCCCGTCCCCTACTCATGCTCTGTCTCCATCTCTCAAAAAATGAATAAACATTTAAAAATTTTTTAAAAATTTAATGTTTATTTATTATTTGAGAGAGACAGAAAGAGAGAGAAAAAGAGAGAGAGCGAGAAAATGAATGGGGGAGGGGCAGACAGAGACAGAGACACAGAATCTGAAGCAGGCTCCAGGCTTTAAGCTGTCAGCACAGAGCCCAATGCAGGGCTCGAACTCACGAGTCGTGAGATCATGAACTTGAGCCAAAGTCAGACACTTAACCAACTAAGGCACCCAGGTGTCCCCGTTGGACCTAATTTAAGTGATAGCTTTTATCTGCTTTTGTTAGAAGCCTGTGCTATGTTTTTTCCTCACTACCTGAGTCCTTGTTCTAGTAGAGAAAATTCAGCTAAAATGAGAGTCATGTAGAAAAATGAAACTAGTAATGGCATCAAAGCCCCAGAGAGCTGGATTGGTACTAATCTGCTGAGGTGGAGGGGAGAGTATATACTACAGCCAAGAGGTCAGCTGCCTGGGGGCAAGGGTAAGTGTGACACATTGAAAAGTTGTAAATGCCATGATTCTCCTAAGAAACTACTGCAAAAGGAGGACTTATTCCATCCCTCTAAGCAATATTTAGAAAATTGTTAAATTATCCATATATTAAAACTAATCTGATCATACGTCTACCCATTCATTCCAAAGAATATTTATGGAGCCCCATCACGTGCCAGGCATTGTTCTAGCTGCTGGGGATACGGCAGTGAGCAAGGTAGAGGCAGTCCCTGTTTTCACGGGGCTTCCATTCCGGCAAACAAAGTAAACCTACTCTGTAAATTTCAGATAGTTGCAAATGCTCTGAAGAAAATAAACAGGGTGATGTGATAGAGTGGTGGGGTATGACAGTGAGGGCCGCTTAAAGGAGGGGACTTTGAAGTGACACCTGAATGATGAGGAGGGAACCATATGCAGATCGGGAGGTCAGATCGTTCCAAGGAGTGTGAGCAGCAAGTGCAAAAGTTCTGCCAGGAGAATGCAGAAAGACACCAGTGTGGCTGGAGTGGAGTGAGACAGGGCGAAGGTGGTGTGAGGTCAGAGGCGTCGATCACGGGTGGCACAGGAAGCTGTATGTGCATGCTGGGGCTGCCATAGCAAATACTGCAGACTGGGGGGGAGGAGGGGGGCTTAAGAAACAGAAATTAATTTATCACAGTTCTGGAGCCTGGAAGTCCAAGTGGAAGGTACTGGCAGGGTTGACTTCGCCCGAGGCCTCTCTCCTTGACTTGCAGATGACTACCCTGTAGATGCCACTTTAGTTGGCTACCTTTCTGTGCATACTCATCCCTGTGTCTCTCTCCGTGTGTCCTAATCTCTTATGAGGACATCACTCAGACTGGATTAGGGCCCATCCCTAAAGGCCTCTTCTTAATTACCTACTTGTCTCCAAATACAGTCACATTCCAAGCTACTGGGGTTAGGCCTTCAACATATGAATCTGGAGGGAAATAATTCTGCCCAGAAAAGAGGTCATGAAACAGAAAATTCTGGGTCTTCTCCTAAGCTCACAAGAAGGCCACGGAGGCAGGGCAGTATCACAAACAATAACTGCCAGACAGACTGTTGGGGGCAGCTGGTGAAGGTGAAAGCAAGAAAGCCCCTTGGGCGGGTGTCTGCAGCACCCCCAACAGGAACCAGTGGCTGTATGCCCCAGGGTGGAAGCACAGAGGTAGGAGAGGCCAGACGCGGGATATATGTGGGAGGTGGAGAAGACAGGACTTATGGATGGATTGAACAGGAGCAATGAGAGGAAGACGGGCCTTGACTCCTAACTGTTGACTTCTAAGGGTTTGGCTTGAGCGACTGGGTAGAGGTGGAAACAGATTTTATTATAGGACACACACGCATAAAAGAGAAACATGACTTCAATACATGATGGTAGGTTCGTCATTATAAGTCTCGAAGCGGATGTGTGGAGATAGAAAGGAAGGCCAAGTGGCCAGTTAGAAAGCAAATCAGGAAATCCCTGGATTAGACTAAGAAGGGTAAGACCACAGCACTTTTTTCAACAGTTCAAACAATTTCTTGGAAGAGGCTAGATTCTAGGAGTTATTCAAATCATGGGTGTGCCAGAGAATGTTGGATGTCTTCCAAACCCCATGATCTTCCATAGTAATAGAATTTTTAAAAGAGCTTATGGCTGCCCCCTCCCAAGACTACATTTCTGGGCCTTCCTTGCAGTTAGGTGTGACCACAAGACGCCTTTCTGGCCAAAGGAATATAAGCAGAAGTGTCATACGAACACTTCCTGGAAATTCACATTAAAAAAAGGCAGGTCTATGCCCTTTGCTGATCACTCTCCTTTCTTCTTCAGAATCCTGTTGCCTGAAATTGAAATATGATGGCTGGGACTCCAGTTGCCCCTGGGAATCTAAAAATTAGGACCAAATTCTAGGGATGGAAGAACGATGAGGTGGAAGGTTCTGGATCTTGGAGACTTTATGAAGCAGGGCCATCATGCCAGCATTGGATTATCTTCCTCTGGATTTTTAAGTAAGAAAGAAATCTGCTCCCATCTCATTTAAGCCACTTTTTTTTTTTTGAGTCTCTGCTTCTTTTTTTTAATTTTCAATGTTTTATTTATTTCTGAGAGAGACAGAGAGACAGCGTGAGCAGGGGAGGGTCAGAGAGAGAGAGAGACACAGAATCTGAAACAGGCTCCAGGCTCTGAGCTGGCTGTCCGCACAGAGCCCGACACGGGGCTCGAACCCACGAGCCATGAGATCATGACCTGAGCCAAAGTCGGACGCTTAACTGACTGAGCCACCCAGGCGCCCCGGGTCTCTGCTTCTTAATGCTGACCTAAATCTGAGCTGACATAATGTAAGAGGGACAGTTGTTGGCACACTGTGGTGGAGACAGTGTTCCCGCATCCTTTCAACCCAGTAATAACTGGTTTTCTAAGGAGTCTCTTCCAAACACGTGGTATAAGATAGTCATAAAGTCTCTGCTGGGTCCTTAAAATAAAATCATGCAAGGTAGGCAGACAGATAAATACTTAAGAGCAGAATTATTTGGATTAAAAAGGGCAGAGCTCCATGGACCACTATCTGGAAACCACTGCCCTAAATGGCAGTGATGCTAGAGTTATTGGGCTGATATCTTTCTATGGTCTATCAGCTACAGTTCTCCCCCAGAGCTGATAACAGTTGTATTTTAGGAGTTATGTGAATAGTAAATGTTTTCTGGGTGAAGACAAGCTACGAAGGTGGGGAGCCATCGATAGCTGGAGGTCTGAGTGTACACAGAGCAAAAGAGGAGATCAGTATTGGGGCTGTTCTGGGTAGCCTGCATTGTTAGTGGAGCAGGGCCTGCATACCATCCATATCTTTTTGTTAAGAAGAAAGGAGAGGGGAAAAAAGGTGAAATAAACCCATGTATCGATGACCAACTGATTTTCAACAAAGGTGCCAAAATCATTCAATGGAAGAATAATAGTCTCTTCAACAAATGGTCCTGGGACAACTGGATATCCACATGCAAAAGAATCAAGTTTGACCCCTTCCTCACACCGTTTACAAATAGTAACTCAAAATGGATCAAAGAGCTACACCTAAAAATTAAAACAAGCAAATCTTGGAGGCAAACAGAGGTATGAATTTTCATGACCATGGATTAGGCAGTGAATTTTATTTTATTTTATTTTTAATGTTTTTTTTTTTTTTTTTTTTTTTGAGAGAGACAGAGATAGAGACAGACAGAGTATGAGCAGGGGAGGGGCAGAGAAAGGGAGACACAGAATCCAAAGCAGGCCCCAGGCTCTGAGCTGTCAGCACAGAGCCTGACGCAAGGGCTTGAACTTATGAGCCGTGAGATCATAACCCAAGCCGAAGTCAGATGCTAAACCGATGGAGTCACCCAGGCGCCCTGAGGCAGTGGATTTTAAAATATGGCACAAAATGCACATGTAGCAAAGGAAAAAAAAATGTATAAACTTCGTGAAAATAAAAAAAAAGTAAAAAAACTTCTGTGCTTCAGAAGACACCATAAAGCAAGCTGAAAGACAACCCACAACATAGGAGAAAATATCTGCAAAGCATCTAACTGATATCTAGACTATACAAAGAATTCTTACAAGTTAACAATAAAAGAACAATACAATTTTAAAATGGGCAAAGTATTTGAATGGATATTTTTCCCAAAAAGGCCTATAAATGTTAAGTAAGCATACGAAAAGATATTCAACATCATTAGTTAGTAGGGAAAAGCAAAATAAAACCACAACGAGATATCACTTCACTCCATAAGGATGGCCGGAGGGTGGCCTGGGTACCAGCCTTGACGACCAGCTGGCCGAAAATGCATCTCACTCAAGAAGAGAGCAACTTGCCCGGACCACAGCTCCAGAGAATCCTCAAGAAACAAAGGAGGCAAGGTTATCCCAAAGCCTGGAAGAAACACGGCTTCCTTAAGAGTAGGATCTGAGGGATGGCCACAGAGCAAGGCCTGGAGAGAGCCTGGGGAGAAAACTCTGGCAGGGAGCCTAAATATCCTTCCAGACTTGAAAACAGCACCAACTTAGAAACCTAAGAAATTTATGCTTGTGCCTCAGACTCTTAACTCCAGAGGATGATCTGTGAAGGAGAGGTACCACAGGGTGTTAATACGTGTTTTTTGCAGGCCAAACAGAGATCTGCGATGTGGTTGGAAGACACTGGATTAAACAGTTATAATTCTTTTTTGTTGTTGAACTGCAGGGCATCCTCAGAGCCTTTAATATGCTAATCTGCACTTTGAAAGGTCAAGATAGGAAAGTAACCCGGAGCACTCCCAACTGTATTTGACCACAGAATTCCCTTTCAGGCAGGATTTCAGAGATCCACTCTGTCAAACACCCCACTGAGAAATATTGTCCATTCAGGGATAATGGAAACCTATACTCAGCAAAACACAAGCATGTTTGTTTCCAAAACAAAACAAAACAAAACAAACCCCTATTTCTCCTGTGAACGCTTCTGCATGTGTGATGCTTTGCTTACCTCAGTGTCTTAGTAAAAGTACCTGAGAAACAGGAAGGTATATGGGAATGGGTGCAGGCTTTTAAGGAAGAGAAACTTGAGTGCAACCTCAGTTTCCCCAGATGTGCTGATCATCACGCTCCTCGGGGCTGTTATGAGGATAAAAAGGAGATAAAGTACTTGAATTACCCAGCAAGGGGCTGGCCATGAGAGAAGGCAACAATAAATATATCATTCCCGCCGTCTTCCTCCTTAGCTGTAAGCCCTCAAGCTCTTATAGTCTTGTTTGAGGGGCAAAGTAGGCCATGTCGTGCTTCCTCTGGTGTGAACAGGAAGGTATGCCCGTTGGCCATCGTGGCAGTGACGGCAAACTGTCCAACTAACTCCAGGACTCAGAGGACTCTGGGGATAACAGTGAGGGGGATCTCCAGGAAAGATGTGGAACTGGCCACGAGGGGAGGCCTTTCTCAGCAGAGCAGGCCCTGTGGCTAGCGGCACGTGTAAGCATCCCTCTGCCATTAGGGTAGATGGCTTTTCCTCAAATACTTCTCCTCGACAACCTCATTCTGCATCGGTGGGACTCTCGTAGACAGGGTAATAATAGCTACCACATTGTAGGGCATCCTAGGTGCTGGACAGCTTATAACAACAACCTCATCAACTCTCCCAGCAACTCAGAGCTCACAAGAAAAGAAAATGGAGTCAGAAAGACAGAAGGGCTTTGAAAGATTGAAACCTGTAGGTGTCTGGCTTCAAATCCCAGTTAATGACCTCCCTCTGCTCACAGTGAGCTCCCTCCTCTCTCACAGTGGGCTCCTCTGCTTTCCAGTCCTGCAACTAACTCCTGGGGGTGGTCTCGGGAAGGCAGCTCCCCCCACATCAAGAACGTGGTATTGGATGGTAATTGAATACGTCTTCATCCCTCTATCACTCTGTCCTTATGTGGCAGACTGACTGCAGGGGGTCCTCAAAGATGCAAGCGTATCCTCTGGGGACGGGTAATGTCTGGGGTTGGAATTCGTTCTTTGATGTTTGGGGAAAGAAGATTAAAAAAGAAAAATTTCACGGTTCCAGGTTGGTAGATGATCTGCCATGTAATTTTCATTCCCCTATCATCCATCAGCTCTGGGTCATTGGGGGGAAAAGTCTCCTACCTCCTTAGGGTTTTCCCCAGAATCCTTATCAGAAAACACTTACCCACCTTTCACCGGCAGCCGAGTGGTTGGGGATTCAAAAAATATGTGCAGGACCATGGGTGATGGATGGAAGAAAGGTGTTACGAATAAGCCTGGTGTGTTTATTCCCCAAGCCAAGGAGAGAAAACAGTCTTCACTGGACACACATATCTGATAGCATCTGGATCCATTTAGTAACCATATTTATTTCATAACAACATGAGATCATGATGCCAGGATGATTAATGATCTTTTATATTCTACCGCTCTTTTTGCATAAATCCACAAGTCTGTTAGGGAGATTAATTATCTGAGATGGGGCGAATATGCATTCTGGTTACTTCCAAATTAGCAGCACCTGAGTGCTTGGAAAACCATTTCAAGGGTTCTTAGGTAATGTTCTTGCATTTTCCCAAGGGGAAATACAGATATAATCCTCAAATTGAGCGAGAAACCGAAAAAAAAGGAAGAAAGAGAATTTGAGCTGAAGTTTCAGTGATAAGGCTGAGAACTCTCCTGCCAAACACATTTTTAAATATGCAGTATAACACCAGACATGATAACTGCACTGGAGAGGGAGCACTGGGAAAGAAACACTGCTCTCTCTGTGGCCAACTGCAGAACAGCGATGTTCGCCTTGAACTCCAGCCAGGAGGATGCAGGGTCTGCAGTAACAATTGTCAAAGCACCGTGCAAACCTCTAAAGAAGGACAAGGCTCTCTCCCCTTCACGCCTCACCTGGGAGGGGCGGCCCAGATGCTCACCGCCAGATGAGGCAGGCTTTTTCATGTGTCACGGATCATGAGAGGGCCTGGACTTTGTATGACAGTCCTTTTGGACTGCCTTCTAGAGCAAGTTCCTCTCCTGGGTGGTTTCTGGAATGAGCTGCCACCGTGGGAGGCATCCTACCCACAGATGGAAAAATTGGAACAGGCAGCTGGGGCCAGCTCTGCTCTCCAGTCCCAAGTTCTCTTCCCCAGAGACACGCCCCTCTCCACTCTTTACTATCTGATCCTGAAGGCCCATCGACAGCCAACCAGGCAAAGGGGTCCAAAGGAGCCTGCCCTGGGCCCAACCAAATGGGTTCTTGGGAACCAAAATGGAGCAGCCTGAAGTTTCTAGTATAAGGAGCAATGAAGAGGGGCTGAGAGGCATTAACAGCCAGTGAGCATTAGAGGGCCTTCCGTGTCTGCCTGGTGGTGTTCTCCAGGTGAACATCCCTGCAGTAAGCACACCAGAGTCACAATGTCAGGCTGGGACCAACCTAGAACACCAGTAAAATATCTTCCCCCTGAGGCTCCCAACACCAGCCCAGCACCCAGTGATGACACAGTGTCACCCAGATGAATGGCACTAAATGCAAGACTCCAGGGAAGGAGTATCAACAGCGACGTGGGAAAAGCTGAAAGGGAAGGTTCTGGAAGGGGCGACACAGTCAAGACCCAATATCAGTTCCTATCAGGCACATAACCTTGGTTCTTCCTACAAAAACAGAAATGAGAAAGCAGTCACTCATCTAAACTATACTGCTTTATCCACAGAAGTGGCTTGTATGAGTACCACATTTGGAAGCTAGCACATATCACATTATTCATGACAACTTTAGAGGTCATTTATCATATGCCTCTCCGTTACCGCTTCAGCCAAAGCAGACAGGAGTGTCTGCCAGAGATCTGTAAAAACGGCCCGTGCTGCCTGCCGGCCTCCTGCCCTGTAGCTCCCTAGTCTTGAGTCTACGAGAGCCTTGCCAAGAGGCTCAGCCACTGTCCGGCTGACAGGGGAGGTATGGGCACCCAGAGCCAGTGACACCCACATGCGCTGACTGCCAGGATCACTTGGAGAGGCCTTCACAACACAGATTCCGCTGTTTCTCCCTGAACTGGCAGATCAAAGTCTCCTTCTAGGTGAGGGGGTTCAGGACCCAGAACTGCAAGAGTTGTAAAGAGGCACACAACTAATATACGCAGACCTCATGTCAGGGGCCAGCAGACCCAGACCTGCACATTCCTCAAATGCAGACTGCCATCTCCAGGGACCAAACTGAGGCCTCCCAGGGAAGGGTGGGCTCCTGAGAGCCCCCTGTGCAATGCAGAGTAGTAGAGTAAGGGGGGCTGAATCAGGAGCCAGAAGGTATAGCAGATCGGGGGCCATGGTGTACCATTAAGGGAAAAATGGGTACAACCTTGATCAGATGAAGGTAAGTGGCTGGCATCATTCAGGGCCACTGTCCTCCAGCCAAGAAGACATTGGTTGGCTCAGAGAAGGGATGTGCCCACTGGGCTCAGCACAGGTAGGAGTGTGCTTGGAGACGGCTGCCCTGAATCTTCATTACCTGTTGCCTTAGCACATTCCCCTGGGCATCCCCAGGCCCTCCCATTGGACCTTGGACATTAGCGGGCCCTGGGCAGGTGGTGTGCACCAAGCAGCGGCCCAGAGCCCCTCCTTTGGGTAGGACTGCTGGCCCTGCTCTTCTCACCTCCCTGACTTTCCAGCTGCATTCTGGCTTCGGTGCCTGTTTCTGGACCTTTTGGTTCTGGTGACTCACTGGCCGTCCCTCTTGGGGTCATCAGAGTTCGGCTTCTCTCTTTGGGTCTCAGCTCTGTTCTTGCCTACCCTCACCTTCCACCACTTCTGGTGTTCTCTCCAACCTGGTGTAGAAAGTGTCTGTGTGTCGTCAGGCCTGTGAGATTCCATCAAACAAGGACTGAAAACCCAGCCAGGGAAAAGGAGACTCAAACAATGATACTTGAAAACTCACGTCTGGTACGTGGGAAGATTTTCTGGGTTTGAACCTACTACGTTGAACCTCAGTCTTCAGAAGTATGTCCCCAAATATACCAGTTCTAATGCTGCTCCCATAGACAAACCCTCTAGCTCTTGCCTGATGGTAAAATCGGAGCATTCTGGAGTTGCTGTGGCAGACCTGTGAGGACATCAGGCAGCAGAGGTCACATGCCAATGAGCCCCTGCTGAAGGAGGGATCAAAAGGCACCCCATATTCCTAAAAATGTCATCTACTGTAGACACTGGGTGGTGTTTCCTCTCGTCTTGACAAGTTCTACTGGCTAGAGGTGTGGACAGTTAGCTTGCCGGGTCCAGGAGGAACGAACCACACTGACGCACGCATTCAAATTGGAAACCCTGAGTTGTAAATTGAATCTCAAATTACTGGAGAGACCTCCAAGTAGCCCCCCAGAAAAGTGTTAATAAAGGAGATATTAAGGGTACCTGGGTGGCTCAGTCAGTTAAGCATCCAGCTCCTGATTTCAGCTCAGGTCATGATCGCACAGTTTGTGAGATCGAGCCCCGCGGTGGGCTCCATGCGGACAGTGTGGAGCCTGCCTGGGATTCTATCTCTCCCCCTGTCTCTCTCTCAACCCCTCCCTTCTCTCTCTCTCTCCCACTCAAAATAAATAAATAAATAAACTTAAAAAAAGAGATATTAAATTACTTCTCAAAGGAAAGAACAAGAATCACTCTAAGGTTAATCTGGAAAAAAGACAACCCAGAACAGCAAGGAGAATCTTGGAAAAGGCAGAGTCATAAAGGGCAATCAGTTGTTCTAGATATTAACACATATTACAAAGGCATTATAATGGAGTCATGTTAGTAGGGTACACTAATTCAAAAAGATCTCATAAAATATAAGCGTGAAAAATTTTATAAATATATATCTTTACATATATTTTTTAAATAAGTTATTGTTAATAAACTCAAAATGGTATTGTGTAGGCCTCAAATGATGGCTATTACACAATGAAGCAATTTGGAAAATGGCTTATGATGTGATAGGAAATTTTTAGAAAGGCAGAATAAAAGATGGATAGGGGCGCCTGGGTGGCTCAGTCAGTTAAGCATCTGACTTCGGCTCAGGTCATGATCTCATGGTTCATGGGTTCAAGCCCCGTGTCGGGCTCTGTGCTGACAGCTCAGAGCCGGAAGCCTGCTTCAGATTCTGTATCTCCCTCTCTCTCTGATCCTCCCCTGCTCATGCTGTGTGTCTCTCTCTCAGAAATAAATAAAGCATTTAAAAACTTTTTTAAAAGATGGATAGTCACTGAGTAAACTCAAGAAAAATATAAATGTGACAAACTGGAAAAAACATATATTTATGGAAGCATGCATGATGACTGAGGCCCCTAAGCAGTGGCCCATCTCCCAGCAACCAATCAGCATCTGGGAGTGGGGGCCAGGCTGCAGCAATTTGTAAAAGTCCCCAGGAAACTGATTTCAGCGTTCTGCCATGTTTAGAAACTTCCGGTCCAGAGTTCAGAGCCAGGTAAAGGAGTCCAAAAAAGAGTCTGGCTTCACCTCCCACCTGAATAAGTGGGGGTAAATAAAAATTTTCTAGAAATCTAAAGAGAAGTTGTAATTATCAAAAAACATTAACAAACAATCTATAAAAGTAGAATATAAATGGCCAGAAGACTCGGAAAGGTGCACAAAAAGAACCTAAGTCACATCATTTTTTTTTAAAACAGCAAAGATGGAAAAAAATTATCATCCTCAGTACATCAAAGTAGTTGCTCAAAGACGTTTATTGAAACACTGTTTCAAATAGCAATATCCCACAAATAACCTAGATGGCTTGAGATTGAGTTGAGATTAAATATCCTGCGAAGATGCTTCCAATTAGGAGGTGTTTAATGGAGTTGATTAGGAAGGGATTATTTTCATTGATTAGGCTTAGAGAATTAAAGCGGGGTTGTTCTAGAAGTGCGAAGAATATGATTCGAGTACTATAGATGGCTGTTAGGGACGTGGCAATAAGTGTTATTAGTAGGGCTCAGGCATTGGTGTACGACGTGTTGGCGGTCTCGATAATTAGGTCTTTAGAGTAGAATCCTGTTAGGAAGGGCATTCCTGTGAGTGCAAGGCTTCCTACGATTAGGGAGGTAGTGGTGAATGGTATAGATTTAAAAAGCCCGCCTATTTTTCGAATGTCTTGTTCATCATTTAAACTGTGGATAATTGAGCCGGAGCACATGAATAACATGGCTTTAAAGAATGCGTGTGTACAGATGTGCAGGAATGCAAGGTATGGTTGATTAATTCCGATTGTCACGATCATGAGGCCTAGTTGACTGGAGGTAGAGAAGGCGATTTTTTTGATGTCGTTTTGTGTTAAGGCGCAGATTGCTGTAAATAGGGTGGTGATGGCCTCCAGGCATAGCGTAAGGGTTTGTACGGTCTTGCTTTGTTCTATTAAAAAAACATATTAATGAAACATATTAATGTTTCATTAAAAACATTAATAGAATTAATAGAATTTTAGAATTTTTTAATTCTAAAAAAATAGAATTAAATTACTATTTAAAAATAGTAATTTACTATTTAAATTACTATTTAAAAATAGTAATTTACTATTTAAATTACTATTAAAAAATAGTAGGTAATTAGTAAATCATGATGATCCATCATTAAATGGAAGATTTGAAGCAACTAAAAATCACAATCTTAGTTGCTCTCTGTCGGCCTAGCAGTACAGGCTAAGCAACATTATAAATGATAGCTCACTTTTCATTAAAAAAATTAAATAGTCTATACAATCAAATAATAACGACAGTTAGTTACTTCCGAGTGATGGGATCACAACTGATACTGTCTTTTTTACCTTCAGTCCCCATTTCTGTTTAAAAACATACCAACAATAACAACAAAACCCCCCAACCTTTAATGAAAGGAAAGTTTTAGGTACTTAGGGGAAAACCACCTCAGGGGCAGAGAAGCAAAGGCACCAGCTTACTTTAAATAAAACAAACTCTGTCCAGATTTTCTCTTCCCCTTTAGAAATACTGATGTCCTTAAAGGGGTTATCCAATTAGACAGATTCTGTTTTGGACCGTGGTCAACTTTCAGAGAAAGAGATTCCCTCAGCTGTGATTCAGAAGGTGGGAGATGGTTCTCTGGGAAGATGTTTATCGAGGCACTTTGTCGCTTTCTCAGAACTTGCCAGCACAATCCATTTACGTTATTATCTGGCTTTATGATTTCTTACTTTGGAACTTAATGGAGTTCTCATATATTCCCACTACAGCCAGACATTACACAAAGAGCTGAGAGCAGAAAACGCAATCAAAAAGAACACATCATACTCTCTAGATTTTAACTGTTACTTCTTACTCTTATACTAGTGTCTTTCTGGATAATTCTGGGGAATTGACAAGTGTTAGGGCTATAAAAAGCCAAACGCTGCCTGGAGTAGGCACTAAATGATTTACTGGGAGAAGCGATGAGAAACTTGTATGAACACAGCCTCTGGCAGCCCAGAAATAGCAACTCGGCCAATTTCTAACAATCAGCATTAGTAAACCATCCCAAACTCCCAGCCATCCCTGTGCAGCTCTGAAATCCTCTTCTAGACAAAAGGTCTTCATCCTGGAGAGATATTCCTCTGATTCCTATTAAAGGTGTTATTTCTGGGGTACTTGGGTGCCTCTGTTGTTGAAGCATCCAATTCTTGATTTCAGCTCAGGTCGTGACAGTTGCAGGATTGAGACCCATATCAGGCTCTGTACTGATGGCGTGGAGTCTGCTTGGGATTCTCTCTCTACCTCTCTGCCCCCTCCCTGCTCTCTCTCACTGTCTCTCTCAAATAAAACAAATATATTATTTTAAGTTGCTGTTTCTGTTCTTCTGTTAACTTGGGTAGTTTCTGAAGGGGAGAAAACCACATATGAGTGGTACATCCTTGAAGACAGAGGAGATAAAAATAATTTTTAAGAAAAGGCTCTATTTTGCTAGGTATTTGGAGGGAAACACATCTACACAGGTAAAACTCTTCTTTATAGGGAACCTTGGCCCTCATTTATACTAGGGGTGAGAATTTATCAGTATGTTCCAGACTGCTCCAATGTGAGAATATATTCCAAAGAGATTTTAAAAAATTATCAAAAGGTACACAGGAGTGCCTGGGTGGCTCAGTCGGTTAAATGTCAGACTTTGGCTCAGGTCACGATCTCGAGGTTCACAAGTTTGAGCCCTGCGTCGGGCTCTTTGCTGACAGCTCAGAGCCTGGAGCCTGTTTCAGATTCTGTGTCTCCCTTTCTCTCTGCCCCTCCCTACTCATACTCTGTCTCTCTCTCAAAAATAAATAAAAACATTTAAAAAATCATTTAAAAGGTACATATATGAAGATTCCATTTCTTATCCCCTGAGAACGTGAGAGTTAACATACATTAAGGCTTTCTGGGTAAAGAGAACATGTACGCTCAGCAATTTTCTCTTACAGAATCCCCTGCCCCAACCCTGGGCCGTCAGCTACAGCGCTCTTCAGAACTTGCTTTTTAAAAGGTTAGAATCTCTTCCAGTGCCAGAGCAAGGGGCAGGCAAGCCAGGAAGCTGCCAAGATGCCAAAATATAAGGAAAACCTAACTGGAGAGAGAGAGAATAGTATTTGCCAGAACTTCTTTCAAAGAGGATCTGTAAATGATTGAAAGTTTTCTGATGGGGGAGGGTTATGGTAGTCATGACAACCCATTAAGAGGTACACTTAAGGGACAGGAGCTGAGTGCCAAAATGCTCAGGTAGGTGGTTGCTGTTAAGCGTATCGTTTTCCTTTTGCTCATTGTGGCATCCAAGTTGGGGGCCCAAAGTGAAAGGGACAGAACAACGAAGGAGCTGCTGTCCCCACTGACCCTCCTTATCTCCCCCATCACCCAGGACAGCGTTTCCTGTAAATAGCAAGGAACCAATATTTGAAGAATATCAAAACATCTACAGTGCTCAGCTTGCCCCATCAAGAAACCGAACATTTGAAATTAAAAACTACAATATGACCTAAGGTTTAAAAACCTCAAACTATGGTAAAACATTTAAAAACCGTTCCATAAAAGTCACCCAACTCCACCCCCACTCTTTTCATGATCATTCTGCTTTGTGTTTCTCATCCCCTCCGAGCAGCTCAGCAGGACGGAGGATGACTCAGATCAGAGACTCCCGGAAGGCCAGGGCAGAGTCTGAGAGTGCCAAGCTGGTGCAGAAGGAAGGGACTATGGAGACGTCTGGCACCAAACTGGGCGGTACCCAGGGTGAAGGCCATCTGGGAAGGAATGCAGTAATCTGGGGGAATTTGAAAAGTCCACACAATGGCAGGCATCACTGGAGAGGAAGTTGGAGGCTTTTAAAGATATCTAGCACCTGTGTCGGGTACTCTGCATTCCTTGTTTCATCAGATCTGAGTATTAATCTCACAAAGTCAGCCCTGCTCTCCCCACTTCATAGATGAAGAATCTGAGGCTTACAGGATTTAAGAAATATCCCCAAGTTTGGGCAGTTAGCAAGGGCCTCAGTTGGCATCAAACCTACATTTGTCTGAACTCAATGCCCATGCTTTTCTCAACAGACAGGAAACACGGCCATCTAGAAAGAAGGCAGAGTCACTGGACTTGACATCAGGAGATATGCGTTCTATCCTGGGTTTCAACTCTTCCTACCTGGGAAGGCACCTGATCTCTCTGGGAGACAGTATGTATGAAGCCTCATCAGGTGAAAAGAAAATAGTGACATCAGACATGGGTAGTTGATTTTACAGTACACATAATTGACAGCCTGGCCGGGTAGCAAAATAATGAATGTGATTTTAAGTGGGTAACTGCAAAGACTGGAAGGGCCAGTTAGTAATGGAAGAGGATCTTGAAAAATAACAAAGTTGGAAGACTCAAACTTCCTGATTTTAAAACTTGCAACAAAACTATAGTAAGGAAGACAATATGGTATTATCATAAGGCTAGACATATAGATCATTGGAATAGAGTTAAGGGTCCAGAAATAAATCTGTGTATATATACAGCCAACTGATTTTGGACAACGGTACTGAAGCCATTCAAAGAGAAGAGTCCCAACAACTGGTCCTGGGATGACTGCATAGCCAAATGCAAAAGAATAAAGCTGAACCTCTATCTCATGCTATATACAAAAATTTATTCAAAATGGACCAAAAGCCTAAAGTTTAAGAGCTAAAACTATGAAATTCTTAAAAGAAACCACAGGGGTCAATCTTTATGTCCTTGGATTTGGCAACGGATTCTTAGACATGACACCCAAATCATGAGCAACAAAGGAAAAAAAGTCCATAAACTGGACTTCGTTAAAATTATAAATTTCTCTGCACCACAGGATACTCTCCAGTTAGTGGAAAGACAACCTACAAAATGGGTAGAGAAGGTATTTGCAAATGATACACTCGGTAAGGGTCTAGTATTCAAAATATGTAATGAACTCTTACAACTCAGCAACAAAAGACAAAAAAAATCCAATTAAAAAAAAGGGCAAAGCAGGAGGGGGGGCGGGGACACCTGGGTGGCTCAGCTGGTTGAGCATCCAAGTCTTGATTTTGGCTCAGGTCATGGTCCCAGGGTCATGGGATCGAGCCCTTAATTGGGCTCTGCACTGAGTGTGGAGCCTGCTTGCCATTCTCTCTCTTCCTCTGCCCTTCTCCCCTGCTCTCTATCTTTCTCTCTCTCTCTCCCAAATTAAAAAAAAAAAAAGTTAATGGGCAAAAGACTTGAAGAAATATTTCTCCAAGATAAGATACACAAATGGCCAAAAAGCACATGAAAAGAATCTCAATATCATTAGTCATTCAGGAAATGTAAATCAAAACAACAATGATATACTGCTTCACGCACATTAAGATGGCTATAATTTGTTTTAAAAAGGAAAACAAAAATGTGGTGAGAATGTGGAGGAAACGGCTTAATTTTATGTTATGTGAATTTCACGTCATCTTAAAAAGTAATGGAAAAAAAGAGAAGACTCAAATAATGTCAGAAGTGAAAGAGGAGACATCACAACTGATACCACAGAAATAAAAAGAATCACAAGATTCCTGTGAACAATTATATGCTAACAAAATGCATAACCTAGAAGAAATGGATACATTCCTAGAAACGCATAAATCAAGATTGAATCGTGAAGAAAGAGAATGTCTGAACAGACCTTTAACTGGGAGGAGATTAAAGGAGAATAAAAAAACCTCCCAACTAAGAAAAGTCCAGGACCAGATGGCTGGCTTCACCAGTGAATGCTACCAAACATTTAAGGAAAAATTAATGCCAACTCTTCTCAAATCCTTCCAAAAAACTGAAGAGCAGAGAACACTTCCAAACTCCTTTTATGAGGCCAGCATTACCCTGATGTCCAAAGCCAAACAAAGATACTACAAGAATAGAAAATTAGAGGCCAATATCTCTGATGAATGTGAATGTAAAAATCCTTAACAAAATACGAGCAATATTTAAAGGAACATACACCATGACCAAGTGGGATTTATCCTTGTAACACAAAGATGGTTCAATATACAATAGTCCGTTAATGCGATTCACTACATTAGCAGAATGGAGGATAAAAAAGCACATGATCATCTTGAGAAATGCAGAAAAGGTATCTGACAAAAGTCAACACCCTTTCATGATAAAAACTCTCAACAAACTACAAACAGAAGGAAATTACCTCAACATAAGAAAGGTTACATGTGGGAAACCCACAGCTAATATCATATGTGATGGAAAACTGAAAGCTATTTCTCTAAGGTCAGGAATAAGGCAAGGATGCTCACTTACTACAAAATAGTACTGAAAGTCCAAGCCAGAGCCAAGTGGGCAAGAAAAAGAAATTAAAGGCATACAAATTGGCAAGAAGGAAGGAAAACTGTCCCTGTTTGCAAATAACATAATCTTACAAAGGCTCCACAAAAATACCATTATAACTACTGAATAAATGAAGTAAAGCTGTAGGATACAAAATCAACATATAAAAATCAGTTGCATGTACATACACTAACAATGAACTATCTGAAAAGGAGAGTGGAAGACAATTCCATTTGCAAGAGCTCAAAAAAAAACATCCCAAAAACTTAGAGATAAACGTCACTGAAAAGGTGAAAGACGCATATGCTGGATACTATAAAATACTGATGAAACAAATTAAAGAAGACACAAACAAATGGAGAGACATTCTGTGTTCTGGGTTGGAGCATTTAATATTGTTTAGATGTTCACGTTACTCTAAAAAATCTCCAGATTCCATGAGATCCCTATCAAAATCCCAAATGTTTACATTTTTTACAGAAATAGGAAAAGAACAGTACTAAAATTTACATGGAGCCACAAGAAACCCCAAATTGCCAAAATAAATTTGACAAAGGACAAAGCTGGAGGCATCACCCTTTCTGATTTCAAAATATATTACGAAACTTTTCTAATTAGAATAGTAATGCACTGGAATAAAGACAATAATAAAGACAATAATAGAACAACAACAACAAAAAAGAGTCCAAAAACCAAACCACAGATATATATATATGGTCCTCCACAAGAGTGCCGAGAATACAGAATGGGGGAAGAACAGTCTCTTCAATACACAGTATTAGGAAACCTGGATATTTACATGCAAAAGAATGAAACTGGACCCTTATCTTACACCGTACACAAAAAATCAGCTCAAAATGAATTAAAGACTTAAGTGTAAGAAGTGAGACTATAAAACCCCTAGAAGAAAACAGGGAAAAAAGGCTACATGACATTGGTCTCGGCAATGATTTCATGGATATGACATCAAAAGCACAGGCAACAAAAGCAGAAATAGAGCTTCTGTAGAGGAAAGAAAATACCAGAGTAAAAAGGCAACCTACACAATGGGCAAAAGTAGTGGTGAACATTAGATACGGGGTTAATTGCCAAGATATATAAGGAACTCCCACAACTCAACAGCAAAAAAACTAATAACCCAAGATCCAAATAAACATTTTTTTCCAAAGAAGACACATACATAGCAGGCACATGAAAAGATGATCTACGTCACTAACCTCAGGGAAATGCAAATCAAAAGCACGATGAGGTATCACTTCGAACCTGTTTTTAAAAAAAAAAAAAAAAAGACAACAAGCGTAGGCAAAGTATGGGGACATTGGAACCCTTGCACCCTACTGAAGGAAGTGCAAAATGGCATCGCTGCTAGGGAAAACAATACGGAGACTGCTCAAAAATTAAAAATAGAATTAGCGTGTGATCCAGCAATGCTACTTCTGGGTATGGATCCAAAAGAACAGAAATCAGGATCTCAAAGAGATACTAGCACTTCCATGTTCTTGCAGCACTATTCACCAACGGCCAAAATGTAGAAACAATCTACATGCCCAAGGATGGATGAATGGATAAAGAAAACACAGTATATAAAAACAGTGGAGTATTTCTCAGTCTTAGAAAAAGAAGGCAGTTCTGTAATGTGTGGTAACTTGGATGAGCCTTGCGGACACTATGCTAACTGGGATAAGCCAGTCCCAGAAGGACAAATACTGCATGCTTGTGCTGATATGAGATACCTAAAGTAGCCAACTCAGAATCACACAGTAGAATGGTGTTTTCCAGGGCCCTGGAAGAGGGAGAAATGCAGGGTTGCTAATCCATGAGCGTAAAGTCTCAATTATGCAAGATGAAAAATCACACGGTCTCTGTAATGAACAATACTGTGACACACTTAAAAGGCTCATCCTCGGTCCATTTCAAATGTTATCTCATTTATTCCTAACAAGAGATCCCATGGTGTCGAGATTATTAATCCCACTTTGCAGATAAGGAAACAGAGGCTCGGGGCCATTAAGGAACTAGTCACAGCTAATAAATGGCAAGGTTGGGTCAAGGCTTTGCAATAAGTTACCAAAATGGCAGCACCGATGACTTAAAGGAATAGGGCGCTTTCAGACACGCTGAAAATTGGAGCCTTGATTTTATGGCACTTTTACAGAGTGATAACACATAAAAAGCTGTGATAAAATTTTATGTCTGTGAAGCCATGGACACAAAGCCTTGGCCTGTGTCGAGGATAATGCAGGACAGGTGCGGTACAGACTTATGCATGCTGTCTGGCCAACTCCCTCAACTCAGTCCTGCATAACTGCTTCCCTGATCCAAAGACAAACACCGAGAGAGACTTGGCAGGAATATGCATCTTGCCCTAGAGGCACAAACTAATAGAGACAACTGACCTCAGGGAGGCTTTGGAGGTTACCTGATTTTAGTGGGTCTGAACGCACATCCACTGACCAGATGCACCTGAATCACTTAGGAAGCTTATAAAACACAAATTCCAGGGCCCCACTCCAGACCTCTGGGGAGTAAGACCTAGAAATGAGAATCTTTTAAAAGGTCCCCAGGGCAACTCTTCCACATTGGTGGTGGAAACATATCATGGAAATCCCTTTGGAAAACAGGTTGGCAGTTTCCTAAAAAGTGAAACACAGTATTATCACATGACCCAGCAAATCCACATCTAGGTATACACTCAAGAGTAATGAAAACGTGCATTCCCCACAAACACCTGTACATGAATGCTCTCAGCTGTGCTGTTCGCTGCCTGCTAGGTTCTTCAACTGGACCCAGTGCCCGTGACCTAGTAACTGGTACGTTAAATGTAATATACAATGGAATACTCATGAACAATTGAAAGGGACAGACTGCTGATATCTACTGCAACACCAATGAACCTCAAAGACTTTACATTAAGTAAAAGAGGCCAGATGCAAGAGATCACGTATTTACGGCTCTCTTTACGTGAAATGTCCGATAAAGGTAAGTGTCTAAAGACAGAAAGCACATAGCTTACTAGTTGCTGGGGCAGGGCTGGGGGTGGGGTGGGGGGAGGAAGGGGACTGACACCTCAGGAGGGATGTGACTGGAGAGGTGAAAATGTTCTAAAACCAGGGGCACCTGGGTGGCTCAGTCGGTTAAGTGTCCGACTTCGCTCAGGTCATAATCTCATGGTTCGTGGGTTTGAGCCCCTCATGGGGCTCTGTGCTGACAGCTCAGAGCCTGGAGCCGTTTCAGATTCTGTATCTCCCTCTCTCTCTGACCCTCCCCTGATCACCCTGTTTCTCTCTCTCTCTCTCTCTCTCAGAAATAAATAAAACATTAAAAAAATTTTTTTAAAAAGAAAATGTTGTAAAACTGATCTGTGTTGATAGCTGCACAAGTTGTAAACGTATGAAAAATCATCAAACTGTATGACTTTAACGTGTAAATTTTATACGTAAAATACACCTCAATAGAGCTGTTTCTTTACCAGCATTGAGAACCACTGAGTTCCAATAGACTTATCTTACCACGAGGAAACTAAAACACAGAAAGGGAAATGATTCACCCACAGTCACAAAGTGAGTTTACACAGAGCCCAAAGGCCTCTGATCGGTGTCTCTGGAAAGGAAACGGAGGGCTGGGGGATGATCTGCTACAATGAACCAAAGCGGGGAGCCAACCTCAGTGAGTCAGTCCCCACTAAGCCCTTTTCTCCCCAAAGAGCAGGAAGCCGGCTTGTTTTGTTTGAACGAACCAGGAAAGGGGCTCAGGAAGCAGCTGGAAGGCAGTGGAAGAACCAGGGACTTGGGAGTCAGGAGGCCTGAGTTCCAATCATGGCCCCCAAACTTAACGGTGACCCCGGGGCAGTCATTCCCCCTCCCTGGGTCTCATCTTGTTCCTCCATTTGTAAACAGCTGATAATATCACACTCCTAGGAGCCCCATGACACTGGTAAGGAAGACATTGAGTAATCCCGGCAAGAGATGATTCCAGATGATTTCCTTCCTGCCTAACTGAAACCACAGATGTCCAGCCTAATCTGCTCATCTAAACGCCACAATTAGAGCATCCCTTCCAGCCTTCAGGGCACTCGAAGGCCCTTTCAGGGTTCCCTGACGCAGGCACGGCTCTCTGATCTTGGTCCCAGCCTCCGCTTGATCCAAGTTCCCAGGTGTCACAAAACTCTGGAACAGGGAGACAGGGTTGTATTTTCTTTTACAGATACGACAGCCGCAAGCCGAGAACAATCTATGTCTAAAAAAATAACAACGTTCCAAGTGGCCACCGTCGCATCGAATACTAGATTGGGCGCGGTGTTATTACAAGACCAAGAGAATGTAAAACATCCTGCAATATGGCTCAGTCAAAAATCTTGGCCAAGGAAAGGAAATCTGTATCCTATCTAGGAGGAATGTTTGGTAATTGTTTGGGCCTTGGATAAACTCAGGCCATAAGTTTCGGGCCGGGCGTTTACATTATGGGCTAATCATAGAGCCCTGATGTGGATACAGACTTTACAGAGCAAGAAGAGCGAGTTACCGGGGCGGGCATGTCAGCTTCGACACTTACAGAGAGACGTGCGGCCTGTGTCAGGGTCAGGGACCATTTAGGTCAGGAGGCTTTGTTGGAAGGAAGAATGTCAACGCGGGTATCTGCTGACTCATCTAAGTGGATCCTGAGCTCTCGGCCTGCGTGATCGGGTGAGAATGTAAAATTCTCGTGGCAGAAGGTGCTTGCTTAGGCCACATGCTGCGTTCGCTGCGTTCGTTCTGCGGGAAAGCTGACTTCTCGGAGGAGCCCGTTTGTGTCACTGAGTAGTTAGCGCCTGGTGTCTGAACTAGACAGTGACTCATAGGCATTCTTTGCAAAAGGGCATTTGGGACAGGCAGGAAGACAAAAGGGAAGAGAAGCACACGCCCATGACGGCAGAGCAGGCGTAGGCTGGCAGAAAGCAAGCATCGAGCTCCGAGAGGTGTTAAAGACTTGCTAAAAATATAATTTTAAGCAGCAGCAGAGGCTAAATGAGAACGGTGGGGAAAGAAGGCAGGAAAAATATGAAGGAAAGCAAAGGATAGAAGGACAAACATCTAAAACAGGAATTGCAAATATTTAGCAAATGAGCTGCAAATGACCCTGCCCAGGATTCATGGTGGCCTCGGAATGCCCCAAGGGGCACCCCCCCACACAACCCCCCGCCCCCGGCAGACCCTGGGAGTGTGCTCCTCATGAACTTCTGGGGCCTGAAAGCCTATATTTTTAATTTCAAACAAACACAGAGGAGTGCCCATCTGCCTTTACCTCCTCTCCCTCCCCAAACCCTACTCAAATGTCAGTAAAGCAATTACCAGTAATTCAGACCACAAGGATAAAGGCAACAGGAGACATCAGCAAGAAAAGGTTTCGGCAAACTTGGCCAGGAGCAGAGGAGAGAGCCGTAAGAGAGGACACGTTGCAAACTCAGTGTCTGCTGTTCAGGACGCTGCTGGGGCCAGCACCAAGTGGCCAATGACCCAACAGCTCACTCCCCGGAGGCAGAGTGTCACGAAAGATGGGGCTGAGGTTCACGAAGGAAAACAGTTAACGAGCATCCTTTATGTGGTCAGACCACCATGTACCCCCTGCCCTCCTCTCTAAGCAGGCAAGATGCTTCCTCGCTGGAGAAACTGAAGAGAGGCTGCAGACACAAGGAGACATGGTGGAGAACAGGGGTGAGGGGCAAGGGGCTCCCAAAACACAGTCACACATCCCTCTCTCCAGGCAGAAGACTGAAGGATTCTTGTCTGGAGAACATGAAGAGCCTCAGAGGAAAGGTATCCGTATGCTGGCATTTGTATGTAAGGTTTCAAAAACAAATGCCAGCTCCAAATCCGTTCTCTCCAAGGAAGGCTCATCAGCCAACCACACCACCATGCGCGTAGAAGTTTCAACCTGGATCTCAGTGCCTCACTGTCAAATACAAATATTACCGGTGGAGAGACATTTAAGAAGAGCCGGTGATGTGAAAGGAACAGTCAAAATGAACAGAAAAATAACTTAGAGGTGGAGGAAATGCAGGGAAGATAAAAAGAACTTTAAAAAATTCTATTACTGGGGCGCTTGGGTGGCTTAGTTGGTTAAGCACGTGACTTCCGCTCAGGTCATGATCTCGTGGCTCGTGAGTCTGAGCCCTGCGTCTGGCTCTGTGCTGACAGATCAGAGCCTGGAGCCTGCTTCAGGTTCTGTGTGTGTATCTCTCTCTGCGCCTCCCTCATGCTCTCTCTCTGTCTCTGTCTCTCTCTCTCTGCCTGTCTGTTTAAAAAATAAATAAACATTAAAATATCCTATTATTTTCTCAGAGAGTGAATGCCTTAAGATATTGCATCCACGAAACAAGAACAGGAGACTATGTTAAAGAAATAATCAGAAAACAGGAAAGAGCTCTTGGAAATCACATGATCATACAAATTAAAAAGTTCAACCGAGAATCTAAAAGATGGCCATAAAGTAGACCTAAAAAACCACAACAGTGGAAAACAGGAGAGGAGAGAAAACAGACACTATCCAAAAGGGAGTTCCAGAAATAAAGAACAGAAGAAAGAGAAGAAACGCATTGAAGAGGTTTTAAAAGAAATTACCCAGGAATGGGTTTCTAGGTTGAAAGATCCATCACAAGGTGTGTGCGTAAGACACAAAGGTCATACAAAGCCCCTCCCCGCCAAGGGTGTTCTGTTGTGAAGTAGGGAAACACCAGAGATCAAGAGAAGAGCCTAAAAGCTTCTCGAGGCAAACCTCACATCATACACAAAGCAAGGGGAATCACAGCACCACTGGTCTTCTCTCAAGCAGAATGCTGGAAAACAGTGATGAAATACCCTGAGAATTCTCAAGACAAATGACTTCCAACGCTGATTTCTTTATTTTTTTTTAAATTGTTAAAATGTTTTATTTATTTCTGAGAGAGAGAGACACAGTGTGAGCAGGGGAGGGTCAGAAAGAGAGGGAGACACAGACTCTGAAGCAGGCTGCAGGCTCCGAGCTGTCAGCACAGAGCCCGACACGGGGCTCAAACCCACGAATTGCGAGATCATGACCTGAGCTGGAGTCAGACGCTTAACCAACTGAGTCACCCAGGCACCCCTGATTTCTAAGACTAGTTTAATCATAAGCCAACTATGGGGTGGAAGGAACACTGTTTTTAGATAGGCCGAAACCAAACATATTGCCCTTGCCATGCTTCCTTAGAAAGTTGCTAAAGATGTGTTTCAGCCGAGCAAGAGAACAGACCAGAGAGGCAGAAGATCTGGGACATGGTAGACGGGGGCTATCACAAAAGATGATGCTAGCAATACCCCCTGCCTAGCACACAACCGGTCCCTACTGGAGTAAGAGGGTGGAGGACTGAGGGAGGTAAGAGTTCTGAGAGAATCCAAAATGTAAATCAGTACTTGGGAAAATTAGATAGATGGCAGAAAAACACTGCTATAGTTAATTTTTCATGTCAAGTCGTTTGGGCCATGGGGTGCCCAAATATTTGGTCAAACGTTGTTCTGCGTGCGTCTGTGAAGGCATTTCCGGATGAGATTAACAACCTTAATCAGTACGCCAAATAGAACCGACTGCCTTCCCTTCCCTTCCATGGGTGGGCCACATCCAATCAGTCGACGGCCTAAATAGAACAAAAAGGGTAAAAAGGAACTGCTCCAGTCTAACTGCCTTGAGATGGGGCACCAGTTTTTTTCCTGCCTTTGAGGCCAAACGGGAATATCAGTTTTTCTTGGGTCTTGAGCCTGCTGGCTTTCAGAGGAGAACTACGCCATCGGCTTTCCTAGGTCTCCAGTTTGCCAACATCAGATCTTGGGATTTCCCTGCCTCCATATCTATGTAAGCCAATTCCTCAGAATGAACACACACACACACACACACATCGTATTCGTGTTATTTCTCTGGAGAATCCTGACTAGTACAGATATAATATTTAGAAAGTAATACGGTAACACATGAAAGAACTATAGTGAGCAGTATTTCCATCGTCATAGTAACATAAATAATGCCTCCTTAGAAGTTCACTTATAACGACATAGAGCAGGTTAGGGAAGGGAAAGGAAGCTAGCGGGTGGCTGGTGTAAGATTGTTAAATCCAGTTACCTTATAACAAGTCAAGCAGGGCTATCCAAACTGGATAACTCGCATTGCCTAGAAATATGGAGTTAAATGCCAAAAGAAATAGCTCAAGAAACTGAAGAGAGCTGCCTCTGAGGAGTGGCTAGGATCTGGGGGGGAATACTGTTTTTCATTAGAAGCCTTTTAGGACTATTTGAGTTTTAAATTATATGCATGTGGTTCATAAATAAAAGTTAAAGGTGGGGGGGAAGGAAACCATGTTTTCAAGAAACATCAATTAAGATGTGATTATACATGTTAAAAATGACTTGATTGGAGTTGGCAGTGGAGACAAACCTTCCCACCACCTCTAACACGTGATGACAAGGTTACTTACTTGCAGCCAACAGCTTTTTTTTTTTTCAATGCAGTCAAGTGTTTTGTGGGTTATAAACAAAATACAAAGGTAACTGATCTGTATGTTATGACGAAAATAGGTACTTATAGAACATAAATATTCTTGAAAGGAAGCACTAATGAATGATGTATCTCTGCTCTTCTTCGTAGTCAAAGCCTGAAATAAATCTAATTAGCACGCATTCAGCTTTCTTGGAATTCAGTTCTTGGAAGCAAAGAGCTTTTGCAAGTGTCGGGTGTTGCTGTAAACAAGATCGATTTTTAAAAGCGGCCCAGGAAGTTGACAGGCATGGAAGTCTCGAAGAGACATTATGGGACAAATGGGGGGCAATCTAAATGACATACAAATGAAAGCCTGGGTCTTAGAATAAAACCTCCAATGGCAGCATCCTTCCGGGACTTTAAAAGTGTTCTGTTGCACTATTGCGAACACAGAGCCCGCCCCAGCTGGTTTAAGCAGGAAGGGCATTGGGCAATTGACAGCTTGGAAGCTGCTCATCGGGGGACAGAGGACATGCTGTAGGGGCACCTGCCCCCGGGAAGCCTGAAGACCACATGCATGGACACTGTCACGCGCAGCCAGCACCACCAGTACGAGGGGCTGTGGCAGTTTGCTGCAGAGCACACTTCCAATGCCCTGCTCCCCACTCCTTCGCTGGAAAGAAGGAACCACTAAATATTTGGGGGAGTGGTCTGAGGCACATCTGCTCTGGCTAACGGTAGGGTGGGCGGGCGAGGAGGTGGTCAGCGTGTGTGGGTACTCCCCCAGCGTTCTGGATTATTTGGTAAGGAGGGATCCTCCAGCCAGAAAAATAGGAGAGTGAATTGCAGTCATCCGTCCCATCAGGAGGAAGCAAAAGACATGTCTCATGATAAAAGGGGAGCCCCTGACAAGGACTGAGAAGCCGCTGGGCTAAGGCAATGTCAGGCAGTTTAGAACTCTGCACTCTGCTGTTCTTTGTTCTTAATATAGATCACTGTTCATCTGTTTTCTGAGTCAAGGAGGAATCTAGTTACTTGTAATAATCAGATCACTAAGTGGTCCACTTCATGTCCTTGCTACTCATTTAACAGATGTCTAATTCGTTCCTTTGAAAATTGGACCTCAGAAGGGACACCACAAAGGTATGGCCTTGCTATCTATCCTAGTCTGTGTTTCCCGAAACAGAACTACTAATTCATGCAGAATAAAGGGATATGGGGAGTGAGGCAGGGAAGGAGAGTGAGCGAATGAGATGCGGTGGGTTCCCAAGCTGACTTCTGCTTGCTGTCCAGGGCAACTCACCCTGGGATCACGTAGGACCATGTTCCCAGAAGCAGCATGAACTGCCGTCTCAGGAAAACTCCCATCTCCTGTCAGGAGAGGGTCTAGGTAGGTACACCTCCTTCCCACATCGCCCATGGCACATGCATGAGTGCTGAAGGGCTCCTTGAAGTCTCCTCCTCGGAGTCAACAGGGAAACCCCAGGGCGGCAGATGGGAGGTTAGGCACTGCTGGCTTGTGTCCACAGAAGACCGGCAATGGCAGTGATTGAGTTGAGGAGACCCTCGAGTTAGGTTTAGCCATGAGGATCCCAGGCACACACAAGCGATGCCTCACACATTGTTTGGCTCACCCTCAAAACTGTAATGCAAAAACTCTGGGAATATTTAGCTATTGCCCTAAAAGACAGCTGATTTGTTTTCAAAAAGCAGCTCTAATAAATACAGACCTACGCCAGTTGGGGATTTGCCCACTGAAAGTGTTCATTCCTGTATGCAGGAATCCCCCATGCAGAAGTCGGCAGTCCCCTAGAAGGTCCTGGTATTATGGTGAGGGGAGCCTGAATACATGAACTGTCAGCGGACTGTGTCCATCACACACTTCACATGTGCGCCAAGGCACTATTTCAAAAGTATGCCGGTGTTGTTGTGATTAATTAGATACTGAAATTTACTGAATGAGCTGACTCACCATTCCTAAGGGCTCTTTCCACTAAGGGTATAATAGGTATGCTAGTCATTCTCTGTTTGCCTTCCCATTCTCCGCCTTTCTTTGCCCTGCTTTGTGTCTCACAAAGCCTTGCCCTTTGGCTTCTAGCTGGACTTGACCCACAGGAGATGGGATGGTTAGAGAAGTGAAGCTATTTATTTCGACTCGCACCCTCACCTGTCCTTTGACCTTGGCTGGCCATTAGACACCTCCGGACTTGAGATTCCCCACCCGTACAATGGAGGGGTTAATAAGATAATCTCCGAGGTGCTATTCAGGTGCTGTGTTTACTTCTTGGATCCTCAGAAAGAACAGTTATTCACCTCTGCCAAATTAAACAGGGATGAATTCCAAACTGATATTCTCTTGTTGCTATCAGGACGCCTCTTCAAAAATGGATCAAAACAAGATTAAAAAAAGTTTCCGGTTTGTCTTTATCTCCTTTCATGCGAGGCGTTTACTACGGACTGATTTCCTTTTGATGACCAAAATCCAGCACTGCATTTAGTAAATACCAAGCAAGCAGTTAGGCAGGACTGCAAATTCGTTTTTTTCCCTAAACATTTTATTTGTCTCATTAGGCATAAAGCCAGGCTATCTGCGGTAGGAAATATCACCTCGTGCACTGTGTAGGCGACCTCTCTGTGTTTACAGGGCATGCTGCATATATGGTACAAAACTGCCCAGATGTGAAAGGAAGTCCATTTCTTCTCAAAGCATTTTCCCAAGTTGATTGGAGGGAGTGCATCAGCCCTTGGCCATGGAAGTCATTCGTTATGAAACACAGAAGGGTTAAAAATTCCTTCTTGAACTCAATACCTTCTAAGACAGTTTATCAATCTAAGGGCTGCACCCAACGCCAGCAGCTCTGAACATCAAAGGCAAAATATGAAGCATCTGAAATATGCAAGTTCACCCTCTTGGCATTTGACCTCATAGTGGTCCTTATCCCCTATGTGGCTGGAGGCTCATCCTCATTTCAAAAGCGTGTAAGACGATTTTCCACAAGTTATGTTTGCCTCGCTCAAAGCTGTTTTTATAGTCTATATCTATCTCTTTCCCAGGGACATATTCCTAGTTCTCTTCACCACATGAAGTTTGATTGTTTTTTCGGGTACTGTCTGGAACTGCTTTGGATATAAAACATCTAAATTTAAAAATATTCTCATGCATATCAAAGAAGAATGTAAGAATATTAATATTATCCTATAATGCTTATTACAGATAGGGCAAGGGGTAAAATTCTAGACATGCAGGCTTATATAAAAACACTATGGTATAATAAGCATATTATTTTCAGTTTTTCTTGGATGCTATGATTACTTTCTAAATATTAAATATTAACGTAGGAGTTTTCTTCCATTTCCTTCTGTAAATAAAAGCATCTGACACAGCTGTATGCAACCATCCAAAAGGGCACTTTTCCTTTGCTTCCTAAGTATTTCCTTTACACTGGTATAGTTTCCAGGCAGTCACAATTTTTAGTATTAATTTACTTGTGACTGTGACTTTAACTCAAATGCCACACTTCTCAAAGGAGAGTCTACAGAGCCCTAGAAATGGCAATCATTTGTTAAAAACTGGGAGTTTTTGAATGAAAATGATCTGAAATCAATGCAAGGTTTGAAATTTTCTCACTATAAAATCGACAAGAAATAACAATAGCAAGACAACAACGACACTAACAATTCAGAGGACCCCAAACCCAACTTCCAGCAAATGGGTAACAATCCATCTAAATGCAAAGGATACGTTTATATGTCACATTTTAAAAATGCATCCAAGGTCTATGTCAAATGCAAGTTTATTACCACTGCAGAGATACAAATGGGCTTAGCCCTGACTTTTGTGTGTGCGTGTGGAAGGAAAAAATCAGAGCTTAAGCGGCGTGAAAAAAATTCTGGCCATGATATTTATTTAAAAAGCTATGCAAGTTTTTGAAGAAGAGTCACTAGGATTTTTTTTTTTTTCAATTTGATGGAGAATTTGGGATTTGGAAGAATCCATTGGAAGACACAACAGGTGAAGCACTAAGTTGCTTGATGCTTTCTTCAGGGTCAGTTTCAGAAACACCTTAGAAGGTAAATGAAAATGAAGCTCTGTGAGGAGAACTTTGGTGAAACCCTGATATGTACACATAACCTTCTCTTGTTTGGATCAAAAAGAGACAGTTGAGTTAAAAATCAATCATAGGACCAAACAATACTTTTTAAACTATTCAAAAGACACAAGCGAAGCCATGAAGGGACCCTCCAGTCAGTTGAGAAATTTGGCATCAACAATTTGTGCATTTAATGGTCTTCGCTTTTTCTGTTAATAATGTCGTAAAGGCTGGTTAATGTGCAAAATGTTTAGCAGTGAAATATCAGATGAAGTCGGGTTTTTTAAATGCATTGCTTTTATTATTTTTTTAATTTGAGAGAGAAAGAGAGAGAGAGAGAGAGCGCAATTGGGGTTGAGAAGGGCAGAGAGGGAGAGAGAGAGTCCTAAGCAGGCTCCACGTTCAGCATGGAGCGTGACGCAGGGCTCAGTCCCACCACCCTGGGATCATGACCCAGGCTGAAATCAAGAGTCAGACGCTCAAGCAACTGAGCCACCCAGGCGCCCCTGATGAGGTGGTTTTTAATAAAGTAGGATGATATCATCCCATGCCATTCTGTGCCATCCCACTCACAGTAAGGATGGCACTCAGGTCTCTGAAAATGCCAGGAGGATAGTTATCATTGAGAATGGCGGCCTGGATGGGGGCAGGTGGATGAGCCTGAACCGCTGTGGTTTCCACAAAGAACAATGTGCCCTTTCCAGGAAAGGATGGAATGCGGACGGTGGCTGCCTAGATGACTGTTCTAGACACATTGCAATAAAAAGTGCACCCAAAAGCTCGCTCTGTTACCTCGCTGAATCCCAGCTATTGGGGGAGGGGAGAACAGTTCATGGCTCCTGTTCTTAAACTTAATATAGATTGTTGCTTTTTAAATGGAGGAGTAATTGGTCTCATCGTTTTGATATTCACAAGTTGGCTTATTTAGGAAACTTCTTTATGGCTGAAATCTCTCAAATTACTACTGCTAGGCAGAGCTGACTGCTCCAATAAAAAAAAGTTTGAGTTGTATGAAGGGCACGGATCCCAGACACAATGTGTCTTTGGGACAGTTTATTTACATTAATGGTCAGAACAAAGAATGCCAGTTTTTTTCCATTACTGAACTAAAAATCACATTTGGCCCACCATGATTTAGAAGCACCCTGGCCCCGGCAAAAAGTGCTTACTGACATTTCTATCACTTGCAGCCTGAAAATGTAGCATAGAGCCACTCTGGGAACATTCTGGGCATCTGTTCCGCCCCATAGACCATATTCCGACTCTTATCTGGTTGAGTTTGTGTCCTCAAAACATTATAACACTAAGAGAGAGAGAGAAACTGTTGGAACTCAGAGCCTATTATTAAACATCATTAGCAGTCTCTTACCAACATAAAGTTTAAAACACACAATCAAGAGTATCTCACTTTTCCCTTCAAAAAGCAACAGAAAAGTATTTTTCAATTAAGACAAGCATGTGTATAATATTGTATTTAATGGAAAACCCACGTGCATTTAAGAGAAGGTATAGATGTTTCTAGCCTTTCTTTGTGTTACTTGGGGGCCACGCACTCAGAGCTCTCATCCACCTATTCTGGAATTAACCACACTTGAGAGAAAAGGCATGAGAAGCACTTACTGTACCCCTAGTTCAAGTAGAACATGATGGTACTGACATGACACAATCTCAATAACATGTGAAAACCTGTTAGGTATCAATAGGCTGCTTTTTTTTTTTTCTTAGAGAGAGAAAGAGCTTGTTGTGAGCACGGGAGAGGGGTGGATGGGGAGAGGGAAAGAGAGAGAGAGAGAGAGAGAGAGAGAGGTAATCTTAAGCAAGCTCTATGCTCAGCACAAAGCCTGAAGCAGGGCTCAATCTCACGACCTTGGGACCATGACCTAAGCCAAAATCAAGAGTCAGACGCTCAACCAACTGAGCCACCCAAGTGCCCCAACAGGCTGCCCTTTTTTTTTTTTTTTTTTTTTTTTAATAGAGGATCCAAACAGGACAGGAATCAGGATCTCTTTCACCCAAAGTCTCCATGTACCATCTCCGGGTCCTGTATGTTCAACAGAGCAGATCCCCTTAACTCTGCCCCCTTCCCTAACAATGCAGCGATTCAGCCCGTTGTCAATGCTGCCACTAAATTTTAAGCTATAGGGAAGCCTGAACTAAAAACCAAATAAAACATACCCAGAGAACTCTCCCAGGGTAACAGCAATCTTTGTGATGAATCAAAGCTATTTACTGGCTCTGTGTGATCTTAGCAAGATGCTAAACCTCTCTGAACCTAAAATGAAACTAACCCTAAAACGACACTTATATTATGGAGACAGCCTGATAACTAAGTGAGATACTGCTCACACGATGCCTGACACGCAGGAAACATTCGCTATACATTACTATTATTAAGCAACAGGTCATCGGCGAGCTGGATACAGGGCCAGATGCTATTGAGAGGTTCTGCAGTAAAAGACATTTCCTCTGACATCAAGAGTTTTACAGCCCAGTTAAGGAGATGATATTAACATACAAGAAACAACAGAGTGTTGAAAAAACATATTTGGGAAATAGGGCCGGTACATGTGGTGAGTTCAATGTCTCACTGGCTCTATGGCCTTGGCCAAGTAACCATATACAATAGGGCTGAAAATATCTGACCTGCCGATCTCATAGCATCGTTAGGAAGACCAAAGAAATAACGTGAGTGAAAATAAGGGCAAGTGAATTTGATGTGGGTGTTTGAAATTAATGCTGTGATTTCCAATAATTATAATAGGGTACTCTGGGGCACCCCGGTGGCTCAGTAGTTTGAGTGTCTAACTCTTGAGTGTCTGACTCAGGTCATGATCTCACGGTTGGTGGGTTCGAGCCCCACATTGGGCTCCACACTAACAGTGCAGAGCCTGCTTGGGATTCTCTCTTTTTCCCTCTCTCTCTCTGCCCCTTCCCCACTTGTGCTCTCTCTCTCTCTCTCTCTCTTTCAAAATAAATAAATTTTTTAAAAAAATTAAAAAATCATAATAGGGTACTCCGTTATGGGACCCAGGCTGGAAAAGAAACATAAGCTGACTCGGGAAGAAATGAGCGAGGACTAAGGCAGTCAGGGGAGCCTACATGGATCGGATAAGCTTTGGGTGGCCCTGGAGACTAGGTGGAATTTGGGTCGGTGGAAGTGAAGTGAAGGAAAGCCTAGACACAGTCAACACATGAGCAAGTTCATGGTGATCGCTGGTCAGAGTAAGAATGGCAGGAAAGCAAGTGTGGGTTAGTTGCGGGTGGTAGACTATATGGACCCTCAAAGTCAAGGAGCAGAGCTAGATTTGGTATGTCCGAGCCAAGGCACCCCTGCACAAGCAAGGGGTTATTGCTGGAGATAAGACATCGACGAACACCAGGATCAACCTAGCATTTACATGAAGGTAACACATCTTCCTCTCTTCTCCTTTTCCTTTTTCCCCCTTTTACTTCCTTCTTAGGCTTTGCTACAGTTGCATAGGGATATTATAAATCACTGAACCTTTAAAACACTTTATCCAAACACCAGATAAGGCAGGGTCTCTTGATACTGCTAGATACCAGTAGTTTGAGATGCCAAAAGTGTCCTCATTTGGGGAAACGTACAATAGTTAGCTATGGAACAGAAGTTGAATAAAAAACACTCATTTGGAAATAAAACACTGCTCTGCTTGAGTTAACTGATCTCATCTTTGGGACTGGGAAAATAATAGTGATAATAGAATCACTAACATTCATGTGAGTACCTACTGTGTGCAATCTGCATGCATTATTTCACTTAATCTTCTCCAAAGACCTTCGAGGGAATTTTACTCTTATCCTCATTTTCTTGATGGAGAATCTGAGACCTTTGGTCCCAGAGCAGGTAAATATCAAAGTCAGGGTTTTAAAGACTATTCTACAGGGGCCTAAGCCCAAAGATAGTGAATATGGTGATGACTGAGCATGACAAAGAAGAACCTCTCTTATTAAACAGCTTTGAAAATTAGAATCACCAATGCAAATTCCCTGCTGTGAAAAGAAAAAAATTGGTAATTACTGAACAAATACCTTTCATATGTGCAAATGAGTCTTTCCAGCGGAAAAAGGATTAACTTAAAATTTCCTAGCACTATGAAAACGGGATTCCATTTAACAATGCGTGTATCCAGAAATAGTCGTATGCACTGAATTTCTGTAAATCAAATACTAACTATATTCACCAAAGGGCTTTTTCTAAGGTACACGCACAATGAGTATTTAATAAAATGAAAAATCGTTCAGCAATCTGAATAGTCATTCAATAATTTATCTGTTTTGTGAATTTGGATTTACAGCAGACGCTTGACATTCCTGAGGCATACATCCGGAACCTTCTCGAATTGCCAGATTCACAAACACAAAAATGTTTATAGAGGTTCCGAGCTTTCTTGCGAATCACATTTCCATGGAGAGTCATATGAATTTCCTGTTCTTGGCCTTATGCCACACACTACGAATTAATCACACTTTCATTTCACTTGAGGTGCATCTCTCACTGGGTCGCCATTTTTCACAGAAACAAAAAAATTTCTGACTGATTAATGAAATTTGTTACAAATGCATGGATAAGTAGAGCACACCTAAGCCAAATGACCCTTCTCCCCACATGTCTCCGGCAAAAGGAACTTTTCAGATTTGCATCTCAGTCAAACAAAGTGCCATGGAACTCCGGGGGACTCACAAAGAGACACACACATGCAAATGAAATCCATGAACACCTAGGATCTACAGACGTTTGTGAAGGTTGCACGGGTGGGGGCCTGGGCCATTATCTACAGAATCCATAGAAATTCCACTGATCTTGCTAACCCAAGAGTTAATAGAACTCTGCGGAGCCTTTTGGTGATGAGTCCAAAAAATGTGATTACAGAACCCTTGGTCACATGAAGTATAGGAATTTGCCTACTCATTCAAAATGCCTATACTTTGTGTGTTTGGGGCTGGTGAAAATCAAAGCTGGATGATTCCTCTGCCTTCAGAATGGGACCCAGTCACGGCTGGCACACTGGGCACAGAGCCTTGGCAGCGGGACCTTCTCGAAGCACTGTCCTGGGACTCTCAACCTCAGGCTGGGTTTGACACCCTCCCCTTCATCTCGCAAAACACCACTAACCATGAAATACAGGTGGGAGAAAGCGAAAGCATGAGTGAATGAGAGAGACAGAGAGAGAGGGAAGGGAGGAACGAATGCAAAAATGAAACAGAGAGATGAAAAAAATGGCTAATGTGCAAAAAAAAAAACAACAAAAGAAAAAGAAAGACATTATCATTTCAAAATAGATAGTGTATACATTTCAGAACATATTTGAAAACATTCCTGCCAAATTTTCAAATTATTTATTTCTATCCCTTCTTGTTCCAGCATTTTGCTGCCAGATTAATTTTCCTGAAGCTCAACTCTGATCAAGTTACTCCTCTGCTTAAAAACCCCAATAGCTCCTCACTGCCTATAAAATGAAGTCCAATTTCCTCAGCCTCCTCTTTGAGGGCCTCCATAATCTGGCCCCAAACTTCTAGCCCAACCTTATCCTGCACTTCTTCCCCATTATCCACTCTTGGCTCCAGTCAAATACTTCCCGATGGTCCCCGGACACATTCTGTATTCTCTGCCTTTGCACCTTTGCTCATGCTGTTCCCTCTGCCTGGAATGCCTTTCCCGACATCTCCACACGCCTCATACTACGCACCTTCCCAGACTCCACCGAGAGGGTGTCAGGCATGAAACAGGCGCTCAGTTATCAGAAGCAGACCTTGCGGCATTTCAACACGTGCTTTACGTGTACATCGTGTCATTGGGTCCTCACCATGGGAGGTCATTCTTACCGTGGTCCAAGGAGGCTGGGGCTGGGGCATTCGGTGTTGTTCTGCCTGCTACCCCAAGGCTCTCTCTCACATAGAGCAAAAACTGAGTATAACGCAGCCCAAATCAATGCCAACGTGCTGCAGCGATTCTTTTTAAGGGGAAAAGTGCACCTTACCATTCTGTGTGAACTTGAACTCCCTCGTCCAGTCCCGAGGCAGAGTTTCATTGGGTAGCCCCGACACGGCCCTCGCCAGGCTCCACGAGGCAGGACACTACACTAGCTGATTCCAAAGGCAGCGGCCCCAGCGGTCCAGGGGGCCAGGGTGGGAGCTGAAACGCCAGACGCCCCTCCCCACTCCCAGCCTGGAGAACGGCCATCGAAGGAGAGTGATAACCGTTATAAATGTCAATAGGGCGAGTCCTACTCCTCTGCATCCTAAGAAGATGCCGCAGGGCTTTTTAAAGGTGACATTTGTCACCGAGGTGTCACAGCGGGTTGCTAAAGCTCCTTATCCAACCTCTAGGCCCGGCTTCAACAAACACAGCAACCGTGCTGTGGGACAAGGCATCACGACCGATGGATGTCATCTATGAAGCATGCAAAGCCGCCCAGAGCCACATGCTCAGCAGACAAGTGACAAAACTAGTACATGATGAGCACTTGTATCACCTTGAGTACAAGTGGAATTCGGGCTGGATACATCTGCAATGCTTCCCCTTTCTAATTTTGGGCATCAAGAGGTAACATATACGAACTGGAATGCAAGAGCCCTCCCCTCCGTTTCTCCCCTTTCCTAGGACAGGCAGGCCTAATGATCACTGCAGACACCTCTCTCTCATCCCAGTTACTGCAAGTTTAACCCCAAACCGAAAGCCCCACTATCCTGTTTAAATCTCACCTATTTCTATTTTATTATTATTTTTTGTAATGTTTATTTTTGAGACAGAGAGATAGAGACAATATCAGCAAGGGAGGGACAGAGAGAGGGAGACAAAGAACCCGAAGCAGGCTCCTGGCTCTGAGCTGTCAGCACAGAGCCCGATGCAAGGCTCGAACTCACGAACCCTGAGATCATGACCTGAGCCAAAGTCGGACACTCAACCGACTGAGCCACCCAGGCGCCCCTAAATCTGACCTATTTTTAATGGGCAGCTCAGTTAAAACAAAACAAACCAAAACATCATTAGTTAGAGCATGACTTTAGATGAAAGCTGTTTCAGGGATTAACCCAAACTTCAAATCACTCCCTTGGACAAAACTTGACTCAGTCCAATAAATCATGGCTCCCTCCATAAAGTTTTAAAGCAAAAGTTAATTCAGGAACCATGTGAAACCTCTGATGGCCATGCCAGCCTCTTGCCCTATCTGTTGTTGATTTCTGGCTTCGCTAACCTCAAGGCAAGCCTGGCATCTCGGATCCCTGCCAGACCCACCTCTCTCTGTCCTGCTGCGGCTCCGTCTTTCCCTCCCCAGCCAGGGACTGCTCACCGCTGCCCTTGCCTCCACAGTGAAAAATCTCTGTAGCAAGGCTTAAGAGAAAAACACATTAACCGAGTATAATGCAGAATTTTGTTTTCCGAAGCTTTTTTTGTTATTAATTGCTAAGTAGCAATCTTGAGTTAGAAATTCCAGGGGCATCTGGGTGGCTCAGTCGGTTGGGCGGCCAACTTCGCCTCAGGTCATGATCTCGAGGTTCGCGGGTTCGAGCCCCGCGTTGGGCTCTGTGTTGACAGCTCAGAGCCTGAAGCCTGCTTCAGATTCTGTGTCTCCCTCTCTCTCTCTCTCTCTCTGCCCCTCCCCTGCTCATGCTCTGTCTCTCTCTGTCTCAAAAATAAACCATAAAAAAATTTAAAAAGTAAAAAATAAATTCCATTGACCAGCTCCAAAGATGCTAATCAGTTATTAATCACTTCCATTTACAAAACTGCTACCTGCTTTTAGCCATCTTTAAGTTCAGAACTAGAATTCATAGGGGGGCTTTCCTTGTTTTACTTCTGAACCATTTAAACGTATCCAAACTTGGGGCACCTGGGTGGCTCTGTCGGTTAAGCGTCCGACTTCAGCTCAGGTCATGATCTCACAGTTCGTAGGTTCGAGTCCCGCATCGGGCTCTGTGCAGCTCAGAGCCTAGAGCCTACTTTGGGTCCTGTGTCTCTGTCTCTCTCTGTCCCTCTCCTGCTCACACTCTGTGTGTGTCTCTCTCTCAAAAAAAAAAAAAAATATATATATATATATTAAAAACATTTTAAAAAAAAGAATAAACATATCCAAATACAAGTTTGTCAACAAAGTTACACATAGCTTCTTCACAGGGGTTGTCGGTGGGTAGTGGTGGTGATGGTATGCCTATCTGACAACCCAAAATGAGAATGAAAAAAATCCAGAAAAAGAACTAAGCACCGCCCATGGAAGGGCGAGCTGAACAGAAGGACAATAAGGTAGTAATGACCACTTCCGCTTTGCCCTGGGGGAGCTACAGAACCCGCACCATTTTAGACCCAGCATAAAATGGCCAGACAGGTGTGTCTTCTTCAGCGGGCTGCCCAAAGGACACCACCGGGGGCAAGAATGGAGAAGAGGACAGTCACAGAACAGAAAAGGCAGGGGAAAGTAAACATCCAGAAATTTCTCCCACGTGAACGGAAATGGTTGTGAGTGAACAAAAGCCTTATATTTCCAGGTAATGTGTATCACAATTACTAATCGTAAGGAAAAAATATCTCCCAATAAATACTCAGTTGCTAAGTATTTGGGTTGAAAGGACCTCAAATAGTTAGGTGTTAGTACAGCTTGGGTTTGCGGTACAAAAGTGTGATAATGACACATGTGAACTCAGGATGTGATGACAAGTACTTTCCACAGTTCAGGCTGGAGAGAGCTGGGTTTGGAAGCAGGGTAATTCAGATACAAATAATTGCCTCTATTTCAATTTTGTTTTGCTGGCGGAGACACAGCCTCAGATGCAGAAAGGAAATACAATTCCAAAAGCAGAATGAAACCTACTTAATGTATCGGTATCAGACAATTCCGTTTTTAGAAAATTTTTTTAATGTTTATTTTTATTTTTGAGAGAGTGAGAGACAGAGCACAAGCGGGAGAGGACCAGAGAGAGAGGGAGACACAGAATCTGAGGCAGGCTCCAGGGTCTTAGCTGTCCGCACAGAACCCGAGGCAGAGTTTGAACCCACAAACCATGAGATCATGACGTGAGCCAAAGTCGGATGCTTAACTGACTGAGCCACCCAGGGGCCCCTGGAAATTATTCTTGGTTTAATTCCTCCACCTCGATACAGTGCACTCCTGAAAGAATCCCTAACTTAAAGGATCAGTCTGGAAACCAGTCCTGCCCCCACTATTTCGCTATCCCCAAGCCTTCCATTGGAAAATCATAATCAGTTACTTATCGCCTGGTTTTCACTTGTTAAATGCTAACACATTTTAGGGAGAACATACAATGATGTGAGTTCATCATATTTATTTGCATCATTTCCCTGATTACAGAAGCCACATACAGGCATTTGCAACAACACCTATGCAATGTTTGGTCAACTCTGTGAATCATTTAAGGATCTCTTTTCTGTTCAGTAAAGAATAGGGACCCATGCCAAACTCTCAAAGAACCGAAAGGGTGGATTGGCACCTATGCAGCCACAGTCTGAAAGAGTGAAACCCTGAACACTGGGCAGATAGCAAAAAGGCAGCACGGGGGCTGGGCAAGATGTTACTCATCAATCCGGATGACGCCCCTCGGTCCCGAGTCCCACACAAGCCAGCTACACTCGGCCAGGGCTGGCACAGGCTAGGAGACCACTTAGTGTGACCCATGGACTATATTCTAAAGAGAACAGCCACGCTAGAAGCAAACAGCATGCCCCAGTCCGCAGGGGAGGAGCGGAAGGAAAGGGAGGTATTCAGTAGGCTGGTAAAACAAGATCCCGGGTGACGAGATGGCTGCTTTCAAATATCTGAAGGGCAAGGCTGGACATTTCATTCAACGGGGTTCCAAAAGGTAGCCAGGCCATAAATGTCATTCCTAGGTAAACAGCAGGGGCATTGTAAGAACAGGCTGAGGCAGTGTAAGTAAGCACTGTGAGGAGGCAGGTAGAGCAGTCTGTCTAGGTAAAAGAGTAAGTGCCGATGCAGCCCCCTCCCTTCTTCCCACCCAACCACAGATGATATACAAGTTTTTCCTTTAATCCTTTGTAAACAAGTCCCACTGATCCATGAGACTTGTAAGAAATAGAGACTGACAGGTAGGGTTGCTTTGATAGCTGTGGGGGATGGGCCATGCCGGTGGCGGAGGCTTTCTTCCATAAATATGTAAAGGACAGGCTGAATTTGCAATTTAAATATCCACTGCAGATTCGCTGAATACCTTCTAGCTCTCAACCCTCTAACTCTGACAACCTCTCGATGTCTGCCCAGAACTAATTTCTCCATGTCCGTGCAAGGTGCAACAGAATGTCCCAGCTGCTCCTTCAGGACACGTCCCTACCGATTTACAAGAAGAGACCTCTGCTCAGAGGGCAGAAGGGATAAAGACAGAGTCCCGGGATTTCCTGGACAAGGCGGGGAGTCTTGATGCAAAAACACATTTGTTTGTTTTTAGAGGAAATGGATCTCTCCCGGCTAGGTTACACGGCGTGGAGCGAGAAATTCTTCTATAGCCCCAGAGGCAAACGACAGCTCTCAGCTCAGCAGGCTGTGGTTATGTAAGTTCTTGCTTAACCTGATCCTTCTATTTTATTCCAGCCCTTAGACTCAGTTCCTGCATCTGTAGGATAGGAACACTACAGGGACCCTAGGCTTTGCCCACCCTGCCCAGCCATATTTGAGGATGGAGGGCAGTCTTTGTGGAAAGATGAGCTTCCTGGAAGGCAGAAATAATAGGGTTGGGTCTCATTATTTAATATTTTGCAACGCGTTTAAGCTCTACATTATGTTTCAAATCCTTAAAGTTATTCATATTCAGATGAACTTGAATCTGCTTACTAGATGTTGCAATCTATCCTGAGGCTTTTCTTGACTAATTACTTAAAACGACATTGGTTCAAGTGTCAGGTAAGAAACTGCTTTTACGGGAATCACTTCCACTTTCCGGAATACCCTACAGCAGGGGCAATCTCAAACAATCTTTCCTTTTCAAAAATCTTCCATTTCCCAGTGAAAAGATGAACAGAGATTCCATGTGATTATTATTTGCTCCATTCCTACATTCTCCTTGCTCTTCAGATAGAGAGAAACACGGTGTGGAGGCAAGACCTAGCCATGTCCCAGAGGCACATCACATACATAATCCCACTGGGGGGTGGGGAGGGCTAGCCTGGTGACCTGGACTGTGCAAATCGGGGGTGGGGGGGTGGCCATAGTCATAACTAACCCCTTCACTTCTCCCTGAGATCATCCCCGACCCAGGGTGCAGTGGGGTGCTAATGGGCACCACAGAACCCCAGCCTCTCTCCCATGCCCTGTGTCAATGCTCCCCAGTCAACTTGAATTACGCTACCAGAATGTCTAGGAACAAAGAGGATTCACCAGTTACAGGTCATTACACATATAAAGAGGGCAATCTGTAGCAATCTTCAGAAATGTAAACACAACAAGAATGAAAGAGTGATACCCACATGTTATATTCTAATTCCAATAACCCCTCAAAGGTATCAAGAAGCCCTGTATGCTATAGATGAAATGAGAGTTGATAAGCCAAGAGGTCAGCGTGACTTGAGTTTCTGTTATGGACATTGGTTGGGGCCATTCAAGATCCACTCTCCATTCTTTTGGTTTGGCATCTGTATTTCCTTTTTGGGAATTAATTCTCCTCTGCTGTGTAAAGTCTTGGTGGGAATGTCAGTCAGGGGACCCACACCTCACCCCTCAGGCCAAGGGGTAAGCATGTGGCCTATACCAAGCCAACTGAGCTCTTACTTGTTTCCAGAGCATTGAATCTTGGGTGGAGAAGCCTGTTGGAACTTATCCATTGCAGCAGTAGCACCCAAGGAAGACCATCAGTTCTGTCCATCTGGACCTCCAGAGCTTCCTCGATTTCTGTCCTTTGCCAAGCCTGGTTCTGCACACTTCCTGTTGACTCTCTGACCTACTAGATATCTTTCCAATAAAACCCTTTCGTTGTGACTTTGCCAAAATCAGTGTCTATTGGTTGCAAAAAATGAATGTTAACTAATACAGATGTCTAGCTTCTAGTCCTATCTGAGGATTTCTATGCCCAACAAAGCCTTATAATTCTAGATGATTCTAAAAATGATACTATGCATGGTAGTCCATTCTCCTTAAAATTCTCTTGTTCCTTCATGGTCAGTAAGAAAGAGTAAGTAAAATACAATGAGAGAGAGAGAGAGAGAGGAACTAACAAGTCTTAGAACAATTCTACAATGGTGAAATTTTATATTGCCTCTAAATGTCACCTTCAGAATTGGACAGACAGAAACAGAAAAGGGGAAAGAGAATAATGGGCTTTTGTAAGTCTTATTTTTATATAATAAAATGCACAAACCATGAGTGTACAGTTCACTGGGCTTTGACAACTATACACACCTGTGTAACAACCATGTAAAACATCATACAAAACATTACCATCACTCTAGAAAGTTCTATCATGTCCCTTTCCAGCTGACCCTTCCCCATTCCCACAGGCAAACACTGTTCTCATCTCTATCACCAGAGCCTACTTTTTCCTGTTCTAGAACATCATGTACATGGGATCAGACAGAACGTACTCTTGCACCTGGCTTATTTTGGTCAACGTAATGTTTCCGAGATTCATCCAGGTTTTTATACAGACCAGTAGGGTGTTCTTTTTTTTATCGCTGAGTAATACTCCATTGTATGAATGTACTACAGTTTGTTTATTCAGTATCTTGTTGATGGATATTTGGGTTGTTTCCAGCTCTGGGGCTATTATGAAAACAGCCGCTGTGAACATTCTTAAATCTTTTTATGGACACATGACTGCTTTCATTTCTCTTGAATAAATGAATTTTTATTAAATGGTGGAGGAGTTTTCTTATTATATTACCTTGTAGAGAAGCAATAATATACGTTCTCCAGGAAGAAAAGAAAATGCCTATTTTTCTTTTAGGGTAGAGTAGTTTCATGGATGTAATTCTCGTAACCCCTGACTCCCTCTCCATTCACTTCCTCCTTTCCATCTGCACACGTCCTCATCTCTCTGCTGTTCTAAACAAACCTTTCTCTCTCCCCTTAAACTAGCAAACACTCTCAACAGGCCTTCTTCGTGACACTTTACAAAAATTCCCAGTGGTATTCCCAACAGCCCATTGTGGGGTGTTATTTTCCCAGTTCTCATTCTCTCCTTGACCTCTTGCAGTATTCAGCTTAGTTGACCTGTGCTTGCTCTCTCCCTCTCTTTCTCTCGCTTTTTAAGAAAAGCTAAACTTTAATTACTGTGTTAATTTTCCCAGTGTGAACAAGTATGCAAGGACTGGTCTTAAATACTCACAACTGTACAAATCCTTCTCTTGGCTTCCATATGCATGGACAGTAGAGATTCTGTAGTCAGACTCTGGGGTTTGAACCTGGCTCTCTCACCTACTAGCTGGGTGACCCGGGACAGGTTATTTAACCATCCGATGTTTCTATTTCTTCTGTAGAATGAGGCTGATGATAGCAGTCATGTCTCAAGGTCATTGTGAGCATCAAATGAGCTAGCACTTATAACTGTGCCTCATATGTAGTAGGTGCTCAATAAAGACAAGCTATTTCTGCTATCTCATTTGATCCTCCCAGTGGTATATGTAACCAGAGAGCTTTATAAAACACAATAGACTTCATTAATACAAGAGATGACACTGTGACATCCTGACACCTTCTCTTCACAGCCCTGCTTAACGGTTGAGCATCTTCCCCCTGCTTCTCTAATGTGGACACAGTGCAAAGCTGCCTCCTTGATGTCTCTGTCTGTAACGATTCTACACTCTCTTGAAGGGTGTCTTATCCATTGTGGCAGCTTTGACTGTCACATCAAGGCCAATGACTTCAACTATAGGTTGACCACCCTAAGGTATCTCCCTTAAATGTCAACTGCTCAGCATCTCGCTACCATTTATTCAAAGTCAACGTGAATCAAACCCAAATCATGGTTTTGTTTTCACAAAGCAGTTGCCCTCGGGATTCCTCTCTGTCCCCAGTGATATACTCATTCTCCAAGTATACAGGGCCTAGACTTGCCAGGTATTCCTAGGCACGCATAAGACAGCCTGAGAACGGAACTTGTGAGGGTATTTCTGGAACACTCCGCTCGTTTCCCCACAGCCTGTCCTGTCTGCTCGGAAAGGCTCCTGACTATGGACTATCTGTGCGGGAGGGGTGGGCAGCAGGTTGAGCGTTCCAGGAACCTATGAGAGAAGCTGGTTGGTTCAAACATGAACATCCTAATCCCAGACCCAGCAGCACTCGGTCCTAAGCCTTCCAACCTCACGACCCACGGTTTTGATAACAAGGTGGGTGCTTTTATCTGGCAGCCCTTGCCCCACACCTGAACGCGGCGTCCGTGCCAGGGCCAGACTGCTGGACCAGCGGAGGAACCAGCAGCACACCTGGACATCAGTGTTCCAGCTCTGGGCCTGGGAGCTTTAATCAAAGGGAAGAACTTGATCTAAAAGGCTTGAGGCCCTGTGGCTGTTAGAGACTGCGTAGCACCTTTAATATTCCCTGGAGCAAAATCTACTAGTCTTGCAAGCAGTCTAATCAAGTCACCTGGATGTCCAAGAAAGGCATCTAGGAATTTTTTCGGAGCTTCTTGCCTGTGCTAGTCCTCAGGGCGGGTCATGGATACTCCATTTCTCCTCCTTTGAGCACACAGTGGCATAGTACCCCCCTGCTACCCTTGAAGTTGAGTGTGACATGTAACTTGCTGTGGCCAATGAGATGTGAGCAGAAACAACAGGGATAGCTTCTGATGGAAGCTTTAAGAATCCATGTGTGATTCACTCATGCCCCTTCCCTGCCTCAGTGGGAGCATAAGAAGACAAAAAGCCTCTACCAGCCTGGGTCCCCGGATCAACAGAACACATACTACATTTACACATGGAGCGTGAACAAGAGGCAAGCTTTGGTTGGCGAAGTCATTACGACTTGGCACTTCTTTGTTACTGAAACATAACCTAGTCACTTCTGACAGATAGAGCGGCACTATTGATGTGACCAGCTGGCAACCTCCAACTTCTAACTCAGCCTCACCTCTGCACTTAAGCTACCCAAACACAAAGCTGTCCCCTGATTTGTGGATTGAGACTGATGCCTGCTGCTAGGTGGCCCACAGTGACCCAGCAAAACTCTAGTCTAGTGCTGCATGAAAACAAGTGCCATATTCCCCAATGTCAGCATCTAAGCAAGAGTCTTCCTATTGATGTGTCCCACGGAAGCTGGGCTGACGGACTCATTTATTGCCCAAAATGGTTCTGAGAGTGAAAGGGGACTGGGCGACAGGTACAAATCATTGCTGTCCTGGGCACACAAGGACACATGGGCACCCTAACTCTGCCTCCATTATCTTTACAATTTTAGATCTAGGTCTCTGTGAATTTCTGGAGGCATTTTCTAAGGATAGATCACCATATCCAGGAAACGTGATTAAAGGCCTAAGAAGAGACCTGTGGTGAAATTAATGTGTTTATCAGAGTGTACTCTGCTTTTACTATTCTATGTGGCATCAGGCTGAGTGAGTGCAGCTGTTTCCCTAAGCGGGCACAAGCGAATAGCAGCAGACATCCAAGCAAAACCAAGAGCCCAGTGCAAAACCCAGACAGAAAGTCTGAATGCCCTGCAGAAGCATTAACGGCATCTTCCTCCCGCAGGTCAGCCTGGGAGTCATTTAAGAGAAAGAAGGACAAAACCAAGAAAACAGTCTTAGCAACAAAAAGAATTATTTAAGGAAAGCCAAAGTAAATACGATTTTGGGGACCACGGGCGCCTGAGACACATTAGCGTCCGTAAATATCTTCAAAGAATGTTGAATCTTCTAGATAGAGGAACACATTGTAGAAGAGAGCTGATTTTTCTAATCTGCTGCCATTCTGCGCTTTCCTTTACCTTGTGAAACACCACGATTCGAAGTGGTTCATTTTAAATCTTACAGCTTATAGTCAGGAAGTATGTAATGGTATTTAATGAATTTGTTTTTCTGTGTCCGAATCCCCACTTCCCTGCCTCTGCCTCTGCCTCTGGTGATGTGGGCCTCCCACCGAGAGCTGATCACAGGACCTGAGCAGCCCGAGGACCTCCAGCCCCCAAACTCATGAGACTGAAACAGTCACTAGGTACGTTAGCTTCCTAGGCTGCTATAACATATCACAGCAAATGGGGTGGCTTAACACATCAAGTCATCATTCCGTCACAGTTCTGGAGTCCAAGAATCTGGGTGTGGGCAGGGCCATGCTCCCACCAGAGTCTCTGGGGAGGAATCTTTCCATGCCTCTTCCTCGTTTCTGGTAGTTTCTGGCAATCCTTGGTGTTTCTTGGTTCCTTGACTTGTTTTAATCTCTGCCTCAGTCATCACATGGTTGTCTTCTCTCTGTCTGTGCCTGTGGCCTCACATGGCTTCTCTTTTTATAAGGCCACCAATCATTTTGGAAAAAGGACTCACCTTACTCTGGTATGACCTCTCCCTTGCATCTTTATTACATCTACAAAGCCCCGATTTCCAAATAAGAAAAACAGGTACCGGGGACAGGGCTTCAGCATATCATCCTGAGCACCGGGGCACAATTTACCCCATAACACTAGATGAGAGAGAGTCTCTACCCCTGTGATCGCAAGCTCCAAGCCCTGTCGGCCTGCTCACACACCAGAGAAGTTAACAAGCTAAGAAATGGAGAAAGGCAGAAAAAGGCAATTGCTGGAATGCGTATCTCTGAAACTCTGACTTCCGAATAACACAAGCAACAAAATATCTTTCTGGTTTAAATACTGGGTTTCTGTCCCTTACAACCAAGAGCCCTAGTTAATAATCTCGATTAAGAGCTCACTCTACCCCAATAGAACCTCAACCCTTTACACTCACAGTAACCCTGGCTCCAAATAAGGTCACATTCTGATACTTTTCAACCCAACACCCTCTTCCTCACCCAGATAAAGCAAGTCTTAGATTTTATCCTCATCAGGATGTGTATAAGACCTAGCTAACTGGGGCCACAATGCCTTTTTAATAAAGTTTTTATTTTGAAATCATTTTAGGTTTACGGAATCTTTGCAAAGATCATATGGAGAGTTGCTGTATGCTCTTCACCCAGCTTCCCCTAATGTTAACATCCCGAAAAACCATGGTACATTTATAAAAACTAAGAAATAGCGGGGGGGGGGGGGGGCTGGGTGGCTCAGTTGGTTAAGCGTCTGACTCTTCGTTTTAGCTCAGATCATGATCTCATATTCGTGAGTTCGAGCCACACTTCAGGCTCTGTGCTGACTGTGTGGAGCCTGCTTGGGATTCTCTCTCTCTTCCTCTCTATCTCTGTCTCTCCCCTGCTAGCTCTCTCTCTCTCTCTCAAAATTTATAGTGTAAACATTAAAAGACTTTTTTTAAACTATTACTGCCAATACAATACTATTCCCTTAACTATGCACGTGAAGCATATTTCACCAGGTTTTCTACCAATGCCCTTGCCCTTATTCTGTCCCAGGATCCAAATCAGGACACCAAATTGCACTTAACACAACACTTTTCAGAATGCAAAGGGTCACAGCCAAGCTCTGATTCACAGCAGCAAAACCTCACTTGAGGCCTCCTTCCCTAGTTTACCCTCCAGTCTCTCAGCCCCCCTCACATTTGCATCCAGCTGGCTGTTATGTTTCATCTGTTCTTCCTTCCTGTTTGGATCTGACCACCCCAGTATTTTAGTCGAGCTAGTTCTTAACAATTTTGAGGTCACTGCACCTCCTTGAGCGTCCGAGAGAAGCTACAGACTCTCCTCTGAAGAAGTAAACAAAGACAAAAAGAATTTTGCATCCAATTTCAGAGCAGATACCAATACCCAGTAACCCCCTCCTCTTCTCCAAGAGTCCCCACTGAAGCACGACTTTCCGCAGTCTGGCTTCCCCCCGGCACTGATTTTGTCAGGAAATCAGCACAACTATCAAGGCCATCTCTTAAGACAATTTCTCCACAGCTCCTGAACCCGGCAGCAGTGCTCTGCGCTCTGGGGTTTGACCAATGCCCAGGGCCCCGGCCACTGTCTTGGGCCGGCAGTGGACATCGAAGACAGCGGGGCTCTCCCCTTTTGGCCAACTTGACTCAGCATTGAACCTCACGAGTTTTGCTTGCCCACCACCTCTTAGGAGCCCGCTTTCTCTGTGATGGAAGAAATATCCCAGACAGTAATACTTCTCAGTCCTAAAGCCATGTGACATCACCTCGGTTTCGACTAAGAAAAGTGACCCTGGGATCCAGGGCAGGATTGCCAATCAGATCTTCTGCCATTTTGAAATGGCAAGAACCTCGGTACCAAGGCCAATGCCTGCCTATGGCGTTTCATCTTTGGAAATCCTTCAAAGGGCATGTGAGGCCCTCCTTGCACATAAAAGCCAAACAACTGGCTACTCTAGAGCCCTACACGTCCTCTGAAGCCACCACGTGAACCCTGGAGCAGGGCTAAGAGAAAGGGAAACTTCCCTGTTCAATCCTCACAACGTTGGTCTGAACCTCTTGCTCACCCTAGTTCTTCGAACGCTGTTCGGTCCCACTCAGATGCTGCTTGTTTCTATCACTACCTCATCCACGTGACTATGGTCCAAGGGTCACCAGAGCTAAACTACCTGCGGGCTCCCCTGCGTCCTGGGGTCACACTTTGCTCCCTATGCCACTCTGATGAGGCTCTCGCCGATTCTTCCAGCATTGAGCAGAAGGAAGCAGGGTTGGGGAACAGACAGGAACAATTCCTATGGATGGGGCTGTATCTACACTTACCTTCTGCAAACGGTTCCCACTCATAAAACCGGCCCATGAATGGCTTGTTGTTGTAGGATGCACACTGAACCTCCCGGATACTTCTACTGCTTTCTGGACACACCTAACAAAGCAGATATTAAACATGTGGTTAGTGTTCATGTCTCTTCGTGGCCCCAGTCACACCCCAGGAGGCCTCTCCAACTGTAAAAGCCGGCCCTCCTCTACCAAAGTCCAGGGTTTCTGAAAATGTGCTGATCACCTGCATTAAAAATTTAAAATGCAGATCTCAAGGCTTCATTCCAAGTTTACTAAATCAGAATCTTTGGAAGGACACTAAAATTTTAACAAGCTCCCCAGGTTAAGCTTTTGCACCGTAATTTGAAAACCACGAACCGAAACTTTCGGCTCCTGACAAACTGGTCTGCTCACCTACGCCAAGAAGGCCATCCATTTCCATCTGCTCGCCTTTGTTCATGCCGTTCCTGCTCACAGGATAATATTCACGGCAAGCATGCACAGAATCCCTACCATGTGCAGGTCTGGTTTTAAACATGTTACATGTATGAATGCATTTAATCCTCACCGTGACCACTGAGGCCAGAAGGAGAGTGTTGAAGACTTTTCACAGATGAGCAAACAGAGGCACAGAGGAACCGCCTGGCCAAGGAAGGCAGAGGCTGGATTTAAGGCTAAGTGGTCTGGTGCCCACCAGGCTGCATCTCAGCGTCCTTCCCATGATGCCTAAATTCTGGTCTAAATGTTCTCCATCATCTACTGCCAGAGCTCCCAGCCTTTAGCATGCAAAAGAATCACCCAGAGATCTCCTGGGAAATGCAAAGTCCCAGGTCCCTCCCCCAAGGATGGCTAGTTAGTAAGTCTGGGATGAGATCCAGGAATCCATATTTTATCAAATTCTCAGGTGATTCTGATATACGAGACTAATCAAAGACAATATCCAGCTCCCTCTAGTTTCTTTCCTATTTACAGATGATACGTTTGCGCAAATTGCAACATGAAATAAATAAATGTGAAATATAATAATAAGATCAGAATCTCTAATTCAAGTCAGGGATAAAGCACGATCGAGCCTTTTTAAAACCTAAGTACATTCTTATTTAAATGTGTGCGGGGTGTGTGTGTGTTTTAGTAATCAGAGAGAAAGGAATCTGGCCCCTTAAATATTAAAAGCCCTGTGTATGAAAAGTTTCTGGAATAAACTGCTAATAAGGCAGCTCCGAGTCCTGAAGGATTCCTAAAGAAATCCAGTGTACGTATCAGAAACACCAGATCTTTTGGAAGAGGAGGGAACAGAGGGAGGAATGAAACCAGGTAGAACAGAAGGAAGGAATAAAAGCATCTCTTGCTTGGAAAAGGATAGTCCGGAGAGGCTGCTGGTACAAACACCCGGGGTGGTCATAACCCTGCTTCAGCCTGAGCCAAACCATATGGAGCGAGAAGCCATGGGAAGCAGAACGTGATAGAAACTGGTGGGAAAGGAAGGGCCCGGTGGACAGACGGGGTGGGCTGAGCTCTGACAATCAGTGAGAAGCCGACAGGCCAGGGAAGCCTGTCTGTCTCCACAGGCTCTGGAAGTCAAGCGCTGGCGGTCCCCAGAGCCGGGAGCCGGGTAGGTGACCGGTGGCCCCAGCTGTCACCATGAAGGACTTGGGGTTCAGATACTTTCGACAACCCTTCGGCCAGAACTAGAGCTCCATGGGGATGAGATCTGTTGGGTGACTTGGGAGATGTCGACATCCTTGCAACAAGAAAGAATCTCAAAGTGGGTTGTTAAAAATACAGATTCTCAGGCCTCGCCCCAGTTGGGAGGGTAAGAAAAGGGCCCAGGAAGAACCGCCTCGCTGTTTCTGGCTCAGCGGAACTCAGCGGCAAGGAAAAGCCACACCCGAGCCGCCATCTTACTCCATGTTAGTTAATACACAATCACAGTATTAGAGCAGGGACAGTCATATCCATCCCTTTAATTCTAAGGAGGACACTGAGGCCTGGAGAAGTAGCACAGCTCTCCGGAGGCTACAGTGACAGAGGGACAGAGCCCAGAGCACTGACCACCCCCTCTGGCCACAATCAGAAACTAGAGATCCTCAGGGCACCTCGGGGGCTTAGTCGGTTAAGCATCGATCAGACTTCAGCTCAGGTCGTGATCTCGTGGTTCTTGGATTCGAGCCCCGCGTCGGGCTCTGTGCTGACAGCTCAGAGCCTGGAGCCTGCTTCGGATTCTGTGTCTCCCTCTCTCTCTGCCCCTCTCATGCTTGCACTCTGTCTCTCTCTGTCTCTTGAAATGAATAAACTCGAAAGGAAGGAAGGAAGGAAGGAAGGAAGGAAGGAAGGAAGGAAGGAAGGAAGGAGAGAGAAAGAAAGGAAAGAAGGAAAGGAGGAAAGGAAGAAAGAAAGAAGAAAGAAAGGAAGGAAGGAAGGAAGGAAAGAAGGAAGGAAGGAAGGAAGGAAGGAAGGAAGGAAGGAAGGAAGGAAGGAAGGAAGGAAGGAAGGGAGAGAGAGAAAGAAACTAGAGATTAGCTACTGGGTTGCATTTTTTCACAATGGAAACAAACCAGAACAAGTGAGCTCAATGTCCTGTTCGTCAAATAACCACACCTATGTAAAGCCAGTCTGCTCTGCAATGAGGCTCCAGCCGGAAGCCCCCCCTCACTCAACCTGGTGGCAGCTGCCAGCACGGGAAGCTACACACCACCAAATCTTAGCCAGTCTGCTTAACATCTTTCTCATCTTCCATCAGCAAAATATGCTAATAGGTGCACCACGAACCAATGCATTTGTGGAATCAGTACTTGATGATCTAAATGTGTATTTCATGACATGGAAAGCAGTCCACAGCCCATTAAGTGAAAAAAGTGCTAAGCGATTGTGTGTGCGTGTGTGTGTGTGTGTGTGAGTGTGTGCAGAGAAAGAGATTAAATCCTTATCTCTGGAAGGTGGGTTATAGATTTTTTCTTTTCACAAAGAAAACTTTTGGTTTATTGCACTAATTTTTCAGCAATATATATGTAATGTTTATGTAATAAAGATGTATCCTCGCTGAGCCCTTCCAAACACTTTGGCCCTTTGCCAGCTTTGCATGTGCTTATAATTTACAATCTTATGGTAGATTTTAATGTCCCGCTAAAGCTCTTACTATGTCCAGATGCATCTAAGAAGCTAATAGTCACCTGTGATGGATCATTCAGGATACCCTGTGTCAGGTCACCAACAAGTGCTTTATATCTGAGTATGGCCCAGTTACTTCCTGGGGAGAAAGAGCTTCCTGTGGCATTAGACCCACAGTGGGGGGTCAGGGGCTGAGGCAACAAATCCACTTCCTGTTGCCCGAAGGCAGCTAAGCCCAGTAGGGTGCCTACGGTATACAGCCTGTAGCTAGCAGGGGAGGATGCAGCACTAGGTGACCAGGGGCCCTGGCATGGCCCTAGATGTTCCCACCGCAGGGGCTCACATGATGCTGGCACACCTGCCAATTAAAGGGTGGGAGAGGGGGCGGGCCAGAGAAATGTAAGACTCACAGGGTCCAGATGTGGATGTGGGTTACTGCGATGAAATTATGGTAAAGGTGATCAAGGCAGATGCCTGGGGTGACAACGATGTTAAGAATAGCTAACTTTGGGGCACTTGGGTGGCTCAGTCGGTTGAATGTCCGACTCCTGATTTCAGCTCAGGCCATGATCTCGTGGTTCATGGGCTCGAACCCCATGTCAGGCTCTGCTGACAGTGTGAAGCCTGCTTGGGACTCTCTCTCTCTCTCTCTCTCTCTCTCCCCCTCTCTCTCTCTCTGCCTCTTCCCCATTTGTGCGCTCTCTCTCCCGCTCTCTCTAAATAAATAAATAAAACAAAAAAAGAATAGCTAACTTTTACTGAGCACTTATTAAGTGTCAAGCATTCCACCACATGTTTTACATATACTAGCTCATTTAATCCTCACAACAACTATTATACCCATTTTATAGATGAGAAAGCCAAGGCGGCAAAAGTTAAATGAGCGGCCCAAAGTCACAGGGCTGATAAACGGTGAATTCAGTATTTGAATGACACTTTGGGTCTAGAAGCCATGCCATTAACCACCATACTATGATGGCCTTCACGACTGGGTGGATAGCAAAGTTAATTTGTGATGGGTCCTCAGACAGGAGAGTCTTAACTCCTTGCCTGAGAAGTCTTTGAGCCCAAGGTCAGATCCAGCCTCCAAGGCCTGGGGAAGGGGCCTCAGCTCTAACGATCAGGCAGTTGTGGACTGAGGATGAAAACCAAGCAGGGCTGGGGAAATTCTGCTTCACAGCTTTTGTGGGTTACATCTGTTGGTACTTGTCATACTACTTACTATCGGTATATGATCTCCTCTCATTCCGACAGACTCCCTGAAGTGAAAACTTGCCGGTTACAGATCATTTTACAGTTGTTACATTCTAAGTGGGTTGTTTCCTGATGCCGCAGACTGAGTCACCCTCACCTTATCAGTAACTGTCTCAATTTTACACAGCAAGTTGGCTTTGGGCAGATTTCCTGCAGCCACTAATCTTTTCCATGGGCAGAGATTTTTGTCATCTTCAGGCCAGAAAAGTGGAAGGGAAAAGCCGGGTAGATAGAGATCAGGCTCACAGGATGGGGCTAGCAAAGACCGGAGCCTCATTGCCATGAAATGCCTCTGGGAGAGAACCTCCCTTCAAATGACTTCCTTCCATCCCTAGAGGGACAGATGTTTCCACTGGTCTCTTATGGGAAAAAGGAAAAGGATGTGCTTTCATGTAATGAGTTGAATCCTTATAAAGCACTTCAGGCCTGTCCGAAGTTCCATCTAGACCATTGCCTCGGGTTGCTATGAGCTACAAAGAGTATTATGGAAACTAGGGCTATGTTTCTAGCGACCCTGGGTAATCCGAAATGACAACTATCTGCACCTAACTTCACTGCTCCAGGGGCCACTCTTGGTGGCCACATACTTACCTTCTGATAATTACATTCAGCTCCTCAGTCAACTGAAGGACTGAAGGGCATCATGCCCAACGAAGGTGGTACCAAGGGACATGTCTTCCTGGGTCAGACACGCATATGTTTTTTATTATCCTCTGCACTGCTCCAGATTCAATCAAAAGACCAGTACAAACATAACAACGTACGATGTATTTAACATCATCCCAGTGAAGAAATCAAAAAAAAGAAATCTGGAAAATGTCCCTACTCTGCCATGGGAAAGTGACCTTGGGCATGTGACCTTGGGCAAAGCACTCGCTTCCCTAAACTTAAATTACTGCATTTCAGTAACAAGCCCTGAGCCACTCCTACCCCGCAGGGATTTTTGTGAAGATTAATTTAGTAATACATGAACATTTCTAGCTCATAATAATGCCCAGTAAATGTTAGCTGAACTGGAATATAAGTAGACATCAAAGATAACTCCAACAACGGGGCGCCTGGGTGGCTTAGTCGATTAAATGTCTGACTTCGGCTCAGGTCATGATCTCACATTTTGTGGGTTCGAGCCCCACACTGGGCTCTCTGCTGACAGCTCAAAGCCTGGAGCCTGCTTCGGATTCTGTGTCTCCCTCTCTCTCTCTGTCCCTCCCCGGTTTGAGCTCTACCTCTGTCTCTCTCCTCTCTCTCTCTCTCTCAAAAATAAAGAAACATTAAAAGGGAAAAATATGACTCCAGCAGTTCCAGAAGCTTCAAGAGCCTGACAGGTAGGTGTTCTGAGCAAACACTCCCCTTTCTTTTCCACAGCTGGAAGAAGGAGCTTTGTTTTCCAGCTGGAGAATAATGGAATAATACGACCATGGATCAAAATTTCTTACAAATTATCCAGCACATTTTTCAAATATGTTTCATATCTGCTTTCACAAGTCACTTGGAACAAATTCAACCTCGCAAAACTCTTGCCACCTGCTACTACTTCTAGTGCTCTCTAGATAGTCAGTAAATTGCTTTGTCCAAAAGAGTTGGGTCAGGGTTTGGGATTTAAAACAAAACAACAACGTCAACAAAAACACAAAAATCCTGAGGTTTTCTTAGTTCTCAAACACCTTTTCTCCCCCATCCAAGTTCATAATGTTCTAGAAAAAGGTGTTTCCCTCTTCTTCAAAACATACGTCAAAGACCCAAAGGATGTTAATATGACTAAGCCCATCTATTTGCCCAGGAGAACCACATGTTTTAATTACTCTGGATAAATGTTCATAGAAATCTAGACTTATCCCAGTAGTGCTTATTATTTCTCCTTCCTTAGATTTATATATCTCTATGCCTGTAAGAAGATCTAAACCAGGGGGCACCTGGGCGGCTCGGTCGGTTAAGCATCTGACTTGGTTTCAGCTCTGGTCAGGATCTTACGGTTTGTGAGTTTGAGCCCGGTATCAGGCTCTGTGCTGATGGTGCAGAGCCTGCTTGGGATTCTCTCTCTTTCTCCCTCTCTCTGCCCCTCCCCTGCTCGCTCTCTGTTTCTCTCAAAATAAATCAATAAACTTAAAAAAAAAAAAAAGATCAAAACAAGAACATCTATTTTCTAACTAATCAGAAAGTTTATAGCGAAATGTAAACTTTTTTTTAAACATTTAAAACTTCTACTCCCCCTAGTTGTTGCATTAGGGATCATGTTAGTAAGAGTGGCTTCCTTCCCCTCTGCTATCTGCTAGGACAGCGGGTGAAATTCCTTCAAAGGCCGATATTCACTGTGCCCCCACTACGATGTGTCAGGTGCTGGGATTGTGCAGGATACAGAGAAGAATCCCTCGTGATTAGGGATTTCACAGGCCAAGAAGAGAAAACTACATCAGTTGACACATGTAATTCAGCACATTGGACACTAAATTTCTAATCTTGCAAAACAAGGAGTTAACTGATCCTACCTAACGTTGATAAATCAAGAAATAAAAATTGTGAACATACATGTAATTAAAAATATAACTGAAAATAAAAATGCGGGTAACAGGGATCAGCAGAGTGGGAGGAAAGGGGGTCATTTCTCTTTTTGGAGTGAGGAGTTGATGAAGAAAATTTGAAGTTGATGTTTCAAGAAGCAGAGGTATACTATTAGAGTTACAAAGACAATGACCCTAGTAATTAAAACTTCAAATGATTGACTGTGGGGTACCTGGGTGGCTCAGTGGGCTAAGCATCTGACTCCATCTCAGCTCAGATCTTGACCTCGGGGCTGTGAGTTCAAAGCCCACATTGGGCAAAGAATTTACTTAAAAATTCTTATTTGCTTAAAAATAAATAAATAAAATACCTAAAAACAAAACAAAACAAGCCAACCTCATTCAATATTTTAAAGAAAAACCAGAGGGGCACCCGGGTGGCTCAGTCAGATCTTAGAGTCGTGAGTTCAAGCCCCATGTTGGGCTCTGCACGGTGCGGGGGTGGGAGGGGGAATGTAATTGACTCCAGTTACATCTAGGGAGAGGGACTAGGTAATAGCTCTCTCTGCCACTGTTGTATTTCTTATTATCTGCACTACTTTCTATAATTATTAGAAGTGACAACTGTGAACAACTCAATATATATGTGTGACTCATATCTTTCCAGTATATTTATATGAAACATATACTTAAATATTTATATTAAATATGTAAGTATTTAACAAATATATTTAATATTCACATACATATTTCATATATATGTATGAAAGGTCACTGACTGAGTAAGAAAAGGTCAGGAGGAAGACTTTCTTTTTTTTAATTTTTTTTAAATGTTTATTTATTTTTGAGAGAGAGACAGAGTGCAAGCATGAAACGGTCAGAGAGAGAGGGAGACACAGAATCCAAAGCAGGCTCCAGGCTCCCAGCTGTCATCACAGGGCCCGACACAGGGCTCAAACTCATGAACTGGGAGATCATGACCTGAGACGAAGATGGACCCTCAACCGACTGAGCCACCCAGGTGCCCCAGGAAGAGGACTCTCTATGGGAAATTCCGAGTGGTCGGAGAAGGTGGAAAGGAGAATGATGTAGAAAGCGCCAGCTTCTATCTCCTAGATAAGGAAGCTGGTGACAAACTCATGACAGGAGAAACTTAGGTTGAGCCCCCAGTTACATGGAACTAACATCTTGCAGAATTGTTCTGCATTCTTGACCTGGCCCATTTGCTAAGTTCCTCCCTAAACGTGCAGTCAGGAGGTTGTTTCTCTGCTCCTCTTTCATTCAACAGGAAACTAGACACAGGGTAGAATTAGAATCGGCCTACAGGCGTTCTAAGAGCTTCGCTACATTTGAGATTTGTCCAACATCTTCCCTTCGTTTTCACTTACTTCCAGACAGAAACAAATCCACTGTCTGAAGCCAGTCCCACTCCAGGGAAATTTCCCGGAGAGTCACGGATATCAGAACTCATCACATCCGTGTTTGCTAAAAGCTGCTTTCAGCCCCCTGGGTTTTTCCCCGTAACGTTAAGTGCACTCTGTCTAAAGTCAGGATCATGTCTCCTTTGGCAACGAAGCCCTTTAAAATCATAACCCCGAAACCTCCCCGCACCAGCTGACTCACTACAGCCTCTCTTCACCGGAGGAGCAGGAGTGTCATTGTCCCCTGGGGAGAAAGCGCTGAAGAGAAGGTGGGGAGACAGACATCGAAAGCCTCTCAGACAAAGGGCATAAGGTGTCTTGGTGGTTACTGCATCAGCAAATCATAATACAACCCCCCAGCAACAGCCAGTGGGCAGCATTTTAACTGCATCCCCCAGGCACCAGAGGGTCTGCCCATTGGTTCTCTCCTTCCCCTGTTTTACCCTTGTTAAGACTCCAGGTCTTTTGCTTCCAAGTCTTGGCCTTTGATGAACTTCCACGGAGAAGAAACCTATCTGCTGGATTCCTTGAGCACTCATGACTTTTAGCCACAGCCGAGAAAGCGCAGGGCTTACAAGTCTCTCTCCCCCACTGGACTCTTAGTCACTTAGAACCAGAACTTGCTTCAATCCCAGTGTCCCTGACCCACAGCCAAACACCTGATCCCACTGTTGACAGCTACGCTGTGTTTACGGACGCCAAGGAAGAACTACGATTGATGTCTGGTTTACAAAGCCGTTAAGATTCTCCGGGCACCTGGGTGGCTCAGTGTGTTGAGCATTCAACTCTTGATTTCAGCTCAGATCATGATCCCAGAGTTGTGGGATCAAGCCTCGTGTTGGGCTCTTTGGCTGAGCACGGAGTGTGCTTAAGATTCTCTCCCTTCCTCTCTCCCTCTGCCCCTCTCCCAGCTCACATTCTCTCTCTCTAAAAAATAATAAAATAAAAGTAAAAAAATAAAAGACCGTAAGATTCTCTATCTATACTGGGGCTTGCATCTTACCTTTCTCATATACAATGTAAACAAGGAAAAAAAATAAAAACCCTTCTTTATCTTTAAAGCCTACATTCCGAGATCAGTAGTACTGCGTTTATTATTGATCTTACATTATTTCATAGAGGAAATCTTAATATGAGTCAAACAATCCTGAAGACACACTAGAATGCTTAAAATTCCCAGATGACATCACGAGGTAGGGCTTCACATTAAACATGCACTTTTGAGGGGGAAAAGCACTCACTGGCACCAACTGATCTATAGTTTTACTTTCTCGTTACTTGACACCTGTTTCAAGGGTGATTACACTGAGTCTACATCTCAGTTGCCCTGTTGAGGCCCTCAGCAATTGTGTTTTATTGTTGGGGAAGGAAAAGGACTCTGAACCCCAGCTAATCCAGAGGACAAAAGGGGACTCTGAGCAAGTCTGACCACTTCATCCACTTTCATGACTAAGCACTTGGAAAGCGATATGGGGAAACCGTGCTCCGCAACCAGGTCCCGAGAGGCACGCAAGCCACGTTCATCCATTCATGTGACCTCATCCAGGTCAGAACGCTTTATTTCCTAACAACGTGTCAGCTCCTTATGTACGTGATCAACACGCTGGAGTTGGTGTTACTGTGATCCTGCTTCACAGATGGTCCCAGGGAGTTAGGCGCCTTGCCCAAGGAAACTGAGGCTTACTTACAGACAGGCCGCTCCCGAGCCCGTTATCTCTGACGCCCTGCAGCCTAACATTGAATTAAACCAGTGGATTAGAATCGCTTTCTGACTCTGCACTGTGTTTTAAAAGCTTCTCGAGCATCTGTCTCATGTATGAAAGTTAAGCAAGACCCGTGTGAAACCTCTGTATTTTGAGACATTAAAGAACAAATTCCCCATTAAGAATGATTATTCTGGGGCGCCTGGGTGGCTCAGTCCCTTAAGTGTCCGACTTCGGCTCAGGTCATGATCTTACGGTTTGTGGGTCCGAGCCCCATGTCGGGCTCTGTGCTGACAGCTCAGAGCCTGGAGCCTGATTCAGATTCTGTGTCTCCCTCTCTCTCTGCCCCTCCCCTGAGAATGGTCTATCTCTCTCATTCTCAAAAATAAATAAACATAAAGTTTTTTAAATAAAAAATAAGTAAAGATTTACAAAAAAAAAAAAGACTGATGATTTAAAGTGGATAAGAGGAGGCGAGAGGGAAAGGAAAGAGGGTCTTCACTACAGGCCAAAGCATTACTGCACCTGACGCGCTGATACAGCCCTGACGCCCAGTCTCTGACAAAGCTGTTTCTTTTACTCTCGATCACCCCTTTCTCTTCTTTGACTATCCTTAGAAGCTTAGCTTAGCTGTTTCCTCCTCGATGGAGTCTTCTCCAACCCAGGGGCCCCCTCTTCTGTGCTCCCAAAGTTCCTCCCCTTCACTGAGTGCTCCAGCCCCAAGTGCAGTGACTTACACGCTGCTACACTGGGTGCCTTCTCCATCACTGGACCACAAGAACATTGAAGGGGGGATCGTGATCAGTGAGGAGACGGCTCTGGGATCAGGAAGTCTGCAAAACCATTTCCCCTAAGTTGCACCTCCCCTTAGATGCGTTACCATACACCTCACAGCTGAGGCCTCTACCATGGGGGTAGTCTTAGGAAGTGGGATATTCCACTGAGAAGTTGGGTGGCCTATACCGGGCACTCAGTTTACGGGATGATGTTCTGAAATCAGGGGATGTTTCCGACCCGCCCTGGCCCACTTTTCCTTCTCTTTCTTCTCCCAGATAGGAAGCGGGAGAGATCTCTAAATGCATGTATTCCTTTCTGATTCTTTGGAGGACATAAGCTATGACCTGTATTCCTTAATAGACTAGTATGATTTTTCACAATACTGCCCCGTACCTCTTTCTTCTTTGAGTAGGAAGACCTGCACAATCTGTAGATTCATGCTATCTCTTCACATTGCCCACTTGGGAGGCTATGGAAATGTCGATGTGAGGTCCTCCACGCAAAGGTGTCAGAGCACCTGATCCACGTGGTAAGTGTGCAAGTTAACTCAACACGGCAGGGCTGAGACAGCTCTCTTCAGAAAGGCCTGCTTCCAAGAGTGGTCCTTGGCTGGCATCCGGGAGCTTGGATTTCAGAAGGCTTTCTGTCACCCCCGAAGTGATAAGGGAGACTTACATGCCCAAACTATTTGGACAAGTGATCTAATTTATGCCGAACACCGGCTTTCCCACCGGGAGTCTGGAATTTTGGTATGTGGCAGGCAGAGGGTGCCTATGTGACCAGCTCCCAATAAAAACCTCGGGCACAGAGTCTCTAATGAGCTCCCCTGGTAGACAACAGTTCACGTGTGCTGTCACAACTCACTGCTGAGGGAACTGAGCATGTCCTGTGTGGACTAACAGAAGCCGGTGCCCGGTTTCCTCTAGACTTGGCCCTGGGCGCCTTTCTCTTTGCTTATTTTGCTCTGTATCCTTTTGCTGTAGTAAATCATAACTGTGAGTCCTCCCAGCAAATCACCAAACCTAGAAAAGGTCTTCGGGGCCCCTAACACAGGGAGTTTTAAGGTGTTCATGGGGTTTGGGAGATGGCCCAAGTACCAAGAAGCCAGGGGCTTACAAAAAGAAGATAGGCTCTCCCTCCCTCTCTCTCAAAAATAAAGATTAAACAAAGATTAAAAAAAAATTAAAAAACAGGGTGCCAGGGTGACTCCGTCAGGTAAGTGTTCAGCTTGGGCTCAGGTCATGATCTCGTGGTTCGTGGATTTGAGCCCCACGTCGGGCTGTGTGCTGACAGCTCAGAGCCTGGAGCCTGTTTCAGATTCTGTGTCTCCCTCTCTCTGTTCTTCTCCTGCTGGCACTCTGTCTCTCTGTCTCTGCCTCTCTGTCACTCTCTCTCAAAAATAATTTTTATTAATTTAAAAAATGAAGATAGGCAGTAATGAGCCCTCTAAGGAGTGACATCTCTCAATAAGGGTACGTAGGACAAGTCCTGGGATGATGGGGGGCACTGGGGAGGACACTGTGTGACATGTTGCAGTCAAGAGAAGGGAACTAGAGCCGTATAATCCTTTGTCGACATTCACCTCTCTGTCCCGGCTTTGAGATGCTACTTTGGCCACCCACCAAAATGATGGCCGGCATCATAAATTCACAAGAGTTGTCTAACATTCCTCGCAATTCAATGTCCTTAGCAGGGAAGTCATCTTAGCACCCACAGAAGACACAGCGTCTACACGGAGAGAGGCAGCCCTGCTGTCGGCAGGAAAGGTCTAGCAAAACCGTGCGTGCTTGAAAGGCGGAGGCGAAGTGAAAGAAATACGAAGTAGACCTCGGGTCCCCATACATGCCAAATGCCCTCTCTCTGGTTCCGTCTCTTTCTGGTTTATGTGATCTTCGAAATTAAGAAACATACTAGTCAACGGGACAATGTGTTCTACTTTAGAAATGAACTCATTTCATTTTAAAAGGAAAGTAAAGATATTCAAGAACAGGGACCTTGTCTGACCATGGACACAAATATTTCTCTTTGATTTATGAAGCCCTTTCTCAATATCACCTCATTTGATCCTCCTAACTCTGCGAGATAGATAATATGACTTTTCTTTCATCTTCCACGGCACCTGGTCTGTTATAAGACAAGGGACGGTGCTTAATTAAGACTTAATGGTTGACCGATTAGTAATGGCTTTAGAAAAATGACTGCTTTACAAAAATTAATAATTCCTGAAGTCTGTCCATGGAAGAAAAGCTAGAAAGCAATCCAGGCATTCAGAGGAATTATTAAAATCACAAATTAAGTCATTTCTATGGACTCTATAGCAGGAAATATATTTTTAATGAGAGAATTGAAGCTAATATATAACAGCTGTCCTGTTACCCAGTAACAGAATATTAAGGCAGATTAAATTATTAATGAAAAATATAGCAGCTTGGAAATTTAACCTTTAAACATTCTCTTATCCCTTTCTCTTTAGCATGTAGTCTTTCAACTGATATTTTTTTTAAAAACCACACTTCGTCTTCTCATGGAGTTTCCGTTTATAATTTGTTTTGCCACAGATCAGCTATGCAATCTGCAGCAAGTTACTCACTCTCAGACTTCCTCCTCCTACAGAATCCAGAGTGCTCACACCTGGAACGGCAGGAGACTTCCCGGATGGTACTGATGCGAGTCAAACCTCCCCCGACTCCCACTTCTTCGGCACCACCGCCATTGGCCTTGAGTTAGCCCAACAGCCAAACAGCACTTGACCCGCGGACCTGTGCACACAGGTAAATACCGCTGCTACAAAGTCACTGAGAATCTGGAAGTTGTTTGATATGTAGCAACAATGACTGTCAGTGAGCTATTTAAGAAGTTACTCCTAAGTTACAACAGTGACAATGTTGTGAAAATGAGAAGTATCCACGGAGAATACATGGAGAGCAAAAGGGAGAGAAGATAAAGGGGGGCATCAGGACGGCCTAAAAGACCCTGCCCTTGCTGTCTTCTGCGTGTTCCGTGGCCAAGCAGAGCGGGGGGACCGGCAGCTGTCTCCCGGCCCGGTGTGAGGCGGTGTGTACTCACGTTAGTGTTACACAGCTTGTACTGCCGATAGGCCCCGATGCAGGAGATGGCTGTGGACAGGGCAGGCTGCGAGAAGCTCTGAGCTGCCCCGTGGGGCCCCATGCCGTGGCTGCTGCTGGCTTCCGGGCCATGGAAGAGACTCGAAGCTGCCGGAAAGCCTCGGTCGTGGGTCAGAGGCAGCTGGTAGATGGAGGCCTCAGAGGTCTGCAGTCCCGAACGGGGGCCACTGTCACTCTGGTACAGAGGCCTGTGCTGGGGCGCCCGGTGGGCTGCCGGGCCATAGCCGTGGCTCGGACCAGACGCCCCCTGGGACCTGGAATGCCGGGTGGGGGGCCTCTGCCTCCGAAGTCTCTGCGGCGAGTGTTCAGAGTCCGTCTGCAGCGGTAAGATGTACGGGGCCTTGCCGTAGCCGTACTTGCCAGGGCCGATGGGACCGCGGGTCCTGCTCCTAAAGAACGACACACAAGAGGAGAGGAGCAGAGTCACAGGAAGTTTCGTGTTGACCCAGACGCTGTGGTCCATGATAGAGGGGACTGGGTGGGGATGGAGCCTACGGTGGAGCAGGGAGGAAGAGGGAGGGCGTTTCGGAAGAAGGGAGCCTCGCGGAAGCTGGCTCTCTCTGTAGACGGGCTCTTACAGAGGCCGGAAAGTAGAATGAAGGTGGGCGATACGAGTGGCTGAAAATGAGGTGGGAATGGTACACTGTGGTCAGCGTGTGACTTACGGCAGGGACTTGGGGCCTGTTGGCAGGCTGTAGGGAGCCACTGAGGGTTTCTTGAGAAGCATAAGGGTATAATTGTGATTTCGGCCATAGCAACTTCCTGTTCATTTGTTTTCTCTGAAAATAATCCGTGGATTTTTTCTCACTCAACTGTGCCTGATGTTTCAGACCGGTTTCCATTACCATTCGTGCCCAAATAGCTTTTCCAGGTAAGTGGAGCTTAGCTAAGCAACCGCACTGCAGTGCAGTCCTGAGGCCTGACTTGCACTGGATCAAACTTAATCCCTGAAGGAATCAGAAGAGGTTGAATAACTGGCTACTCCATCATTCTGAAGGCAACCCATGCTGAATGGTGGGTAAACAGTTCCTGTTGATATAATCTCTAGATCGTCATGTTGACGTAATCTCTAGATCGTCAAGACCTGTTGCCCTGTGAGATCTTAGAAAAATCATGTAAACAGTTGTGTGCTGGTAAGTGTTTGATAACTGGCTTCCCAGGGGAGGAAAGGCCCTTATTTGTGTCATGTGTCTACATCCAGGGTATAAGTACTTCCGCTGTGGCCGATTTCACACGGCCATTATGAAGACCCAATCAGCTCTAGTGAATGGGATAAAATAGCTCCAGCATATCACACTGCATGTAAATTTATTGTGCACCTACGGTTTACAAACCACAGAGCCAGAAACGGTCAAGAATATACAGAAGTGAATCAGATAAGGTTCCCAAGCCCCCAACCTCACAACCGAAAGCAACCAGGATATAATGCAAGGTGAGCAACAACACAGGGTGATTTGGGGATTCTGAGTACAGGAGAGGCACTCCCATCTGCAGGGATATGAGAAGGGGGTTCACTGTCACTGGTCTGAGCTGGGGAGCAAGGCTCCAATACTCTGTCGAAGGACGTGAAGAAATCATCCAACCCTTACTTACTTGTAAAATGTCTGAGCTGGATCTAATGACCACGAAGGTCATTCCAGCTCGCAAATTATATGCTTCCATAATAATTAATTCTACATTTCTGTAAAATTGGAAATGTGCCCAAGGGTTTCTACAGGATGGCCCCATTAAAATAAGCACATTAAAATAGCAATCAAAGTGAAACATTAATTTCTGTCCTCAAGAGGAAATTCTTTCTTCACTCTATGCAACCACTGAATATAAAATTTAACAGACCACAACTAATTATTAACATCTTTATCACTAATTGCACCTTCATTCTTGGCCGATATGGTTTTGAATTAAACTGTGCTACAGTGTTTATTTTGCCTTTCGGCATTTCTCGATTAGTCTTGGCAACACTTGGGACTCTGTTAATGATGGTTGGGGGGGGGAGGCAGGATTCCAGCATGCTGCTTTGAGAGACGCGATTAAGAAGTTAGTCTTAAAAATATATATCGCTTGGATGTAATTTGCCATTTTCTTTCTTGTCGCAGGCCAGGTAAAATGAATGACATCATGTAAAGGTGAGGGAAAGAATTCCTGTATGTGTGCGCGTCTTTTCTTTTTAAGATCGGAAAGCTGACCAAAAATTCCAGCCTCAAAGTCAGTGCTGGGTGGAGACCCCAGCTGAGAGTAATAGAGAAATGACATGTGGAGCAGTGCTTCTGAAACGTGGAGGTGCACGGGAATCGGCTAGGGACCTTGTTAGAGGCTGGTTCTGAATCAGTGGGTCTGGGGCCAGGCCTGAGACTCTGCATTTCCAATGAGCTCCCAAGTGCTGCTGGTCCAGAGACCCATAGCTTCGAGGAACTGAAATTCCAAAACCAAAAGGGTGAGAAGGCGACCACGAAAGTGATCATTTTTGATGGGGGATGACAGCCATACATTTTCTTGAAAAACCTCTGTTGTGGGGATACAGCTGAAATCTGCTAGCCTGGGCCAGGCTGCAATGCTCACCTAGCGACTGACTTGATCTGACCTTGGGGAACAGAGGCCGCAGAGGGAGAACATGATGACTTGGGTGAGCGTCTTTCTGAAGCCGCCCGTCACCCCGAGGAGGTAACATACGCATGTGCCAATGGACGTCCTTGTATTCACATCACCTTACAGCAGCCTCAGCCTAAACCAAAGAACCATCCCAAACCCGCACAAACAGCAGCATCACTGGAAAGATGACTTTCAAAGTCAAACGACCAGCGAACTCTGATACACAGGCTAACGAGAATGAGCAGCCGGTCGGGGTGTGGTTATGAGAGATGCAATTTCTGAATTCTTGACTCGGGACCCTGGCCCGGGGCAGACTCACCCCCACTCGGCGGAGAGAGCATGTGGTTTCCTTCCAGCGGCCAGAGCTAATCACCGATGGTTCAGGATGGCCTCTTCCCCACCAGGACAGAGTCCATCTGGCCACTGGCAGGGTGGCCTGCACAAACTTAGGCAGATTTATGCAGAGGTGGGATAATAAGCACAGACGTGGCCAAGGAAACTGTGTGGTCAGTTAACCCTTCCGGGCGAATGCGTGGTAAGTACCTGGGAAGCTGAGGTCACTTGGTTCTGTTTGGTCTCCACGCAACCCATCTGCAGGGTTTTACTTTGGATTCCTCGCTTGTCAAAACTCTGGCTAATTTTGGAAACAGGTTTGAGAAAGAAATGGAAAAGGCCCAGCTTGGACGTTGAAGGCCTAGGTGGTTCATGACTGCACCCCAGCACTGCCACTTAAGAACCAATGCAACTTTGGGTAAGCTACTCAATCTTTTGATGCTTCAGTTTCTTCACACAGGGCTGGAGCCAGGATGAGCCCAGTGAGGCACACAAGATGAAAGCTTTAAGGGCCCTGTGGGTGCTGGTGGAATATGAGAGTGCTATCTCCTTAAATGTTGTGCCCAAGGGTCCCACTCTAGGCCCAGTCCTGCCCTGTGTGCATTTATAAACAAAGAGGATCATAATGCCTCCCCTACAGGTTGCTGCAAAGAATAAACAATAAGAACAAAAGACTTAAATAATGCCTAGCACAGAGCATGCATCATGTAAGTACTTGCTTTAAAAAAAAAAAAAGTTCTAGCTTGACCACTCACTAGCTCTACAAACTCTGGCGAAAAATGCACCCTCCATTTTCTTACCTATAATATGGGAACACACCCACTAGGAAGGCTATCATTAAAAGGGCAGGTAACAACAAGTGTTGGAGAAGATGTAGAGAAACTGGAACCCTCACACATTCCCGGAGGGACTGCAAAATGGTGCACTTTGGAAAGTTATCTAGAACTTCCCCAAAACTTAAATGCATTGTTGCCATATGACCCAGCAATTCGAATCTTGGGTATATACCCAAGAGAAATGAAAACATGTGTCTGCACAAAAACTTGTACACGAGTGCACATAACAGCTTTATTCCTAACAGTCAGGTGACAGAAACAACCCAAATGTTCACCGAGTGGTGAATGGATGAGCAAATCATAGCATATGCAAGGAATGGGTTACTGTTCAGCCATAAAAGGAATGAAGTGCTGAGGTTATACTGCAACATATATGAATCTCAAAAACACTGTAAGTGAAAGAGGCCAAACACAAGCAACCACATATTCTATGATTCCATGGATATGTAACGCTCAGAACAGACATGTCCACAGAGAAAGTAGATTAGCAGCTGCCGGGGGCTTGGGAGAGGGGACAGTAGAAAGTGACAGCTAACGGGTGTGGGGTTTCCTTGTGGGGTGATGGAAATGTTCTGTAATTGGGCAGTGGTGTGGTTGCACAACCCTGAGAATATAATAAAAAAACCACTGAACTACGCACTTTCAATGATGGATTTAATGGTATGTTAATTATAGAAAGTTAGACCATGAATAACTCCTATCTACTTACAGTGATACAAAGAGCAAATTGAGGTTACCAATAGGAATGCACTTTTTGAATCTGAAAGCAGGGCTGTTGTTTTTTTAACTTGTTCTAATGTTTATTCATTTTTTGAGGGAGAGAAAGAGAGCACAAGCAGGGGAGGGGCAGAGAGAGAGAGGGAGATACAGAATCCAAAGCAGGCTCCGGGCTTTGAGTTGTCAACACGGAGCCAGATGCGGGGCTTGAACTCATGACCTGAGCCAAAGTCAGGTGCTCAGCTGACTGAGCCACCCAGGCGCCCCTGAAAGCAGTTTTTATCATTCTGTTTTCTATCATCTCTTTCAATAGCTGTGGACAAACCTTTGTGGAGTGGATTCTATGAACATCTACTGAGCATCATGGGTAATGTTTTCTCTGCTAGTTTGCTTTTCAAGCCCTGACAACATAAGTGAATGTGAAGCCTCCCTCCCCCACGGGGTGGCTCAATGACAAGAACTTGACCGCAATGGCTCTGACACCAGGTTCCGGTTCTGGTTCTTCCAATGACCTACTGTGGTTGTCTGGGGAAACTGTTGTTTCTGGAGATAATGGCTGCAAATAATGTTTTCCTTACAACCAGCTGGCTGTCAGCTAGGGCCTCGTTATGTGTGATGTTGTACAGCTTTGAGACATTAGTCCTGGCCGGTGTGATGACTCAAGCACAGACACCACGTCTGGTCTCCTCCTTCCCGACCCTACATACAAGCCCTGGAGATGTGTCTTCACAGCCACCACCTGCACCTCCCAACACCCACATTCCTTCTTTTTTTATCTTTATTTTTATTTTTGAGAGAGAGCCAGAGAGTGCATGCAAGTTGGGAGGGGCAGGCGTGGGGGCAGGGATAGAGGGTCCAAAGCAGACTCCATGCTGACAGCAGAGAGCCCGATGCGGGGCTCAAACTCACGAACCCACGAACTGTAAGATCATGACCTGAGCCGAAGTCAGACCCTTAACCAACTGAGCCACCCAGGCGCCCCAACACCCATATTTCTACTGCCTGCCCAGACCCCTCTCCTAAGTGGTCACCACATATACCCAAATGACCTCCCGACCAGAGTCTGCTTCTCACCTGGGGCGTGCACACAAATCACCAGGGATCTTGTCGAACTACAGCTTCTGATTCAGGAGGCCTAGGTGGGCCTCTGATTCTGCATTTGTAACAAGCTGCCAGGTGGTACCGACGCTGTGGGTCTTGGGGCCACACTCCAGCTACTCAATCCCACAAGACATGGCGAACGCAACACATCCGAGCCCAAATTCATCATCTTTCTCCCTACAACACTGTCCTCCTAGTTCTTCCTAGTCTCCAGCTCAGCGACTCTCAAACTTCAGCAGCATCAGAATCACCAGGAAGTCTTGTTAAAATGGGAGGGCCCATCTGCAGAGTCTGATTGAGGAGACCCAGGGCCAGATCTGAGAATCTGCATTTCTAATACGTCCCCAGGCAGTGCTGATGCCGGTGGCCTGCAGACCGCACTGTGAAAACCACTGCTCTGTCTCCCTCCCAAGGACCACACCCTGAAGCCGCCTGGCGCTTCCACTCTCCCCCCATCTCTGTTTTAAGTCCACGCTCCTCAGCTCTGCCACCCAGCCTGCACGACACAGCCTCTGCTGCATCTGCCGCCACCACATGGACCACCCACACCGCGCTCCGTGGAGGTTCCCAGCAGACCAGCCCAGATGACTCCCCATGCTCCTCTCTAAGCTGCCTTCCCCACCACCATGTCCCGGACCAACCACCTCTTGCCCCTTCAGGACTCAGTGGGAGCGCTATTTCCTCCGTCATGCTTTCCCCGGTCCGAACTCCACCCCAACCCTTCACTGCATAAAATCGATGTCCTTCTCTTTTGTCCTTCCACTGGACCCCGTAGAATGTCACAGTAGAATCACCTTTTACAGTACTGACTTGTTCGGGCTGCCTTAATTTACCAGGCTGTAGGCTCTCACAGGGCAGGGATACCTCTTACGTGTCTTCTATCTCTAGAACCTGACACAGTGACACGGTAGGTGTTGAGTAACTTGAAAACCAGAAATAACAAATGAATGAGTGGCTCAAACCACTATTGTCAAAGGAAGGAAACTCCCCCTCTCATTAAGGCGTGTTTAAGTTTGCCTAGATGAAATGCTATATTTTATTAAAAGACTGAGGACACGGCCACCTCCCTCTATGTAAGAATAAAAGTCTCATACCTTGGGAGAGGTCCTTCCTGGTATCAAACACCTAGAGAAGGAACGGGTTCTCAGAATGTTAAGGGGGACCCTACGGGGGCTGCGACTTGGCCTTCATGCTCAAGAGGAGGGAAGAATTACGGGGTCGAGGGTGCACCATGCATGTCTGTCAGAGCTGGAGAGCCACCCAGGCAAGGCTGTGTGTCAGCTGCTCATGGCTACAGGATGGCTTTCCACCTCTCTGCTCAGCACAGAGTGAGATGGGCAGAGAGAGGAGCCTGCCCTCCAGAAGCCAGGCTGTTTGTATTTCTTATACTCTCCATGTTTATTCCCCTTTTGTTTTGCCTTGGAACTCAGACAAGTCCCTGGGAGGGGCCCAGCCTCTCTCAGCTGTGCTAACATGAACCACACAGGGGCCGCCGCATCCAACAGACCAGCAGCCCCTGGGCCTGGCCTGCGAGGAACCCCAGGAGTCTGAGCCTGTGCGCCCCGGGGAAGCTGGACCTCCACGAAGGGAGTTGGCGATGAGGCCAGCTGCCCTGCCCCGGAGGAAGGTGTCCTTGCCCTGCCTGACCCAGGGGGCTCTGGGTTTCACAGCATCGAGAGAAGTGCCATTTCTTTGCATCTAGATACCTGAGTTGAAGGGCCAGGTAAGCAGAAATCAGTTCTTCTGTGGGGAAGATGGGAGGGAGGCTGGTGAGATGGGAGATTATTTACTACTAGAGATGATGGATAGGATCAGCGGTAGATGCAAGTCCCTGCACCAGATGCGTTTGAGACAGACTGAGATCCTACGGATTCCTACTACGTCTAATGAACAATCTCCACATGATTTCAAGGACTTCTTTATGCCACCTTTGCACTTTACACTGCTATCCTATGCCAAAACCAAACCTTACCCAAGCCAATGTTTTGGGGACACACTTACCTGGCCTGTCTCCACACCTAAGACGGGCCTGAAGAAATACAAAGCTAAGTATCAGAGATTCCTGGTTACAAATTGGCGGGGGGGGGGGGGGGTGCTGCATCTGAGGTTTGCCTCCACACCAACCCCCCAAATATGCACATTCTTCCTCCCTTTCTCCCCTCATTGAGGAAACAAAAGCATTTCCACTTGGTGCCTTAAGCTGGGGGGAGACGGGAGGGCAATGTTATTTGCAATTACTATCAAGTGAAAGGTTTTTTCCAAAACCCGTTGGTACGACCAAATGCATCTTTTAAGAAGTTTTTATAAACATTTTAAAAGATGCTAGGCAGGGGGCGCCTGGGTGGCTTAGTCGGTTGGGCGTCCGACTTTCGCTTAGGTCATGACCTTGCGGTTCGTGGGGTCGAGCCCCGCGTCGGGCTCTGTGCTGACTGCCAGCTCAGAGCCTGGAGCCTGTTTCAGTCTGTGACTCCCTCTCTCTCTGGCCCTGCCCTGCTCACGCTGTCTCTCTCTCTCTCTCCTAGAAATAAATAAAACATTAAAAAAAAACAAACAAAAAAGATGCTAGGCAGTAGGAATCACACCTAGGAATTATCTTTTCTTTTCTTTTTTAAATGTTTTGTTTACTTTTGGAGAGTGTGAGTAGGGGAGAGGCAGAGAGAGAGCACAAGCGGGGACAGAGGATGCAAAGCGGCTCCAGCCTAACAGCAGCAAGCCCGATGTGGGGCTTGAACTCACAAACTGCGAGATCATGACCTGAGCCAAAGTCAGACCCTCAACCGAGTGAGCCACCCAGGCGCCCAGGAATTATGTTTTCACGTGCTTACTAAGTACACAGACCCAGGGGCTCAAGGGTCCACAGTGCCCCGGTGAGCTGGCAGGTCACCAGAAACTACCGTGGAAAGACAATGTCTTCAGGAACCAGCCGGGGGATTTGCTCCTCTTAGTAATCCCTTTTTCTCCACACAGTACTTCTGGAACGAGCTTGCTGAGTACAGCACCAGAGAAAACCCAAAGATCACCATGAGGGGAGAATCTGCAAAGCTGAGCTTGGTCAACAGCCAAGGAGTGGGGTATGGAGAGGAGACTTATAGTTTATACTGTAGAATATGAAGAAGGTGCTATGACCTTGGAATGATCTTCTTAAACCAAAGGAAATTGAGCATTTGATTAGCAGGCAGAGGAGGGAGGAAATGAGAGGCGGTAACCGGAGCCTAGGCCACAGTGCTCCGGCTTTGCGGTGGGGCACAACAGAAACTCCAGATGCGTGTCGGAGCCTGAGACAGAAGGGCCCTGGAGCTTCGTGGGGAAGGCCTCGGCCGGCATGCCACCGGAGCAGGATGTGGGAAGGAAGCATCATGGCGGAGGCGCCCACCCAAGGGGTCATCCCGGAGGAGTCTTTGCGGGGATTTTAGCAGCACCTACTGCAAAGGGTGGAAGGCAGCCAATGAGGCAGAGCAGACACCCTGCTCCCCTCAGCAAGACTGCACAGGAACCTCTCATCTGGGAGCCAACCCTCCCGCCTCCACCCCCCTGGAGAAGAGTAGAATGCAAAGAATGGGGAGAATCCTGACTGAACTAAGCCCTGAGCTGATCATGTTAAACATGCGGTGTCTGAGCATCTGAGTCTATGAGAGCCAGAGCTTGTCCTGTGGCAGCAGACACGGGGGCTCATGAACCACAGCTGGTCATAGGGAAATAAACAGCATTTTGCATATCTGCATTGTGACTTATAAATTACACATCAGAAACACAACCCACGCGTCCTTAAATGGGGGAATAAGGAGCTGGTTAAATGATGGTACACGTAGACACTGGAGGACTATGCGGCTGTTTAAAAGAATGAGGCAGACGCATATAGATTGATACAGAATGTGTGAAGTGAAAGTGTACAGTGAAGTGAATGTGTACAATGTGTACAGTGAATGTGGACCGTGAAGTGAATGTGTACAACGTGTACAGTGAAGTGAAAAAGAACAAGTCATAGAAGACACTAAACTGAGGGTATCCATGCTCCTGTCTGTGTGATAAGAAGAAAGAGAAGAGAGAAAAAAATGTATGAAGTATATGAAAATGCACATATACAGGATGCATTTCTGGAGGATACAAAGGAAATCTGGGGAATGATTTCTGCTTAGACGCAGACCCAAAGGGAGGAGTTGAAGCAGACTGATTTGTCATTTCTTATCCTTTGTACTACCGTAAAGAATGTTTTTTTTCTGTAGTATCCAAAATACAGAGAGAGCTTATAAAACTCAACACCCAAACAACCAAAAGTCCAATTAAAAAATGGGCAGAAGACCTGAACAGGCATTTCTCCAAAGAAGACATCCAGATGGCCAACAGACACATGAAAAGATGCTCATCATCCTTCACCATCAGGAAAATGCAAATCAAAACTACAATGAAATACCGCCTCACACCAGTCAGAACAGCTAAAATCAACAACACAAGAAATAACAGGTGTTGGCGAGGATGTGGGGAAAAAGGAACCCTCGTGCAGTGTTGGTGGGAATGCAAACTGGTGAGGTGACGTGCAGAAAACTGTATGGGGGGTTCCTCCAAAAGTTAAAAACAGAACTGCCCTACAACCCAGCAATCACACCGCTGGGTATCTACCCAAGGAATAAACAAACACCAGTTCAAAGGGATACACACATCCCTAGTTTATTGTAGCATCATTTACGACAGCCAAGATATGAAAGCAGCCCAAGTACCCATCGACTGATGATGAACGGATTAAGAAGATGCTGTATATATACACAATAGAATATTACTCAGCCATAAAGAGAATGAAATCTTGCCATTTGCAAAGACACGGATTAAACCAGAGAGAATAATGTTAAGCAAAATAAGTCAGAGAAAGACAAATAGTATATGATTTCATTCATATATGGAATTTAAGAAACAAAGAAGCAAGGGGGAAAAAAGCAAGAGAGGGACAGGAACAGATCAAGAAACAGACTCTTACTTTGTATAGAACTGATGGTTACCGGAGGGGAGGCGGGGAGGGGGGATGGGTGAACTAGGTGATGGGGATTAAGGCGGGCGCTTGCTGTGATGAGCCCCGGGTGGTGTATGAAAGTGTTGAATCACTCTATTGTACACCTGAGACTAATATAACACTGTATGCTACCTACACTGGGATTAAAATAAAAGCTTAAAAAAATGTGTTTTTCTGCCTTCTGCAGAGGCTTTCAATATATGAAAGCGATAGAAAACTAAGTTTTTCCACTGAATTTTTAAAACTGTGGCTGTGGACGGACATGGGAGGATCATAAGGAGCAAATACAGAAACCTCCCCTCAGGGCCCTCCCTGAGGCGATGTCTGTTATAAAAACAGCATTACAAAGAGAAAGGAAGTGAGGAACCTTAATACTTAAACATGCAGACATTTTGACCGGATATAAAATACCCACTCATAAAAACGCTGTAAGTCCCAAAGACTGAGGGGGCAGAAATCATTAGGGGACCAAATGTTCTTCTGAAATGTCACTGTCAATAACTGACAGGTCATACACTTCCAGAAAGACTTTAGGTCATCGAAGGCCATCACCAGCCTCATGTCCACGTAGGAGCTTCTTAAGAGTCTAGACATGCTTGGGCAACACACTCAATGTAAGGAACAGCAATGGCTGTGAGGTTCAGTGTAGTCCTTTCGGTGATGACCCAACACCCCAGCGCATGTTCCCAGGTTCCTAACCCCATTTCTGCCCATCGGGTACCCAAGTGAGGATCAGCAAGCTCACGCCACTTTTGACTTCTCTCTCCACTGGATTATCTTTCTTAACACAGCACAGGTCATTACCCTCTATTTCAAAACACCTGTCAGAGTGCCTGGGAGGGCTCAGTTAGTTGGATGTCCAACTCTGGATTTCAGGATCGAGCCCCTCGTTGAGCCCTGCACTGGAGTCTGCACTGACAGCTCAGGGGCCTGCTTGGGAGTCTCTCTCTGCCCCTCTTCCTTCTCACATTCTCTCCCTCGCCCCTCAAAATAAATAAACTTAAAAAAAAATCCTCATGGCTCATCTCTGCCTAGAAACTAAAGTTCAAATCTAGAAGGTTTTAAGGAACAGCAATCAGTAGGTGCTATGTTACATTCTTCATCATCTGGTCCCCATCTTAACAGCCTCAAGTCCCATCTTCGTGTCCGCCTCCTGCCCCAACCCTCCACTTTCCAGGCTCAGCGGATCACTGGGCACTTCTCAAACACACCGAGAGCTCTTGTGCCTCCAAGGTCCCGCCTGGAATTCTACGCTTCCTCCTTCTGCACTGGAATGGCTTTCCAAGCTCAACGTAAATTATCAGCGCCTCGTGTGCCTCCCCTGAGCTACCCCCACAGTTAGTCCTGTCGGGGACAGTCTGCACACCTGCTAGTGGCAGCAGAAACGCTGAATCTGGGCAACATCCTACCTATAGGGTGCCGGGCTCCCTCGGGAGTCTTCTGGTTCTCCAGGGCAAGGCTCGCCAGCTTCTTCCCTGTGTGCATAATCTTCGAGACCAGCAGAGGCCTTGACCCCAGGCACTCTGTGAACATCTGTCCAGACAACGTACGTGAGAGACCACAGCTTAATTGCTCCACATTCTAAGCAATGGGCCGATAAAGCCCAGCTCCGTGGATCAATTAGCAGAGAAGAAAAGACTCAGAGTTCTAAGAGTCTTTTCTTAGAAGAGAAGCTTCTAAGAGCTAAGCAAGAAAGGAAGACAGCCCTACACATCTGGTGGAGCAAAGGGAACTGGTGACATTGAAAGTCAGTTACCACTGGCCACCACCTAGAAAGACCTGAGAGCCCCAGTTCCAGGGGAGAGAGAATTTAAGGGAACAGCAGCTGGAGAGCAGACCTGTGTGCTCACCAAGGAGCCCCGTGATCCAAGGCAAGCTGGACGGAAAAGAGTCTGCTGCCTAAAACTGTAAAAGAGAGCCCCGGAGTCCTGAGACTCGCCCTGCCCCACTGTGAGCAATGCAGCCTGCCAAAGGGAGACGGGATAGCGTGTGCTACATTCAAAGAGGCTGCGAGCAAGTGGTTTAGGTTGAGTGCAAATGTCCTCTCGGAAGCTCGGAAGACTGGAACTCCAGCCAGAGCTGTTCCAGGCAATACGTTATCTGGGGTCTGCAGGAGGTAAGCAGTGAAACTCTGACCGCTTAGCGAAATAAAAATTAAGATGATGACAACAAAAGCTTTGCTGGTTTCCTGCTGTAGGGCAGATGCTGTCATGTACATTAGGGGGTATGGCCAGATCTGTTGCTGCTCCTCAGAAAGTATTTAAGGCCTACATTTAAAGACCAGCATGAAAATAGAGGTACATGTACCCCAGTGTTCATAGCAGCACTCTCCACAATAGCCAAATCATGGAAAGACCCTAAATGTCCATCAACTGACGAATGGATCAAGAAGATGTAGTTTATCTATACAATGGAATACTACATGGCAATGAGAAAGAATGAAATCAGGCCATGTGTAGCAACGTGGATGGACCTTGAGGGTGTTATGCTGAGCGAAATAAGTCAGGCAGAGAAGGACAGATACCATGTGTTTTCACTCATATGTGGAACAGGAGAAACTTAACAGAGGACCATAGGGGAGAAGGGGAAAATAGAGTTAAGGAGAGGGAGGGACGCAAACCATAAGACTTGAATGTTGAGAACAAACTGAGGACTGATGGGTATGAGGGAGGGGAAGGAGGGTGACGGACATGGAGGAGGGCACTTGTTGGGATGAGCACTGGGTGTTATATGGAAACCAACTTGACAATAAACTAAAATAAAAACATTAAATAAATAAGTAAAGACCAGCATGAGAATCGGTGGACAGGTTTGCTCCGAGTCTTCAGGGAAGAAGGATCTGGAAGAATTATCCATGGGGGAGGGAAGGCAGAGGGAAGAAGAAGGAGAAGGTACATTTGTGCTAACGAGAGAAAGGAAAGAAGTCTTTTCACAAATGTATTCAGGAACACTACGAGGACGCCAGAAGCAAGCCACCGAGCAAGGGAAACAGAAAGGTGGTTTTAGAGCAGCTCTGAGTTTGAAAGGGCTTTTCTGTCTCAGGGAGCCAGGTCTCAAGAAGACTCTGTCCCCAGGGACCCACCTGCTGGCCTCCCAGGACGTGAGGTCCATAGGGATGCCCCCTCCACACACAGCCTCGTGTAAAAATAAAACCGAGGAGAAACCTTCAGAACAGACCCAACCCTTCTGGAGCAATCCTGGGAGAGGATTCAGGTTTGTTTTGTTTTTTTTTTTTTCTACAAATAGTTTATCGTCAAGTTGGTTTCCATAAAACACCCAGTGCTCATCCCCACAAGTGCCCCCCTCCATCAGGTTCGGATGCCATCACCAGGCTGCTACATCTTGTTTAGAGTATTGTGTTTGAAAATCAGCCACGTGTCCCTAAGAGTCCGTCATCACTGTGCTCACTGGTGCTGCTATGCTGCTGAGTGATCTTGGGTTTCCAGGACCAACCCACAGGTGCTTTTACTCAGTGAGGGCTCAGAGAGGGTGGAATAAAGACAACCGAGCGGGTGTTGGAGCAAACCAATTTCAGGCCAATGGAAAGCAATGGTGTCCAGTGGCCCCAGGGCACCCCTTACTGTTGAGCAGAGTGTTCACTGCACCAGAACGTCTGGATCAAGGACATCCAGTGCGTTCTCCCGGCGGAGAGAAGAACCTGGCTAGAGGAAGGGGAACCTTTTTGGATTCACATAAAAGCAGAAAATGTGCCAGCGGAGGTCCAACAGAAAGGCGTTTCCAGCTGAGGCTGAGTTAACACTAGGGAGCTCAGAGCCAAGATGACGGCCCCGTCCTGCTGGGCAGGGCATCCCTGAAAAGTGAGGGGGTATGAAACCGACAAGGGCAAAAGTGTGTCGTATGGATTAAATGAGAGAAAGGGTAAGTGACTAGCGAAGGGCTTGGCCCTCAGCAGCGCTCCGTTTCGGTGGCTGCACTTCGCGAAGGCGAGAGGCCCGGAGCCTCCAACCCTGACATGTGTGGGCCACTGCAGAGGCAGTCAAGTGTGGGCTGAGCGGTTCGGAGCCGGCTTTGCGTGAAAGAACAGTAAACGCATTCACTTCTCCAGTGTCACTGACAGAAGTCCTCTCGGGAGTCTAAGCCGTTGCTGGTGTGGGATGTAATCCGAACTTGAGCAGTCCTCAAGGACTACAGGGGCTTAGGGGGAACCAAGCGAGATTACCTATGGGGCACGGTGCCTGGCCTGGGTAGGTGCTAAGCAAATGTGAGCTCTAACCCTTCCCTCCTGGGGACTCCCAAACAGTGCCCCCTGCCCCAGAGGCTGACCCCCGGCCGGTCGAAGCAGGCTGAAGAACGATTTGCTCTGCGTCCTGCTGAATTTATTAATATAACAGCAATCGTGATTATAATGCCTCTTGCATTTCCTGACTCTCTTTTGTTGTGAAAGACCCACGGAGGAAGCAGTGGTATTTCTCTCCTATTTTGGGTGCCTCTCCTGCGCTGTTTATACCTTTCTATGCACCCACATACCATATGCCCATTTCATGTTTTTCTTTCTTATAATAAAGAAATATGAACTATTTCAAGCATAATAACCACGTGTGAAGATGCATAGCTTTCTTCTTTGCATTAGGGGAAGTATTTAGCTGCAGGTCTGTCACTCTCGGTGAACTGGAAGAAAGAGGGATTTGCTCTGGAGTTTTACTCCACCCCTCCCCAAATATACTTAAATAAATTCAGTATTCAGATCATGATGATTTACATAGCACCTGCCGAATGGTTTGCACATGTTATCCCACTTACCCACCGCTGCTAACGGCACAGTGGGTCATTACTGCTATTATATACACAAGGAAACTGAGTCTATAAGACATTAAGCAACGTGTCCGAGCTGTAAGTCTGCACGAATGGACATTATTGTAATATTAACAAATGTTACTGAACGAATGCATGCTAAGCTCTTACGGAGCTCACACAGCTGCAATATAGCACAGCTTATAAATACCGAAGCCATTCACAAAGGATTACAGGGATGGACTGTTTGGAATGAGAATTTACTGGAAAACAGGGGGAAGAAATTACTGTTTGCTTCCAAATCTAGAAAGGAATCATTTTCAGCACTATCCCACAATGCCCTGCATTCCAGTGGCTGAGGGGAAGGGAAATCCTAGCTCACCGCTGCTGGGTGCATGTGGCCCAGAGGGGACCAAATGTTTCTGGATGGAAAAGATTGAGGAGGGAGTACAAACCGTATTGTGTGGCTGAAGACCCGAAGTCAGAGCATGAAGAGGGAAAGGAAGGCTCTAAGGGCAAGTTCTAATCTTGGCCCAGGCCTGACCTAGGGGGCACTGGCGTGAGAAAGGAGTGAGGGCAGGAAGGGAGAAAAACAGAATGGTGAACAGGCTTGGAGCTAGACTCTCCTTGGAATCCCTACTCTGCTGCCTACCAGCTCGGGGACCCTGGGCTGGTCCTCTGTCTCTCTGGGCACAGGGTTCTACTCATTAAAAAAGGGACTATATGGACACTTGATGCATCAGGGCCCCTTCCTTATACACCATGTTTTCCCCACATTCCTGTAACAAACTGTCACAAACCTGGTGGCGTAAAACAACAGAAATTCAGCCTCTCCTACTTCTGGAGACCACAAGTTTGAAATCAGTATCAACCGGAAGTCAGCAGGGCTGTGCCCCCTCAGGAGGCTCTAGGGGAGAAGGCATCTGTTTCCTGGCCTCTTCCAGCTTCTAGTTGCTGCGGCATTCCTTGGCTAGTGGTCCCAACCCTCCAATCTTCCAGAAGAGTATCCTCCAATCTCTTCCTCCAATCTCTGTCTTCACATCACCTTCTCCTGGTATAAGTTTCTCTCTCTGGTGACGCCTTAAAAGGACATTCTGGGTCACAAGATCCTTAACGTAATCACACCTGCAAAGTCCCTTTTCCTAAAGAAGTTGGCATTTGCAGGCTCCGGGAATTAGGACCTGGTATCTTTCAGAGGGCCATTATTCAGCCTGTGACGCACAGGAAACCCTCAATAAACATCACTTGTGACTGTTCTCATTACCGTCAACAGAGGGGAACCAGAAGGCCGTAAGGAGCTGTTAGCACTTGGCCGTGAGAAACAAAGAGGCCACAGATGGCACTTGTTCCCCAGACCCTGTCACATACACGTGAATCACCTGGATCCCCATTATGGGCTGGGAGTGGCAGTGAAAAGACTGGGGACACCGAGGTCAGGCAAGCCTGTGTTCAGAGCCCACTCTGCCCCTTACAGGAGCATGATGCCAGAGATCTCTCTCCCTCAGCTCAGAACCCTTACCTGTAAAACGCAACTGGCTCAAATCACACACATAAATGACGTGGCACGTACCAGGTGCTGTAAAACGGCTATCATCACAACAGCTCAATCAGCAACGTGCAAGGAGGATCTGGGAAGGAGACGACAGTAACCCACGCATCCAGAATGTGTCCCCCATCCGGTCCTCACATGAAGGCAGCTCAGGTTGCCACCAGGCGTGCATCCAAAGAGGGGCCCTCGGGGTCCCAGATGCAAAGCTGAGATCCCCTTTCTGGGACACACATATTGCAGTCAGATTTTTTCCATAGCCCATCATATCTTTCTTCTGGAACCTGGGGTTATGAATGACTTGGAGGAAGTTCAATGCGGCATTCTTATGGCAAATGTGATCTCTGTTCTGATAACTAATGAAATACTTCTGACACTTAATGAAATGCCACAAGAAATGAACAAGGGCTCTTTGGAGCCTTGTCTGAGATCAGAGTAACTCAAGCTTAAAATCTGGCTCCAATCTTTCCTAACCTACAGGCAGAAACGTACATACCAGTGGGCCCCGCTCTGCTACAAAGCTCACTCACTGAAAAGGGCCAAGGTTTCTGATTTAGAAACTGAAGCGTATTAAAACACCGTTTATCTGGTTAGCATCAACGGGTAACCTCTTGTCAAACAATTCAAGAACTAAGTGGAAATCCTGCTTCGGAAGGGAAAGAAACAAAGCTTTCCCTGCAGGAGGAAGATTTTTTTTAAAACGCCAAGAATGCAGTGTGCATTTCAAATAGATGTACCTGTTTGCTCTGCTAACTGCCCGGGATCACCGGGGAGGGTTTTCAAGGAGAAATACAGACAAGGCCAGAGCTTTCCCTCCTCCCTGCCATGTGGTTTCTGCCTCCCTGAATGTAACAAGACTCCCTAGATATCGATGGAGGGTCAGGAACATTGCACGCGGCTCTGTGAAGTTTAATTAAGAGCAAATTTGCCTCTCTAGCATCATGAAGGGGTCCGCTCGGCTCCAGGGGCCCTCAGGACAGAAATACCACATTGCTCCAGAGTTATTAACGATGAAATGCAAATCGCCTCTGAGAAAGTGAGAAGAAAAAAACAAATGATTCCTATTCACAGCCAGGGATAGTTCCCCAGGGAGGCGGGAAAGGGTAGGTGAAGCCTGTGATCTAGGCCTGATCCTGTCTGTCCTGCTTCTAAATGAATGGACCTTCCAAGCAAACACACACACACACACACACACACACGCACGCACGCACACAAGAAATTACAGAAAGAAACACAGGCTCTAAAACCCAAAGATTATACTGTTTCCCAGAAAAACAGAAGGGAAAAAAACACACTTTCCCTACCCCTCCCTTAAGTGTTCTTCCTTGGGCATTCACTATTAATCAAGGACAGTGACCATAATAAAACTGAAGGTATAGATGCCCGATGATAAAATAACAATGACAAGAAAATAATCAAGCCGAGCTGTTTTAGAGCACAGCTTACGCTTTTCAAAGTACTTGTACAGCTGTTACCTCTTTGGCCCTTCTCAATGGGCTGAGGTGGCAGACAAGAGACATATAATTATCCACATTTTATAGATTAGATTAAGTGATTCCCGAAGGTCATCCACTTAGCAGATGACAGAGCAGAGACAGGAAGTGGGATCTAATGACTCCCAGCCTGGGACTTTCTCCCTCTGACGTAAGAAACATGAATGCTTTCAATAGAAAAGGGCCAAGCCCCCGGGGGAGACCACCGAGAGAAGGTCAGACGTGTGGAAGGACGACACTTTTAAGAAAAACTGCTATGAAGGTAACAATGTCAGTGCATCGAGAGAGAAGAAAAACCATCACATTCCTGAGCATGTCTGGGAACATAGCTAAGAACTGTGTCTTCCAGCCGCCATCTTCTCTTTCCGCTACCCTCGATAGGCCTCAGTAAAGTGCCAATATTGAATGAGAGACCTTAATGGATGGAGTCGGACCCCTTCATTCACAAACATACAAAGTAAGGCCAAGGAGGTGACCGGCCCGAAGATGGGAACATTCGTGAGAACTGGGAACTGGACCCTGGACTCTGGATTTGGAAAATAGAGCTCTTTATTCAACACCAGCTGCCTCAGGCACCTATGCCCTTCCACATTATTATCGTCGCTGTCCTTGATTAGTAACGAATGTTCAAAGAACACTTAAGGGACGGGTGGGGAAAGCCTGGTTTTCCCCCTTCTTTTCTTCTGGGGAATGGTATTGCTAAATTTCCCATGGAACTGACCAGACGCGATGTAGGGCAGCATCTGACAGTTGTGATAGCATGGAGAGGAGACTGTCCTATCGCTAGGGTATTTCTAAGACACCCAAAAGTCAAGGCTTCCAGATTGCTGGAGAATAAATCTGTGCTGTTTTAAACTTCTGATTTACCGCATCAATAGAAAGCAAATCGAACTATCACAAAACTAGAGGAGCAAGGCTTAGTTCCCCCACCCATAACCCTCGCTTCTTGGGATTTATGAAGAGCAGGTGGGAGGTGGCAGAGCCATTTAAAAACTTCAAAGGCATTAAGGAGAGACTTAGACTTACTTTACGGTGGAGGTATCGTCACGCTTACAAGTGGAAAAGAGTTGGTCATCTGTACGATCAGGAACTGTCTTTCTCAAAGAAATTCTAGTGCAATCCCTTTAGGACTACTTGATAGTCCCTCCCTGGAAAGGAGCCTGTGGACATTCCCTCATCCAGAGCCTGTGCTCCAGCCCCATCAGACTGTTGACGACTTCCAGAACCTGACAGGCTCACGCATGCCTCCAGGTCTCCACCCCTACAGTTTGCTTTTTCGAGGAACGCCCTCCTCGCTCTTGGGCTTTGCTAGAATCCTTCTTCCTAGCTCAGCTCAGTCATCACTTTCTCTGTGAAGCCTTTTCTGGCTCCCCCAGTCCTCTCTCTTTCCCTTTCCTTTCTCCCCATGCCCTGGGCCTCCCCCTTAAGAGAGCCCTGGGCTTGTAAATGTGTTTGCTTGTCTTCCTCTCCTCCCCCACCAGCACGAGCCCCTGGAGAACACGGAGACTTTCTTATTCCTCTAGTGTCACTAAACCACTACCATACCCCATCCACAGAGTATTTTCTAGCTCTTTCCCACGCAAGAAATGCAAACCCCTCCTTTCGGGAAGTACTTTTCCCCACAAAGTTCCCTCGATTCCCCAAGAATGAGCTGCACCCCTGTGCTCCCATAGCCTTCTGCTCGCCCACGGTGGGACACTCATCTGACTCCATCATGGTGGTCATCCCTGGGCTGCTTCCTCAGTAAATACGGAGGTCCTCGAAGACCACGCCTTCTTCACCTGTCTGTCCCTTTTGTGTCCAGCACAGTACCTCCTTCACAGCAGGTACACAAAGAATGTTGATGGAATTAAAATGAAAGCGAAACACAAAAAGGCAATTGCAAGGTCATCTATACCAATGAAGCCCTGCGATCCCCAGCCTTTAAAAGCAAATATCTTGGGGCACCTGGGTGGCTCAGCCGGTCGAGCGTCCCACTTCCCTTCAGGTCATGATCTCACAATTCATGAGTTTAAGCCCTGTGTCAGGCTCGCTGCTGTCAGCCCAGAGCCTGCTTCAGATCTTCCGTCCCCTCTCTCTCTGTTCCTCCCCCCACTCGCGCTCGCACTCTCAAAAATAAACATAACATTAAAAAATAATAAATAAATAAATAATAAATAAATAAAAGCACATACCTTTATGTTAAGGTTTTGCCTCGCCAGCTGCTGACTGTCCCCAGTTGGTGTTTTCCCTGGGCTTCCCACAGAGACTTGGAGCTCATGGTGACAGTTTCAGTGTGTGCGTGCATACACGTGTACATATATGGTGTGTGTATGTGTATGTATATACGTACGTATATGTGTGTGCGTGCGTGTGCATATATTTACTATGCTAAAAACTCTGAGGCAAATATCAGAGAAAGATCTCATTTTCCCTTGTCTCAGAGACATACTAGTTTGTAAAACTTAGCTTTGACGATGAGTGATCCCTTTAATTCTGAAAAAGGCTTCCTAGCAGTACGAGGGGAGCAGGACGCAGCACAGATGGGTTCAATCCCACTCTCTGGCTTTCCTTCTGTGTGACCTTGCTCTAGACCTGTCCCCTCTGATCCTGGAGCCTGCCATCCCTAACCGGGAATGATACCGGTCTACCACACAAGTCCTTCATGAAGACGTGACGGAAAATGCTTGCCAGTGTGCCTGGCCTGATTCTGCCACCTCTCCTGACTGCTTACGGGTGACCCCACACACTATGCTATGCACTTCGTATGAATTATCCAAGTCGCAGCAGCCCAGTGAAGCAGGGGTGGGATCATCCCCTTGGGGGCAAAGCTAAGTGACGGGGTGGACGCACATCTCGGAAGGTGCAGGCTCGGGCAGAGAGAGACCAGACCTGCCAACTCCAGAGAGGCGATCTGCAGCCTGTCTGGGTGTGCTAGCTCCCACCCCCCGACCTCCCGCCCCCAGAAGGACTGGTGAGGAGGCTGAAATCAGATACTTGTTGCGATTGAAGACCAATATTTGAAACGACACAACACAAAACAAGAAGCAAGAACTGAGTACTGGCCACAAACTGCTCCTGAGATGTGGGGCTGCGCAGTCCGGGCAAGGGCGTCCCCGTCCAGCCAGACTACCACCTCCCGGCGGGAAACTGGCTCCCCTTCTCCGGGAAGTTCTGGAAAGCCCACCTTCCCCAACCTTCCTGATGCCTGAGGGCTAGGACATACTGAGTGTCACACACACAATGGCAACAGTGGCCGTGATTCTCAAGGTTGTGGCTTCTACATCCCAGGCTCTCACAACTGTCTCCAGGAGATGGAAATTCTCAACTGGGCAACACACGCTGGGGAGGGGCGGAGCGCTCCCTATCTTGAAAACTCTCTGGATTAAAGCCATCAAACATCCCATTCCCCAGATTCCAGCTGGTCCGCACGTGCGATGATCAGGACAACTGACCAATGCAGGCGAGTGTAAGGAAGACCACTGGGAAGGAGCGCCTGCCTACCTGTTAGCAGGCTCTCCGGTGAACAAGTTACCTGACGCCAAACAGGAGTGGGGTCTATTCTCCTCTCCTGTTTTTGTAGAAGCGGAGTTAAACCGGCCAATAGGCATTTACCACAGGATTCTATAAGGTCATGTACTTGGACTCTGGGCAGCAGGACTCTCTCTGGGTTTCATCATCACCAGACATGTTGGAAACGAGAAGAAATCCATTAGGCTTATGTGTTATAAAAGGGAAACCCCTACAGTAACAGGGCTCCTTCCAGCTCCCTCCAGCCTGGGGGTACCCATTTCCAGAAATCAAGCGGGGAGGCTTCCGCTGAGGAGTGCCTTCAATTTCACAGGTGAGTGGCAGCACTGCGGCACAGATGGCCAGGCTCTTAGGCCCCTCCTCTCCCTGCCCTTCCCCCTTTAGCTATCACCAGAGCATGGAGAGAGAGGTGACTTGGTGAGTACCATCATGGAACCTGCGGCCAAGACATGCAGACTCAACTCCCCCAGTCCTGGGCCTCCGCAGGAGTCAGTGCTCTGACTGAATCCCAGGAGTAGGGCCACCCCTTGTGGAGGGCTTTTCCACAGGTCACATCAAGACAGGGCAGAAGGAGGTGTGCCCAGGTCCGGGGATCTTGGCTGCACCCAGGCTGTGCCCAGAGTCCTGCCTTCCTTGACTAGACCTCAGTTCCTGGCTCCCTGTTTTCCCATATGGCCCCGGTTCACCATCGGAGCCTTCCTGCAGAACCAAAATACTAACCGGAACTCTCACACAAGAACACTCAATCTTTGAAGCCCTAAAGGGAGGTATCGCTCCATTTTCTTTTTTTTTTTTATGTTTATTTATTATTGAGACAGAGAGAAACAGCATGACTGGAGAAGGGGCAGAGAGAGAGGGAGACACAGAATCCAAAGCAAGCTCCAGGCTCTGAGCTGTCAGCACAGAGCCTGACGTGGGGCTTGAACTCACAATCCGTGAGATCATGACCTGAGCTGAAGTTGGACGCTCAACCGACTGAGCCACCCAGGTGCCCCCATTTTCTTGAGCACATACTATAGACCAGGAAATATGATTATATTATTTCATTTAACCACCAACAATCCCATTGCTTGGGCATTATTATCCTCTCGTTTGAAAGATGAAGCCCCAGGCGCTCAGAAAATTTAAGTACCTTTCCTACGCTCAGATCCACAGGAAACCTCCAATAAACACTGCCATGTTTTCCAAGGCTTTTCAGAGTGTGATCTGCAGTATTATGTGTATGTTGTAATGAGACAAAGGTGTGATATGGAAGCGAGGAGACTCCAGAAGTTCCCAAATACATTCTAGCTAAGTACCTTTCATTTGTTTTTCCAGGCTGGGTTCAAATCCTACCTGCTCTGTGTGGTCTGCCCTGACTGGTCCAGCCCTAAAGGATTTCCCATCTTCTTAACTCTAATCCCAGTTCTACGGCTTTCCAGCACACACGGTGTATTGTGGGGTTGTCATTCATCCACCACGACACGGTGTCAGGCCCCCAAGGACAAGGGCTGCTGTTTCTAATTTCTTGAGCCCCACCCCCACCTTGGTGCCTAGGACTAGGCAGAGAAGATTCCCCTGATTACGAGAGGAGAGCTGAACCCGGCAAGGGAGAGACACAGGTCATTTTAAGCCGTGACTCTCATATCCCATCCTCATTTCAAGGTATGGCTCAAACAGCTCAAGCAGCTTCTCTGACCACACCTGCTGTGGAGGGAGCACCTTGGATTTCAAAATACCCATTTCACGGAAGGAAAACTTCCAAACTCATTCTTTAAGACCGGCATTACCTCAATTCCAAAACGAGACAAAGATTCCACTGAAAAGGAGAATTATATGCCAATATCTCTGAGGAACATGGATGCAAAAATTCTCACCAAGGTACAAGCAATTCGAATCCAACAGTATAGTAAAAGAATTATTCACCAAAGTCAAGGAGCATTTATTCCTAGGCTGCAAGGTTCCATAATTGCAAATCAATCAACACGGTACGCCACATTAATAAAAGAAAGGATCAGAACCATATGATCCTCTCAATAGAAGCAGAAAAAGCATTTGACAAAGTACAGCATCCATTCATGATAAAAACCCTCCTCAACAAAGCAGGGTCAGAGAGAACATATACCAACATAATAAAGACCATATATGAAAAATCCACAGCCAATAACATCCTCAATGGGGAAAAATGGAGTTTTTCCTCCACAACGAGGTACATGGCAGGGATATCCACTCTCACCACTGTTCCTTAACCTAGTACTAGAAGTCCGAACCTCAGCAATAAGACAACAAAAAGAAACAGAAGACATACAAATTGGCAAGGAAGAGCAAACTTCCACTAATTGCAGATGACATGATGCTCAATGTGGAAAACCCAAAAGGCTCCAGCAAAAAACTGCTAGAACTGATGCATGAATTCAGCAAAGTCACAGGATATAAAATCAGCATACAGAAATCTGTTACATTTCTATACACCAATAACGAAGCAGCGGAAAGAGAAATCAAGCAATTGACCCCACTTACAATGGCACCAAAAACTATAAGATACCTAGGAATAAACCTACCCAAAGAGGTAAGAGAGCTGTACTTGAAAACTCTAGAACACTTATGAAAGAAATCGAAGAGGACACAAAGGAATGGAAGACATTCCATGCTCATGGATTGAGAGAATAAATATTGTTAAAATGTCTACATTACCCAAAGCAATCTACACAGTCTATGCAATCCCTGTCAAAATACCAGCAGCATTTTTAACAGAGCTAGAACAAATAGTCCTAAAATTTGTATGGAACCACAAAAGACCCTGAATAGCCTACGCAACTTTGAAAAAGAAAAAGCAAAGCTGGAGGCCTCACAATCCCACACTTCAAGCTACATTACAAAGCTATAAACTTCAAGACAGTATGGTACTGGCACAAAAGCAGACACAGAAATCAATGGAACAGAACAGAAACCCCAGAAATTGAACTGCAACTATATGGCCAACTAACCTTTGACAAAGCAGGAAAGAATATCCAAAGGGAAAAAGACAGTCTCGTCAACAAACAGTATTGGGGAAACTGGACATGCAACATGCAGAAGAAAAGAACTGGACCACCTTCTTACACCATACACAAAAATAAATGCAAAATGAGTGAAATCCTAGAGGAGAACAGAGGCAGCAACCTTTTTGACCTTGGCTGCAGCAACATTTTACTAGACACATCTCTGGAGGCAATGAAAACAAAAGCAAACATGAACTACTGGGACCTCCTCAAGATAAAAAGTTTATGCACAGCAAAGGAAACCATCAACAAAACTAAAAGGCAGCCTATGGAATGGGAGAAGATATTTGTAAACGACATGTGTGAGAAAGGGTTAGTATCCAGCATCTATAAAGAACTCATCAAATTCAACACCCAAAAAACACATAATCCAGTTAAGAAATGAGTAGAAGACATGAATAGACACTTTTCCAAAGAGGACAACTAGATGGGTAACAGACACAAGAAAAGAAGCTCAACACCACTCATCATTGGGGAAATACAAATCAAAACTACAATGAAGTATCACCTCACACCTGTCAGAGGGTTAAAATTAACAACACAGGAAACAACAGACGTTGGTGAGGATGTGGAGAAAAGGGAACCCTCTTCCACAGCTGGTGAGAATGCAAACTGATGCAGCCACTCTAGAAAACGGTATGGAGGTTCCTCAAAAAGTTAAAAATAGAACTACCCTACAACCCAGCAATCACACCACTAGGTATTTACCCAAATGGTACAAAAACACTGATTCAAAGGGGCACATGCACCCCGATGTTTATAGCAGCACTATCAACAATAGCCAATTTATGGAAAGAGCCCAAATGTCCATCAACTGATGAATGGATAAAGAAAAAGTGGTATATAGGGGCGCCTGGGTGGCTTAGTCGGTTAAGCGTCCGACTTTCGCTTAGGTCATGATCTCACGGTTGGTGGGTTCGAGCCCCGCATCGGGGTCTGTGCTGACTGCCAGCTCAGAGCCTGGAGCCTATTTCAGTCTGTGACTCCCTCTCTCTCTGACCCTCCCCTGCTCACACTCTCTCTCTCTCTCTCTCTCTCTCTCCTAGAAATAAATAAAACATTAAAAAAAAAAGTGGTATATATACACAATGGAAAACTACTCAGCCATCAAAAAGAATGAAATCTTGCCATTTGCAACGATGCGGATGGAAATAGGATATATTATGCTAAGCAAAATAAGTCAGACAGAAAAAGACAAATATCATATGATTTCATTTATATGTGGAATTTAACAAAAGAGATGAGGTGCCTGGGTGGCTCAGTCGGGTAAGCATTTGACTCTCGATTTCAGCTCAGGTCATGATCTCATGGTTGTGATATCAAGCCCCACGTCAGGCTCTGTGCTGGGTGCAGAGACTTTCTCTCTCTCTCTCCCTCTGCCCCACCTCAGCTCATGCTCTCACTCTCTTTCTCTCTCTCAAAAAAAAAAAAAAAAAAAAAGAGAGAGAAAGAGAGAGAAACAAAACAGATGAACATAGGGGAAAGAAAAAAAGAGAAGGAGGCAAATCATAAGAGATTCTTATGATTCTATAGAGAACAAACTGGGTGTTACACGTAACTGATGAATCACTACATTCTACTCCTGAAAGCAGTCTTCCACTACATGTTCACAAACTACAATTTAAATAAAACCTTGAAACATTAAAAAAAGAATAAAATATAAAAATACATATGAATGGAAAGAAAACCTACCCATTTCACAAATACCTATCTCTGTGAAAAGAACTTGAGGGCCAGACTCCAAGAGACCTACTTAGAATTCCGGTTTTGTTGCTTCTGAAGCAGTGACTGAGCAAATCACTCCCTTCCTCCGAGACTCAGTTCCCTCAACTGTAAAATGTGAATATATGCATCTGCCTCATAGGGTTGTATAAACCATAAATGTCTTAATACGTTTGATAGGGTGCCTCCACATAAGCCAGGATCCAAAATGGTAGCTAGCATCTTTACTATTAGCATTTTACCACACTATCTTGTACGGAAGATATTTACATACGTGTCTTTTCTAATCTTCGAGATGAGTGGTTCTCAAACTCTGGGTGACATCAGAATCCCCTAATATGATGCTGCCTACGGTCACACCCCAAACCTACCAAACAGAATCGCCATTAGGGAGGGGAGATGATGAAGACGGGGCGGCTCTCCTTTGAACAAGCCTCCCCACCCACTGCGTGGGATTCTGATACGAGCTCGCCAAGCCTGGAAAGTTCTGCTAGATGCTATTCAATTCCCAAATTCCTTTCCACAGAACTCGAAGGCTCCAAAAAGTACTTCCAAACCAATAGTTCCCAACCTTGGCCGGAGAGCAATGATATCGATCTGTGCGCACAAGCCCTAGAGACCTAGACGTTGATTTGGGATGTGATCAGGGCATTGAGATTTCTGAAAGGTGGACAGAAGATCCTCATGGTCTGCCAAGGTTGAAAGTCATTGGTCCACTTGGACGTCCTGTGTGACAAACTGAGCCTTCATCTAACACTGATTTTGCAGACAGGATTCTTATACTAAAAGAAACAAAAAAAAAAAGTAAGCTTGCAAACGGCTGCTCTAGCCTGTCAGTAGGAGCCTTCGGCCTCCAACCCGGCTTTTATTCACCTTTATGTCTGTCCCAGAGCCTTACAACAGAGTAAATCCTCAAATATTTTTTTGGAAGGTGCAACAGTCCTGTTTTATTTGTTATCTGGCTCCAATTACGTTTTCAGTCGCCTGGCATAACAACCTGACAGTTTCTTAAACATCTAAGCCCTAACAGCCTCCGCCTCAAACCTCAGACCTAAAAGAGAGTGGGGCAGACAGCTATCCAGAGAACACGCTGACCTCTCTTCTGGGGTCACATATGCTGTGCAAGTTCCTAATGACTGATAAATATAAGCAAACGTGATTTCCGTCAGCCGGGAAGAGCGTGACGTTTGTCGGCAGCACCGGCCTCCCAGGCTAACGTTTGGATGGTTTCATCTGAAACTGTCAAATTACAAGAGCACGATAAAAACTTGTAGGAACTTCATAGTAAACAGTAACTGGCCGCTTGTCAATAAGTTAGGAGAAAAAAATGTCCTGCTGTCAAGGCGCATGGGCCAAAATGCCTGCAGTGCGGGCCTGCGGCCAACCAGAGCCTGTTCCCTGGGCAGCTCTTCTGGGCTCCCAACCACAGCAGCTGTAAGAGGAGTCCCTGAGCACTCCAGGAATCCGGGACCCAGCAGCACCTTCAAATCTTAGTTTTTCCACGGCCCTAGGGTCTTGGGAGGTCCTTTAATCTCTTACAGCCTCAGGTTCTTGATGTGTAAAGGCTCCTTCATCAGGTCCTTAGAGCCATGACTGCCTGGCTTTCAATCACAACTCTTTATATACTGGCTGTGTGGCTTTGGACAAGTTACTCCACTCCTCTGGGCCTCCTTTTCCTCACCTCTGAAATGAGGGTGGTATTAGCATTATTTCAGAGAGTCGTCAGTATAAAGTCACAAGAGCAGCATCCGGTATAGAAGAGGCATTCAATAAACCAGAGCTATTATAAATCTCCACTTCCCAAACCAAAACTTTTGAAAGACAGAGAAAAGTCTGTCTTTTTCTCTTTGAGAGCTGGTTTGGTGTCAAAATTCACAGTGCAGCATAATGCACATAGGACTCTTAGAGTCTTTTTTATCCTACTTAACATGAACTTCCAAATGTTTCATGCAGCAATAATAATGCAGTTGACCATGGGATGCTGCCCCACCCCGCAGAAGGAATGCCACGAATCGGCGAAGCATTACTTGAATTACCTTTCAAAAATCTGAGAAATTCTGCATTCTAAAGTGCATTGGCCGGAGCGCCTGGGTGGCTCAGTCGGTTGAGCGGCCGACTTCAGCTCAGGTCACGATCTCATGGTTCGTGGGTTCGAGACCCGTGTCGGGCTGTGTGCTGACAGCCAGCTCAGAGCCTGGAGCCTGTCTTTGGATTCTGTGTCTCCCTCTCTCTCTGGCCCTCCCCTGCTCATGCTGCCTCTCTCTCTCGGAAATAAATAAAAACATTAAAAAAAAAAAAGTGCATTGACTATCGGCATGTCAGGTGAGGGAACGGAGAGCTATGCTATTACGGGGTTGTGATCAGATAAAAGGGAGGCAGCATCCCACTCCGGCTCCCGCTGACAGGCCGTGGCAACCCTCAGAACTCACAGATAGTCCCTTCTTCCTCCCTTCTAGCCAACTTTGGTCTATCCTTCAGAATTCGGCTAAAGCACCTTCCCTGTGCAATGGTCCTCTCTGAACTCTTACTGCCCATGTCAAGAGCATACGGCTGGGGAGGGTAGATGGGCTGCGTCTCCTCCACACCTCCATGATGCATGGCAATGACAGTGACACATGGCTGAGAAGGATTCTCAGCAAGCATCTAGCCACAGTGGGGAAGAGTGGTCATCAGTGCTGATGTCTGAACCCCAATTGACCAGAGGGGCTGGGCAGACGGACTTCCTCCGACGGTCGCTCATTCGGCTTGATGACTAAATTAGACACTTCTGGGGGCGCCTGCGTGGCTCGGTCAGTTAAGCGACCGACTTCGGCTCAGGTCATGATCTCACAGCTTGTGGGTTCGAGCCCCGCGTCAGGCTCTGTGCTGACAGCTCGGAGCCTGGGGCCTCCTTCTGATTCTGTGTGTGTGTCTCCCTCTCTGGCCTTCTCCCATTCATGATCTCTCTCTCTCTCAAATATAAATTTTTTAAAAATTTTGAAAATTTTAAATAAGTTTTGAATAAAAAAATTTTAAATAAATAAATAAGACACTTCTGAAATCCACACAGCGTATCTTACACTTCCTGTTCCTCTTGTAAATGTTTGTTTGTTTGTTGTTGTGTATTTAAAACCCCCCAAGAACCTATCACGGACCTAGGAGCACTCAACAAATACTTCTGAATGAGCACGGAGTACTCTGTAAATATCGGTGGGTTAATTCACTGACAAGCTCTTCTCCGCTGCTGCATTCCTACCTTGCCCATGGGCACCGCCTGGTCTGGCATATTCATCTGGGCATGAAGAGCCAGGAGAGGCGTTTTGGAGCTATACAACTATGTTGACCGTGCTATGCAATTTCTAGAATTTATATTTTATTAAGACTCAAAAAATGTCTCGGTCTTTCATTAGACATATCCTCAAAGCAGGGCGCTCACTCACAATTCTTTGGAGACACTTTCCAGCAAGAACGCACACAATCTTGGAATCAACACTCTGGGAGCGCGTACGTAGGACCCCAGACCTTCAATTTGTCCAAGGGCTTGGAATTCCTCACCAACTTCCCCGGGTTGGAAGTGCCTTTGTCCTGCGTCCTCCGCTCCCATCCACACAGCCTGCGGCCAGCGACCTCCCTTTCCCCCTGCACCGGAGCCGAGGGCTCCCCACGTGCCCGCCTCGTTTCACCCCTCCACGGGGCCTCCCTAAGGTTGATGCCTAAGGGCCTGCTCAGAATTAGCTTCCCTTTGAAGACTGTTCAGAACCACGGAGTGGGCTGGGAGTGGCCTCAACGCTCTAGAAGGCTGCAAAATAAATCAAAAGATGAAAGGAACTACGCGGAGCCAAGAATTCCTCCCCAGCCGGCAGAAGCAATGCATTAACCGCGCAATGCTATCGGTGGCGCGCGGCACGTCGGGGTAGGGGTTGAGGAAGGGGCAGGGACAGGGACAGGGGCGGCGACCGGGGGGGGGGGGGGGGGGCGCTTGTACCTTCTCTCCGCCGTGGGGTCGCGGCCCCGCGCCTGCGGGTGCCGGCTGCCCCTGGGCCCGGGGCCCTGGCGGCCGGCCGGGGCGCGCGGCTCCTCGCGGTCGCGGCTGCGGTGCAGCGGCACCGACGTGCGCACGGCCGACACCACGTGGCCCGCGAAGGCGCGCGGGGGCGTCCCGGGCCGCAGGGCCCCGCGCGCGCGGTAGGAGGCGGGCAGGCAGGGCCTCGTCTGCTCCATCACGCCGCCGCTGCAGCTGCGCGAGCAGGCGGACCAGGGGCCCCAGGCGCCCCACACGCCCTGGCCGCCGCCGCCGCCGCCGCCGTCTTCGGGGGCGCCCTGGGCCGCCGCCATCCGCTGCGGGACCTGCGGAGACAGAGGCCGGTTAGGTTAGGGGACCCGAACACTCACCTGGTCCTGCTTCACCCCTAGAGGCTTGCATAACCCGAAAGCCTTATCCGTTAGGTTCTAGTAGGCACAGGGCTGGTTTTCAAATCGGAAGAACCAAATGAATATAATTCAGCCTAGGTTGTATCCGTCGTATACCAATGCCCTCATAAAATATAACTTCACCTTTTTTTTTTTTTTTTTTTTAACGGAGAAAGGGACGCACAAAAGTAAAAGTGCCTAAGGCTTCCATAACTCGGTCCTTGCTTCCGGGGCCATGACCTTGGAGGGCTCAGTGTGGTGCTCTCTCTCTGCCAGAGGCTTATCCGTCCAGAATCCCCCTTAACCTCCAATTTAGGTCCTCAGAATTCAGGCCAGAGGGGCCGGACTTCCCTTCAACTGCTGGAGAGGCCGCGAGGCCCAGTCTCCATGCAGTCCAGGCACTGGGGACACCGCAAGTTAGAGACCGTGCCCTAGAGCCAGGCGCCTAGGGTCTCATCCCCGCCACCACTTCTAGCAGTGTGACTTGGATGTTTCTGAACCTCTCTGGTTCAGAACCTCACTGTGTTCTACAGAAGGGAGGTACCTACCTCACAAGGACGTAAGGAGATTTAAGTCAGGTCGTCCATGTGCGTAGCAGGGAGCCTGGCACTATTTGTTAGTAACCATAAATGATCATTTCCCTGCTTCCATAGTAATTCAGAAGAAGACAGAAATGTCAGAAAGTTTCAAAGTTCTAACCAGAGGGTGATTCTACACTCCTGTTCATTTAACCCATCCTTTCACAGAGAACAATGCCAGGCGTGGCACTCAGGGCAAGGGCACAGCGTTGTTTTATTACGAAGTCTGGCTCTGACTGAGCCTTAGCTATACGTCCCTGCTGCGCTAGGCCCTGAGAGCCAGGAGGAAAGCACCCCTGCTCCACACAAATGGCCTGGGCCCAGCAGAAGAGCACTATGCAGCTGGTACAAGATTGAGGAGGGACGCTTCCCTGGCTGGGTGGGATGGAGAGGGGAGAAGGATTGGCTCAGTTGGGTTGAGCACCTGACTCTTGATTTCAGCTCAGGTCACGATCCCAGGGTCGTGGGATCCAGCCCTGTGTGGGCTGGGCATGGAGCCTGCTTAGGACTCTCTCTGTCTCTGGCTGCTCCTCTCCCCAGCTTACTCTCACTCTGTCTCTCTTTCTGTCTCTCTCTCTCAAAAATAAACAAACATTTAGAAAAACACTTAAAAAAAAGAAGAAGGCGGCGGCCACAGAGGAGGAATCACAGTGACAGCTGTAATACTCACGTGCCCATTCAGGACCAGGTGACACATGTAATCGGGCCTCACGGTGGCCCCGGTAACTACCATTCCCACCTCTCAGAGGTGTGGCTTCCCAACTAAGGCCCAGAGATGTGACCTGTCCGGGTCATGTCGCCACAGCAGGGCTGGGAGTTACGTCTCCCCAATTCCCAAGCGCCAGTCCGAATGCGGGACACGGACCAACGCTAGGACTTTCTGTAGAACACGAGTATTTCAGTGAACCTCACGCTTTCATCTGAAGCGCAAAAAGCCATGATTAACTCGTTTTTTTTGTTTTTTTAGATCTTGGTTATTGACAGCATTTTTTTGGCCCAAAGCTCAAAGACTCTTCCTGGTTGTGTCCTTGCTCTGTCCCCACAGCACCCCTGAGCGGTGAGAAGGTCCAGGGACCATCCTCCCCATTGTGTAGAGCACATCCCAGGAGACGGATCCCCTTCACACCCCACGGAAATGACAGGTGGAGCTAAGAAGGCCAGAGAGGGGGCCTGTGAGGACTTGAGGAGGAAACCCATTTGATGTGCCTGAGCTGAGTGCTCAGGAGGCCTGAGTCACTGCAGTGGCTGGATCTGTAATCACTAAAAGTGAAGGCTTAGCCCTTGGTTAGAGTCCTTGTCCCCGGTTAATCAGTTACCCCGAAGACTCGGGGCTTGTTGAATGGAGACCATTTTCCGTCAACCACATTCCAGGGCAGAGTGGTCTCTGGGTGACGTCTGCAGCTTGAGTCGGGTTCCTGAAGGTCCAGGGAGCCATGACGGGATGAGTAAGAGTGGAGGGAACCCAGGGAGCAAATAAGCATCTAACAAGAGAGTGAAGCCCAGAGCCGATGTCAGCCAGCCAGCCTCTGGGAGCCATGTTCAGAGAGCCACGGCAAGAGGCTGAAGGTGACATGGGGTGGAGCCAGTGGGAGACAGGGCCAGAGCAAGGGGACGACAGAAGGTTCTGTGACAGAAGGGGCGCTGTTCCGCACGGCCAGTTCGTGGGCAGCAGCGGGGTGAGTGGGCACCTGAATAGAGAATACATTCAACTCATCGTTACTAAACTGGGGACCCAGGAGAGAAGGCTTTTGGCCTGTTTATAAATACAAAACAAGGCGAAAAAACACGAGATTTTGCTTTCTCCTCCTCTCTTACATGTCCTGATTTTTAATATCAAACTGATCACAGATTCACTCGGGGGTTGGGGGAAATAAAAATGTGCTTCATCAGGCCACAGTCTTGATACATAAAGTAATCCCTGAAGTGCATGTAGTGGGTTGAATGGTGGCACGTCTGTGCCCTAACCGGGCAGAACTTGTGATTATGACCTTATTTGGAAAAAGGCTCATTCTATGATACTGATCGAGATGAGAACAGCCTGGATTTTCTAGGCGGGCCCTAAGTCCAATGACAAGTGTTCTCATAAGACACAGAAGAGAAAGCGTAGGGGGAGAGGCCATGTGACCGCCGAGGCAGACTACAGAGACAGAGCTGTGAGCAGGAATGCGGGGAGCCACCACAAGCTGAAAGAAGCAGGAAGGAGGTTCTCCCCATAACTAGAAGGAGTGGGGTCCTGGCAACACCTTGATTTTGAGCTTCTGGCCTCCAGAATGGTGAGGAATAAATTTCCGTTGTTTTGAGCCATCAAGTTTATGGTGATCTGTGACAACAGCCCTTGGAAACGAATGCAGTGGTTTAGTACTTTGAGGACAACGAAGAAAAGTGGACCGGCATTTGCCGAGCACCTTTTCCAGGTCTGGCATTGTGCAAACCCCTCAGGAAGGGACAGGCTCTAAAGGCCTAGGCACCGCTGGCTCCACGTTACACTTTACAGGGCCCCTCAGCCACCCAGACAGGTTGCTGGTGTTTGGTCCCCTCTAGAGGCTGCATGGCTTGCCCGGTCTCAGGCTGGTGAGGGGCACAGCCAGGGCGGAAACCGAGGCCCGCTCACTCCTCTTCCAGGGTTCCTCCCCACACACCCCTGCAGCATGCTGCCTCCCTGCCTGCTTTTGGTGGAAAACAGAAGGGTAAAATGAGTAGAAATAAATCCACTTTGCTAGTTCTAGAAGGATAATTGGGATAAACAAACAAAGGCAGAAGTATGCATCTGGCTCACTGGTTATCCACGGCCTCCTGAGTTCTCATTAACATTGATCTGGAAGGCACTGTCGCTAACATGGGGATGACACATGCAGCTACACTAAAAAGCCACTTCCTAGAACTAATCCCACCCTTAATTTAGCTTCCCGTTGCCAAATTGGGCAGGGTCCCTGGAGGAAGAAAACACGAAACCACATTCCAACCTATTCTATTCATAAGAATTCTCTCATTTATAGTTGAATTCTGGTGAGTGGCTTGAAATTCCATCTCAGTCCCCATGGTGGGAATCCAACCACATACTCCAAAATTGTATTTTTATAGTACGCAGCCAGAAACAAAGAAAAAAGAGACAGAAAAAAACCAAAGGAAGGAAGGGAGGGGAAAAACAAGGAAAGAGAAAGAAAGGAAGAAAGAACAAAGAAACAATTAAGGGAAGCGTGCTTTGGATGCGGGCCTTCTGACAGCTTCAAACTCTGATCCTCTGCCCACTCCTCCCCGGCCCTCCCAGGGAGCCCCTCCCTCCTTGTTTTCCCACAGTCAAGGAGTTTTCTATGATGCAAGATGGGATAAACTGTCAAGGGTCCTGACGATATTCCTAAAATCATGACTAACTAACTAACAGGACCTCTGTTAGTCAGGGACAAGCATCAAAACCAAAGATCAAAAACGCAATGAGAGACCAGAACAAGGAAGGAATCGAAACGTAAAGACTTGTGACCTGCCCGCACATTGCTCCTTCCCCAATATACACACGACATGTTAAGACTGAAGCAGAAAACCCGAAGCACTTCTAAAATACACCCTAAGCTACTGTCTTTTCCTCACTTACAAAGATCGCTAACCAATCAGTAAGAAAAACATGAACAACCCAACAGAAATAGGCACAAAGGGCATGAGCGTGTGGTTTACAGTCATCATGGACTGAATGTGTCGCTCTCAAAATACAAACGTTGAAGCCCTTCCCTCAATGTGATGGTATTCGGAGGCGAGGCCTTGGGAGGTGATTGATTAGGTTTAGAGGATGTCATGTGGGTGAGACTCCATGATAGGGCTCATGTGCTTATGGGAAGAGTAAGAAAGACCAACAATCTCTCTCTCTGTCTCTCTCCACCGTGTGAGGACATAGTGAGAAGCCAGTATCTGCAAGCCTGAAAGAGAGCTTCACAGGCAACCAAATCTTGATCTTGGATTTTCCAGCCTCCAGAACTGAGACCTAAATGCCTGGTGTTCAAGCCCCCTCGTCAGTGGTATTTTGTTATAGTAACTCAGGGCAACCAACACAACAGGGAAATAAATACAATATATGACAACTGTTTAACATCACATATAATCAAACAACAGAGTTCCCGTTTACACCTGTTAGACTGGCAAAGACTAGAGTCTGACCAGACTGATATGATATGGTAAGAATCTCCACTGCTGGTCAGATGCTAAGTTGGGGCAACTTCTTTGGAGGGAACTTTGCAATACCTATCACGATTATATTTTATTTTATTTTTAATTTTTTAATGTTTGTTTATTTATTTTGAGAGAGAGAGTGAGAGAGAGAGTGAGAAAGAGAGAGAGAGAGCCATGGAGGGGCAGAGAGGGGGAGGGGAAGAATCCCAAGCAGGCTCCATGCTGCCAGTGTAGAGGCCAAAGCGGGGCTCGATCCCATAAACCATGAGATCATGACCTGAGCTGAAATTGAGAGTTGGCCGCTCAATGGACTGAGCCACCCAGGCGCCCTAGCAGTCAAAAGTTTCATACTATGTAAGAAGCATATCTAACCCCCAAACCAAACTGGTGCTTGGTCTATTCCACCGGAAGTTCCAAAGGACAGGGGTAGGGTGGTTATAGGGGTAAGATAACAGAATTAAAAGAGAAGCTTTTCAAAGCATGCTCTGCCCCTTCCCCCAGAGATTACGATGTATCCTGCCTGAAGTGAGGCAGGGGTCAAGGGAGGAATGTGTATTTTGGATAAAACCCCCCAAACCTTTTAATATCCCCTTCATCACTTAAAAGAGACTATTTGATATTATGGTGCCTCTCTAGATAGTCCAGACTGGGGCATGAGCCAGGGAGCAGAGGAAGGGGAAAGCATTCCGAGAAGTGAGAGAGTCAGGGAAGCTACATTCCTACTGAACTCAACTTGAGCCATGCAAAGGAGGAGCTGGTAGCAGAACCAGAGGGAGAGCTGAAATCCCCCAAAGACTTTGGGTCTGGAGCCGGACACCGTAGCTAACTACATTTTGGGATCAGTTGTACAGAAGTTAATGTTAGGCAGGGATTTTTGTGCAAATGTGTATCAACAGTAAGACATGTGTGTAGGGCAGCCTGGCAGTCATTCCCCTTTCCCTGGGTCTTTTAGGAAATCGCCCCTCCACACTGAATGAAGTGTGGTGGGAATGTATTCAGGGGCCCTACTAGCTGAAGCCAAGGTAAGCAATGCTGGCCAATGGGACGCTCCCTCCCTGAAATCTGAATACCCAGTAAAGGGGCCATGAGACCACAAATGGCTTCGAGTCCTTCATCCTGACCCCACTGTTTATGCTCTGAGACCATTTCTTTTGCTCTCTGGCATGCCTCAATGCCCACCTGCTTCCGTCGCTTGCAGCGAAGAACTCTAAATGATATCTAAACGGTTACGAACATTACAGTATAAAGCGTGGTAACCAAGATAGTGTGAGGTAAACTGGGTCTGCCTTTGGCGCGGGATTTGGAAGACAGAAAGCAGCGACTGGGATGACCAGTGGTCCAGACTTGACAGAAGCCTCGGGCTCTGGGGAGTCCAGGGCTACAGGATTCATGGAGATAATGGCTCACCACAGTCTGTGGAATCAGAGAACCAATGTCTCCCTAAAACAGGATGGGCTGGGGCGCCTGGGTGGCTCAGTCGGCTAAGGGTCCGACTTCGGCTCAGGTCATGACCTTGCGTTCGTGGGTTCGAGCCTCGTGTTGGGCTCTGTGCTGGCAGCTAGCTCAGAGCCTGGAGCCTGCTTCGGATTCTGTGTCTCCCTCTCTCTCTGACCCTCCCCTGCTCACACTGTCTCTCCCTCTCTCTCTCTCTCAAGAATAAATAAAAACATTTTAAAAAAACAAAAATGGGATGGGCTGATGGAATAGGAGATTCGCAGGGACACCGTGTGAGCTCAGAGAGGAGCAGGAGAAGCAATGATCCGAGCAGTTGTGGCTGTCTTATTTCATCATAATTTTTTAAAGGACGATGAACACATCCCCCTTAGGAAGGCCAAACAAACTAGGCCTTGATAGGCTCAATGAAACATCCTAATCATGAACAATACAGAGCAATATGGAAAGAGCCTTGTAATATAATAGTAAGTGAAAAATGTCAAATACAAACTTGTAACTATACCATGATTATAATGATGTAAAGATTCTGTAGGCATATAATAAACAAAGCCTGGAAGGGGACATGGAAAAATGAAAACATACGACACGTTACTGAGGCTGGACCCAGGGTAAGTTTTCCAGTTAATTTAAAAAATTTCAGTGATGGTTGCCATATTGCTTACTCAATAAATAAAAATAAATCGATTCAATGAAGAAGGATTCCGAGCAGATCGTGGGGGGGGTGGGAGGCACAGAGGAGCCAACCAAGAGTGGGTGGTAGTCCTTGTCAGAGAAAGCCCGAGAATTTCCCATCACCAACAGTAGATCTGTAACTAGGACCCCAGCTCTAAATGTTTTCAATGTATTTGGTTTCGGTGCTAATGTGAAATCATGTAAGATTTCACTGGTTTCTAATTTTCTTTCTACAAAATTAAACCCAGCCATCTGTTCTTCATAGAAAACGAGTCACATGCAAAGTTTGAAATTCTAAAGTCTCATTCGAGAGGAGACTGGAAAAAGTAGGTTTGGTTCCAGCCACATAACCAAGTCAACACCCTAAAGCAAACATTACGAAAAATACACCTTGGAGTCGGAGCCCAGAGAACAAAGCTTTGGAGAGCTGAGAGCAAACGAGAGCAGGAACACGGAGCTGGGACATTTGTTACCTGGGACCCTGTGCCGGAGCAGAGGGACGGAGGTGCACTTTGATTTAAAAAAAAAAAACAAAAAACAAAAAAACAAAAACAAACAAACAAACAAACAAAAAACCCCTCCAAACTCACACCAGATCTAAATGCAAGGCCATGGTTTTCTCTGAGACATAAATTCAACCTCACATCTCAAACACCTATCTTGACCCTGATGCAATATGCTGTAAGGTCCTCTAATCTTACCTCTGAGCACAATGTCAATGCCAGCAGCTACGAGATCAAAGTAAGAAGCTTACGTATAGAGAAGACTGGAGCAAAACAGGCTCACCTTGACCACTGCATCAGAATCCCCCACTTGGGAATCTATCATCTAAATGAGCTCTACAAAGGCATCTCAGGAACAGTTAAAGGGCTGCACTCGCACAAAGCCATAACGAAGGAGTCGTCAACGGAGACAGACATATGTGGAAAGAGAAATTCTAAGCCCACGCTAAAGCCTGGCGATGTGCGGTCACCCAAAAGCTAAGCAGGTGTGAGTTGGGGTTGTTCTGCCCCTTCCAGCTCTGTCTGCCTGGCCCTAAGGCTCTCTCTCAACACCGTGTCCTTCTAGTTGGTGAATCCTTACCTAAATGATCTCAGACACATCAAAACTCTTCCATATCAACCCATGTATGTGATGTTGAGTCTGTATTCTGGCCTTGCCCTCCTCCTGGAGTGTGTTGTTTCACCTCCCATCTACTGACACTCACAGATTCCTGGCTCCTACGCCAAACGTAGTGAATAAGAACCCCTAGGGTGGGGCCCCGGAAGATGAATTTTAAACAAGCTTCCCCGGTGATGTGAATGCATGCGCTGGTTGGAGACTCACTGGCCACGGAACACCTCCAGGTGAGACTCTAACAGGGAAGCACTCCCCCGAGCTTACCCTCGAGGCTTCGGACCTCCGCCTTTCGCTGCTGCTTCCTGAATCCCCCAAAATGCTCTGGCCACGTTATTTTATTACCCTCAAACTGCCTGCTCTCTGGCCTACCCCTTTCACTCCAGCCATTCAAGTTGAGGCCAGCTTGGAGTTTATCATACGAGACAGGAAAATATTCACAGGCGATAACCGCCTGATAGAGGAGTCCCACGTTACCACGCAGACTCCATTTGAAATGTACTTGTAAAAACAGAAGGATGGCAGCAACGGCAAGTACAGAAGAGGAAGGGAAGGCTCATGGGAAACCCTGCACTGGCCCCTGTGTTCGGGACTCAAGTCTGCTGTTACTCAGTTTGATTTGGGGCAAGTCATTCTGTGGCTCTCTCGGCCTCAGTTTCCCTATCAGTAAAATGAGCCGGCTGGGCTTGATGAGGGCCGGGTTCCCTTCCAGTGCTAACAGGCTCTGATTTCTCCTGGAAGGGCTCTTACATTCCTTGCCACGTGCTGATTTGCTTCAAGGACGACACAGGGAGGCAATCACACAGGTTGTACCCAGGGCTCCCCACTGCCAGCCAAGAGCAGCCTGTAAGTGCAGGAGATCTTCCCTAAATGCCGTGCAAGAGAGGCCTGGATGCATTTCCACGATATTCAAAGGCAGGGCCCAGCCAAAATGATGGAATGAGGTAAATATTTGGATGTGATCTGCATCCTCGGAAACAATCTCCCTTACGAAATTGACCTGACTCTTTCATCACCAGCCACATGGAAACTGTCCTCAGTTATAACTAGAAAATAACACAGAGCCTGTGCCGGGGACGGGAGTCCGCCCCGTGTTGCTGCACAGTTACCCGGGAAACAGAAGCAGACGTCTGTGCACAGTGCCTGTGTGTGTTCGTTTGTTTGGTGGCTGGTCCATTTGGCCTCATGCTCTCAACAAGCGAGTGCCTATCGACAACCCAAGCCAACCAGGGCAGTCAAAGGAATGAGTAATGTGCTCGATAAAGAGTGTCGGCTTCTGGGCCTGGAGGTTGACTTGGGGATCAGCCACTTCCCAGCAGAGCATTCTGCCTGGTGATCTGGTCATTTGCATCTGGGTGGAGCCAGCAGGCTCCTAGAAGACAGGCGATTCAGAAGCATTTTCCTGGGATATCTCAGCATCCAGTACAGAGCGGAGCACGTAGTAGGTGTTGAATATTATATATTCAGGATATTTTGCTGATGAACGATGCTGCAAATGGACTGAGATGGGGCGCTACCCAGATTCCCTGCCTCAGTCTTTCCCTTGCCCACTCAGGCCTCCCAGTGCCATCGAGGCTATTTCTTGAAATCTAGCCCTACTGTGTTACTCTGCAGCTTGCCAATGCCTCTTGAATTCTCACTCTCCCAAAGATGAGATGCAAACTTATTCTTTGCCAGGGCACTCCAAGCCTTTCATCACCTGTACTCACCCTTCCTTTCTGGCTTGAATTCTACCACTGCTCTCCCTCTGAACTACCCCCCCTCCCACACACAATGTTCATACCACACATAAAGTAGGATATGCCCTTTCTCCCCTCCTGCCTTTGCCCTGCTGTGCTGTGGCTCAAATGTTGTCTCCCTTCTCCCCTTCTCTGCCTGTGAATTCCTCCTCAACTCCAACCAGGTCCAAGTTTTGAAGACCCACATCCAGGTCCAATGGTCTCTCTCTCATGCTCCAGGGCCATTACACATATCTCTCCGTAACACTTACCAGCTGGCACTAGAATGATCTGTGTACACAACCATCTCCCCAACAACACTGGGAGCTCCCCAAGGCAGGGATTATGCCTTCTTTATCTTTGTGTCCCATCTACGCTCTCACACAGGGCCTCATACAGAGTCTGTCACCTGGCAGGTGCTCAGGAAATAGCTGATGGGTGGACAAATGAATGACACATGTACCAACTGCTTGGTTTCCTGCCCACTTGCTTTGTTAAATGTCAAACGCTTCCTCTGTCTAGCAGCATATGTCGTGGCCATTCAGCCACTTGGCTGGTCTCTGATGCCTAAATGTTCCATGTGCCTTAATGGCAAGATGTTGACAATCCACAGGACAGTTCTGTCTCTCTGAAGTCATGCACTCAGTATTTGCTCCCCTGACTATCTCCTGCTTGTTGATACTGTCTCTCTCCTTGACTCCAGGACAGCATACTGTCTGGCTTCTGCCTAAACTTCTAGGGGTCTCATCCTCTTTGGTCCATATAGCTCTTCTGTCTGCTGGCTTCTCGTCTTCTCTCTGCTCCTCAGGTCTTAAGGGTCCATCATTGCTTCCAATCGTAACCAAAGCTTCTTACAGAGAAATGATGCAGCATCAGCAATAATCTTCACCTTGACACTCCCTTATTAAGAGACTCCCAAGCTCCAGATTTACATTCCCAGTAACCGACTGGACATATCTACTGGGATGATGCATGGCCTCTCCATACTCAATGTGTCATGTAACCAGGATCTGAATACATCCAGACGTGGTCCTGTCCATTACGCCCTGCCTCCAACCGGGTACACAATTCAGAAAGTTTCACCACAGAACCATCTCTGGATCCTGTCCCTTTTTCTCTATCCTCACAGCCCATACTCGGGTCAAGGCGTCACTCCTATTTGCTCTTAGCTGGTCTCCATCCATTCAACCGTTCACACCATTTCCAGAATGACATTCTTTAAAAAGCACATCATCCGAGTCCCATGTTCACGGACCTCCCTGAGCTCCCTTTCACTCCCAGGACTCAATCCAGCCGCCGGCCTGGCTGACCTGCCCTTTCTTTTTTGGTTCCTGCAACCTCCCCCACCAGGATTCCCGTTCTTAACTTCTCACTCAACCCTACCACACCTCTACCCTACCCTGCGCCTTCTACCACCCATGTCACAGGGCCTCCTTCACCCCAACCTACTTCACCTGAGAAATTCCTGCTCGTTCTTCAAGGCCTCCTGAAGGTTACACCCTCTCTGCAGACTGCCTGAACCCCCCGGGCAAGGACAGTGCCTCTGTCATCTAAGTACCCACAGCATTCGGGGCAGGCTTATAACTTCTGGTTTTAGGAGTCCTAGATCCCAAGTTGTGAAACAAAACCAGGTATAAGTTTTTTACGCTGATTTACAAATAGAGTAACTATAAAACTGACAACACAAAAAAATCAAATTAAGAATATTAATTCAAAAGGGCGTCTGGGTGGTTCAGTTGGTTAAACGTCTGACTTCGGCTCAGGTCATGATCTCATGGTTCGTGGATTCGAGCCCCGCGTCAGGCTCTGTGCTGACAGCTCAGAGCCTAAGCCTGTTTCACATTCTGTCTCTCTCGCTCTCTCTCTCACTCTCTCTCTCTGCCTCTCCCCCGCTCACACTGTGAGTGGGTGTGTGTGTGTGTCTCAAAAATAAACATTAAAAAAAAGAATATTAACTTACTGTGATGGATGGTTAATGCTAATTTGAGCACAATGGACCATAACCTGAGTTATTTTTCCTTTTGAAAAGTGAGCTTGTTTTAAGCCACCAATCCATTGTGTTGAGGCAAGCTGGGAGCCTGAACAATTTTAAATGCTGCTTAATGAAAACAGTTCACTACCATGTACCACCACACTTGCTAGCAATGAGCTAGAGTGAGCTGTCACAAGAGACAGGACCCGTGCCAGACAGCGGAAGGTGGCCATGGTTCTGACCTCTGTGGAATGGGGCCTTTGAAGATTGGGACCCCACATGGTATCTCAGTTTCCCCATTTAAAAAAATACTTTTTTAAATGTTTATTTATTTTTGAGAAGGAGAGAGACAGTGTACGAGCAAGGGAGGAGCAGAGAGAGAGGGAGACACCGAATCTGAGCTGTCAGCACAGAGCCTGACAAGAGGCTTGAACCCATGAACCGTGAGGTCCTGACCTGAGCTGAAGTCAGATGTTTAGCCAACTGAGCCACCCAGGTGTCCCATCAATTTCCTCATTTTTTTTTTTATGGATTCAGACATGTAAGAATCTCTTCTCACCGAAATGGAGATACTCGGTTAATGAACTGTCATTCAGATCATCCAGAATAGACACATTAATATTTGTAGGTTATCATCAAAATCAATATCCTAAAAAAACAGTAATAATAATAACAATCTAACATATCCAAGACTCCAGGAGGCCATGGGTCCACAGTTTATAAAACACTGTTTTAATTTTAGAGAAAAATTACTAATGAGGCTCAGAGTCAGGATTTGACCCCAGTAGCCGTTAGGCTGATTCCAAACCTCAGACTCCTCTCTCTGCCCCCATGGTGCTTCATTCTAAGAATGCTATTTTAAGACCCAAATTCTGGGTACAGAAGGACTTTGTAAACCATAAAGTCCTCCACAATAGTTGGTTTAGGGTTTGGTTGTTACGATTTATATGTGTACAAGAAAAATATTTCAGAAAAGAAGCAGGTGCGTTTTAGGAGACACCTGTCTTGCCCAATATAATGGCCTTTTAAGGAGACAATAATTATATCAGTTCTTCCCCTATATTCAATAGGGTACAACTCAAACCTGATACTATTTTTTTAAATGTTTTTTTTTTTTTTTTTCTGAGAGAGAGACAGCATGAGCAGGGGAGGGTCAGAGAGAGAGGGAGACACAGAATCTGAAGCAGGTTCCAGGCTCTGAGCTGTCAGCACAGAGCCCAACGCAGGGCTTGAACCCACGAACTGTGAGATCATGACCTGAGCCAAAGTCGGACACAACCGACTGAGACACCCAGTCGCCCCAAACCTGATACTATTTTATTAAGAAGGTAAAGCTCTTATTTGCATGCTCCATGTAGCAGGTGATGGCAACAGGTGAGCAGAATACTTCAGCTGCTTGGGGCGCCTGGGTGGCTCCATTGGTTAAGCGTCCGACTCTTGATTTTGGCTCAGGTCACCATGTCACGGTTTGTGAGTTCAAGTCCCACATCAGCGTGGAGGCTGCTTGAGACTCTCTCTGACCCCCTCCTACTCACAGGCGCATGTGCACTCCCTCAATCTCTCTCGCTCAGAATAAATAAATGATCATTTAAGGGAAAAAAAGGAAAAGAAGAAGAAAACTTAGGCTTTTCCACCCAAGAAAAAGATGCTGAGAATCAGGGCACTGGGTATGAGTGTGATAGGAAAAGCCCTCTGTTTCTTCCGGAGTGCCACTGAGCAGGTGTCTCTGGCTGGGGTGTGACACTCAGGGACGCGAACAAACCCTGACTGTATCCTTTCCAAACTCCACCTATATTCCCCGGCTACATGTTAGTCATTTCTAACAACTTATAAGCTCTACCTCTCTGTGTTGAAACAGTATTTGATTTTCTGAAAGAGAGCCTACGAAGGCCCTACTATGTGCCAGGCACTTTATCAACGGACTTCGTCTAATCTGCAAAGCTGGCTTCCTTTTATCAACAAAATCTGAATCCAAACATCACCTCCCTAACGAGGCCTCCCTGGGCACCCCATCTTGCATTGAGTTCATATGGGCACCCACGTACATACACATCACCAGTGCGCTGCCTTGTTGCATTTTCCTTGTAGCAGTTAACATAGTCTGAACTGCTCTTATTTGCATAGTTGTTTATTGTCTGTTCAAATGCTTCACTTTCTGGGAGGGTCTTATGGATCTTTTTCACATCTTTTCCCAGCCCCTATAACAGAGCCTGTGCAATGCTTGTTGAATGAACACATCTATGCCAGGGAGGAAATACTCTTCTGCCGTTTTAACTGAGAAGCTGATATAATCTGCCCAGGCACGATATAAGCAGATTTCAAATTCAGACCTACCTGCTCCGGGAGCCAAATTGGAAGCTACCCAGGCTTCTCTAACTGGGGTTGTTAGCAGTGAGCCGAGGGCACCAGACATCCCAGAAAAAATATGTGGCGTCTTCCCAAGCTATCAATTTCCTCAAGGATTTATTTTTTTAAATAAGGGGGGGGGGATACGCATATGTGAATTTTGTCCTGATGTTGTGTAATTTAAAGCATTGTTTTAAAAATAAAACAATCAGGGGGCACCTGGGTGGCTCAGTCAGGTAAGCATCCGACTTTGGCTCAGGTCATGATCTCACGCTTTGGGAGTTTGAGCCCCACGTCGGGCTCTGTGCTGACAGCTCAGAGCCTGGAGCCTGCTTCAGATTCTGTGTCTCTGTCTTTCTCTGCCCCTTCCCCTTTCTCTCTCTCTCTCTCTCTCAAAAATAAACATTAAAAAAATAAATAATAAGACAATCACTTATATTTTGGAACAAAATGCCACATTTCCACAAATGTTTACAGAAACAGCTGACCTCAAGGAAATTCTGAGACATCGGCAGGCTGCCTTGGGCTACCCCAAAGGCTGCATGTGCACGCGGGTGTGTACGTGTGCGCCTGTGTGCACATGTTCATACTCTTCTGCTGGCGGAATACTTGTGGGGGAGACATGTGGAAAGCCACAACTATACTGACTGCCCCCCAAAAGCACTGGGTTTGAAACCATTTAGCAGAGAGGAAAGTCGCCAAGGGAGAGATATCTTCAACAACGATCTTCACCACGAGAAAGGTCCACAAATCTCTGCTAAAGGGGTTTGGGAGAGAAGGCAAAGCACAGACATCATTAAAAATAGACTCTGGGAGCGCCTGGGTGGCTCAGTCAGTTGAGCGTCCAACTTCGGCTCAGGTCATGATCCCGCAGTTTGTAAGTTCGAGCCCCACGTCAGGCTCTGTGCTGACAGCTGGGAGCCTGGAACCTGCTTCGGAACCTGTCTCCCTCTCTCTCTGCCCCTCCCCCACTCATGCTCTGCCTCTCAAAAATAAAAAATATTGTTTTAAATTGACTCCGTTTCCAGGGACAGTTGTAAAGCCTCCTCCCCAAAGCCGTCCAAAATAGAACAGACTCGTCCTTCTGAGGTGGCGTAGCTGTGGTCTTGCCTGGAAGAGAAAATCTCTGGAAACGATTTCCATCTCGAGAACTCTATGGTCTAGACTACCAGTTGGCAGCCGAATGGAGAGCTACCCCCACTATTTCTGGAATGATTTTTAAGAAGGGCCTCTCTCTACAGTAGCTGGCTTGATCTGAAACTGCTGCTGCCCCCGACCCTCTCGGACAAGGTTTCCTGGAGCCCTTTGCCCCGACAGGGGACACAGTGCTCCAGGAGTGCCCGTCCCTCCAGATGAGCTCCTCCCGTCTATCAGGTGAACGGGAGCACCCGCTGCGCAGGCTGATGCCGTTCACGTGTTCGGCAGAGAAGGAGCCCCTCTCCGCAGCCCTCACAGGCTTCCCCAAACAGTTCAAGTCTCCCTGGCTCTGAACCAAGAATCCCTCCCCGAGCCAACAGCTTGCAGCCCATTAAAGCCCTGTGCAAAGGCAAACACTCTCCATTAGACAAGGAAGAAACAAGAACCACGTCTTGGGACCTCGCTAGCAGTTGTTGAAACTGGACTAGGGGCGGGAGTCTCTGAAGAGGAAATATCACTGTATTAAAAACCACAACTATTTCCAATGCTCACAGTCAATTATGTGGGAGACCAAAGGCACTGCTGGACACCCCGCAAGGGCAGGCAGAGTCTGCCGCGAGCGGGCAGTGCTGGTGTGGGGGAGCTAGAGGCACGTGTGCACCTCCGGGCCGCTTGAGGCTTGAGACCCAGCGTGTGTAACGGTAAGAACGCAACGCTGGCGCCCGCGTGAGGCCATTTCATCCATGCCCCGAGCCTGTGATATCAGCATCAACCTCACCTCACAGCCATAGGGGGGTCACGAATCTAACTGGTTAGAATCCCAGATGCCGACTGGACCACATTCATCGGCAAGCTGAGATACCGCTTTGAAAGCCTCCATCCTTCTGGCTGTTTCCGCCACCCCACGGGGTCGTCCATCCCCTCTACAGCCACTTGAGAGAGCTGGTCACGGCTCTGGGCTTGGAGAGGTCAGAGGCTCCACGTGGGCCTCAAGGCCAAGCGGTGTCACATACTTGAGCTTCATGAGAACTCTGCGTCGGGAGTCATTAGGCAGTGATCCAGATTAAGTGTTTTCTGGCAATTTACTCACAACATAAATCTTTACACTGTGAAGTGGGTATAACGGGAATGATGAAAAGGAAGCACAACCACCACCACACAGATGTTGGCCATGTGAGATTCCTGTGGGAAGCCAGCCTGGGGCATCGGAGAAACCACAGCTCCCTTAACGTGGCACCACTCTGCTTGAGGCTTTGCCACCAACATGGCGCCCCACTCGCCTGTTGGCGTTGGTTCTGAATGGAGCTGCACTGAGGTTTGATTGTGAGCTCCCGCCCCCGACATCTTATTTCAGTTTTGGACCTTCTTGATCACAGCCATGGATTATGATGACAATGGCCTGAAAATATTACCCAAATATACCTTGTGGCCATTAGAAACACTGTATTAATGACATTCTTACAGAGAGAAATTACTTTGTTATTGCAAGCATGAAACTCTGGAAACGTAATCCTTTTCTTCCTTTGGGACAGTGGCTTTGATCACTGATGTTTAGCACAAGAACTTGCTGGGACCTAACTGATACATTGTAGCAAGACACACTGTATTCTATCTCCCATCTGCTGTGTTCTCCAGGTCTCTCTCCCTTGGGAATGCCTCAGGCAGGATCCGGGCATTTCAGGGTCCTGGCTGTGTCATTGGGTGACGTGAGGAGCTCACCAGGGCACAGCGCTGACATTGTACGTCAAGTGCTCCAAGTCACACGGCCAGTGAGAGGCAGAGCCAGGACACCAGCCCAAGGTTTCTCCCGCTCTATCTGTCACCCCTCCCCCGAGTCAACCTGATATGGAAGGCCAGGGAAGCTGCAGACCAGCCTGTCTGGGACAACAGGGACTCAGCAGGCATCAGAACGATGTCCAAAATGATGGGGTTTCTGGCTGAAAGAACAGTCACAAAAATGAAAGAGAAGCATGCTGGGCCCAGGGATGCGGTGAGAATTCTAGGCCATGTCCTCCATCACCCCCAGCAGGTACTGTCCCTGAAACTTCCAACTGAAGAGAAACCTGGGGAAGTTTCCAGACGCCTCTGTACCTCCTGTATGTGCTGCTGCTGTCGCTGTTTCTAGAACAATAGTTCTCAATGGGGGCAATTCTGCCCATCAGGGGACATTTGATAATGCGTGGAGACATTTTTGGGTGTCACAACTGAGGGGTAGGGGACGCCACTGTATCTGGGGGTACATGCCGGGGTGCTGCTAACAAGCTACAGTGTACAAGATGGTCACCCCCTTCCCTACCCCCTATCCCCACTCAGTTATCCGTCCCAAATTGCCAGTGGTCCTGAGGGGTGAGAAAACTTGCCTTAGAGGAAGTCAGGGACACCCTGACACCTCTTAGCCTTTTCCTCTGCGGAAGCCATTTCTGGCACGTGCAGCGCCGAAGAATCCAGTCCCCAGAGCCATCCGCATTATAACTGAGAGGAGGAAGGGGATGGGGCACAAAGCAAGAGGGAGCAAAGATCCAAAAAGAAATAGTCCAAAGCAAACGGGAACACGGGGGTGCAGTTGTGGGGACCCCAAGTCGCACCCGTGGCCCTGCCTCCGACGTGTCCTGACACCGGAGCAAGGAGCCTGGGTAGGCCAGGTGGTTCTTCCTGCGTGACTGGTGGATGTTGACTGGGGCTCATTTCAAACAAGGCCATGAATACATTGAACATGAGAGGATTTCCAGTGAATCTATTAATAGGGGAACTTCTTGTGCCCATTGACTGAACTCAACACTGCTGAGGTTGATCTGGGGAGATACCCAGACTGGAGCTGGTCAGTAGGGATGGAAAGGAATGCCTCTCTGACTCATTAGGTGGTTGAGACAGGGCCCTTGCCGTGATTGGGTCATCCATACCAGGGGACGGGAAGGTGCGCCCACACATCTAGCCAAAGGGTTAACTCTACCGAGAGCCTACACAACTCAGTTGGCCTTCTCGGGGGCTAGGGATATCCAGCCAGGTAGAAGAGGGGCACGGTGCACAGCTCGCAAGCCCCCTGCCCTGGATGTGAGCACCCTTCTGAACCGCACTGCCCTCCTCGCCCAAAGCTACTCTGTGACACCATGAAACTATGATTTACGTTCCTCCAACCATCTGAGCAAACAGAGGCAACCAACTGGAAGGAAGGGGGGAGGGGGACAGGAGACCCCGGAAGCCCCACCCAGCCCGATGCAAGAATCTCAGTGTCCTGGATAGAGACCCAGGGGAGACAGGTCCCCAGCACGTGGGGCAGAGCTGCCCACCAGGAGGAGCCAGGGAAGGAGGCAGCATCTGGGCAGCATGGTCTATGCCAGCCTCACAGGCCACACCTTGGTGGGCTTTCCTGTCCCTGCTTTGATATCTGCCCCCCTCCATTTCCTCCAGCTTCTAAGTCACACGTGTATTTCTCTGGGAGCCCTACAATGTGGCATCAACTCCCCAGTCTTCCAAGAGTGCCTAACACACAGAGCGCCATATTCCCTAACCACCTCTCCACCCCCAGTCCCTGGTGAGGGGGCAGACAGGCAGCCGGTATGCAGCAAGGCCTTCAGGCAGATACACACAGAGCCCTGCAGCCCCCAAACCCCCAGAGGATAAGGGGCCAGTCCTCACAGCCCATGGTGCATCCAGCTCATCTGTGCTATCTTAACATTCAGAGCCATCTGGGGACGCCGTCATCTGCCATGTTTTCCCCATGGTGTAGCAAGTGACAACACTACCAACCAACAGGAGGGGGCTCTGGTCTCTGTCTGAACTGGGAGAAGAAAAATGAAAGAGAGCTGTGTCAGAACATCTGGGCCAGGGGCGCCTGGGTGGCTTAGTCGGTTAAGCGTCCGACTTTCGCGTAGGTCATGTACTCGCGGTTCGTGGGTTCGAGCCCCGCGTTGGGCTCTGTGCTGACTGCCAGCTCAGAGCCTGGAGCCTGTTTCAGTCTGTGACTCCCTCTATCTCTGACCCTCCCCTGCTCACGCTATCGCTCTCTCTCTCTCTCTCTCTCCTAGAAATAAATAAAACATTAAAAAAAAAAAAAAAAGAACATCTGGGCCAAAAAACACATTAAAGGACGAGAAGTTCTAGAAATAGGAGATTCTTTTTAGTACTGAGAAGCCACATGAGGGAGCAGACATCAGGCATGATTGACTCAACAGCCCAAACCACAGAGGAAAGGATGCCACTCCCAGGGAAGGCGGGGCTTCCCTGAATCTGGCGGGAAGACCCCCAGAAACTGCCCTTCATTCTCTTGCCATTATGGGTTCTAAGCATAACTGAGCAAGCACCATTAAACTCCAAGTACCGTGTGAGTGCTGTACACGCAACAGTTCTGATTCCCAGAACAAGCCCCAGCAACAATACCTGCCTGAGGACAGGGGTTACTATGCCCATTCTACCTAGAAGGAGTCAGAAGCTCAGAGAATAACAATCTTGGGCTAAGTGTGAATGACACATTTCAACTCAAGTCTACATCAAGACGGTCTCCTGAGCCTTTTAAGAGCAGGGACTTGCTTTTCTCTATCCCCTGCACCAAACGTAAGGCCAGGCATCTGAAAGCTCCCTAGTGAACATGCGGTGGGTTGAACTGAGCCTCCCAAGTTCCCACAGGGGCATCAATCTTGACTTCTCTGACACGTAGAGCAGTCTTGACAACTCACTCAGAATCGGCTCTCCTGCTGGTATCTGCCATGCGTGCCATGACATCATTTTTATCCCTTTTCCCGCTGCTCTGACAGCTACTTCTATGGTCATCCCACATTCTACCTCCTCCAGGATATACCCAACAGAAGATGCTTTAGTTTTCTTGATTTTGCTGATCCATCCACACGGCTTGTCTAGAATGGGAGTCTGGGGAGATGACTGACAATGGCTACCTGGCATATCTGTCCCTATCTGACTGCCACATTTCCAGAACTCATCTCAGTACCCTTCCACCTCAGCCCCTCAAGATCACCTCCTTCTGATGGCCGGTGGCTGGACTGCCTTTCTGCCAACACCCCAAACTACTTCTGTGTGTCCTTTGCCCTTCAAACCTGGTCAGTTCTCAAGCTTTATTGATACTTCCAATCATCTCTCCCACCTGACCCTTCCTTTCAATTTGATTATAACTCTTCAAATTTGATTCCCAAACTCATAATACAAAACCTCCTACTTCAACCTGGGCTTTGAAAGAATGCTATGCTGAGTTCAAATGCTGGTTCTGCCATTCTTTAAGCCCTATGACTCTGGGTGGGCTGTTCAACACAGATAAGCCTGAATTTCTTCATTGGTTAAGTGATTCACTTGGTAGGGTTATCAAGTAAGACAAATCATGTATGTACCATAGCTAGTACCCAAGGGCTGCTCAATAATTGGTAAAAATCATCATCATCACCACCACCACCACTAACACTGGCTTCCTTGCCACCAGTCTCTCCCCATCCCCATCTACCTGACATAGACTGTTAACAAGATCAATGTCCTCTCTACCTGCCTCCATCTATTGAACTCTTTCCAATTCTACCCTACAAACCACTCTGGATCCCAGCAGGGAAGTTGTCCCTCACTGAACTCAATAACACTCAGGTGTCTTTTTATCTTCTGGGGTAGAAAATTGTCTTCATATACATACCTACAGATTTTAACATCTCTTAGCACCTCGGTGGACTGAGAGTACGGACATTCACAAACCACCTTCTACAGTGGATGAGGGCAACATTTTGCACATAAAAGTAGTCAGTAAATATTTACTAAATGAAAGGGGTACCTGGGTGGCTCAGTTGGTTGGGTGTCTGACTTGGGCTCAGGTCATGATCTCACAGTCTGTGAGTTCAAGCCCTGCGTCAGACTCTGTGCTGACAGCTCGGAGCCTGGGACCTGTTTCGGATTCTGTGTCTCTCTCTCTCTGCCCCTCCCCTGCTTGCACTGTCTTTCTCTCTCTCTCTCAAAAAATAAACATCAAGAAAAATTTTTTAAAATATTTGCTAATTGAAGAAAATAGTGCCTGTGAGCACGTGGAACTTACATCCACAATTTAGGGGGAGCCAGCCCCAGCCCCAGCCCCGTCCTGGGCTCCAGCACGCCAGGCTGTGTTTTGTTTCTGTCCCTGTCCCTCTGGCAGCCTACACATCTTCCCAGAGCAGCTCCTCCCACTGGGGTTCCAGGTGTCACAGCCCGCAAGGTGATAGCTATCCGTGGTTTCCATGCCTCTGTGGGGAAGCCACTGCAGCGGGTCTTATAGCCCAGCAGCCTAAGTGTGACGTCACAGAAGACCAGGACCCACCGGTGTCCAGGAGACAGAGATATGCATGTCTTCTGAGGCACTTAAGGGAAACGAAAAGGTAGGTGCAACCTTGGGCTGATAGGTTTGTGGGGGCCTCTCCAATCGGGGCCTACATTCAGGGTCAGGCCTTGACTTCAGTGAGAAAGCAAGTGACAAACAGAAACCAGGCCCAGCAGGGCAATCGGCCACCCAGGACGGCATGACAGGGAAACTGTCTCCTTATAGTCCCGTGGGTGTCCAGAGCCCAGAGCGTGGAAACAGTGGAGGATTCATCCCCTAGGCCCAGAGCATGGAAACAGCACACTAATTTCAGACCCTTCCCCATGGCTCTCAGTGCCCAGGCCATGGGCGGGCTGTGCCCCTCAGCTGCTGCTGCCAGTAGCTGACTGGGGCTGAGCCAAAGGAGGGAGGCAGCTTCTAGCCAGTGGCATGAGAAGCAACCCGAGCTTGTGAGAAAGGGATGTGAGTATCACTTTTCATCATCTATTAAAGGGAAGAAAGAAACAGGACATAGACTGGGTATGTCCTTCGCCTGTCCTTCACGGTCCCTAAGCATTCTTACCAACCACAGCAGTTCTTCCTTCAGGCACCTGGAGACTCCGTGACACTGGCCTAGAACCATAGTCCAGGCGGTGAAGGATCTAGAAACTCTAGCCGTGTTAGAATTGTACCAACTGTACATATTTGTTTACTTCACGATGTCAGCTCTTTACGCTCCATTAATATGGTTAATCTCGTTCTGTTTCAGTGCTTGTAACCATTATTCGCATAGTTCTGTTCGAGGCATGTCCGAGCTGTCTCCCCAGTCTCCAGCTTGTGCCCGTCATCGAGAGGCCACCTGACGCAGAGGTGGCCCTGTCTGACGGTGGACGCTCAGCGCACCCTCAGGAGGTACAGGGCAGGGAGCCCAGCGGAGGGGTCCGCTAATCCTCAGACTCCCCATGCAGGCCCAGGCCCAGCTCCAAAGCAGCAATGGCGGCCTGTCGCCCAGGAGTCCCACCCATTCGGCTACAAGTCATTTGTATTCCTGCGGTTTGCAGCCAGGTTTGGCTGGGGAGGCCCCACTGCTCATTTCTCTCCTAAACCTCCCTGGTGTACAGCCAAGTCTCCATTTTATTCAAACTTTAAAAACAGGAACGTACGAAGAAAAATGATTCCCGCAAAGGATGGAAAACTAATCTAACAAGAGATTATGGCGGTGCAGAGCGCTGGTGGGGCGATCAGGGCACCTTAGCAGAGCGGCTCCCGGAGGGTGGGTGGCATCTCACAGCCTAGCTCCCGCGGCCCGCCACAGGCCTCTGTAAGGGACAAGAGATGAAAAAATGACCCAACACAGAGGTGAACCAGGGCTGTGCACAGGAAAGCGTGCTGGGAGCGCCAGAGACTGAACTATGTCTGAGACCTAGCTCCCGCCCTCGAGGGTTAGAACCCATTGGGAGAATATAACATTGACATACCCGAAAAGGGGTCCACAACAGTTTCGCATTAAATAAAAGACAAGAATACACAAAAAAGGCATCTGATACTCAGAGGGTCTGGAGAGGTCAAGGAGGCTAAGCTCGGGGAGTGGCCCTGCCCTGGGGACTGGAGGTCACGGAGGAGCTGGGCAAAACCATAGCGAAGAGACAGAGTGAGTGACCTGAGGACCTAGGAGTAAAAAGAAGGTACAAAGGTGGGCAGGGGCAGATCTAGAAATTCCTCATGTGCCAACCCAAAGAGCTTCTATGCACACTGGGCAGCCGCTGAGGGTTGGGGGGAAAGGGAGAGGCAGCAGCGTATAGAAGTTAAGAGCGAGGGAGGGATCAGGGGCCCAGGGTGAGTTTGAATTTCTGTTCCACACTCATCAGTGGTTAGGAACCTTGGTCCGGTTCCTAAGCATCTCTGAATCTGTCTCCTCGCAGGAAAAAGAGGGATAGTAAGTGTTTAGTGATTCCTAAGGTTGCAGTCATGTTGAAATGGATACAAGATGTAGCGTGCTCAGCACTGGGCCTGGCACACAGCACACCCTCCGTGGGTGTCCGAGCCAGAGAGAGGAGTAAGAGCATACTGGAAGTAGGCCTCTGAGAGCCGCACACAGAAAGGAGGAGAGGGAGGCTGGCAAGCGGGTGGCTGGCTGGAAGGCTATCACAATAAGCCAGCACAGGGCAGCAGAGGCAAAGGCAGGAACGGCCATGGTGAGAAGCCTCAGGAAGGCAATGTGGGCCAGATGCAGTTACTGAGTGGAAAACGGAGCTCAACACAGCAGAGATCCCATGCCCGGGAAATCAGAAGAGACAGGGGTACGGAGCTCAACACAGCAGAGATCCCATGCCCGGGAAATCAGAAGAGACAGGGGTGCCTGAGATAAAAACAGGGGAGACAGGGCTGACTTGGTGGACACATTTCTGTTTATGGATGCGGTTGGGAGAATGGGACTCAGCACGTGTCTGGCCAGGGCCTTGAATCTGGGGAAGGAATCCCAAGGTGTACAGGGAAGTGCGAAGGGACCAAGATGGCGGCCCTGTGGACATGCTCCCATTTAAGGAGCAAGAGAAGGCAAAGAAGTTAGTAAAGGAAACAGAAGGAACAAAGAGGAGGCAGAAAAGTTAGGATACCAGGAGTAGAGAGGGTGGTCAACAGGATCGGGTGATTCCAGGAGAACAAACAGAATGAGCAACAGAACGAGCAACAGAACGAGCTCGGGAGGGCACTGGTGACTTCAGAAGGGGAGAGTGTGAGGGCAGCCCTGAGGGGGAGAGTCTTGGTGATGGTGGCAATAGGAGCCTGGCACGAATGGAGAGAGAAAACTAGAGGGCTAAGTGCTGGGGACTCTTTATATAGACACGCTTCCTCTCTGGGGGACCCTACGCACCCCCAAGTTCACAAAAGATAAGGTGAGAGAGGAGAAGCGATGGCTCCTGGGCTAGAGCTCAGTTCCTGTGGCGCTGCTCCAGAAACACACACTCCTGACTGACTGCTTGGGGACAGTGGGCCACCGCCCATCAGGAAGCCTCCAAGACAACAGTGGGGCCAGTGGGCCTTTGGCCGCTTCCCTTTCATTTCGTTTGGCAGAAAAATAAAGAGGTGCATGGGAAAGGGTAGGCAGAGTCCCCACTCTGCAAGGGGACTCGGTGGGCAGATGTGGGGAGTTCACATGACATCTGGTCAGCGAGGTGCCTGCACAGCGCTGATGCCTCCTGACCGCACCTGCGATTCACCTGCGATGCTCATCAGGCCCCGCGTCCAGACACCCTGATCCAACCGGTCCGCCAGGGGGCCCAGCATCAATAGCTTCATTTAGTTTTTTAATGTTATAGGAGAAGCTAGCGTGCATCCAAGGTTAACCACTCCCCGAAAAGTTCCTTCTAATTAACACATGGGGCACAAGTTCCAGAAACAGACAGACTTTTTAAAGTACTGATCCGGGGAGTGCCAGTTATGCTATCTAGCTTAGCAAACAAAAATAAGTGCAGCTCGTGGGACAAGTCCGCCTGGCTGGGACTGGCAGGCCGCGGAGACGAGAGGGAGACTGAGCCCAGGTCCAGACTCCGATGAAAAGGGCACAGTGACCTTCCCAGGTTGTGGGGAAGGGAATGGCCTGTTACACAGGCATCCTGGGTCCAGCGTCTCTAATCCCAGCACCACCTCCACAAAATAGGCTCAAACTGTTTGGATAGCGGTCGGAGACCATGAGCCCCCCAGTCCAGCAGCCCCTGGCCTGGCTGAGCATGGGAGAGCCTCAGAACAGACCAGCGGGGGGGCAGCCCCATCTGAAATGCAAATTTCCAGCACCCTCTACCCCCTACATCTCCACCCCCTGCAGATTTCCTGAATTAGAAACTCTGAGGGCGGGGCCCAGCATCTGTGTTATAACAAGCCCTCCAGGAGATGCTGAAACAACTATATTCTGAGAACCAGTACTCTAGGGAGCTTTAAAGACTCACACACACTCACATACTCACACATTCACATAGTGAGACATCCCTAAGATCACCAGGGATCTGAAATAGAATCTCCGGGGTGGGGGGGGGTGGGGGGGGTAGAGCCCAGGAACCTGGATTTTCTTTTTTTTTTTAATTTTTTTTTAATTTTTTTTTATTTTTTTTTTTACAAATAGTTTATTGTCAAATTAGTTTCTACATAACACTCAGTGCTCATCCCCAAAGTGCCCTCCTCCATGCCCATCCCCCCCTCCCCCCCACATCCATCAGTCCTCAGTTTTTGTCAGCATTCAAGAGTCTCTCATGGTTTGCCTCTCTCCCTTTCCCCCACCATTTCTGCCCTTCTTCTCCCCCTTGTTCCTCCGTCAAGTTCCTCCTAATCCTCCTATACGTGCAAACATATGATATTTGTCCTTCTCTGCCTGACTTATTTCGCTCAGCATAACACCCTCAAGGTCCGTCCATGTTGCTACACATGGCCAGATTTCATTGTTTCTCATTGCCATGGAGTATTCCATGGTATAGATAAACCACATCTTCTTGATCCATTCATCTGTTGATGGACACTTAGGCTCTTTCCATGTTTTAGCTATTGTGGAGAGTGCTGCTATGAAGATTGGGGTACATGTGCTCCTATGCCTCAGCATTTCTGTATCCCTTGGGTAAATTCCTAGCAGTGCTATTGCTGGGTCATAAGGGAGTTCTATTGTTAGTTTCCTGAGGAACCTCCACACTGTTTTCCAGAGGGGCTATACCAGTTTACATTCCCACCAACAGTGTAGGAGGGTGCCCGTTTCTCCACATCCTCGCCAGCATCTAGAGTTCTCTGATTGGCTCATTTTAGCCACTCTGACTGGCGTGAGGTGGTATCTCAGTGTGGTTTTGATTTGTATTTCCCTGATGAGGAGGGATGCTGAGCATCGTTTCATGTGTCTGTTGGCCATCTGGATGTCCTCTTTGGAGAAGTGTCTGTTCATGTCTTCTGCCCATTTCTTCACTGGGTTGTTTGTTTTTCGGGCGTGTAGTTTCGTGAGAGGAACCTGGATTTTCTAAGCTCCTTAAATGGCGCTGCATCACATTCAGGCTTGGGCGTCGCTAACCGGGCGTTACTTTCTGTCTGATATCGAATCTCCTCAACAGCATCCCTGGAAATAATCAGACTATTCGCGGACACCTGCTTGGCGATAATCATCCGGGGAATGGGTTCAGCAACACACACGGCTGGTGCCCTTGAGCAGCTAGCTCCCTTAACCCCTCCAAAGCTCCCTTTCTTCATCTGTAGAATGGGCATGCTCTGATCTCCTAGGATCGGGTGGTTATTGTGACAGAGAAATGAGAACAGCAAGCCTAGAGCCTGGCCAACACTCGATAAATGGTTTTCGCTGAAAGAAAGAAAAAAGGAATGAAGCAAGGAGAGAGAAGCAGACGCAGGGCAGAATGGATAGTTTTGCGGCACACACGGAGCCCTGGCTCGGACCAGAGTCTAGCAAAATCACTAGCACGGTGATTACCCACATGAACCACAGACAAACACCCCGCGGTGAGTCATTCTCTGACAGCCCCTGGAGGATCGTACCTGTCCTAACTGCACAGCTTGCTCCTGTAAATGGATGCTTTGGGGTTTGGGCCTGTCAAAAATCACGCTAAAATAATTTAATTGATGTTAAAACAGCAAGCTCATGTCAGCTCTTGGCTGGAGCTTCCGCTTAGAGGGAACAAAGACACCAGAACATCCATTTGCCTCACCCCGTCATGTGCAGAAATTTTAATTTTCCCTAGTTAATCGTGCGGGACATGGGAGACAGGCAGGCAGCATGGCACGATGGCGGACGGCGTAGTCCAGGAGCAGCGGCAGTGGCCCAAGTCCCGCCCCTGCAACTTGTGGTGGGGTGACCCGCCCTGCACCAGGACCGTGTAACCCCTCGCATTCACCTGGGGCTCTTCATGCCAACACTCCTGTCTCCCTCCAGCCTCCGGGGCAAAGCTCGCATTCCCTGCTGGCCCTTCAAGCCCCACAGACCCGTCCCTCCCATCCTCCTTGGAAGAAACCTCTGTTTCCATGTCTCTGTGGCCCCCCTGAGAAACCCAGTGCACACATCTCTCCTCAAGAGCCCCCAGCCCACCCCACCACCTTCATCCGGGTCTCCTTCCCTCTTGGTCTGGGTCATTCTCCTCCTCGGAAGCCCAGGCCTGCACAGGCCTCACCTGTCAATCCCAGCCCTGGGGGACCAACCTGCCTTCTCCACCAGCTCCACTCCTCTGCCTCTAGCCTCCAGCTCGTTCTAGAATCACTTCCCTCCGTACTTTCCACCCCTTCTACGTTATGAGCACTTGAGCGGAATTCATCGTTACAACTGGACAGCGTTTGCGAGCGAAACGGGGTACCAGTAATAATTCGATCAGGGTAACAGGCAGAAACAAGGACTGTCCCAGACGAGGCAGGATGTCTGGTGACCTTAAACTTAGCCCCATCTTCTGTATCCTTATACTCTTCTCAGCGCCTGCGCCCCATAAACATGAGTTGATACAGTGAAATGCTGGGAACCTAACTAGCTCTTGATGGAGGTTTAAGGAAGATTAATCTGGCCACGCCGTGTAGAGGAGACGAGAGCTAGAATAATAACAGCTCACAGTTATGAATAGAAATGAGTAAGTGACATGCTGCTTTTATTTCGTTCTCTATAGAAATGCAAATGGAGCCCAAGGGCTGATGTAAGGTTGAAACAGGCCTTGCATGAGAAATGCGGTTTGCATAGTTTAATACAATTTAATATCTACTCATGGCCAGCTAAGCATCTGTCTCTAATTCCCAGCCACGGTCCTTTCAAAGTCACTGCCTTTGGATGTAAGTTTCTCAGAGAGAATGAGCCTGTGTCCAATGCCTGGAAAGCAACAGCATTTGGCCACCAAGTTCCCCTCTATCCCCACCAAGCAGCCTTTCCTGTTTTGTTTTTAGCTCCAGGGGAAGGACAATGGACAAGTCAATCAGTGCAGATTACCCTGCTCAGGAGGAAAGACACCTGACAGCCATACCCTTCACGGAGTCGACAGGCACAAAGGCACAGGGTAATCAGGGCTGCATGTGGAATGCAATTCTCATCAACCCTTGGGGTCGCCTCATTGTTTTTGCTCTATTTTCCAGAAAGTCTTTAGAGGAGAGAGGGTGCGGAGGAAGGCAGGGTCTTGCCTATTAGCAGATACTTCAATGCGGTCATCACCCTCCCCCCACTCAGTGTCAGGGATCAGCTTCTGCAAAGAAGCCATCAGACGAGGCACAATCGGGGACTCTGGGCTTTTCTGTCCCGCTGCACACTCAACGTGCCTTCCCCTGCTGAAAAGACTGCTTTTCCACTAGGCAAGCCCCAGGTATGGAGACAAATTCTGCCTCTGCTTTGCTCTCCTTTGTACCCACCCACTGTGAGCTAAAATTGGACGACGCAGAGGCCAAGATGGTTCTCTGAGTACAGCTCGTACCTCTGCCAACTCTACGTATAAGGACTTAGATCAGTGATGACTAGTTAATTAAGGAATCCTAAGAAGTGAGATTATTTATTCCTTACCTTTCACTGAGCAGCATAAAGGCTTTCGCTTGAACTATAATCAATCACCCCAAATGCCTCACAATAACCAGTACCACCATTTTAAGGATTATAATGCACCAGTCTCTACAGTAGTTTCTAGGGATACAGACTTGAGTATCCCAGGGACGAGGCAAATGTCACAGAGGTTAAGTGAGTGGCCCAAGGCCACGTGGAATCCAGCTTGGAAGACTGAGAACGCAGGACCCCTGGGCATCCTGCCAGCCCTGCGACTTTCCCAGAGGGGCTCAGGTGTCCTTTTCCCCAAGCTCAAAGTCACATGAACAGCCACTTCAGGGCTGAGTGGTTCATCACAGCCACAAAGGTGTATTACAGAATGAAGTGGCCCATCACTTGAGGGTGGAAGGAAGCCGGAGTGGGGGTGTTGGGAGGCACAGGATGCTTTTCAATGAGAACCGGTCACACAGTTAAAAATCATTTAGCCATGGGCAGGACCGGATGATGTGTCCCCAGCCCCCACTGCCTCCTTAATACACAGAGATCACCTCAGAGACCACTCACATCTGTCTGTCTCTGTACTTGCCATTCCCCCAATTCCAGAGTCTCTGCCTTCTCCTTCTTCTTCCTACATAATTCTTACTTGGCTTGTAAAACTCAGCTTAGGGAACCTCTCTTGAGCCTCGATGTCCCCATCTGTAAAACAGGGGTAATAGCACCTCTACTTCACACAGCTGGGAGGATTAAAACCTAAATGTGTAGAAAGCACGGTGCCAAGCATGTAGGACGTGTTCAAGAACTGTCAGCTGTCACCACCAGCATGTCATGCTGCTCTGCGGTCCCAAGTTCAACAGCAGATTTGATCCTGGCGTTTCCCCCGCTGCAACCGGTTATTCTTGCTGCCTCCATTCGGCTCTGAGCTCCTCAAGGGAGGGGCCCGCATGTTGCCTCCTCATCCCCAGGGCCTCGTACAGTGCCTGGCATACGGCAAGCGCTCTGTAAGCCTCCTGCCCTGTCTGAATCGTGAATGATTCCAAAGGGAACGTAAGTCCCTCTCCTGTCGATCTGTGCATCTACGTGCAGTGCCTTCCCCGTGAAGGGTGCAGGAGGGGAATGAAGGAAGGGAACGGGATGTTCTCTGTGCTGCTCAGAAATGCTCTCAGGCAAAGATTCTACATTATTCATTTGTACTTTGACATTTTATGACCTTCATTTGCTCTGAGTGCTTTCTACAGAGGCTGGTGTTTTTTTACTAAAACTGTTAGGACAATGGCCTTAAAGCCAAAGGTTTAAATACAAAGTGGAAAATTAAAGCAGATCCATGTGGCCTCAGTGGGAAAAAAAAGGCAAGGAAGACTAAAAAGAAATCAGGTGATATGTGAGTTTATGGCCCAAATCATAACCTATTAGCATAAACTATCAATGTAATGGTGGGGAAAGGACACTATACTTTCCAATGCCCAACACAGTGTGAACATTATTCAATAAAATAAGATTCTAGTAACGGCCACTTAAGTGGTTAAGTTCTTTATTTTTGGCTTATATGGAGTCCTGTTTCTGAGACAGAACTGAAGGTATATTAAAAACGATCATGGGGCGCCTGGGTGGCTCAGTCAGTTAAGCTTCCGACTTCGGCTCAGGTCATGATCTCGCAGTTCGTGGGTTCTAGCCTGGCGTCGGGCTCTGTGCTGACAGCTAGCTCAGAGCCTGGGGCCTGTTTCAGATTCTGTGTCTCCCACTCTCTCTGACCCTCCCCTGCTCATGCTGTCTCTGTCTCTGTCTCTCTCTCAGAAATAAATAAAAACATTTTTTAAAAAGTGATCATTTTCTGCCTGTAGAATCCATGATTTTCGAGAGACTGGCATTAAGGAAATTTAGATGTTGGGACACCTAGTGCCAGCAAGGTAAATTCTGTGGCCTCAGCGCTGAGCTCGGAAGTGCGAATCCAAATAACAAGGTTGGTTTATAGCCCAGGGAGACCTCGCAGGGGAAACCCACAGGCGGCCAACACGCAGGGAAGAAGAGAGTGCGGTTTGCAGGTTTGCAGCGTAGGGAGAGCAGGGGAGGGGCGGGTCTCCGGCATGACATCGTTAGGGTGAAAACCAAGCCCAACTACACCAGTCACCGCCCAGGGCAGCACGAGGCTGCTGACGGACAGCTGTGTGTGACCAGGCAGGCAGCTAGGACAGGGGGCGTTCCGGGAATGAGCTGCGGCTTTGCAGAGACCAGGGAGAGGTGCGGCCTGAGCTGATGAGAGGACAAGCATTGCTGCTGGGCTGGAGAACTCCCAAATAATCCACTGCCCGGGGTTGGAATCTGCGCCCCTCCTACTTGGCACGTGGCCTCAAAGTCTGACATTTTCTCATCTAGGAAATGGGAATAAGAATATCTGCCTTCGAAAGCCAGTGTGAACAGTTGCAGGTCACTGCCTACCAAGTGCTTCGCGCAAAGCCTGTACCATCACCGTTCCCCGTCAGCGCTCACTCGGCAAAGGACGCAGGAAAACACAGACCCAGGGCCCGGCCGCACCATCTCACATGGGCTGATCTAGCGACCCCGGCTTGCTCTCCACAGTGAAAAGCAGTACATTCCTTCGGCTGCACAGAGCCAGGGAGCTTGTGTTCAAGCGCAGCCCTGAACACAAGTGCTGGGAAGACTATGTCCCCCCTTCTCTATCTAAAGAAGCCCAAGAGATTGAAAAGGAGGAGGATATTTTAAAGAGGAGCCCCTCCTGCCAAGGGGGCCTCAATAACCTCGTCCCTGAGGTTCCTGACATGGGGCTAAGAGGCACAAGGAAGAGGGAGCAGGGATCTTCAAAAACGAGCTTCGGGAGAAGGTGACAACGCCAAGCGCGGGCCTCGTTAGAAAGTGGTCGGAGCCATAGCCTCGGCCGGAGGATGTTCCAGTCTAAACAGGTGGGCAATTTTGCCCTCCAGGGACACTGGGCAGTGTCTGGAGACACCGTGGGTTGTCATAACTGGAGGAGCACCTTTCCAACGTCTAGAGAATAGACACTAGAGAATAGAATGCCAATGCAACTTCTAACGGTGCCTAGGGCAGTCCCACAACAAGGAACTGTCGGACCCCAAATACCAACAGTGCCAAGGCTAAGAGACTCTGGGCTAGATAAATCCTGCTTGGGTAGAGATGGTGGCTGTGACGTTAGAAGGAAAACACTTTGAGAGGAAGCAGGTTTGGGTACCCAGCAGGAAGCACAAGGCTGCCCTCCATCATAACAACAGCAAACAACAACACTTGTGTAGTATTGACTGTGATTCAGACAACGTCCTAAACTCTTCCCGTATAAGTCATAAGATCCTCTGAAACAACCTATGTGACAGGTACTATTATCATCCCCATCTTACAGATGGCAAAACTGAGGCAATGGATCTACCCATGGCCCAGGGTGAAGCAAGCAGCAGATATCAACGAGGCAGGGTGGTTTCAGAGTCCAAGTTGACGTAGCAGGCACTTGGTAAGTGTTTGATGAGTTAGTAGGGGGGAAAAATGGACTTGGTCGTGAGTAAAAACATGGATCGAATACATAAACAACTCAAAGAGAATAAAATTATGAACAAAAGGATACCGACTTCTCAATTACTCCAAACTAACTAAGGGGCGAGCATCCTGTGGTTGGGGAAGGGAGCCAGGGCATGTGAAGTCTCCACTTGCCAAATTGCTCCATCATTAAGAATTAGGTAGTGTCATCATCATTCCGAGAAGGTGGACCAAACACACACACAAGAACTGTGGCCTAAACACTTGACAGATAACCCCTGACCTACAATTTTTCAACTTTATGATGGTGCGAAAGAGATACGCATTCAGGGGAAACTATGTTTTGAATTTTGAATTTGGATCCCTTCCTGGGCACAAATCCTCTCTCCTGATGGCACACAGGGACAGTGGCAACTCCTAGCCAGCCTCGAGATCACATGGATAAGCAGCCGACACACTTTACCACCATCCTGCACCCAGACGACCAATCTGTTTTCACTTTCAGAATAGTATTCAATAAACTACACAAGATATTCAACACTTTCTTATAAAATAGGCTTTGTGTTAGATGGTTTTGCCTAAATGCAAGCTAAAGTAAGTGTTCTGAGCACTTTAAGGTGGGCTAAGCTAAGCTACGACTTTTGGTAGGTTAAGTGTATTAAATGCATTTTCAACTTACGATGGGTTTATTAAAATGTAACCCCATTGTAAGTCAAGGAAGATCTGTACTACGATTTGTTTTCTTTTCCAAAGACCAAGATTTGTGGCCTAAGTGATAAGTTATTCTGTCTGTCAAAACTTTGTTTTAACTGTAATCTGGCCTGGAAACATAACATAGTGGGGAATTTAAAAGTTATTTTAAAAACACCTTTTTATGGTTTGGATTTTGTATGTGTAAGTGTAGGAGGGAATGGAAATTTCAGGGAAAAAAAATCAAAGTACATAAAATACTCATTTTTCTTAGAACCATTTATAGTCCCAAAGTCACTTTGTTAGGGTCAAAACACACACACACACACACACACACACACACACACACACATCTATTCTGTATAATTGTTTGGAGTAAGGTCACATTTGAGATACGGGTATTAGAGTTTGTTCAGACAATAATAATGCATTTATAAGGTATTTGTTTTTAAATACTAGTAGAAATGGAACTAGAAATTTCCAAAGGAAGGAGTTTATAAACTTGGATTGTGTGTGTTTCTGTGAAGCAGAAAAAAGAATACAAGAAATATCCACAATATAGAAATCAAAGGGTTTTTTGGTCCCTGAACTTAGGAGTAATTAAATACCAAAGGAGTTATTTAAAGAAATCAGGGCAGGTGGAAGGAACACTCAAAACTCAGTGGGTATCGAGGCACCTGGGTGGCTCAGTCGGTGAAGCTTCCAACTTAATGATCTCACGGTTCATGGATTTGAGCCCCACATTGGGCTCTGTGCTGACAGCTCGGAGCCTGGAGCCTGCTTCAGATTCTGTGTGTGTGTCTCTCTCTGTTCCTCCCCCACTCCTGCTGTCTCTCTCTCTCTCAAAATTAAATAAATAAACATAAAAAAACCTCAGTGGGTATCATTTTTGCCTTTAAAAATGTGGGGGTGGTTGTGTCAGTTTCCCCAGTTTATATTATTTATAATATAATAAATTTATTATATTAATATAATAATTAATAAATTGTATTAATATAATAATTAATATAATTATTAAGCATTTATTATATTAAGCATATATTATAATTATTAATATAATAATATAAATAATAATATAATTATTAAGCACTCAGCCTCTGCTTCCTCTAATGGTCCCTTAGCATCTTCACAAACTTCTACAAATAGAATATGTGCCCCAAGTCCTTCTAGGTCTTCCGCGTTTCATTTCTTAGTTTGGAGTTTTCCCTCAAGGTACCAATTCCTTTCAAATCTAGAGATGCTATGACTTCCCTCCAGTCTTCCTGGCACTGGGCATGCGTGGGTGATACCGGAACGGCGGCATCAAGACTAGAAGGATGAAACACCAATTCAAGGTAAGTCAGCCAAGGACGGAGAAGGGCAAAGACGTCCCCAAAGGCCAGGCAGGCCGACTCTGTCATGGTCAAGGGAGTCAGCAAGCCTTGGCCAACAGGAAAGCCAGGTTCCAGGCAGAGTTGTTTATGCTATCTTCCACCATGCCACCTACACAGGCAATAAACATACTAAAAAAAAAAAAAAAAAAATCAGAGATCCAAAGGGGAAGGAGCCCTGGCCCTATACAAGGAAGAGGCTAAAAGGCCAGGACTGCCCCACTGTGCCCACACTAAAACCTGAAGCTGTTTCTCTTTCTGCTACATTGCAAAGGGCTTTCCAAACACAAAGTCTCAGGCTCACAGCTCCATTTGTAACAGAAGCAAATTTGATTTCTCTGCCCTTGGACTTGAATCCAAGAGATTTGGCACAGCATGAATTAGTGAACATTGACATTCTTCCCAGTCCTTAATAAGGTCTTTTTACTTTAATTTCTTCATTTCTCATAAGTAGAAATACTCTTAATTTTGCAGAAGCACTCAGTTACACTCAGGCCATTGGAAACAGAAGGCCTGACGAATACCAGCTGGAAACAACACAGTGCCTGCTTTGGAGCCAGCTTCCAATTCTGGAAGGTTCTGTGCGGGACACTCGCTAATGAGAGTGTGCCCTATGCTGCTCTTAGAAGAGCATCTTTGTTTCCTGGTGGCTCTCAAAGGACAATCCCACGCTGCTACAAAGGCTTCCATCACCAGTGTGGTTTGCCTTGTCATCTTCTTCCCTTTCTTCCCCCGTTTATTTTTTTATGAAAATATAACATATAGAAAGTGCATAAAGTATGCTGATTGTAAATATATGACTTTTTGTACTTTTCAGTCTCAAATAACCACCCCCTAGGTCAAGATGTAGAATATTTCCAACATTGCAGAAGGATTCCTCGTGCCCCTCACCAGTCAATCTCTCCCCGCCTGTCCTTTCTTCCGATTTTCTTTTCCCCACAAATTTGCTTTGCCTGTTCTTGAATAAATATAAATGCAATCATACTGTAGGTACTTTTGTGTCTGGTGTCCTATGATCACTAAGAAAAACTTACTCAGTGAGTTCAGTGACTGAACTCATATGAAATTCATTCAGTTGTTGATTATTATCAGTTTGTTTTTAACAGCTTTATTGAGGTATAACTGACACACAATTAATCACGCGTATTTGAAGCATACGACTTGATGAGATTACTCATACACATTCACCTGTGAAGCCATCACCATCGCCAAGATAATGTGCATATCCATCATCCCAAAAGTTTCTTTGTACCCCCTGGTCATCTTCCATTCCTCCTCTTTCCCTGATCCCCTTACTCCCCACAAACACTGATATGCTTTCTGTCATTACAGATTGTTTTCTCCTTATTATTTTGTTTGAGAGTACTTATATACTCTGGATACAAGCCCTTTATCAATTATATGATTTGTAAATATTTTCTCTCAGTCTATGGTTTGTCCTTTCATATCCTTTTTAAAAAAATTTTTTTAATGTTTTGTTTATTTTTGAGAGAGAGAGAGATAGACAGCGTGAGCAGGGGAGGGTTAGAGAGAGAGGGAGACACAGAATCTGAAGCAGGTTCCGGGCTCTGAGCTAGCTGTCAGCACAGAGCCCAATGCGGGCTCGAACCCACGAACTGTGAGATCATCACCTGAGCAGAAGTCGGACACTTAACCGACTGAGCCACCCAGGTGCCCTTGTCTTTTCATATTCTTACGGGTGTCCTAGAGCAGTAGAAGTTAGTAATTTTGATCATATATTGATTCATTTTATCTTTTTTAATGTCTCTTAATTTTACATATATTTATTTTTGAGAGATAGAGTTAGAGTGCAAGTGGAAGAGGGGTAAAGAAAGAAGGAGACACAGAATCTGAAGCAGGCTCCAGGCTCTGAGCAAACATTCAACACAGAGCCCGATGTGGGGCTCACACCCACAAACTGTGAGATCATGACCTGAGCTGAAGTCAGATGCCCAGCTGACTGAGCCACCCAGGCTCCTCACATTGATTCATTTTCAATGTTAAACCAACCTCATTTCCCTGGAATAAAACTCACTTACTTATCCATGACGTATTACCATTTCCTATAATGCTGAATTTAATTTGCTAAAATTATATTTAGAATTTTTGTATTGATGTTCATGATGGATGACCACCTACAGTTTTCTTGGAGTTTCTTTATCTGGCTCTGGTATGTAATGCTGGTCTCACAATAACTTGGGAAGTTTTCTTCCTCTTCAAATTTCTGGAAGAGTTTGTATGATATAAGTATTATTTCTTCCTTAAATTTTGTAAGATTTTACCAATGAAGACATCAGGACCTGCAGCTTTTGTTGTTGCTGTTTTTCCAGGAAGGCTTTTAACTACAAAATCCATTTATTTAATTAATATAGAAATATTCTGTTGACCAATTTTGTCTTGACTCAGCTACGGTACTTTGCATCTTTCAAATAATTTGTCTTTTTCATCTTAGTGTTGAGTTCATAGGCATAAACGTATTCATAGTATTTCCTTATTATCCTGTTGCTATCTATGTAATCTGTAGTGATATTACCACTCTGTCTCCTGATAACAGTAATTTGTGTCTTCATTCTCCCCCCCTCCGCGCCCCCCCCATCACCCTGGTTCAAGATTTATCCATTTTATTGATCATCTCAATGAACCAGCTTTTGGTTTAAATGGTTTTCTCTATAGTTTTTCTGTTTTCTATTTTATAGTTTGCTTCTCTGGTCTTTATTAGTTCTTTTCTTCTTGGTTTGAGTTTAATTGCTCCTCTTTTCCCAGCTGTTATGGTAGAAACTGACATCATTGATTGAAGTCTATTTATCTTTATAGGTATTGAGTTACATAAGTTTCCTCCTAAGTGCTGTGTTAGCAACATTCTATAATTTCTGTTATTTTGTGTTTTCAGTTTCATCCAGGTCAGAGTACTTTCTAATTTCCCTTTCATTTATTCTTTGACCCAAAGATCATTTTGAGGTGCATTACTTTACTTCCAAATTTGGGGGAATTTTCCAGATATCTTTCTGTTATTGATTTCTAATCAAATACCATTGTGATCAGAGGACAAACTGCATCTTGAATCTTGTTATATTGAAACTTGTTTGATGGCCCAAAATATGACTTGTCTTGGTAAGTGTTCTTCATGCTCCTGGAAAGAATGCATATCTGATTTTGTCTGAGGGAATGTTCCATAGATGTCCACTAGGTCAAGTTGGTTCATAGTCATGGCCAAGTCTTCTATACCCTTTCTGATTTCTCTGTCCATGTGTGCTATCAATATTAGGAAGGAAGCATTGAAATTTTTTTTAAAATTTTTTAAAATAGTTTATTGTCAGCTTGGTTTCCATTTAACACCCAGTGCTCATCCCCACAAGTGCCCTCCTCCATGCCCATCACCCCCCTTCCCCTCTCCCCCATACCCATCAGTCCTCAGTTTGTTCTCAGCATTCAAGAGTCTCTCATGATTTGCACTTTTAAAAGATGTCTTAAAACAAGTACTTTGCCTTCTCTTGATACAGAGACACCATCTACTTGACAGCACCAAGTAACGCCTCCTGTGGCATGTGTCGTCGTTGATGGGCAGGGAGAGTGCACCTACTCATTGGACTTGTTGTCAGGTGCCAACACATGGCCAGCAGGAGCCAGAGGTTGTGATCTTTCCTTCTCAGAGGCCAGGACAGAGTCTCCAGTAAGGGATGTCCCCAGCGATGCATAGCTGGTTGGGGGTGCTGTGACTCACACTGAGAAAAATGTGGAAAAACCCCCTTGACTCCCACTCACTCCTGTGTGAATGGTGGGCCCTCACCTGTGCCCCTGGACCTTAGTCATCTTGGGTCAGACTCTTACCCAGTTCATTGAGATGATTGGCTTATTCTCTGTTCCTCACGGGTGTGAGCCAAAGCCAGAGACTATATCCCCTTCTCCTGGGTACCTTCAGGGCCCAGCCCAGTACATGGCTTTTTGGAGAAAAGTAAACAGTCCAGAAGCGAGTCTCTGCCCCAGATTGAGCCCAGGCCTCTGTCTGACACTGAATTTGTAAACGTCACTGCAGATGATTTTGCACATCGGTGAATGTACCTCATTTTGACAACCTGCCTTTAAAAATAATCTTTTCTTTCTTAGCCTGTGAGGGACCAAAGCCCTTTAACTGGAGTATTTTCCTTCTGCAGCAGCAGTGAGAGGCTGATGTCAAGATCGTGTGCAACCCATTTCACTTCTTTCCCGATGGATTGATAACAGGGCTGAGAAGTCATATCTTTGGGAACCAGAGGCCTCTGTGGACCTCATTCCATGAGGGTTTTGTCTTTTCTCCAGCGTTGTCAAAGCAAATGCAGGAAGCATTGAAATCTTTAACTATACTTGTGGATTTGTCTCTTTCTCCTTGCAGTTACATTAGATTTTGCTTCAGTAATTTGAAATGCTATCCTTAGGTGCATAAATGTTTAAGATTACTATGTCCTCTTGATAAATTGACTCTTTTTGTTACGAAATGACCCTCTTTACCCTTGGTAGTATTCTTTGCTCCAGAATCTACTTTATCTGATGGTAACAGGGTCCCTGCAGCTTTCTTTTGACTGGTTTTAACATGATCTCCCCTATCCTTCGCTTTTTAACCCATTTGTACCTTTATCTTTAAGTGCATTTCTTGCAGATAGTACCCAGGTGTGTGTCTTGTTTTTTTAATCCAATCTGTCAATCTCTGCCTTTTAGTTGAGGTGTTTTTGTGATTAATACAATCATATTTAAGTCTACCAGCTTGCTATTTGTTTTCTAGCTGTCTCAATTGTTATTTGATTCCTTTTCTTCTTTCTCTGTATTCATTTGAGTTATTTGAAAATAATAATAATAATAGATTATATTATTTCCCTTTTTTGACTGGTGTCACTTTAGTGGTTGTTTTAGGGTTTACAGTGTACATCTTTAACTCATCAGTCTACCTTTAAATTATAGGATACCATGGGGCGTCTGGGTGGCTTAGTCGGTTAAGCGTCCGACTTTCGCTTCGGTCATGATCTCGCAGTTCGTGGGTTCGAGCCCCGTGTCGGGCTCTGTGCTGACTGCCAGCTCAGAGCCTGGAGCCTGTTTCAGAGTCTGTGTCTCCCTCTCTCTCTGACCCTCCCCTGCTCAAGCTATCTATCTCTCTCCTAGAAATAAATAAAAATATTTTTTAAAAAAGGTAAATAATAGGATACCATTTTAGATATGTTATAAGAACCTTATAATACGTCCATTGATCCTCCTCTGGCTTTCATACTTGTGTTATTATACATTTTATTATATATATCCCCCCAACATGTTATTTTTTATCTAAAGAGTCAAACTTTAAAGGAGATTTAAATAATTTTTTAAAGCCTTATACATTTACCTATGTAGTTACCATTTCTGGTGCACTACATTCCTTTGTAGAGGTCCGTATTTCCATCTGATACCATTTTTGTTCTCCTAAAGAACTTCCTGTAACACTTCTAGTGGTGCGATTGTTACTACAGCATTGGTATGTCTGAAAAAATGTCTTTATTTAACCTTTATTTTTGAAAGATTTTTTTTTCTGGGTGGAGTATTCTAGGTTGACAGTTTTATTCCTTGAGGGCTTTAAAGATGTTTCCCAGGGCGCCTGGGTGGCTCAGTTGGTTAAGCATCTGACTTCGGCTCAGGTCATGATCTCACAGCTTGTGGGTTTGAGGCCCACGTCAGGCTCTGTGCTGACAGCTCAAAGAATCCGCTATATCCTGATCTTCATTTCTGTGTGTGTAACCTGTCTCTCTCTCTCTCTCTCTCTCTCTCTCTCTCTTTAGGAGCTTCTGAATTTTTTTTCTCTTTATTACTAGTTTTGAGCGACTTGATTATGGTGTGACTTGGTGCTATTTTCTTCATATTCTAGTGCTTGGAGCTCATTGATATTTCTGAGTTCATAGTTTTCATCAAATTTGGGACGTTTTCTAATTTGGAAGATGGTATCTTTTCTGTCACTCCCTCCCCACATCTCCTCCTTTGGGTATTCTAATTGCACATAGATAAGCCCACCTGAAGCTGTCCCGGAGCTCACACATGCTCTGTTCATTTTTTAAGATTCATTTCTCATTCTATGTTTTATTTCAGAAAGTTTCTAGTGTTACATCTTCAAGTTCATTCATCTTTTTTTCTGCACTGCCAAATCTGCCATCAATTCCATCCAGCGAATTTTCACTTCAGACTTCGTCATTTTCAACCCGAGAAGTTTGACAAGGGCTTTTATATCTTCCATGGTTCTACTTAACTTTTTGAGGCTCTGAAACACTGTCTTAATAACTTAATAACTTTTAATATCCTTCTTGTCAAATCAAAACTCTGCATCAGGTCTGAGTTGGCCTCCACTGATTGTTCTCTTCTTTACGAAAAATGGTGCTGTTTTTCCGCTCCTGTGTGTGCCTGGTATTCTTTGACCAAATGCCAGACATCTTGAATTGTACCTTTTTGCGTGCTAGATAATTTTACATTCCTATATTCATGAGCTTTGTGCTAGAATAGTTAAGTCACTCAGCAACAGTTTGATCCTTTCCAGGAGTACTTTCAAGATTTGTTAGGTAGGTCCAGAGCAACACACAGTCTAGGGTCAATTACTCCCCCCCAGTACCAAGTCAAGAGCTTCCTGAGTATTCTCTCCAACATTCCCTGGACTGAGAGCTTTTAAAATCTGGCTGCTGGGAAGAGTCACCGTTTCTGGTGTTATATGAGGGCTGGACACTGTTCCCTTCAATCTTTTCGGACAGTTTTTTCCCAGCCTCAGGCTGGTGCCTCACATGTGTGTGCTCACTGGTCCTTGTTGCACCCCTGGAGTCTCTGTGCCTTCCCTCACCGTCGCTCCACTCTCTCTGGTACTCTGTCCTGTAGACTCCTGCCACTGTGGCCCCACTGGGCTCTCAAGTCCAACTACACAAAATCAAAGAATCCAACAGTTTCCGCCTGGAGTCCCATTCCTTCCTCCACTCCAAGGGCAGGAAATGCTCTCAAGGTAATTATCTGGGGAAATTTTAGGACTCAACTCACTTGTTTCCCATCTCCAAGAAACCATTGTCTTATGCTGACCAATATCCATAGTCCTGAAAACTATTGCTTCATATAAATTGTCTGATTCTGTTTCATTTGGGTTATTTCAGCGAGAAAGTAAAGGGGAAAGCTTTCCTTTCCCTATTGCTCTATCGTGGCCACCTTGCTCTCATTCTAGATGGGAGGGTAAATCCACTACCTATTATTCCATCTTGGCTGGAATCAGAAGTCTATGTTTTAGTTGTTACTTAGTGTTACCTAGGATGGAGATAGTTATAATTATTTGTCCATTCTGTGGTTGATAGGCTGTTGCGTTATTTCAAAGTTTGAGTTATTATAAATGAAACTGTTTTGAACATTTTTATGCATACATTTTGGGAGATGCAGATACTTCTCTCAGGTAAACACTTAGGAGTAGAAGTGCCAGGTTTTTGAACAGGTACGTGGTCAGCTTTAAGACAGGTGCTAAACAGTTTCCAAAGAGGTTCATGATTTTAAACTCCCACCGGCATCATAGGAAGTTCCAGTTGCTCCACATCCTCATTAGCACTTAGTTCTGTCAGTGTTTTTCATGTTAAGCTATTCTGGGGTAGCCCATTTTAATCTGTATTTCCCTAAGGACTAGTGATTTTTATTGAGCACTGTTTCATATGCTCAATGACCATAAGAATATCCGCTTACGAAGTATGTATTCAGGTCTTCAGTCCATTTTAAAATTGGATTGCTTAACTTTCATAATGATCACATCAGGTTTTTTATAATATGTACTCGGAACATGAATCTTTTGTCAAATATATTATGATCAATATCCTCGCCTGTTTATGGCTTATCTTTTCACTCTTTTTTTTTTATGGTGTATTTTGATAAACAAAAGCCATCAATTTCAGTGTTGGCCAATTCTTTTGGTGTCTTGTTCAAGAAACTGCCATGCCAAATCATAGAGAGATTTTCTTTTTTTTTAAGTTTATGTATTTATTTTGAGAGAGAAAGAGCACAAGTGGGGTTGGGTCAGAGAGAAAGAGACAGAATCCCAAGGAGACTCCACACCATCAGAGCAGACACCGATGTAGGGCTTGAACCCATGAACAGCAACATCATGACCTGAGCTGAGGTGAGACGCTTAACCGACTGAGCCACCCAGATGCCCCCAGGTAGATATTTTCATGTTTTCTTCTAAAAACGTTATTATTTTTTCCTTTCTTCTCCTTGAATACAGCAGCAATGGTTTGAGAAATGTTACGTAGCTAAACTTCTTTTTGCCTTTCTATCGGATTTCTGTTCAATATCCAACTGTATGACACTGTCAAGAGGCAATGTGAAGTCATTGGCTGCATATCTTACTACATTAATAGTAGGTCCTAAACCCATTACAAGGTCCCCTGCTGTTTACATTGTGACTTGCTAATCGGTTAGCAAAACAAATATTTTCCTTCACTCTTACTTTGTTCTATCGTATCTCTGTTCTTTCTGTTTGAAAGCTTCTATAAATAACAGCTTGAAGAGCATTTTTCTTCAGCTGGGGGCCCAAGGGGTGAGTTTTTATTTCCATCTAGTTTTTCATTGTTTTCTAAATTCTTTATAATAAACATGTGTACTTTTAATTTAAAAAATAAACTTTAAAAAAACGCATTGAACAATTGTGAGTAAAGTATATGTTTGTTTTTTCATTTGTAGGAAAAAACACATTTCTCAGCTCTTTCCTAAACAGATAATGTTAACTATACATATTTGACTTAGAAAAGCAACTTGCTCAGAAAAGCTTTCTACAGGGGCACCTGAGTGGCTCAGTCGGTTGAGCGTCTGACCTCAGCTCAGGCCATGATCTCACAGTCTGTGAGTTCAAGCCCCACATTGGGTTCTGTGCTGACAGCTCAGAGCCTGGAGCCTCCTTCGGATTCTGTGTCTCCCTCTCTCTCTGTCCCTCCCCCACCCATGCTCAGTGTCTCTCTGTCTCAAAAATGAATAAGCGCTTTAAAACTTTATTTATTTTTTATTTTTTTAATGTTTTTATTGATTGATTGATTGATTGATTGATTGATATTTCTAGGAGAGAGAGAGAGAGACAGCGTGAGCAGGGGAGGGTCAGAGAGAGAGGGAGTCACAGACTGAAACAGGGTCCGGGCTCTGAGCTGGCTGTCAGCACAGAGCCCGACGCGGGGCTCGAACCCAGGAACCATGAGATCATGACCTAAGCGAAAGTCCGACGCTTAACCGACTAAGCCACCCAGGCACCCCTAAAATTTTTTTTTAAAAAAGCTTTCTACAATCTACACTGTTTCCTTTATTAATAACATATGATTTTGATTAATCTTGGTCTTACCTTATCTGCAAATGAAGCCACAGAAAGTTTTAAAAATATAATAATTTGCCAAGTGTCATTAACAATTACCAAGAACAGAGGTTGAGTAATCCTTTGTGATGGTGTCCTTGTTGCAGGAGCAAGAGGAAGAGAGCTGGATAGAAATGTCTGGGGGCCTCTGAGTGGCTTACTCAGTTAAGTGTCTGACTTCTGCTCGGATCATGATCTCAGGGTTCGTGAGTACGAGCCCCGCATCCAGCTCTGTGCTGACACCTCAGAGCCTAGAACCTGTGTCAGATTCTGTGTCTCCCTCTTCTCTCTGCCCCTCCCCTGCTTGCACGCCATCTCTCTTTCTCTCTCTCTCAAAAATAAATAAACATTTAAAAATTTAAAGAACAAGAGTATCTGAAAAGGGCTACTTACACTCTGCTCAATGTCTGCTTTTCCTGCACTATTGTGGGACAATTTTTACAGAGATGTATCTAGTCACCCGAGCCGCATTTAGAAAAACATAGTTTACTTGACAGCATTTACAAATTATGTCTTCTCCTCAGAATCACTTACACTGCAGAAATGCTTCCATATGCTAAAGTTGGACATGCTATTGTAATGAAAAAGAGAGACGTCTTTTAGCGGGTAGTTTTCATATACATACTAAACTGCAATAGGCACAAATTAGCAATGCTGTCCCTTAAGAGTTGACCATAAATGGTTTTCTAATTCTTTCTACCGCTCTCTGCTACAGATTGGGAGTGGATTTTGCCATAAAACAATGAGTCAGCAGGAATTCAATTATGATTTATCTAAGCAATGAAAGCAATTTGATAGCAATCATAATCCCTACGTTTTAATAAAAAAATACACTTGTTTCTCAAGTCCTTTGTGTTCCTTAGCATTCCAGGAGGAGACAACTTCCAACTTCAAATTCCAAAACACATATACTTGCAGTTAACTCCTCTCTATCAGACTTTAGGGTCGTGGTCTGCAAAGGGTGAACCACGGCCCAAATCCAGCTAACCGCCTGCTTTTGTAAATAAAGTTTTATTGGAACAGAGCCATGCACATTCATGTACCTATTGTCTGTGACTGCCTTTGTGCCACAAAAGCTGAGTTGAGTAGTTATGACAGTCACTTTGTTGCCCAGAATGCCTAAAATATTCACAACTGGTCTTTTATAGAAAAAAATGTTCTGACCCTTGTTCTAATAAGTACCTTCTTATTTCTCATACTGCAGAAATAAATGGGTGCTACCATCGCCAGATAAATGGGTGCTGCCATTGTCGGTACTGTTACCAGCAGTTTTAGGACACAAGCAGGCAGGGTGACAGTCACAGCTCCACAAAGCTCTGTGATAAAACACCAACAAGAAATTCAACACCCAAGAAAGCACTGAATCTTTTCTTTTGGGTGGATAACAATGACCTCAACACCCAAAATACATATAATTATATTTGAGAACTGTCCAAAATGTATGTCTTCCAAACAAATTCATCTATAAATGATTCTAAAAAATTTTTTAATCTATGTTTCTACTAGAAAGTTCCTAAGAATATTTTGAGGAGGTACCATATGCCAAGAAGGGATACTTTTCACTTGATTTTAAAATTCAACATTCCAAAGCAACTCATAGACCTTTATTGTTTTTTTTTTTAGATTTCCCAGAACAAGTACTTAAAGAATGACGAGGCAATAATGATTTGTGAGCCTTTTGCTCAGGTATGCGCACGCCAATGCGCACATGCGCTCTCTCTCTCTCTCGCTTTCTCTCATCAGGCTAACTTGGACAATTAAGAGAAATAGCAAAGTAAATTGACCGTTCATAAAATATTTTCAGTTATGGGTGGCCTATTTGAACAACAACAACAACAGAACACTGGCAAATTGATTCAACTATTAGAATTAATAGCCCTGACAGTTCCAAACAGTAATAAATAATATAACTTAATAATGAGAAGAGAGTTGTCTTAGTCCATTCCAGCTGCTATAACAAAAATACCATAGACTCAGTAGCTTATGAACAATGTGCACTTATTTTCCGCAGTCCTGGAGGCTGGGATGACTGAGAATAAGGGGATGGAGGATTTGGTGTCTAGGAGAGCCCATTTCCTGGCTCAAAGACAGCAGGCTTCTCGCTGTGCCTCCACCTAGCAAGAGATCTCTCTGCCATCTCTTTTATAAGGGCACTAATTCCCTCAGGACTGAATCACCTCCCAAAGGCCCCACTTCCAAGTACCATCACACTGGGGATTAGGTTTCAACATATGAATTGCCACCCGGAACAAGGCACCATGATCTTAGGTTTCTAGCCTCCAGGACTGTGAGCAATACATTTCTGTTGCTTGTAAGCCGCCCAGTCTATGGTTCTTTCTTTTAGCAGCCTTAAACCGACCAAGACAAAGATGGGCCCTGAGAAGCAGGGGTGCTGTTATGACAAATGACTAAACGGTGAGGTGGCTTTGGAACTGGGTTCCACGAACCGTGAGATCATGACCTGAGCCGAAGTCAGACGCTTAACCGACTTAACGAACCAACTGAGCCACCCAAGGTGCCCCATGAACGTTTAAACAATGTATCGTAGCTGTCCTTTCTGATTTCTTGAAATTATGGATGGGGACAATGCAGCAGAGTGAGAGAGGCATAAATTCCCAAGTGACTCTAAAAAAATTGATGCTTAGAGCTTAGCCAGATTTTCTATCCATTCATTCATTCATTCAGCCACTCAACAAGTATTGAACGCCTACAACACTCCAGGCTGTAATCCAGGAGCCAGGAAGATGGCAGTTTTATGGAGCTGCCAGCCTAGCTGGGGGTACAAAAATATAAAGGATCATACCTGGCCTGGAACGGAACATAATCCACAGACCTAAAAGAAGGTAAGTTGTTCTGACAAGAACCTCAAGAATCCTGCGTGAAGGGTCACATCCAGGCAAACCCTTGCACATACCTCTTGGCCACTCTTTACCCTCCTGGACTTCCCCTACGAAACCCCTCCCTTAGGAAAGGTTCCAGCCAAGTGGGTCACACTTAGATACAGACGCCTGACCTTCCATTCCTCCCAGAAGTGTCTGCATTTCATGACGTGTAGACTTGAGGGGATCCTAGACAGCAGAAAGGACTTTGAGCACCTTGGCACAGTCATGCATCTGTCTCTAAGGAAACAGTGATTGTGCACCTGCTCTGTTGCAGGACCAGCCTTCGGCCCGTTTAGGCAGCAGTGAATACTTCATTTGCTGTGAAACACACAGAGCCTGAAGGAAAGCATGCTTGACACTGTCTGTCCCCCCCAGGTGCTCTATCCACCCTTCCCCGTCCAGCCCCGTTGCCTAGGAGGCTGACTCTGAGGGCTGCACCGAGGGGCTTTTGTCTTCTTTTTGTGGGGTTCAGTTCAAGGGAGTCCCCAACTGGAAACGGAGAAGGGGAGGAAAGAGAGGGCCAGATCCTTATTTCCTTCCTCCCTCCCTCCAGCCAGCAGGCAGGCAGGGCCAAAGATCATGGCTCCCTCTTAGGCGCCCCCTCGCACACCTACAGCGATGGCTTTAGCTAGGACTCTCTCTTATCATCTTATCATCCTATCATCTCATCATCTTATCATCTCTGCCCTAGGCGGGGTAAAAGGTCCATCCTGGTGCTCCACCACACCTAGGTGGTAGTCTCCTCCCCGGCCTCTCCCGGGGGTGGGGGGGGGCCTCATTCTCAAGGTCACAGCCAGCCACAGCAGCGATGCTCCCAGATCAGACACTGACTCTGGGCCCCCCGCTTCAATTGTAAGCTCCAAGGCTGAGGAGGAACAGGAGAACTGGTAAACATTGTATATATACATGCTGCTTCCTCTCGAGCTCGGCGGCGACTCACCTCCAGACAGTGGCAAACTCAGGGCAGTTACTGGAGGGACCCCAACCCCTTGTGCAGAGAGGCAAAGCCTCTGAGCCCGCCATGGCTTACCTTCCTGTGTTCGGTGGAGGGCTGTGGGCAGACGAGCTGGAGTCCAAGCAGCAGGAGGGGACCCAGGACACTGAGAAGGAAAAACAGCAACAGGCATGGCTGTGAGTATGTTCCAGGCAGCAGCATCCAGCGGAAGGCAGCGGCCCCGCCCCATCGCTGGAAGGGAGAGAACAGTCCAGCCCCAGGATGTGACCCCGTGAAGGTGCACTGGGCCAGCAGCCTCACGGGAGGGGAGGTGGGCAGATCTGGGATCAAACCCTCTGCCACTTACCAGCAGGGTTCCTAGGTCAGGATATGTAATCTCCTGAGCCCCAGTCTCCTCCCCCGGAAGATGGGGATGACAAGAGAGGCTGGCTCAGAGGTTTGGGGAGACGGACACAGAGAAGGGGCTTGTGCATGCTTGGTCCCACTGGAGCGGCTAAGGTCAGGCTAAATGTGGGGCTCTGAGCCTGGCCGGGGAAGCCCCTCTCCCTCACGCCATGCTTCCCTGGGAGCCTTTCCTCTGATCGTCCTTGGCCTTTTTGTGTCACATATGTTCTCCATGGGCGGGATTAGCTGCGTTAAGCCCGACTGTCACCAGCCCTGATTAGGACTTGTCATCAAATAAAGGGAAGGTATGAACAGGGGCCAGCTGGCCCTGAGACAGCAGGGTGTGCAGGGAGAGATGAAGCTTGGGATTCAAACACATCGAGGCTGGAATCCCGGCCCCACCATCCCCATCTGGGGGGACTGGGGTGAGCCAACGTCTCTGAATCCCCATGTTCTCACCTTCTGCACGGATGACGGGAGATGGCAGAGGTGGAAACACCCACACAGCGAGTGAATCGCAGGAGAGACAAGCACTGTCGATTAATTTAAACGCCAGAAGTCCCTTGACTCGACACCATCCACGGCCTTGTTTCGAGCATCCCTGCAAAAAGGCCACTCGTCCCACTTAGCTGGCTTCTGAATCCTTTTTTAAGCTTTAACCCCAAGGACAGTTTAGTGACCCGGTGGTTCTCAAGCTTTCTGAGGCTCCCAACACAACTGTGAGATGTGGAGCACCGCCCCCGGTCCAAGCAAAACTCACTGCGTGGAGGTGGACGTGAGGACCCTCTCGGGGGTGGAGCTTAGGGCTTGTGGAGTTGGAGAAGGCTCCCCACCGTCTCTAAGTACCCTCCATTCCACCCCAGCCCCTCTTTATATGAAATGAGCCAGACCCTAGCAGACCACCCAGAATGGATGTGGACAGACTGGTCAGGGAGAGCCATGGGATGGGAAGCAGGGCGAAGGGCTACATAACGAGGTGTCAGATACATCCTTGTCACTCTTGTCTAGGGTTGCAGCCAAGGCCCCAAAGCTGAGGGCCAAGGGGACGTATTATATATGCATACATCTCAAAAAAGAAGGGATGCACGGTCTATTCAGGACTGGAATAAGAGGTGTCCCCTCTGCCCCACCACTGTTCCATGGGTGTAGCCTTTCACTACCTCTGCCTGTATGAGGAACGGCTGGAGAATGAGAGAAGTTCGCCCTGCGTGGATTTCTTCGAAGATTTATGCAGAAGTGCTGAGCACAGCCCCCTACTCTCCCATAGGAAAGGAAAACGTGGAGCACTCCTAAGCCAAACAAGGAGGACTCCGTTTAGAGAACTTTATCTGAGCCCCCAAGTTCAGATCATGAGGACTGGGGCCAGATTCTCCCCCCAAAACCTAGCTGGAGTGTCTAGGAGGGCAGAGCGGAGAGAGAGGGCTGGAAGGGGAAGAGTCTGTATTTCTAGAGCATGCAGGCAGAAGATGCTGGCTTTTTCTCATCGGCTGTATGCAGGCATCGTGGAACGCTGGGCGTAGGTTGTCTAGAAAGAGGCTCCTGAAGGCTGCTTGCCGGGGTTAGTTGATGTGCGGTGGGTACCGGTAAAGTACAGAAGCTGGGAGGAGGGTCATAAGGGGGTGTCTAGCAGGAGACCCCAAGTGAGGAGGAAGTTCTCCATAGGGCAAACCGAAGTGCCCTGAGAGAGAAGACAACTGCCAACCCCGGGGCAGCAACACCAGATCACCAAGGGCACCAAGCCCCCTTCCTCTCCTTGCTCCACCAGGGAGCCAACAAGGGAGGGAGGGGCTGGGAGGAGACCTGGGCGTGTGAAGAAACCAGCCAGGCCCCCTCTTCCTGCTGCAGGGCTCTGAGGCCCCTCCCACTCTGCGGCCGAGAAGACGCTGAAATTTTTAAATCTGACTAGACTTTCTTTTTAACGTAGCGTATCTGTATACAAAATCCTTTCAAGCAGGGTGTCTATTCAGAAAAACAGAATATGACATTAGTCGTGAAAAGAATCAAAGAGTTGCTTTATAACTTGCTGAGGATCTAGCCAGGGCTGTCCAATAGAACTTTCTAGGATGGTGGAAATATTCTTTCTGCACTAGGCAGTGCACAGGCACATGGATCCGTGCTGTTCAGGAAGCACACAGGGAGCCGGGGGTGCGGGTCTAGATGGCGAAGTTACTCAGGTCTTAGATTCCTACCAAAAACTACTGAAGGAAAATCAGAGCTAAAGCTTCTAAAAGGACAGGCATTCAACCAGTACGCTATCCCCTCCCACACATCCACACACCTTTTCTGGGCATTTTGATGCTTGGAAAAGACACTGCTCATTAACCTGCACCAAACTAGAAAACTGCCCACGATGCCCTCTGGCCACAAGGCAGGGTCATCTAAAAAGTGGGTGTGAACACGCTGGAGGGAAAAGAACAGGTATTTTGTAGCTAAATCCTTACTGAATCCAGTTTGTCCTCCGAGCCAAGGGACCCATGCATCAGGCTAGGACTCGAGTCTCTGCTCCTTAGTTACAGGACTTTGGCCAAATCATCCCCGTTTCCTCATCGGTAAAATGGGAATAACAGGACCCGCCCTGCCTGCCTCAAATGAGTCAATGCCTATCATGAGCTAGCACCTACAGCTCTGAATTGCAGTAATGCGTTCTAGCACTGTTTACTCATTTAAAAAAGAAAACCAGATGGGCGTGGTTTTCTTAAAAAAACAAACAGCAGCTCCATAAATGTGTTACACCTCAGCCCCTCCAAGCTCTTATCAGACACCTGAGCCACATGTGCGTAAAGAGGTCAGGAGCCCCTTCTGCGTAACCACTCACTCTGGGCTGCTCTTCACTAACTTTCCAGGGGACTTGGGGCAGGAGAGGGAGTGAAAGATTAGAGGAGGGAAGATTCTGGATCATTCCAAGATGCCTGGTCAAGTTCTACAGCTCGTTCGCTCCCCTCTTTCAGATGTCTGCCCAGAGCTGCCCTTCTCCATATAAAGCCCTCCCCTCTGTACAAAAGAACCTTCTTTTTCTCCATGGCACTGACTACTGCACAGACCACATCTTTATTTAAATTTCTCCCTCCACCCAGTAGAACAGAGGCTCCATGAGACCAGGGGGTTGATCTTGTCATTCTTCTATTTCCCGGCATCTAGCAGAGTGTCTGCTATATAGTAAAAGCTTAATTTAGCGAATTAATGAATGATGACACATCACTGGACAACCTATGAAATCTCAAGATAAATGGAAATAGCCTGAATTAACATATTCAAAAACACCCAAAGTCACTTTGGGAGCTTTTAAAGGTTATTTTATGAGGGCTTCGTAAAAATCAGTTGTGCTTTTGACTTTCTATGTGATGCTCCCAAAATTGACTCTCCTGGGATGGACACGAGGTATGGCAGCAAAATGTTTGGCGAAAAAAATGCAACACAAATCATATTTAGATGTTCAAATGCTTCTTTTCTTCGCGGAGCTGGGTCCTAGCGAAGCTCAAATGCATAGGGGTACCCAATAAAATTCATTCTGGAATAAAAGCTTAGTTCTTAAATGGGCTCTGCTCTGAATGGAATAGAATAAATTCCCCCAGAGGGGAAATTATTCTTTGGGCTGCAATAACAGCAGCTAGAGCAATATATTACCCTAGGGGCCAGATGAAACTCTGCCAAGGGCTGGAAGCTTCCCACCCATGCTCAGTAGGCTCTGTTCTAGGATACCGCACCCTGCTCACACATACCTATCTAATTGGTAGTCCGTGGCCATGCCCGTACCACTTCAAAACACCAGCCATCTAGCCCAAAACCTTGTTCCCCCTGACCTAATGCAAAATTAACATCTGGGGAATGGGACAGCATGTGTGCGTCTGTGTGTGTGCAACTCGTGTGTTATTTCACTTTGATAGTTTGCTTTGGCAGACGGCTCCAAGCCTGCAACGTTTTGACAGATTGAAGGCTACCAGGGCCTTTGGCAAACAAATCACACACTCCCCTCCAAGCGGCTGGGGAAGCCACGTTCCTCCCAAGACTTTCCGATTCACCTTGCAGTAGGAATAACTGAACCTTGCACACGGGAACACACAGGGGCGGGGGGAGGGGGGGGCGCGGGATGCCATCTACCCAGTATCCTTGTAGATTTCAAACACTCTGTCATTTCATTTCCTCGTGTAGAAAATAATGTTCACTGAAATTCGGCACGAGATTTACATCATGGAACTGGGGCTCTGCTCTGGGCTTCTGGATTTCACCTTGGCCACCCCCTCCCCACCCCCCACATCGATCATCCTCAACCCCGGGGAGGACGGATCATGTCACAGCCACTGTGTACCTAGGATTACCTCCATGAACTCAACACCACTTGAGCATATCAAGTAACAAAACAAGGAAAACAGGAGGGGGGAAATACCCTACCTTTCTTCTTTTCTTCCTCAGTTAATACAACTCAAGAGATATTTGGGGAGCCATCTGGAGACTAGTAAAATCATACTGGCCTTAGCAAAAGAGAGTCCAACTCTTAGCACTGAAGTGAAATCTCTACCTACTATTCTCTGAAGCTGAAAAGGCTTTGCTAAGCTTGCGTTTCACCAGCTCGACCCCCTGCCATTCTCTGACACCAGTTAAGAGCAAAGGCAGCAAGAGAGGGAGACAGGTTACAAATGACATCAGAACATGAAGACTTGATGGCTACCAATGACCTCAATGCTTGCGATTATTATTTCATTCCATCTCCACAACCATCCTACCAGACGCTTTCGTTATATTCACTTTGCAGGTGAGGAAATTGAGGCACGGAGAGGCAAAGCCACTTGTCAAAGGGCACACACACCTAAGTGGCAAAGGCTGATTTCAAAGCCAGCAGTCAGACCCTTGGCCTGGACCCTTAACCACCATGCTCTGGGGCCTCATTAACACAACACACCTTTAAACCAAGCATTTGCATTTCATCACATCAATTTTCTTCCCCGTTCTCATGAGCCTGTGGCTTCACACATCTGTTTTACTTTCTGTCATGCTTGCAAAAATAAGCAGAAAGTAAGTACATGTGATAAAACCTGGTTTATCCAGCCTCACTAGAGAACATTCTAAATTTTAAAATAATGGAAGCTCACCATTTCAATCCCAAACTTAAACAAATGCATTCTATTTATGTTCCTGACTTCTTATACGGAGTATGCTGAGCTTAAGTAACCTTTTTTAGATGGCTCAGAATCACCAGGGTGACCATCAGTCCATTTGTGGAGCACAGGGGGATGGCCTTGGAGCAGAGCAGGTTGAAAGGCCCGCGCCTGTGGTTCTCTGAACCCAGCCTGCCCTTTGCCGTCTCCTCCCGGCCATCAGGCATCACTTGCTATACCGTGGACAAGCCTGTGCCCTCTCAACTTGGCTTCCTTCAGGTCGGCCTTGGCCTCAGAACCAATCTGAACCCAAACCAAGACCAACAGGCTCAGGAAAAAGGCCTGCCTAGCTCTGCGTGGGGCGAACATCTCCAATTTAGAGCATGCATTCACAGACACCTATTCTATGCATATTGGTTTTTATTGCTTATTTCCAGGTTCTCAACTCTTCTCAGCCATTTGTGTCCTCTGGCCCAGGGCCTCTGGGCAAAGTGAGGTGGCTGTCACTGCACGGCTTTCTAAGACCCATCACCCTTTGATAAATTCCCCTCCTCAATGGCAGATTTCTCAAGAAAATGGTTTCCAATCCATCTCTGCAGCTAGTAGACAATCAACAGAGCTCTGGTCCCATCTCAGGACCAATGAATAGCGAGCAAATGAAAGAATGGGAGGCTGGAATGAAGCGAGAGAGAAAGAAGAACCAGAGGGAAGAAAGAGGGATGGGTCACCAAAGAGACGCAAAGAGCTCCTGGCCCGACACTCTAGCAATGAAGTGTTTTTAAAGCGCATCCCAGAATTCTCTGTTGGGAAAATAAAAGAACTGGAAAAAGGAAGTCAATCCTAAATTAGGAAGATTTCCACAAGTTGGGTAGTTATGGGTTCCAGTCCCCGGGGGAGGGAGGGGGTAATGTTAACCTGAAGCCTATAAATCCACTTGGGTCCATAAGGAATGGGTAGCTGGCAGCCCAGTGATCACACCTTGACTCCACTGGACCCCTTTGGGTACAGAATGTTCTAGCAAATCCCACAGTCGAGTACTGAGTGATGAGGACATGCTCCAGGTGCAGGGCTGTGCCAGGCATGAAGAAAAATCAATACTGTCTGAACGCTTGCCATCATTTTATAGGTAGGGGTTTGCCAGGGCAGTCCTCCAAAAAACGATTTTATTTCCTCTTAGCCTCACTGCCTACCATTCAGATGGCTCTCCTACCAGGCTTCCCCTAAAAGATTCCAGCAGGCTCTTGCCCGGTGCACTCGGACTGGTCTGCTCCCAACAGAGGAGTTGTCTTCATACAGAGTCAACCACGTTCCCAACCCCGTGTGCGCCAGCTGCTTCGGAATGGCATGAAAATATTCAGATAGTACACAAACCCACGAATAGCGCACAAAAAGAAGGAGTCGTTGTTAGCCGTTTCTATGAAGATGAAGTTGAATGCTCTGGAAAGACTCAATGAGGGCAAGTAGCCAAGAAAAAAAAACAAACTGCTGGCAAATTAGGTGTGGATGAGACAACTGTAAATGATTAGGGGCAAAAATAATAAAAATCTAGAATCATCTGAACTCAGATCGCTTTGCAAATGTCTTTAAATTCTCACTCCGCGTGAAAGAAACCCAAATGGAAACCTCAGATAATGTTGACGGGTGTGGTTTGTGCAAGAAGGACAATCAGGAGTTCGTGCTCAAAGAAAAGTCCTTGGCCCCATATCAAAAACTAGTGAGTAAATGTACATGTGTTTTAAGTTAAAAATAAACTGTTAAAGGTGTGTGTGTATCATTTGTACGATTTGCTGCTTTAACCTGCTTTTGTAATTAACTAGCAATCCTCATCAGGAAAGAAAAATGTTCTACTTTCTTTCTTGTACCCAAAAGATCATTATCAACTCATTCATTCAGTAGTCAACAAATGTTTATTCAGTATTAACTGGGTAGTGATTTAGCTGCGGGCTACCCAAAGTCTGTCCTGCCCTATTAACATGATGAAGATTTAAAAAAATTTTTTTTAATGTTTCTTTATTTATGATTTATTTTATTTTATTTTTTTAACATTTACTATGAGAGACAGAGAGCATGAGCAGGAAAGGGGCAGAGAGAGAGAGGGAGACACAGAATCTGAAGCAGGCTCCCGACTCTGAGCTGTCAGCACAGAGCCCCATGTGGGGCTCGAACCCACGGGCCGTGAGATCACGACCTGAGCTGAAGTCAGACGCTTAACCGACTGAGCCATCCAGGAGCCCCCAATGTTTATTTATTTTTGAGAGAGAGACAGAGACAGAGCAGAGAGAGAGGGAGACACAAAATCCGAAGCAGGCTCCAGGCTCCAAAGTGGCAGCACAGAGCCCGACAAAAGGCTCGAACTCACAAACTGTGCGATCATGACCTGAGCTGAAGTCAGACACTCGACCAACTGAGCCACCCAGGCACCCCAAACACGATTAAGTGTAATACTAATAATCCAAACCTGGCCCCTCCACCTCTCTTTCTTCCTCCCCCCCCACCCCTCCCTCCTCCCTCATCTTCCCCCCCTTTTCCCCTCCATCATTTTCTCCTCCTTCACTTCATTTCTCAGTCACTGGCACAGGGACACTGATTGAGCCCATGATCCTTCCCCATGACCACTAGTCTTCCACCCCTGAGGGGAGTCTCCATTTTCACCCATGGGTCATACCTCAAATATCACTATCTTGGTCATTCTCTTTCTTACACATACAGACACATCTTCTCTTTTTTCCTTTCTGTATCCAGGATCTTTCTCAGTTGCCCCAAGAACAGCCACCTTTCTCCTTCTCATTTCCTCAGTCCCCTCTCGCTGTATTTCTAAGTGTAGCAGCTGACAGGCATTACAGTACTATGACTTCACTAAAGTGTATATCAAGGCAAAGAAAAGCCTTACATTTCAGAAGACTAAAACCAGACACTTGACCTAGGGCCACCAACCGGTAAACCCATTAAAATGATCCAGAACTCCACTTCGTAAGATCTGTAAAAATCACCGTCGACCTCTGTAATCTAATTACGTCTGCATTTCTTCAAAACCTACTGTTCAAAAATAGGGATCACCCAACTTTATTTCCTGCCAATTTAACCACTTGTCTGGCATGTGCAAGCGTTGTGTTTTCCTCTGTGTTTTCATTTCAAACATAAATGCTGTCAACTCTGCTGAAGTAATACTACGAGGTACAAAATGAGCCCCCGACCATGCAGACTGGCTCTAAAGAGATTTTGTCAGCTGGCCATGGTAGGTAGCCAGCCACCTGTTATGCTGCTTCTAGCTGAAACCTGTGTTTGCTTCCACTCAATGTCTGAACAAACACATAAGGCTCCACTCAATTGCTGAACAAACTCATAAGGCTGTAACTGTCATATTAAAAAAAAAAAAAAAAAAGGTGTACCATTTGGAGCAAGACTTTAAGAAATATATGCACTTTGGTACCACTTAGCGTCTTTTCCTCTTTTAACTTGTAACAGGTGACAAAGACTCCCTACTGTAGCCTAGACTAACCGTTTGGCCCAAAATGGATTTTCCCTGCCCTGAATTTTGTGCAGCCTCCAGGCTTATCCAGTGTTCAAAGACAACTCGCTAACCAGCTCCATCAAGAGTTAAAATGTTAGTGTTTTTTCTGCTACTGGGTTTAACAGTGATTCTTTTTATTACTGTCAGACTTTGAGCAGGGCGCAGATAGCCTTGTTAGGCTAATACTCCGGGCTTTTCTGTCCTTTTCAATGAGGGGGAAGGTGGCTTTCTGTTTCTCTGTGGCTTGGCAAAAACTGGGGAGGGATTTTAAGACTAAATCTCTGCGTATCAGAATTGTGAATCCCCTTCCATGTTTTTTCATCTCAGGGATTTTCTTGGCAGCTCACTTCTAATTTGGACCTGTTGCCCTATAGGTAAAGAAATCTTCCAGCTTTTCCCATGGATCTTTATGCATTTGGTTGCCTTGATAAATATAAAACAACAACAACAACAAAACTTAACTGTGTGTGTGTGTGTGCGTGTGAGATCTACAAATGTTATCAAAGACTTCTCACTCTTAAAGTAAACATAGCCCTTTCCCCAGAACACTTTCTAAGGCATTAAAACAAAAGCCATTCTAGTTTTTTTTTTTCAGATTAAAATAGATTTATAAGGCCCTTGAAACAAGATGCAAAACGGTTTATGAGTTTCAATGCAAAACCTGGCTTAAGAAGAAGGAGACCTCATGGAATGTCCAACTGAGCTCTTGCAAAGAATCACCCATCCTGAGCTCACATTTTCTCTCCCCACTCCATGCAGCAGAACTCCTGAAGAAACGTCCTGCTCAGCAGTCCTGTTTAAACAACCCCTTCAGAAGGATCCTAACTCTAGAGGCCTGTCCAGACTTCCCAGAGTTCCATCCCGAGGCCACACTGAGCTTTCAACTACTCCCACCCTGCTCCGTTCCAACCATGGGCAATTTCTCTGAAATAACACCCAGCCTGGAGGTGAGCTTCCCCTCCAAAGGAGATGGCTTCTAACCACCAATCAGATCATTAAGGGAGGTCAACCGTTTTTACAGAGTCATCAATCAAAATTCCAAAATCCCATCATGAAAAAAACTTTGGGAGTTCTCCCAAGGAATGACCTTCCTGGGGACGCCTAGGTGGCCACCTTTCTGAGGGTCCTCAGTACTTGCAGGGGCCTTTCTGCTGCGGCCCAGACTCACACTCGTGTACCACATGGGGACCCCACCTTTGGTCATCTGCTGCTCTTTTCAATCCAGTTCAATATGAGACTGTGACCTCCATTTCTCTGTCCCCCTTTGGGTCCTGGTGCTCAAATATGCTGTGGTTCTAAAGTAACCCAGGGGCCCACCTGCACTTCTCACTCCCCTGTGGTTATACAGCATTATTTTGGAGCATCCACAAACAGGATGCATGCTCACGTGTTGAACTATCTTTTTTTTAAGCTTATTTATTTTGAGAGAGAGTGAGCGTGCATGCATGTGAGTGGGGGAGGTGCAGAGAGAGAGAGAGAGAGAGAGAAGGAGAGAGAGAATCCCAAGCAAGCTCGACACTGTCAGTGCAGAGCCCCACACAGGGCTAGATCTCATGAACCGTGAGATCCTGACCTGAACTGAAACTAAGTGTCAGATGCTTAACCAACTAAGCCACCAGGCGCCCCTGTCTCGAAATATCTTTTAAACCTATTTTTTAAACTATGGGTTAAAAATGCAAACCTACTAATTTATATTAGTTATCAAATACCAGCCCCGAATAGCCCTGTTAATGCTTGGATTTTGCAGAGACCTAAGAATGGAGCTTTTCCTGACTTCGCTCTGACTGTGACACACTTGTGAATGATGTTAATGAAGAAGGTTCTAGCTCTGCACAGTCTTTGGACTTCAGGCCTGCACATGTCTGTCCATGTAAAATTATATAAGCAACTACAGACTAAAGTACACGCAGGTATGCGTGTGCACGCTCACGCACACACACACACACACACACACACACTCTCAATTAAATGCCAGGCATTCGCCTAAGAGCAGCTGCCTGGCAAATGGTCTAGCCCTGATTGGCCAATCACATGCAGCACCACCATAATAACACATTATAGACCATTTTACTTTTTATTGCAAGTTCTAAGCATTCAAGGCTAATGTATAGTTATGAAAGAAGAAAAGGTACAAGATATCCTTAGTGATTCAACTTTTAAATAAAAAAATCCTTCCTTCCCCACTCTCTGCATCCTGAGTCTACTTATTTAAAGAGTCTCTTGAGGTTGCAAGATGAATTTCCTTCAGGAACTGCAATTATTTACCTTGTGGATCAAGATTTTCTTAAAATTTTTTTAACGTTTATTTATTTTTGAGAGAGAGAGAGAGGCAGAGTGTGAGTGGGGGAGGGGCAGAGAGAGAGGGAGACACAGAATCCGAAGGAAGCTGAGCTGTCAGCACAGAGCCCCACGTGGGCTTGAACCCATGAACCGTGAGATCATGACCTGATCTTAAGTAGGACGCTCAACCGACTGAGCCACCCAGGTGCCCCAAGAGTTTCTTAATGCTACACAGCTAGCGCAAGTGCGAAATAAGCTAGATGCCAAGGCTTACGTACAAGCTATCATCCATAAATCCTGAATCCAAATATTTGTGCTGATCAACACAGACTCATTGACCTCCTAATGTGTAAATATTACAAATTCAAGCCTAGGAAATAAATTTAGTTTGATAAAACTACCGTTGGCCATTTTGTATACTGCATTTTTTACACAGCATTTGGACTGAAGAGTTTTACAAAGGGTCTATTGGGATCAAATTTTTAAAAATGCAGGTGAAGGTCACAGATGTTTTGAGCATTAGGAACCAAAGAGGTCACTTGTTAAGTACACCAGACCAGCGGAGTCCAAATCTGTAGTGATACAGCCAGAGGACAAAATCGTTTTAAGCTCTCCAGGTAATTCCACTGTGCAGCTGTGCTAAATATCTACGTATCCAGTAACGTCTTTATTTAAAAATAAGAATCTGGGGGTGCCTGAATGTCTGAGTCAGTTGGGTGTCCGACTTCGGCTCAGGTCATGATCTCATGGTCCGTGGGTTCTAGCCCCGCGTTGGGCTCTGTGCTGACAGCTCAGAGCCTGGAGCCTGCTTCGGATTCTGTGTCTCCCACTCTCTCTCTGCCATTCCCCCGCTTGCTCTCTGTCTCTGTCTCTCAAAATAAAATAAAGACATAAAAAAATTAATAAAAATAATAATCTGAACCCCAGAGGTCTCCCAGGAACTAGCAGAGCACCAGGTGGAACCCAAGCCACTTGGATCTCAGTCCGAGCACCTCATCACACAGGACATTGCTCCCTAGACTTCGGGGGGGGGGGCTTGTGAATAGCAGACTTCTTACACACACGTACATAGTTGATCAAAAATATCACTGGCATGCAGACCCTCAAGTCTGGTTACTACTACAGAGACTATATAGTAAAACGCAAATATCAAATTTCCTATTCTCCTGTTTTCTTTTGAAAAGGTTCTCCACTTACCTGAGAAACCCCGCAAAGCAAGAAACCATGATGCCAGGTGTCCCGGAAAAAGCAAGGGCTCCTCTGAGATGGTACCAATTTTCTGTAGATGGGAGTAGTGTTCAACTCCTATGGAAGGAACAACAATATTATTCTTAGCATCATTTGCTTAGGAAGATCCTAGAGCCTATGTGGGCCAATGAAACCATAAGCCAGCAAATGGAAGCCATTAACATAAAAATGCCACTGTCCAGTTGTGGTTACAAGATGTCCCAATTGAAATCCAATTATACATGAACATGAGGTAACAAATTTATGGGACATTTGGCCCATGCATTGATCCATAAAAGATGTTCAATAAACTACGATTAGTACGATTATCTCAGACTCTGGCTAATACCAGAGTTGGCATTAGGCAAACCTGCATTGGAAATCCAGCTCTCTCTATTAAAGGCTACATGACAAAGTCATTTAGCTTCTGTGTGCCTTGTTTTCCCAAACTGTACAGTAGGGGTAAAAATACTGCCTAACAGGGAACACCTGGGTGGCTCAGTTGGTTAAGCCCAAAACTCTTACTTTTGGCTCAGGTCATGATCTCACAATTTGTGAGATCAAGTCTTGCATCGGGCTCGGGCTCTGTGCTGACAGCATGGAGCCTGCTTGGGATTCTCTCTCTCTCTCTCTCTCTCTCTCTCTCTCTCTCCCTCTCTCTCTCGCTCCCTCTCTCTCAAAATAAATAAATAAACTTTAAAAAAATACTGCCTAATAATAAAAAGAAATGACGTACTGATACATTTACATCGTGATGCACCTCGAAAACATTATCTTGAGTTAAAGAAGCCACATATTACATGATTCCATTTATAGGAAATGTTGGGAATAAGCAAATCTATAGAGACAAAAAATACATTCACGATTGCCAGGGTCAGGAAGGTAGGGAGGGGATGAAGGGAGGTACAAGGTGTTCTCCTGGGGTGGACACAAATGTTCTCCAATTACACTGTGCTGATGGCTGCACAACCCGTGAATGTATTAAACATCATTTAATCGGAGACGTTAAATTGGTGAGGTGTATGCTATGTGAATTACATCTCAATGAAACCAGTTTAAAAAATACAGCCTAAGGAGTTGCCACAGGTGGTGGGGATTGAGTGGGCAGACACGTGTCCTGTGCTCGGCCCATGCCTGGCAGCGAGCGACATTCACATCACCAAGCAGCTCTGCTGGGATTGATGCAAGAAGAGGTCAAGCAACACTTCAAATGTGTTATCACAGGAAAAAGAGGAGGGTAGGACCCCCCCCCCACTACAAATATGCCGCTACTCGGAAGCCCTTACAAAACAGAACATGTTGACGTTGTCAAATGAGCCAGTGGTTTTAAAGGTAAGTTATAGGGGCGCCTGGGTGGTTTAGTCGGTTAAGCGTCCGACTTTCGCTTAGGTCATGATCTCGCGGTTCGTGGGTTCGAGCCCCGCGTCGGGCTCTGTGCTGACTGCCAGCTCAGAGCCTGGAGCCTGTTTCAGAGACTGTGACTCCCTCTCTCTCTGACCCTCCCCTGCTCACGCTGTCTCTCTCTCTCTCTCTCTCTCTCTCTCTCTCCCCTAGAAATAAATAAAAAATATTAAAATAAAATAAAAAAAAAAAATAAAGGTAAGTTATAAACAGCATCAAAAAGCCTGGGATGAGAGGTTTGGTTGGGGGGTAATGAAACTTGGGAAGAAAAACCACGGCCCACTCTCCCCTCTTCCGGAACCTCCTTTTCAGGGAAAGGCAAATAAATGAAGCAAGGTTTCAAGGCACGCTCAGGGGTCCAGTTTTCCAAAATCATTGGTTTCCACTTCAGATTTCCTTCTTCCTAGAAAGGGGGTGGAGTGGGGATGGGGAGATAAATTATACGGACTTAAGAAAAGACAGTCATGAGAATCAGAGCATTCCGTTTGGAGGGAAAAATAATCAGGATTTTAAGTTACCACTGGCACTTTCTGGGGGCTATTAAGAAAGCAAAGCCTCTTAACTGTAATCACCCCTAATTAGCCATCAGCAACTCATGAAATTACTCATGGCATTGAAGACCCTGGAATTCTTGGGTCTCAGCCAGAAGTTACACTAAGATCCACCAGGAAGAAGGCCAACACGTGTAAACTTGGAACAGTTAAAACTCCTTTGAATCCAAGGTGCGGTCTTGCTGGCTGGGCAGCAGGTATGTGTGAAGACAGGACTTAACCAGCGAGAAGGACGAAGTCTCCGCCAAGCTCCTAATAATGATCAACTAATCAATAATTACTTCCTTATCGTGAGATTCGAGAAAAGGATGAGTCAGGACAGGGTTTCACTTTACAATCTAGCTTAAGTGGGTAAGATTCAGGAACGTGGAATTGTCTGAGAAAAGGAGAGTGTTGTCCAGAACAACAGGGTAAATAGTGGTATACAGACGGGGCGACTACGTGGCTCAGTTGGTTAAGCGTCCGACTTCGGCTCAGATCATGATCTCGCGGTTTGTGGGTTCGAGCCCCATGTCGGGTTCTGTGCTGACAGCTCAGAGCCTGGAGTCTGCTTCGGATTCTGTGTCTACTGTCTCTCTCCCTCTCCCCCATTCACACTCTGTCTCTCTCTCAAAAATAAACATAAAAAATACAAAAAAAAAAAAAAAGCAATTCATATTTTGGGTGTATGTCTTACGTGGCCACATCATACATTAGTTAAAAACTGATAACCAAACAGTACATGGGAGCCATACGTGTAAACATTTTTTACTGTTGGAGTGTGCAATCCAAAAAATAAGATTTGGAGGCCACTGGTCTAGAATGTTTTTGGACCAGCTTCTTACTCGGATTTGATTCATGGCTTTTATCTCATTATGTGGTTGAGGGGCTTGTCCCACAGCTGCTCTGCCACTTTCTGGTGTTCGTCTGGGCTTCCACGATCACTACTGTGTTAGGTCAGCTCTGCTTCTCAGACTGTGGGCCGCAACCCCTCGGCCTGTCACGAAATCGACGTTGTGGGTCGCAACATGCACTTTTTAAAAGGAAAGAGAAAAGAATGAAGGAGAAGAGAGATGCGCTGGCGTCCATCGCATGCGACGTGGGTGGCCGTGTCTCGCTGTGGCTCACAGAACAGTTTAAACGGAGCTCTAAATCATCAGGGGGAGTGAAATCATGAAGATGAGGCAAAGCCACAGTACCCAAGCCCCTGGGAAGCCTCCCCGAGGGAAGCTGGGCAAGATGGCTAAGAAAGAGACATCGTGGGGAGCAGCAAGGGACCTGATGAAAGTGAGGTTCCCTAAAACCGCATCTGGCAACACTGTCCAGAGCCCAGGGAGCTGAGTAAACCTGCTGTCGGTGGCCCCATTCTGCTTTTTGGGGTTCGCTCCTGTGGATTTGTAACTTTTCTTCAGAGACCAAAAAATCCAACAATCTAGTTGCTGTTAGAACATATGCTCCCTGGAGGGGTGGAGGCCCGACGCTCTCTCCTTTCCACAAAGATCCTGCAGGAAGGCCAACGGTCACCTGACTGGGGGTCAGGCTAGGGTCGCAGCCCCCACACGCCAGGAGGAAGTGGCAGGGGGTTCCAAGGCTCAGTATGGTGGAGACAGAGAGAGGGGCCAAGGCACATCTAGCCCAGGGCGGAAGGTGGCCCCCCACCCCAGAAGATGCCGCTGTGCCCTGGACAGTGGCGCGATTCTGCCGCCCCCCCCCCCCCCACAGGCCTGCCTCTGAGCATCTTTCCTGCCCCTTCTCCTCATGGTCTGACCAGAACTTCTGGAAAAGGTCACCGGATTTCCATGTACCCCAGAAGAGAAGGATGGCTTCAGAAAGGCCCGCCTTGACACCATGTCCCAACGACAGAGATGGTTCCACCTCCCCGCCTTCCCCCCACACTGCAGCTTCCCCCCCTCTGGAGCCCCCATGTTGTAAAGCGATCACCCAGAAAACAAAAGCCCTACTCCCTGGGGCAGTGGAAGGGACTCACCACAAGAATGAGGGCCAGACCTTTCAGGGGGCAGTTCCAGACCCCAAATCAGCACCCAGGAATGTGGGGGTGGGGAGGCCAGTCACAGAAGCTGCCTTTTTCTTTGTGAAAGCCACCCCCCCGGAAAGTCCTGACAGAACAAGAGCCTCCAAGCGCGGCCTACACTCCGCCCAATGCCGTCTTCACCAACGTCACCAGCACCTTGTGCTCCGCCACCATTTCTGCCAACTCTCTTCTCAAGGAACCGTGGCCGGCCGTTTGCGGCGCCCCCTACCTGACATTCCGGCTGTCTGTGGGCCAAAGTACCGGGCTGTAGGCTCCCAACATCGGTGTCCAACCCACATCTGTCTTCCGTTAACAGTAAAGCAGAAGAAGAGTCAGGAACTGACCTTTACTAAGCATCTGATATGGGACTGGATATTTAATCATCACAGCAAAACTGAGGCCACACAGCAGGTAGAGTGTAGGCCAGGGACGAACACAGATCACCAACACCAGGGCTGGCCCTCTTTTCACTCTGTTAGACTCACTGCCTCTCTCCTGGCAGAGAATCGTGCTTAGCTAGACATTTAGTAAACACAGGAATGGATGGATGGATGGATGCATGCATGGGTGGATGGATGGGTGCTCTCCTAAAGGACTGAATGTGGCTCGTGGATGTGCTGGGAGGTGAAACATGTCAGGACGTGACTGTTTATTGTGCCATGAACATCACCTGGAGTACAGTGAGCCAAGATGGGCCATTTAAATACTCCGTTATTTCAGATCGTAATAATCAGGAGGCTGAGGATGCCAGCAAACATCTACTGAGTGACTGTCATGTGTCAAATGGCATTCGATATGCTTAACATGCATGAACTCAGTTTTATCCTTACAACAACTTACCACTGGGAAATGGAGGTACAGAGAAGTTAAGTCACTTTTCCAAGCCACCCAGTGAGTAGGTTGGGGGAGTTAGGATTCAAAACCAGGCAGCCTGAGCCCAGATTTTATGCACTGAATGGTCATTTGACACTGCCTTCCTAAGAGAGACATGTGACTTCCACTTCTCAGAAAAGAGAGCCCACGTCTGCTCTCTGCTATTGCTGATGCTCAGTAAATGGCTACAGGCTGGCCTTGAACCAGAATGGAGGCACTGACCCACCGCAGGCCTGCGCTGCCTCCACAGAGAGGGAGGGCCTCCCAAGCCCTCCAGTGGCCATCATCACTCATCACTCGCCACAGCGCTTGCAGGAAATCCTGCCCCAGGCAGCAGGGTGTTCGGGGCCAGGCCCTGAGGAGCCCCAGGCCAGGTCACATTTCCAGCCTCTTCCAACTGGGTGAAGCCAGCCAGAGGAACATTCCCCTCCCAGCCCTCTGTGCTCTTTCCTGTCTCCGACCCCTTTGCAGAACTTGTACTCTCTCCTCTGTCATCGTCAAACTTGGCCACGTTATTCATTTCTTCCCATTGAACCTCCATTCTGCACACTGGCTGGCTTTTACCCAAAGCGACCCAAAAACCCACAGAATCCGATCTAGAAAAACAATGTTTGAAGAGTCATTGAAACTCCCTGGCTACTTTCAAGCAAACACACTACAGCCGGCTTGGTTACTCAATTAGGAAAACACCTACCTCTCCTTTCTTACCTGGAGAAATTGGTACTCGGTACAGATTAGTTAAGGATCGCAATACAAATTGCATCATTTTTCATGGCCATTAACATTGATGTGGTTTATATTTGTTTTCAGCTGTAAAGAACGTTTCCCAGGTAACTAAGGAAAAAGTTCAAGATCAGAAATATCAGGAAGGCAGGATATTTGAAATAAATGGGCCATGTATTCCTGCTTCTGTATAAAGTTGGTTTTTCAATTTCAAATGGCCTCCTACTAGAGATCAAAGGCTGAAATGCATCTGGAGTAAGACCCTTTCTCTACCCCAAATGTTACTTAGTCATTTGATTTACAGCACCTGATAAACCTGGTTAAATGTCTTGAGTTCCGTGTTAAGTCTCCAGCACAATGCCCACCTAGCAATTGTCACAGTGTATCATTGTGATTTGCACGTGTCTTTCAACCCCCATAAGGAGGGGATACAGAAGAGTAAAGACTGTTCTCAAAGACTTGCTTTTTTATGTTCCTGAAGCCTAGAACAGTGCCTGGGGCACAGTCGGTGCTCTGTGATGACAGAGAGGATTTACATTCAGTCTCACTCAGAGGGCCTCTCCCCAAGCACAATCACACCAAGTTCCCAAGGTACTGTTGCTGCCCAGCCCCGCATCTGCCCAGCCCCTCTGCTTGCACAGTAACCGCTAACAATATCCAAAATTAATACTATTGATGACATTCTCCAGCTCTCCGCTCTCCCTTCCCCTGCCGAAGCCTCCAATGCGCAAATAAACAGATGTGATGAGCTGCAGGCCACCCTATCGAGGGATCAAAAGCACCCAGACACGGACACAGCCTTCCTCCCCACTCTGAGCACTCAATCTGTCCCTGGCACCCTCTGCCAAGGGTAGTTTGTAATCCCTGGGTTGCCGTTATCAAAGGAAACCAGATCAAACTCCCACAGCTGAGCTCTGTGTGGGACCCGCAGATTTGCTGCCCAGGCCCTTTCCAAGACGGTGATCCAGCCCATTTCAAAAACCAATACATTCTCCAGCCACCTTGGTCAAAGCAGGTGGCCATGGGACTAAATGGCAGCTTTGGCTCAGGCTAGCCAGCCTCCTGTTCCACCTCCTTTCCTTCCGATACAAACTCGGGTCCCAACACCTGCAAGTGCCCTCTGGCCACTCCAGCGAGCACTAGCGTACATGTGTGTGCAAGCATGTGAACACACACATGTGTATCGGCAAAGGAGAGTGTGCCAGATGCACTAATGTTGCAAGAACAGACCCACAGAGAGCAAGTGCCAAGTTCATCTACAGAACGGGTCTAGGGAAGACGTCAGAACTGAGAGGAACACAGCTAGTGTGGTATTCTTTCCGGAAAAAAAGTTAGCTATAAAATTATACGTGTGGGGCACCTGGGTGGCTCTGTCAGTTACGTGTACACCTCTTGACTTCAGCTCAGGTCATGATCCCAGGGTCGTGGGATCGAGCCCCGCATCGGGCTCTGTGCTGAGAGCGGGGACTGCTTGGGATTCTCTGTCTCCCCCTGCCCCTCTCCCCAGCTCTCAACCCTCCCCTCTCTCTCTCTCTCTCTCTCTCTCAAATTAAAGCAAAAAAATTATACACGTTTATATGGTCTCAAGACAATCCTAGGAGGTAGGTGCTACTGATATCCCCATTTAACAGAAAAGGAAACTGAGGCTGTGAGCACTGAAGCAATTATGTCTGCAGTCCCAGAGCTAGTACATGAGCAGCATGATCTGAACCTGGGCGTCATGGCTTGCTTTGCTCTACAATAGACTATCTCTCCGGTGTCCCGGCACGCTACCTCAAACATACATTTCCAGGAGAGCTTCTCGCACTCACATTTACCTGGTGCACAAGACGCAGGCTGCAGCACGGGCCCCAACCGGGGGAGCTGCCATGCGTGAGGATGTGCTCGGCCCCATTCCCTCCAACGCGGCTTTGGCCTTGAGTCCAGGTTATTTCCTCCATCCCCACAAGCATTTGCCTGTCCAGAACACGTCCGGGCTCAGCATGCCTCAGTCACCATAAATCAGCCAGCCGCACACTCTGCCCTTGGTGCTTTGAACATCAGGGGAAAGGATTTGCCTCTTTGCGCTCGGCTCTTGGGGCTTCTGCACTGACATTTGAATTATGTCATTATTTTTTTAAGTGATAGAAATCTAGTCAGTGATTTGTAGCAATCACTGCTGGGCAGCATATGCCAAAAGGCTCCATACATCCTTACAGAAAGCACAGAAGCCTAGCAATTAGTCTTACTTCCTTTGTCCAATTCGGCGATAGGCCAGTATTTGGGAAAGCCGAAATCAGGTGCTGTGCTTACAAGATTATGATAACGCGAAACAGACAGGCATCTCATGAACTAGGAAGTATATTCAAGGCAACCACGAGAAGCAAGTCGTTGTGGTCAGAGGTCACCCAGATGTCAAGGGGGACAATACAAGGCGGTGGGATTTAGCAGAATAAAACTGTTACCCACCTTGGCCTCGCGTCAATGGCCAGGCAGATCTGTTCTCTTTCCGTCTCTTCTGTCCGTGTTGCTGACTCCCCCTGTGACCCAAACCGGGACTAGAAAAATATAACCAATAACCCAGCACACACAAACCCCCGCCCCCGCCCCCGCCACCAATGAGCTATGTATGCAGGGTAAGGACTCTTACCCTCTGACCTCTCTGGTTTTGAGACTCAACATCTCAAGACCTACCCTCTCATTCAGACTGTTTCCAGTTTCCTCCGGCTGATGACCCACCCAAGATGAATTATAAAAGGACCCAGCCTCCAGCTCCACACCAGGCCCCCCACCCCCACCCCGAGCCTTCCCATACTTGGGTAGTGATCCCTCCATTCTTTCCATGAACAAAAGCTCGAAGCTTACCAGGGCTTCCGTGATTTCCCCCTCCTGCGCATCCCAGGCCTGGCCTCTTGCCAACCTTCAAGCCTTCGTTTGTATTATCCCTCAGATGAACTTCCTTTCCATCCCATCGTCCACCAGCCTCCCCTCACTCATCACTGAAATCATTACAGTTGGCATTTCTCTCATTTCCCTGTGTGCCCTTTGTCAAAAAAGCCGATGGGCGTGTTTCTGAGTTCTCTACTCTGGGCCACGGGCCTATGTGTCTATCCCGCTCCATGGTCTGGATTCATGTGGCCATAGAGGTCTTGAAACCTGGCAGACCAATTCCTCCTACTTTGTTTTTCTTGTTTGCAATTATTTTCAGAGGTTTGACTCTGATGTACTGGGGTACCGATTTCTTTGGGTTTATCCTGTTGCGAATTCACTAATGTTTCCTGATTCTGTGGAAGTTCAAGTTCCTGGACTTTTTTTCAGTCTCACCTCCTTTCTTCCGTCTTAAGATTTCAGACATCATTATAGTCCTATAGATCCCTGATGATGTCCCCTTTTTCTTTCCTTCCTCAGTTTTCTCTCTGTAGTTCAGATCAGGTGACTTTTATTGTTATATCTTCAAGTTTGTTGATTCTGTCCTCTGTCATCTCTGTTCTGTGGCTTAGCCCACCCTCGTGAGATTTTATTTCAGTTATTATATTTTTAAATGTGAAGACTTTCATCTGGGGGCGCCTGGATAGCTCAGTCAGTTAAGTGTCCAACTCTTGGTTTTGGCTCAGATCACAATCTCACACGGTGTATGAGTTCGAGCCCCACTTCAGGCTCTGCTGCGATGAATACCATTCAATCGAATCCTGGATATTTTAGGTATCATGTTAGGAGGCTCTAGATATTACTTGAACCTTCCACTTTTGCTGGGCTGCCTTCGATATTGGTCCAGCAGGGGAAGGAGGACCCCACCTCATTATGGCCAGGGGGAGATGGAAGCCCAAATTTGCCACTTGGTCTTCACTCACATTGGAAGACCCAATACTGACCCTCCCCAGCACATCCCATAGATTATTCTCTGGCTGGGGGGGGGGGAACAGGAATGCCTCACTACTGTGCCTTCTATGGCCTCCATTTGCACCACTGGCAGGAAGGGAAAGGGGTGAATGGCCTCAATACTGCCAGGTGGTGGTTAAGAGTCTGGACTCTCCCCTAGGTCTCCTCTGACCACCCCAGTAAGGAGGGGGAGGGATGTCATATTGATGCTGGGTGGGAGCGAAAGTCCAGGCTCCCCACATATCTCAGCAGAGAAAAGAGCCCTCAGAAATGGTTTAGGTCGTCACCGTTCACTTAGGAATGAAGAATCCACAACCCCAGAGCTGGAAAACGTGGTGCTGGAGGTTACATGGCAAGTTCGCCCAGTCGGGACTCAACACCCGTGCCCTTGACTCCAAGATCACGTGTGTATAAACTGAAGAGCTCCTAGAGCACGGAAGGCACGCCAGCCCCCAGCCAACGACGTGATGAAAAGCCTCCCTGGCCAAAGGACAGCGGCTGCCTCCTTTGACATCCTGCCAGACCCCAGGCCAGAAAGCACACGTGGTCATGCGCCATCAGCCTCTAAACAACACAAACACACGTCTGCTCAAGATGGGCCTTCCGTCCAACACACACAGCACAAGCGTGCTCGCGAGCCAAGAGCTACAGCATCTCAGTCACCTTCGGGGCTGGTGGTCTTCCATCTGGAGAGGATCCCGGCTTCCCTACCGTTGGAATCCCTGAAACCAAGATACACCCAGGAGCTGCACAGCTCGGAGCAGCCGGCAGGCCCGGCGTCCCCCTCCTGGCTGGAGAGCTCGGTCCGCACCCGGCTGGAGGCGCCTTCCTTGGACCTGGGGCCTCTGGTCTGGCCCCGGCTGGCGGCCTCGGCACAACACTGCTTATTCTTCTGCAAGGGAATGCTGGTGACCCGGGAGGGGAAACTGCTTTCTAACAGCCTTTGTTTTTGTTTCCATTTAAAAAGGTTAGTGACTTTACTGCATGTGGAAAGAACCGGAGTAACAATTTCAAAGGGGCTCAGCATGTTTCGGAGCTGACCAAATATACAGAACAGTCTGGGTGGGGAGGAAAAGAAAGGGAAGCGAGGGAACAAAAGTTTATTCCACATTCACCGTGTGCCAGACATTCGCCTTTGGTGCTCCTTCCCTGCCTTCTCCTGGCTTCTACAGCAACGATTCCAGCCAAACTCGAGTTCCAAAGCCTTTACCATAGGTCGTCAGGCTGTTGAGAGCCAGGCAGAATTTCTAGACTCCGCAACTGTATACAATACTAAACAATTTCATGGTCCACAAATGGGATCGTGAAATAGAATGATACAACAAGATTAATCAAGTCGTGTGATGCCTACATTTTGAAAGAGTATGATTAAAATTTTTTAATTCAGAATACTTCAAGAATTAGAAATTGTGTTGAATTAGTCATTGCTACGTTGATATCACCCAAGATGATAAACACCCACAGTCTTTTGACAGAACTTGTAAATCAAGCTACATTCTCTTAGGAACACTCAAACCTCTCGGAGTGATTTTGTTAACTATTGGGATATCTGAACATCCACTTTTTATAATTTTAAAACAATTTTTTTAATGTTCATATACTTTTGATAGAAAAAGAGAGAGAGAGGGAGAGAGAGAGAGAGAGAGGTGTGAGCAGGGGAGGCGCAGAGAGAGAGGGAGACACAGAATCTGAAGCAGGTTCCCGGCTCCGAGCTGTCAGCACAGAGCCTGAGGTGGGGCTCGAACTCAGACCGTGAGATCGAAGTCGGACCTGAGCCGAAGTCGGACGCTTAAGCGACTGAGCCACCCAGGCGCCCCATAATTGAAAACACTTTTCAAATATTACAGTCACCTAGGCCAGGGGTCAACAGACTTTGACCAGTTGGCCAAACCTGCCCGCTGCCTGCTTTGTCGTATTTTTAAATAAATTTCAAAAACAGAAAAACACTTAGAAGGCTACTATGTGATGACATAAAAATGATATGAAATGCATACTGCAGTGTCCAGAAAAAAAGGTTTTACTAGAACACAGCCTTGCCCGCTTGTTTGTTATATATTGTCGGTTGCAGCTCTCAGGCTCAACAGGCAGAGGGATTCGTGGTAACAAATCACCACCCAGCCTGCAAGGCTGAAATATGAACTCTCTGGCCCTTTAGGGAAAAGAGTTTGCCGACCCCTGATCTAGGCGCTGTCAAATGTTGGTGCCAGATTAGAAACACACCAGAAGGAGGATGATTCACCACCACCACCACCAGCAAGGCTGTTGAGGGAGCCAAGAAACCATCATGAGACACTCAGTGAGCAATTTACGAGCAAACCCACGGAGCCCAATGTTAGAGATAATGCCGAGCCACCGTGCAAAAAGCAACATTAAAGAAAATCAACACTTTCTGAGAATGTCTCCAGCACACCCGCCATTATCTTTACATCTATTCTACAGGAACAAAGATGGTCAATGATGAGAGATGGGACTCCAGTGAGGGCGTCAAGAATGTAGCCCTCCCAGAAAATCCAACAGCCTTCTATTTCCTTCCCCTCCGCCCGCGTTGTTTCCCTGTTAAGATGTGGACCCCCTCACATCTCTAAATTCCCACCAGAGTCTGATGTCCCTCTGCTGGGCCCCTAGCCTTCCTACTGCATAATGTTTATCCCACCCATCATCCTCTCTGCCTGCCCCCAACCCCGGAGGCCGTATGTACCGCCCTCCCCCCAAGGCAGGAACACCGTCTTCTTTATCTTTAAGATGGACAGATGTTCCCGCACCCAGTAAGGCACATTGGAGCCCCTTCATATCATCACAGGGATGAATAAGCACCATCTCCCCGACTCTGGTGGCATCGATGGTGACTCCTGGTCCGTTTCACAAGCGAGGAAACTGGAGCTCAGAGGTTAAGCTGTTCAAAGCCGCACAGGTGGGTGGCAAAGTCAAAGTCGGACGGGGAAATCACGCCATTTACAATGCAGGTGCTGCTACCTGCAGCGCGGAGGGGGCTCAGGAAGTACTGGGTGCACAGCGATGCCCGTAGGAACCAGAGCAGCGGATCGACACGACCCCAGGAGTTGCCGAGACCTTCCGCGTCACCACGCTGAGTCAAAGAAGCCGGTCAGCAAAGAACGGACACTGCATGATTCCATTTCTATGTGAACACAGTACCAACACGGACACGGTGTCTGTGCAGAACTCAGGGAAGTCCACGCGTCTCCCAGCGCCTCTGGCTAGGGGTGAGGTGTGGAGTCTCCCCCCTCCCCTCGTGCCAGCCTGGGAAGGGAACAGGTCCTCATAGGGAAAGGGAGGGGAAGACAGAAAACAAGCCCCTCCTGTTTCTCAGCGTGCCCACCTGGATGTCGCGGGTACATGTTCTCCCAAGCGCCCCTGAGAGCCCTTCACCTTGTTAGAAAGTCTCCTGCTTTTGACCTGGTAATTACATGGCCGGGAACCGAATTCCCGAACAGAACTTGGGTCAGGGGGAGAAAAAATGACAGCAAACCGAACAGTGATGTTCGCAGCACTAATTTTTTAAAAATGTTTGTTTATTTATTTATTTTGAGAGAGAGAACATGAGTAGGGTGGCGGGGAAAAGGGACAGAGAGAATCTCAAGCAGGCTCCACACGGAGCCCATCACGGGGCTCGAACTCAGGACTGTGCGACCGTGACCTGAGCCGAAATCGAAAGTCTAATGCTGAACCCGATTGAGCCACCCAGGTGCTCCTAATTTTTTGATCAGGGAAAAACAAGGAACCAACACAGGCCATTAACTAAAATGACGGAAACTGTCATTTTTGCCTTAGAATGGGAAGCCTGACCAGGTGGAGAGGAATGTTTACACAAAGTCATACTCTGTTAAAAAGACAGATGTGCGTGTGCTTAAAGGCAAATATCAAGCAGAGAACAGAACGTCGTAAGCAGTTCGTACACTATGCAGACATGCGGCGGGGAGAAGAAGAGGAAGAGGAAGAAGAGGAGGGAGGAAGAGATGTTTTGGTAAAGTTACACGTACAATAAAAGTCTAGTTAAAAGATAACACATTTGTGGAATTACAAATTTTACACTGTCTTTCTAGGAGCCCAATCAGACCATATGTACCAAATACCTTTGGAGTATTTATATCTTTCATCCCCCAAACAGCACGATGCATTAACAAAAATATTTTTTAAAATGCACAAAAGCAGTTTTATTTATTAATAATATCAAAAAACTGAAACCAACATGTCCCCAAACAAACACATGTTAATGTTTTTTAATAAGGGTTTTATTTATTATTTTTTAGTGTTTATTTATTTACTTTGAGAAAAAGATGAGAGCATGAGTGTGCATGTGGGGCAGAGAGGCAGAGAGAGAGAGAAAGAGAATCCCAAACAGACTCCTTGCTGTTAGCCCAACCTGGGGCTTGATCTCACAAACCTTGAAATCATGACCGGAGCCGAAATCAAGAGTCAGACACTTAACCAGCTGGACCACCCAGGAGCCCCTAAACATTAATGTTTTTAAAAATACTCTACCACCATTAAGATAACCATGTTTTAGAAGAAGACTGAATATTCAGTACCTAGCAAACATGCTTATGGTTTATTATTAAGTGAAAAAAGTCATGAACAAAACAAAATGTTCAGCAAGATACCAATTCTATAAAACTGTGTGTGTGTGTGTGCGTGCACGCGCGTGTGCGTGTGCGCACAGAAAGAGAAAGTACAAAGACACACATTAAAAATAACGGTCATCACTGGCTGGGGATTACGGATAATTTTTTATTTTTTTTCTTTCTGTTTTTCCACATTTCCTCAGTTTTCTACAAAAACTGTACCTGCCTTTTGTAATCAGAAAAAAAATTTTTTATCTAGAAACCGAAGCAAATCAGCAATGCTGTCACCAGCCTGCAGCAATTGCCACCGAGGTCCCCCAGTTAGAAGGGATGCAGCAGACCGTGTGGCCACTTAAATGTCCACGCGGCGCCCACACTGGACAGACTATGGCAAAGAGCGCTCGGTCTTTCTGGGCGCCGGCCCTCTGCACCCGCACCCCCTCTGCAGGACGGATCCCGACAGACCTCGCCACTGGCACCAGCACCCAGGTGTCTGGAGCTGGGCACCCCTGCTACTCCCGCACGCAGGAACCCAGCCAGGCCCACACCTGCTTCTGCCTCCCCCTCCACACTGGGCAGGAGAGCTCGCTCCACCCACCCCTACCTTTACGGTCCTCTCACATCTGCCCACAGTAAAAACTGAGCACTCCTTTCCGGGCACCACATCTGTTTTGGGGCCGCAGCTCCACCCCTCCTCTAAGAAGAAGAGCCTTCCATGTTATTTTAAAAGCGGGTTCCGTGGTGATAAAAATCTATGCTTCAAGATGGATGAAAACATTAATCTTCGTGAAGGAAGGGAATCACTGGAGACTACATAATGTATGGTTCCATTTATCTGACGTGCCCAGGACCCATGCAGTCAGAAGGCAGATGAGTGCTTTCCAGGGCCCGCTGGGGAGGGCAGACGGGGAGTGACTCTGAATGGATATGGAGTTTCTTTTGAAGGTGATGAAAATATTCTGGAATTACATAACGGGTGATGATTGCACAACTCTGTGAAGGCACTGAAAACCACAGAATCGTATACTTTAAAATGGTGAATTTTATGCTATGTGAATCACATCTCAATTTTTGAGAAGTTTTAAGTGGGTTACAGTTAGACTTTTAAGTGGTTACCATTAGACCTTCCAGTGGGTTCCGAGTAGACTGAGGCACTAAGCAGCCCGTTAGTTCCCCGAGGGCACATGCTCTGGAGTCAGATGACTAGAAATTCAAATATCACTCTGACATCTACTTGCTGTGCAAGCAGGTGCAAATTCCTTAACCTCTCTGTGCCTTGGTTTTCTAGGCTGTAGAGTAGGAATAATAACGTGTAGCTCACACGAACTAAATCAACGCAGGTAAATCGCAGGACCTGATACAGAGCTCTGTAAATGGCAGTTCCTTCTCCTTCGCTGGCCAGAAGATCCCTTGAACTTCAAGCAGAATGAAACCCAGGCCTTCACTAAAACATCACTGAAGTCAAGCAGGCCCTGGGTACTTGTCTGTTCTCACAAAGACACAAACGGGAGTGAGAGGCTAGGGGGTCAGGGCACACCCTGTGATCAGGCTCAAACCCCGAAGACACAGCTCCGCCCCCAAGGCTCGCCTTGTAACCAGCAGTAAACTCCCCGCCACAGTCCAAAGGGCCTCATGTCCACTGGCGGGTTTGACCCTCCTCTCAACCATTAGATAAGCGTTACTATTATTAGCCTCGATCAAGGATGAGGCAATGGGAGCTGAGAACAACCAGAAGAGAAGACGGCGCTGTGACTCGCGTCCAGATCAGATCGTCTCCGCTCTTCCTAATTTTGTCCGCAGGGCAGCTGCCCTCTTCATCCTCAGCGGTCAGGTCACAGCAAGGCTGGCCGTGCGCAGAGCTGGTGCGGAAGTGGCCATGCCCCCAGAGGGCCAGGGAGGCGTCACTGCCCGGGTACACCACATCCGGCCACCAAGCGTGGAGGCAGGGGGGCGAAGGGCAGGGCAGTGTAATCAAAAGGGCAGCTGGAGGCCAGAGAGCCAACAGCAAAGGGAGGGGAGAGGGGGACCGGAATTCAAGGCATGTGAGGGTCAAGGGTCAGACAAGCGAGATCAATCAAAGAGCACGTCATCCATTCACCCAAAGCACTTCACCCCCTCTTAGAGACCTGGAAGAGAAGCTGCTCGGGCCCTTCCCAGAGAAGATCTGGTCTCTGGGTTTTGCCAGAGAAGTGACAAAAAAGATGGCACGGGTCTAGGACTGCCGTGAGCACTTGACACTCTCGTGAATCTCACCCAGGGTCTGTATTACTATTGCCCTCGTTTTACAGACGGGAGAACGCCAGCAGAAAAGGAAGGTGTCCAGGAACCCACAGCTCCCTGGAGCCAAGGCCTGGACCGGGAGCCAGCTCCAGGGGGCGCCCAGCCTCGGCACCCCTGTGTCCCCTCCGGACCCAGGAAAAGGTGGGCCCTGCCGTCCAGCGGAGGCCACACACCCCCCTCTCTGCCCTGAAATAACAGGTGGTCAGAAGCCCTGCGTTTCAGGAAGAGAGGTCTGTCTGGCAGCCACCAATTTGTAACTTGCTGATACGATCGGAAGGTTTCCAAGAAGGAATTAGGTAGAGCAGCTGTCCGTGGATCCGTGTTCATAAGAAATGAATCTCTGGACTGAGCCTCCAAGAAACACGGTGAAGTCAAAGGCGTGGCTTGCCATCCCAGCCCCCACGCCCTGGGAGTCCTGTGGCTGCATCCCTGCCACAAATCAAAGGCCCTGCTCCCCTTTCATCAGATGCCTGCAGATAACTCCCTAGTGATTTCCCTGCTGGAGCCCAGAGGGCTATGGCCTAAAGGGTTAACATCTCATTTCCTCTGTCTTTCAAGCCTTAATCCCCATGAGCTGGGTGCATTCCAAGCCCACCTGGGGCAGGTCACGACGAGCCCCAGCCCACGGCTGGCCCTTCATTTCCCCTGGCAGGAGATTAGATGGGGCGCCCATTAATCACTCATTACTTGGGTCCTCACTGCTGGCCAGCCCGCAGGCAGCCGGCCATCTGGCTGGGCATGTAGGGCGGGCCCACTTGCTGCCCAGCCCAGGTCGAGAGCTGCCCGGTGTCACCCTTCTACGACAAAACACCTCGGCGTCAGCCTGGCTCTCTGTTCTCCGGACCACGCCCGAGAGGAGAGGGGCCGCCTTAAGTGACCAGCTTCTGCCAGGCTCATTGGAGGGGACAATGACGCGCGTGACAGATTCAGTGGAAAGGTGAGAGGGCTAAGCAGGAAGAGGCCACTCTGGGGGACAACTAGCCATAAAGAGAGGACACTAGCTCCCCATCCGGATCCTAGGTTCTTCCTTGAGGATTCTAGTGGGGACCAGAGGAGGGGGCAGACGGGGCAAGGAGGTTGAGTGGATAACTCATCATCATCATCATCATCATCATCATCATTGTTATTATTACCGACAGCTGAAGGGGGTCATTGGCTGGGTTGGAATAAAAGGTTGCAATATTTGGCCCTTCACACACAAACCCCCTGGACTTGAGGGGCCTGAGACCATATATATATAATTATAGCACACATATTGAGGGCCAACTGCCTGCCAAGCCCTGACTGGGTACAGAGAAGGTATGACAAACAGGATGCGTCCTGGCACTGAGCACTCAGCACCGGGTCCCCGCACCAGCCCCCCAGGCTTTGGCCGTCCCTCTGACACACATGGCAGAGTGCAAAATAAAGGCCTGTAGAATAAAAGAAATCCGTGAGTGAGCAGGCCCCGCTCAGAAGAGAGGGGGACAGTGGCTGGCACGACACGTCCAGCCCTATCTGGGGAGTCTCAACCCATTTCCTACCCTAGGAATCTTGGGGCTCTGGAACCGAACCAGCTGACCCTTCTTCCTCAGCACTTGCTCCGGCCCGGAAATCCATCCACCGTGAGCCTGACGGGGCCTGGGCGTGCACACCTTGGCGGGGAGGGGTGGAAAGCAGGCTTTCAGGACCGAACTGAAGACCCCTTTGGCCAAAACAGGGCTCTCTGCCCGGGTTGGGCCGTGACGCGCCACTGCTCACTCTTAGAGCCAAGGTCAAAGTTTCTGTTGGAAAGGACCATGCGACCTGGGATAAAGCAGCTAATTAACTCCCCACCTGTCACTGGAACCTCATGGTTAAGGTCGCCTAGGGCAGCGGCCCTCACGCCCAGTCTGTGGTTCAGTCACTTGGGACAGTCTGAAAAAGGCCGATTCCCTGCCTCCACCCTGGGATCCGAGTGTCTTCCCAGAAGATCCGAATTCTGATTCGGATGTTCCGAAGACAGCCCTTTCAGGGAACAGCGATAGAGCGCACAGAGCCGGGTTCTAAGGTTTAGGTTCAAACCCGAGCTGCTGACCTAAGGCAAGTAAGGTGGCGTTCTCTTCCTTGTAAAATGCGGATTATGCCGTCTGCCTCGCAGGTTGCTGGGAACATTAAGACACTAGGCGTAGCACACACCAGCGGTCACTGAACGTGACCTGAATGAGTTCATCGGGCCGCCGAGGCTCTGGAAACCGGAGAAGTCAGCTCTGAAGGGCCGGAGGGAGAAAAGAGGGCATAACAGGCCCAGAAATGAGGGGGAGGCCCCAGCGTCAGTCCACGGGTCCTGCAGAGGAGGAGGGAAGAGGGGCGTCCCGAAACAGGGTAGCAAAGCAGCCTCAAGGCCAGAGCTCCCCACTGACGCCCCCCTTCCCCGTGCCCGCCTGTGTCATGCTCCTGGCCTAACATCGCCAACCCAACATTTTCCCAGAGTGAATACAGACACACGAAACCTTTGCATCCACGCAGAGGGAAATAAATACCACAATTCTGGATGCAAAGAAGGGGAAAGATACAAGGCGGGCAACGTGGGGAGAAGAGGAGAAAGAAGGAAAAGTAGGACTGGAAGGTCCAGCCCAGCTGCATTTTCCAGCCACCTGGGGCTGGTCGCGGGCTGGCACTGCGCTCCGCAGCCCGGAAGGGCGCTGGGAGGAGGAGCCGAGGGGCCGGAGGGCCGGTCTGGAGAAGCTTCAGGGTGCCCGGGACAGGAGGCTGGCCCACTAGATCGTGTCCAGGCTGAACACCCTGTCCGTGCAAAGGAGGCAGGGGATGGGGCACCTGGGTGGCTCAGTCGGTTGAGCATCGGACTTCCGCTCCCGAGTTCAAGCCCCACATCCAGCTAGCTGCTGCCTCAGATCCTCTGTCCCCCTCTCTCTGCCCCTCCCCCCACCTCGTCTCTCCCCAAAATAAATATTAAAAAAAAAAAAAAGAGGCAGAGGAGCACTTCAGATGGGTTCAGGGAGGAGAGAGATGCATGTGTGCGGGAGCGGCTGGGGCATACTTCTTAGCAGAATTTAGAGGAGCAGAGGGGAGGTCTGAATTTCTGAGCGGCAGTTAGAGGGCATACAAGACCGCCTTAAGGACACTGGGTACATCAGGCAGGGAGGTGGTGGGCTGTTCGTGGATCATCGGACTTTAATTAAGACCAGTTCTAACCGCCCAGACGAAGCCTGACCTTGTTCAGGTCTACCCGGTCCATTCCAGCACATTCACATCACTAGGTTTTTGCTGGAGCTCTTCCCTCTGCCTGGCATGTCCCCTCTCCTTCGGGCCTTTCCCATTTCCTCGAACTCCTCCTCATGCTTCAAAGCCCAGCTGCAATTTTCACAGCTCCTCTCAGGCAGAAAAAAACTTTGTCCTCATCTGAGTCTCCTTGAGAAGTTGCACATCCCCAATGTTCTGCACTGTTTCGTGGTGACTTTTTTTTTTTTTACACCTTCTTGTCTCCCCAGGGGGTTATTTATCATGTTAGCCTGTCAACAGATCCGGGGCAAGGATATTGTCCTGTGCTTGGTTTAAGCCTCAGCACACAGTAAATGTCCCCTGAATAGAGCAGATGCCCCAAAACATCGTTTGGAGAAGGATTAAATAGAAGTGAATGCTGGGAAGGGGGCGCGGGGGACACAAGCTGTGATTCTTGAGAGGAATGATGTGGCGAAATCAGAATTTTAGGAATATTAATCTGTCAGCATGAAAGGAGATGGATTCAAATGAAAAAAGTAACTCTCGTGGCTGGGAGTCAAGAGGCGAGATTATTACCGTAATGTGGACATGGTTTATGGACAGGGCAGAGGGAATGGAGTCAGGAAAATGATCCTCTGCGATATCACATAAGAATGTGGAGAGAACTGGGTAATGAATGCACTCTGAATGTGGGGGGACAGGCTGGGGGCATCGAGGAGGGCCCTCAAGCAGTGAGGCTGCCAGCCAACTGGGAGGAAGTGGTGCCCTGGAGGGAAATGTGGGGGACCGAGAAGGATGGGGGCAGTGCCCAGCCGCTCTTGGGGATAACTGGATGCAATCACAATAAGATTTCTAGGCAACAAAACAAAACAAACAAACAAAACTCCCCCAAAACCTCCAAGTCAAAATATCCAACCCTGATCTTACTCACAAACCCTGGGCCGTATTTTATTTTATTCATTTTTTCCTAGCCGCCAGTTAGATTTCTTACTGGCTGCTAGGGCTGGGCGGGGAGGTGATCACGAGACCTCATCTGACCCGCCCTCTTGGGAGGCAGCCAGCCAGGTGGCTCGCTGGCTCCCTCGGTAGAGGCTCCAGTACCCCGATCACCCAGACTCATTTCCCAGGCCGGGACCTTTGGGAAATCCCTGCTCCAGCCCTGCAGAGCTTTATAGGAAAGTCCCAGGACTCCCATCTGCTTCCTCGAATTAATTCCAGGGCTAGGATTTTGTTTTCTAAAGGAATTCAGCTATGGTGCCAACAAAAATCTATAGGAATTGAGTAGTACTGTATTTCAATCACGTTTTCAAAATATTTGCATCTTTGTATATTGAGACCCGGTAAGATCCCGTAAAGCCGTTCATCACCACTTTATCGATGAAGTAAAGACATAGGTAGGTTATACAGGCTTGAAGAGCTGTGTGAGCCTTGAAAAATCTTTAGATTATTATTGTGTGCCCGGGTGCCTTCAGCTGTGCCGGACACTTGGACAAGAGGATTCCTTAGACTTCATTTCTCTTGGTCTAAATTCCAACAGGCATCCCACAATCGCTTCAGCTACCCAGGTCTGAGGCTTCAGATTCACTTACTGTGCGGAATAAGGGGGGGGGGGGGGAGGGCGGTCACAAAGGAGACAGAAGAGGCGCAAGCATGCACATTTAATAGGCAGTAGGGGAGGCTTGGGGGTGGGGGGAGTTGGCGGGTTGGGTGTGGACGGCTTAGCAATCACCAGACCCACAATTTCCAGATGCTGAGTGGGCCTGAGAACGCCCCAAAATCCCCTTCCCAAGTCTGGGCTGATGTTATTTCAAAGAGAAAAAAAAAAAAAAATACTACCTTCCAGATCTCTAAAGCTCCACGAGCTAGTTCCGTAGAAGCCAATCCTATAAGCGCGCCAAGGGGCTGCAGGTTACTTGGGCTGCATTTGAGGAAGTGTCCGGGGTTGGCGGAAACAACCCATCCACTCCGGCTCCCACTGGCGCTGGGCTGCATCAGCTTAGCGCGCGCGCGCGCACACACACACACACACACACACACACACACACACACACACACCAGGATTTGAGGCTTTCTAGAAAACGGCGTGGCCGAGGCCCCGGGCTGGGGCTCGATGCGCGCCGACCGAGACCGGATCAGCTCTCCGGCCCCGGGGCAGAAGGGAGGCGAGGCTGGGGTCGGGGCGCACCGGCTGGGTGTGCACTCGCCGGCCCCCCTCCGCCCCGACCCGGGGAGCGCGGGGCCCCGACTACAGGACGGCCCGGGTTGGCTGTCCCTGGAGTTTCAGAGTTGGAGGGTGGAGGAGTGCGTGCTGGCGCCAGGACGCAGCAGAGCCCCCGGGAAGGGAAGGGAAGGGAGAGGCGGCGCGGCCGTCGGCACGCACCGAGCGCGCGCGGGCTCCCCAAGCCCGGTGCGGGCGCAGCCCCCCGGCTCCGCGGACACACCCACTGCACCCGCCGCCCGCGCCGTCGCCCCGGGGTTCAGAGAGGAGGGCGGCGGCCCGGCGGGGCCGGGGCCGCGTGGGCGCGGTAGGCGCGGGGCGCGGGGAACGCGCGGCGCGGCGGCTCTGCTCACCTGGCGGTCCCCGTCCCGGAGCGGCCGGCGGCCGCCTCGCCTCGCCCCCGCGTGCTTCCCGGCGCCGGGCAGCCCCGAGCCCGCCGCATGGACGGCCGCCGCCTCCGCCCCGCGCCCGCCCTGCGCCGGCTCCCGCTGCGCCCCGGTTCGGCGTCGGGCTGCGCGGGCGGCCAGAGGCTCGGGCGCGCGCGGAGAGCTGCGGCTCGGAGTTTGCGAGCAGGAGAACCGCGACCCGCGCTCCCTCGGTCCCTCCTCCCTCCCCCACTGGCGGCCTCCCGCTGTCATCTGGAGCCTCTGCTGCCGCCCCCTGGCGGCCGCCTCGGGAAGGACCGGCCCCCAAGCCACCCCCGCGGTGACCCCGTGGAGGGCCCTGACTAACTGCAAGAGGACTGAGCCCTGGGTCCCTGGGCACCGGGAGAACAGACATCATCGCATGAGGCTTGGCGAGAGTGGAACGACGTGTGGTCCGGGCCGGCCAGGACCCGCCCAGGGAGAGCACAAGGGCTGAGACCAGCGATGGTGCAAGGCCTTGAATTTCGCGTCCATCCTGTCCTGAGGTTTGCGGGAGCCACTGAAGGACTGGGGTCCAGGAGGGCTCGGGGCATCCTCGTGTGTGGAACAACCGTCTAGCCGCAGCAGGAGGCCTGAGGCCGGCGCAGGGAGCCAGCGCAGAAACTATCTCTGTAACCCCCCACCCCCCCCCAGCAGAAAAGAAGGCAGGGCTCCACGGCTGGGGAGGGGGGAGCCTCCTCTGCAGGGCACCCAAGTCCCAGGCGCGCACTGCTCACTCACAAGATAAGACTCGCTGGGCTCCGGAGAGCAAAGGGACAGGACAAGAGCCCTCGGGTTCTAACCAAAGTTCCAGGGCATGAGGGGACAAAGGCAACCCAGTCCCGGCGGCCAGAGCGAGTCAGCACTGGGTCTTGTCTTATTCAAGGTACGGGTGTGGGAAGGAAAGAGCCGGCTGCAAGCCATCACGGTCATCATCACGCTGTGGTCTGTATACCCAAGCCCTTCTTTTTAGTCATTGGGCGAAATTGTCCCAAGAAGGGCCTGAGTACAGCTACCGAATGGCCGGAAACGTACTAGAGCCCAGTTTCTGGGTTTCTAACGAGGTGCCACATTCTTTGCATCAAACTGAGACGTTTATGGCCAATGAGGTAGGAAACGGCGACTGAGAGAAGGTGCCTCCTCTCCCCTTCCCCGGTGGGGGTGGGGATGACCTTAACCATCTGAAGGGGCTGCCCCAGCTATAGGTAGTCTCCCTCAATACCAGGCGGCCTGTCTGTTCCTCCCACCTCCAAAGCCTGTTTGCAGAAGCTGTTTTGAAAGTGCAGGTGCACAGGGGGACAGTGACGATGGCGGATGGGTGGCCGTGGCAACAAGAAGGCAAGGTCCCTGCCCCAGGCACCCGGGATGGGAACAGAAAGGAGAGCTACAGTGCATGGAGCCCCTGGGGGAAAAAAAAATTCACGGAGAGAAAGTGGCAACCCAGGAGATCAGGCCAAAGAAAGGAAACTAACTCTGAGTGCCTGCCCCTGGCCAGGAGCCTGGGCAGAGCCGGTTCTGACTGGTCGGCGCTGGTTCTAATGGGAGGAAACAATTCCACGCTTGATCAAACAGATTTTGATGGGAGGCCTCTGGTGGGATTGGGATTGAATTAGTTCTGGGTGTCACGGGTCCCCTGGGTCCATGTTAAGTGGCTCTAACAGGTCTAGTAAATTCCGACCAGTTTAAATTGTTTAAAATGATAGAAAATCTAGGCAATATTGGAATGTACTTAATGCCATTGAACTATATGCCTAAAAATGGTTGAAATGGTTATTTTTATGTAATGCGTATTTTGCCACAATTTTTTTAAGTTTATTTATTTTGAGAGAGACAGAGACAGTACAAGCTGGGGAGAGGCAGAGAAGGGGGGCGAGAGAGAGAGAGAGAGAGAGAGAATCCCAAGCAGCTCTGAGCTGCCAGTGCAGAGCCCACCGAGGGGCTCGAACCCACGAGGCTGAGAGATCATGACCTGAGCCACAACCAAGAGTCAGATGCTTCCCCGACTGAGCCACCCAAGTGTCCCTTTGCCACAATTCTCAAAACGGAAGCAAAATAAAGGTTGTTCGAATTGGAATGATTCATTTAAAAGACACACACAGAGTGCAGGAAATGAAATGAAGAAACGTTCCAGTCCCAAAGAAGCTCAGCGCAAGGTGAGGGAGGCGTCGTACAGCCGGGAAATTACTCTAGTAGGTGGTGTGGCTGGGGGAATATGCAGAAGACTGAAGACTCCAGGGAGGGAAGCAGACGTGTAGGATGTTCTGGAGCCGAGTCTTCAAGGCCGAGGGGAGCTCAGCTGGTGGGGGCCCCATGAACAGGCCGGAAGAACAAGGATAGGGGTTTTGTAAAAACCTGCCTCAGACTTACAGACGAGTTACGAGAACAGTACAAGCAGTTCCCTTATTGTCCGCTTCCCTTAATGTTAACATCGTGCATAACCGAAGTACAGTTTTTATCAAGCGGGCTTGACCCAGCGGACCGAGGCTGGTTCTTCAGAACTGATTCTGATCCACTTCAAACGTGGTCAGATTGTGGTGGCAGTATTGTGCTGACCTGTCACAGAATGATCTCTTTATTTAAAGACCAGGCCAGGGGTGCCTGGGTGGCCCAGTCGGTGAAGCGCCCGACTCTTGGTTTTGGCTCAGGTCAGAACCTGCTTGGGATTCTCTCTCTCTCTCCTCCTCTCTCTGTTCCTCCCCCACTTGCACTATTTCTCTCTCTCAAAATAAATAAATAAACGTTAAAAAAAAAGAAAGAAAAAGAAAGTCAAGGCCATACTGTGAAGCCTAATCTCATTTTATTTATTTATTTTTTAATGTTGTTTAGTTTTTTTAGCGTTCATTTATTTTTGAGAGAAAGAGAGAGACAGAACACGAGTCAGGGGAGGGGCAGAGAGAGAGAAAGAGAGAGGGAGACAGAGAATCTGAAACAGGCTCCAGGCTCTGAACTGTCGGCACAGAGCCCGACACGGGGCTCGAACCCACGAACTGTGAGATCATGACCTGAGCTGAAGTCGGACGCTCAACCGACTGAGCCACCCAGGCGCCCCTCCAATCTCATTTTAGACAAAAACATTATGCATAGGTGCCAGTGAATATTATTCACGCTAAAACAGTCAGGGTTTCATCTTCCAGACCTGCTGTATTTGTACTTGTATCAAGTGTGGATGTGTGTGTCGATCAGACTGGCAGGATTTGGTCCCCGTGTGTGAGGTAAGAACCCTCACCAATAAAGACGGCGAGGAGGAGGAGGGGCCCCAAGCCAGTTGGGGTCACCTAGCCGGGGTGTCTTCCTGGCACGTCAGCGTCTCCCATAGACAACATCTCAGAGCGTGAGTCGTTAGTTATGCTCTTGAGAATCTGCAGGGACCAAGTCTCGTACCGTCAGTGAGGCTCTCTGCTCGAAAGCCCCTTTCCATCTGAACTGAAACCTTTCCCCTGTAATTACTGCCCGTACGTCCTAAAATGACAGGCCGAACAAAACGTAACTCTTCTGTCGTGTGTCAGCTCTGTATATAGCAGGACAGTCCTCGTTTATACCTGTGGTCCTGGCATAATTATCGAAGAATAATTAACAGTGCCCCCGTCACTCCGTTTAGTCCCGGTTGTGACAACAAATGATCCGGTCATCCCACGGAAGGCTTCCGCTGCCCCAGCCCACCAAGTCTGTCCCCTGCCTGGGACCACGTCCCGCGTGGGTGGTCGGTGAGCCAGTCCTCCCAAGGGGCCCCAGGCTGGAGCACGGGGTTGGTATGCGGGAAAGCCTCTCAAAGGCTTGAGGAAGAGTGACATGTTGCTGACAGCAATGTCCTGGCCTTTCAGAGCACGCGGAACTGGAGTAGGAACAGAGTGCGAACAGACCGTCGGAAAGGAACTCAGGACAAGCAGACCTTTGTGGGGGAGACTTAGGAGTAACACGGCAGCTGATAAGCACCAACCACGAGCGCTTTTACCAGCAGGACATTTCTCGGGGCCAGACTTCCAAAAACTACACTTTGACAAAACACCGCTTTACGCTCTTGACAAACACTAGTGTTTTCACCCTGATGGCATTTCAGGGGGCTGTGTCGCAGAAGGGAAGGAACCCCCTCCATTATCCCTACTTCGTTAACATTTGGGGGTGGAAAGGAAACAGACACATATCAAACCCCTAATTTCAGGCTCCAGCGAGGTACCAGGGTCCATTACAATGCTTATAGAATCGCTCCTTTTATTTTCTTGGTTGTAAACCTTTGCAGACTGTAAAGTCAAGGCAAGCTTGTGCCCGGCGAATAATAAGGAAATAAGGGAAGCGCAATAAAATACAAGCACAACACAACACAACACAACCTGTTGTGAGCTGAAAACTTGTCGGATGTTTTAAGCTGTTTCTAAGTGCCTTGGGTGAGTATTAAGGAGCCTTTCCTGCCCTGCTTGCCTCATTAATTCACTTCATTCTCTTCCTCCTCCAGGGGATCTGGGACGTCAGCCTAAAAACTGAGCCCCAAGTACCTGACCTATAATCTATAACGAGGCAAGAGAAGGAAGACAGAGGCAAAACGGCTTCTGGATGGCATACTGAGGTCTCCTATCAAACGTCAGAGGTGACCGGCTACATTTCACATTATCCAATTCCCGTTCCCTCTCTCCCTTTGCGCTTTCTCCTTCTTATCCTGTCTGGTCAGAGGAGATAGGAAACTTCGTATTACCTGGTACAAGGCAACTTTCGGAATCCCAAATATTCAGATTATTTCTCTGTTCCCTCTTCGCAAGTGATAATACTCACAGCCCAAAGGCATCACCCAGATTGGAGCTGCTTCTCTCCGGGAGGGGCAACACTGAGCAAGAAAGAAAGCGGAGCTGCTGGCCGCCAGGTTCACAGGCTCCCTTTCTCCTCCTGGAACTGATTACCTAGATGAAGACAATCGTCGTCTATTGGAAGAAGTTCACTTGCAAGTGCTTCCTCTCAAACACGATTGATTGATCTTTTTATTCGTCCACCCAACCTATACTGATTGAAGCTCACAGTGAAGGATTACAGGGAGGAAGAGAAAAGTTAGCCAAGTAAAAAGAAGATAGGGTGGGAGAGACTGTTCTAGACAGAAGGAAACACACTTTGCAAAGCCGCTGAGAGAAGCGTGACGCACACATGGAGTAGAAGGAAGGGGAACGTGGCCGGGACTCAGAACCCAAGACAGAGAGAGGGAGGTGGAGGGGACGGGCTGAGGTCTGACTACGCCAAGCCCTGGAGGCATAGGAGTGGGGTCCTAGATACTGGATTGGGGGGGTCCGGGATTCCAGAGCGGAAGAAGGTAGGGGACAGCTTTAGGGAGTGGCCATTAATCCACCAATATAGAAGTATATCGTTTTGTAAATGATTGGGAGATTGTCCTGTGCGAGTCTGTTAAAGGTCGGTGCTGCTTGTGACCATTTTTGTAAGCTGGGTTACTTTCAAATGAGCCTCTGAGGGGGTTTAAGCAGGATCTGACAGGATCAATCTGTGTTTATCCAAAGGGAGAGGGGAAAAAATCCCCTTTGTTATTAAAAAAAAAAAAAAAAGGTAATGCAAAATCATCATTCCACAATTCTCTTGTAATGAAAAAATAAATGCAAAATAAAACAAATCCATCATTCCAAAGGAATGCCCTGTGTTTGCCTTCCCCTGTTCCTGGGAGACTCTCCTAATATGGCCTAATCCTTCACCCACTGCCCCTGCTGACCTTGTGGCCTGTGCTGGAAGCCTCCAAGATGGCCTGGGGGTTAGGGGTCTCCGTGCAGCAAACAGCTTCTCTGTTGGAGGCTAATCAGCTTACACTGTGCCAGAAATTGCCATCACCTTGACCTCACTGGCAATTTTCCCTCTTTGGCAAACTGGCTTTCTTGTTGAATTAATTAATTTTTATAAAGTCTCAGAGACACTGCATAGCCACTGAACGCTGGCCAGATACGGTTCATATATAAACCCAGGGCCCTTCGGGCCACAAAGTCAGCCTCCAAGTTCATTGCTTCACCTTGCCTATTTTCATCTTGCCTCTCTTCAGCATACAGAGACCCGACTGGGTGCCAATTGTGACGTCTTGCCAGACTTTGCGGCCACGCTGTTCATGGCTCCTATGTTCCTTTTCCTTTTTCTGTGGGTTTTTCTTTCCTTGAACCTTTCCCATCTCACTGCTCTGCGTGTGATAAATGGATCTTCTGCCTACAAGGGGCAGTTCTGTGCAGTAAAAGCAAGCAACCCTCCCCCTCCAACCTCTACACCAGCATCACCCACCGGCCATGTCATCATAGGAATCACCATTCTCAGAACTGCAGTGACCTCGTCTATAAAATGGGAAGAACATATTTATACCTGGCGGAAGGAAAGGGGGCTAGCTGGCACACCCCAAGGCCTGAAGCCCCTCCCAGCTCTCAGATCTATGATTCTCTCAGAAACTCTGCAACAGGGAAACGATGTGGCTCATTTTGGATCCATCTGGGAAAAGATGACATACACAGAGAAGTATGTGACTTCTTTCTCTTTTTTTAATTTCAAGCTGCATTTGAAATGGTATCTTTCATATGCACCCCTCCTAAGTCCATGGATGGAGGAAACGAGGTCTTGTGATTTCAGAAACAGCCATCGAAACCACTAACATCACCTTGAGTTCCGAATCTCATACACACTGAGGCTGAGCATTTCAGGCCCTACCCAAAGCACTGTTAGTCAAGTGGTGTTTTTACCTTCTTTGGAGTTAAAACAAGAACACTGCGAAGTCTCCCTCATGGGCTGGTGCAGAGGCTCAGGCCAGCAGAAGGAGCCCAAGTTGCTACTACCGCCTATGCCTCTTCCTGGAACTCTCCCGTGGTTTCCAGTTTGTTCAGGAAGTGTTCTGAGTTCTGAGAAGGATTCCTTCTAAAACCTTGGGAGGCCTACTGCTTCCGGGGCCCAAGGGCCTGAGCGGTGGGGTTACTGCCTCACCTTTACGTCTCTGGCAAAGGGCCGCAGCTGCTCCCATAACCCACTAGAGAGCAAGTCATGTGAAGGCAGAAATCTTTAGACAGGGCGGAGCTCCCCCAGTCAGCTCATAGACGCACGGGCGCGTTTCCCTGGAGTCGAAGGGAACACAGAAGGCTGCAGTGTGGTGTAGACAGGAAATTAAGCTACGATTCAGAACCAAACAATGACAGCTTATTTCAGTCTGTTTTAATCACTTAAGCTCTCTGCGCCTCAGTTTCCTCATCTGTAGAGCGGGACTGCACACTCGCTGCTGACTTCTCCCAAGTGGGGAAATGGGTTGGGAGTGTTCTCGTGCCTCCACCTCCCCACTTAGAATTCTAAGTCTGAGGGAAGTTGGGCTGAGTACTTGGCCTGTCCGTTTTGTCTGGATAACTGTCTCGCCATTCTTCCATTGTCACAGGAACATTCCACAGGATGAGCGAAGGGGACGGGACCAAGCAGAGAGCAAACAGAAGCACGAATAAGTGTGTAGATTAAGATACAGACTTCTTCTGACCCGGTTCTGTGAGTGGAAAATACCACACGGTGAGTAAAAAACCAAATCGCCCTGACATCCAATTAGATATTGTGGTGAAGGTCAGAGGTTCACCCAAGGCTCATGGTTTTGGTTTTTTTTTTTTTCCTTATTTTTCTTTTCTTCTTTCTGTTTTCCTCTTCTTCCTTTTTAAAAAAACAGGTTGTTTGAAGAAGAGAGAGAAAAGAAACACATTTTCACAAGATTCACTTTAATCGGGGGTCAGACTTTTCACTTGTCAGCATCTGAAGTTCCTTTGAAGCTAATAAGAACCACCTTCTGTGTAACGGCTTCATGAAGAGGACACGTGTGACTTACGGAAGGTGCGTGGGTTTTACGGTTAAACAAGCAGACACTTGGATCCTTGCTCGGCTAACTTATTAACTGTGCGGCATTGGAAAAGTGACTTAATGGAGTCTGAGTTTTTCAATTCATAAGCAGAGATAATTCTTGAGGGCGTGATTTGGGTAGTCATTACTAAGTTTCTCCATTTCCCCCATAGGGACAAGAGAGGATTTAACTTTCCTGTCCCCTTGTCCCCAAGTTAAATGTGGCCATGTGACTTGCTGTGGCCAGTGGAATGTGACTTCTCTTTCTAAAAATGAACGAAAGAAGGGGCGCCTGGGTGGCTTACTCGGTTAAGCGTCCGACTTTCTCTTAGGTCATGATCTCGCGGTTCGTGGGTTCGAGCCCCGCGTCGGGCTCTGTGCTGACTGCCAGCTCAGAGCCTGGAGCCTATTTCAGTCTGTGACTCCCTCTCTCTCTCTGACCCTCCCCTGCTCACGCTGTCTCTCTCTCTCTCTCCTAGAAATAAATAAAAAATATTTTTAAAAAAAGTTTTAGAAATGAACAAAAGAAGAAAGAAAAGGAAGGAAGGAAGGAAGGAAGGAAGGAAGGAAGGAAGGCAGGAAGGAAGGAAAGAAAGAAAGAGGAAGGGAGGGAGGGAGGAAAGGAAGGAAGGAGAGAAAAAAAGTAAAGAAAGAAAAGAAAGAAAAGCCAGCAGATACTTTAAGTCTCAGTGTACAAATCGCGTCCCCTTCCCACTGGTGTTGTGATTGTGACAGCAATGGCAAACATGTGGCCCTGCTTAGCCTGGGACTCACAGGCCTCTGAAGAGCAAAGCACCCACCACCCCTTGTGTAAGCACGCGGAGCATCTTCTGCTCTGGGGAGTGGAGTGAAATGCAGGAAGGCTAGGAAGGCACCGTGGTGGGGGAGTTCGGCGGGGCGGCCCTGTGGTGGCCAGCCCTGGGCCGTGGGGGGCACAGGCACCAGCCCTGGCCTCTCCTCTCTTGCCATGCTGCGTGCTCTTCCCTCCCGTCAGCATGTTCTTCCTCACATCTTCCATGATAACTTCTTGGGGAGTGATTCTTTATACCACCTAAACCTGACCTCTGCCCTCAGCCCAGGACCCCGTTTCCTTGGCAGTCTCTTCCTGGCAGTGTGTTATGAACAGAGCGTAGAACTTATCCCTTCTCCCCACCCCCACCCGCACCCCCCAATCCCGTTTCCCACTCCGCACTCCATGTCTGCGTGGAGGGCACCTTCTCCCGGCCACTCAAGCTCAAAATCTCAGAGTTCCTGTGGCCTGTGGCTTTCTCAGAGCATTCATCCCCCCATTAGTGTGAAAGGGGAGGATGCAAACAAGAAAAAAACCACTGAGAGTATTATGCAAGCCTTATGAGGTTGTGGTTCAATCCTAGTGTGAATGTATCCCTTTGGGAATTTGTCTTTGGGAAAAAATGCCTCTAATTGTAGGTTCAGAAAATAGGATGTGGACAGTCTAACTCTTTTGGGCCATAACAAAGAGCTGTTACTGAAATTTTTAAATGCAACTTTTTTTTTTGCCATAAATGCCTCATATAAAGATAGTATTTTCCATGTAGCAAAAGATCAGTGATCTCAGAAGCAAAAGAAGATGTGAATTCCAGAAAAGACAGAATAATGGAAGACACACTGAATACGGCTATAAACCCTAGACAGAATAGATGGAGTAGGTATCTGAGGGCTTGGACTGTATGTCTTTTAAATGTGACTCATGTAGACGTGAACAGACACTTTTCCAAAGAGGACATCCAGATGGCCAACAGACACATGAAGTGATGCTCAGCGTCCCTCATCATCAAGGAAATACAAATCAAAACCACACTGAGATACCACCTCACACCGGTCAGAGTGGCTAAAATGAACAAATCAGGAGACTCTAGATGCTGGCGAGGATGTGGAGAAACGGGCACCCTCCTACACCGTTGGTGGGAATGTAAACTGGTGCAGCCCCTCTGGAAAACAGTGTGGAAGTTCCTCAAAAAATGAACAATAGAACCCAGCAATAGCACTGCTAGGAATTTACTCAAGAGATACAGGAGTCCTGATGCCTAGGGGCACATGTACCCCAACGTTCATAGCAGCACTTTCAACAATAGCCAAATCATGGAAAGAGCCTAAGTGTCCATCAACTGACGAATGGATCAAGAAGATGTGGCTTATATATACAACGGAATACTACATGGCAACGAGAAAGAATGAAATCTGGCCATTTGCAGCAATGTGGATGGAACTGGAAGGTATTATGCTGAGTGAAGTAAGTCAGAAAAGGACAGATATCATATGTTTTCATTCATATTTGGATCTTGAGAAACTTAACAGAAGACCATGGGGGAAGGGAAGGGGAAAAAATAGGTACAGAGAGGGAGGGAGGCAAACCATAAGAGACTCCTAACTACAGAGAACAAACTGAGGGGGGATGGGGGCGGGGGAGAGGGGGAAATGGGTGATGGGCATGGAGGAGAGCACTTGTTGGGATGAGCACTGGGTGTTCTATGGAAGCCAATTTGACAATAAATTATATTAAAAATAAAATAAGTGTGGTTCACGTAAATAACCTTTCCACTTCAGTTTTACTGTTCCTTGCAGCGTAACTTGTACTCTCATTCATTCTCCACATCTTTTCTTTCTGCTTCTGTACTGGTTTGCCATTTGGGCAAATAAGTATGATGGTGTGTCAGTTCAGGTGACTTCTAGGCAGTCAACATAGTTTTGGGTTCATCCATGTTCACACGGTCCATCAGTCAGGAAGTCTGGAACTAAGCAAAAGTGTCCAATATCCCTATATCGAATGAAGGTTCAATTCAGAAATTCTTTGAGGAAAACCGTATGAAGGCGTTTAATTAGAGAGTTATATTCAGGATTTGGAAGGATGGCCAGCAGTTCATATAGCCCACATATTTTCCATAGAAGCAGTACCACCTGGGACAGAGCCTTCACAGAACTGGGGAAATCTTTTCTCTTTGAGAATGTGTCTTATTGTGGCTCTGGCTCCTCATTCATTACTTTTGATAAAGTTATTCAAATCTTGGTGTTGTCCCTATGAAAAAAAAAGAGGTCTCCCCAAAACAACACCATGAGAAGGTCAGTCATGGTCATGTACAGTAGCCTCCCCTTATCCATAGGGGATATATTCAAAGCTCCCCCAGGGGCCTTGAAATGACAGACAGTGCTGAACCCTAATATGTTTTTTTTCCTAGACATACCTATGATATAGCTTAATTTCTAAATCAGGCACGGTAAGAGATGGGCAACAATTAATAATAAAGTAAAACTGTAATAATAATATAGTGTAATAAAAGTTATGTGAATATGGTCTCTCTCTCTCTCTCTCTCAAAATACCTTATTGTACTGTACTCACCCTCCTTCTTCTTATGATGTGAGATAATGCCTACACGATGAAATGAAGCGAGGTGAATGATATAAGTGTTGTGGCAGAGCATTAGGCTACTACTGACCTTATGACCTACATTAGAGGAAAGTCGTGTGCTTCTGGACCACACTTGACCAGGAGTAATGGAAAGCGAAGCTGGGGCGGGGGCGGTAAGTCCACTCCCGCTGATGGACTCTCATCTCTAGATGATCAGAAAAATAATTATTTTGTTTTTGCAAAGAAACTGCCCCAATTTGATGAAAACTGGGACACTCAACAGTGCAAGAAATTGTTTTTTTTTAATATTTATCTACCTTTGAGAGAGAGAGAGAGAGAGACAGAGTGCAAGCGGGGGAGGAGCAGAGAGAGAGAGGGAGACAGAGAATCTGAAGCAGGCTCCAGGCTCTGAGCTGTCAGCGCAGAGGGGCTCGAACCCACGAACTGCGAGATCATGACTTGAGCTGAAGTCAGACGCTTAACCAACTGAACCACCCAGGCGCCCCTATAAGAAATCATCTTAATGTTGTGGGTAAGCTATAGATCAATGAACATTACAAATACTGTACTGAATCGGTAAAGAGCTTGCTTTGGATTTTTAAAAAATATGCCTTTTAATGATCTATATAAGCAAAATGTAAGTAGGATACAGTGGGTAATGGCATCTATAACCTATCCATCTCTTTTTTCCCTCCTCCATAGTTATTATATTTTTGAAGCCAGCTAGCAATGCTTACAGATTGATCGGGTTCAAACGGCCCAAAGCTGGTTTTAATCGGCAAAAGTAAAACTATTGATGTTAAAGCTGATTTGATCCAGTTTGAATTAGGCGCATTTCACAACTGTGACTTTAAACTGGTTGGATTTAGTTAGAATCCCTTTGTTAAGGATCATTAATCATTCCGCCAAGAATCATTTTATACCATTTTCCCCTAATATGAAGCAGTGTCACCTAGCTGAATCCAGTTTCGTCCTTCTGACCCACTGTGATTCATGTCGGTCTGACCCAGTAAGGACAAGTGGGAAGCAGGCTTATCTGGTCTCAATCAGCATGAACTGCTCCCAATTTGATTTGTCCTAACTTGGAGTGTTTTAAACTATTTGAACTGGCCTTATCCAATCTGATCCAGGAACGCTGGATTTGGCCTGGTTAGGACCAGTTAAAACCTGATGTTGGGGCAGCTGCGTGGCTCAGTCGGTTAAGTATCTAACTCTTGATTTTGGCTCAGGTCACGATCTCACACAGTTTGTGAGTTCGAGCCTCGTGTCGGGCTCTGCACTAACAGCACGGAGCCTGCTTGGGATTCTCTCTCTCTCCTGTTCTCTCTTTCTCTCTCAAAATAAATAAGTAAACTTAAAAAAAACTGACTTTAACCTACTTGTCATCCATTTGCTACTAGGATTGATAACTGTTTCCCCTTAGGAACCAGACATTCAGACATGGCTTAGCTAGTGTGAGACTACTGTGAACCTGACCTGGATGAAATCAGTTAGAAATCTTTCGTATGGTTGATACACTTAAAGGATATAAGGATGGTAGGAATCCAGATTTCACAGGTTAGGGAGAAATCCAGGTTATGGAGAAAAGGCAGAGTTGGGGGAATGGAAGGTACTATATTCTTCTAGATACAGGTCGAAACAGAGAGTCAGGGTCAAGACATGATTTTTTAAAGAAATATGGGTCAAGGCCCCAGAAGAGGTAGGAAGGCACAGAATAGAGGGACTGGGTTGGAAACAAAGTGGAGACCAACGGAGATTGTAATTCGATTGGGGGTAGAGGAGAATCAGACGGAAGTGGTAATGGTTAGTTTTAATAACATATGAAGAAACTTTTAATTTTTATCATGTAATTGTAACTTTGGTTAAATAATTTACATAGCTGATTATAGTCTTTTGATAATTCTATCAATTTTCTAATAGTCATTGCCCCACTTTCCCTGAGTCGTTTGGAGAGCACACACGCCCCTGTGTCCTTCCTCATCATACCTTCCTCATCACCACAGAAGGACGTGAAAACAAGCAAAAGGCTGGGGGACCTCGCCGGCCAAGGGAAGACAATTTACAAAAGCTCACGACAGCCCCTCTGGAGACCTTACCAAAAGGAAACATGTTCTAGGCTATAGCAAGCAACTGCCTCTTTGCCACTTCTTGCTGTCATATAACACATGTCAGGGCTGTGCTGATGGCAGTCATCACCCAGCCTCTTCAGCAGAGGTGACCCTACTGTTCAGTGACCATATGTGCCCAAGATAATCCTGGTTTCCATCTGAGGTCTCAATGTCACTATTTTTTAAAAAAAATTTAACGTTAATTTTTGAGAGAGAGAGAGAGAAAATGTGTGAGTGGGGGAGGGGCAGAGAGAGAGGGAGACACAGAATCCGAAGCAGCTCCAGGCTCCGAGTTGTCAGCACAGAGCCTGACATGGGGCTCGAACTCACGAACCGTGAGATGATGATCTGAGCCAAAGTCGGACGCTCAGCTGACTGAGCCACCCAGGCGCCCCTGCCCCCCAATGTCATTATTAATATTGGCCCCTTTCTCTCCCAAACTTGTTCCAGTTTGGGCAACAAATTACATGATCAAGCTGCCTAAGGTCTGGTCTCCTCCTGTCTGTCTCTTCTCTCCCTCTCTCTCTTCTCTTCCACAGAGATTGCACACATTCTCATAATTTAAAATTCTGTCTCTTTGAGGATAACTCCAGAATTTTCATCTCCATCTTTTTTCCCTTGAGTTCCAGTTCATAATCTCCCCTGGGATATTAAAATCATAACCCACTTAGGACTGGTGGACATGTCTCAGACTGACAGCTATTGCTTTCGCGTCGTTGCCCTCTCCGCCCTTGCCAGCCGGAGATGTGTCACCTGAGTAGTTATTGAGAGCAGCCTCCACACTAAAGAAAGATAGGAAATATGTGTTCCCGTGTTGGAAAATAAAAGGGTATTTGCACATGTTGCCAGGGTTCCTCTGGAGAGCATCCAGGAACCGTTCCAGAAATTCCATTTCCAGGTGTGTGTTTCTTTAAGGAAACATGGCGCAGCTGAGAAGGAACACCCTGCATGGTGCCGCTGTCTGGAGGCGTTGCTATGGCAGATGGGCCTTATTGTGGAATAGCAAAAGAAGGAGTCATGGGGAAAACCCAGCATGAGCGGGCAGACCATCCGCTCCACCCCTGAGGAAGCCACAATCAGGTAGCCAACGCGTTTTTCAGGGTGCGAGTTAAACAGACCACCTTCCCCGGCTGCCGACCCCTAGCAAGGACCCGCTGGATGGGGAGATGTGCTCCGCTGCAGGGTCAGGGGCCAGCTCAGGGTTTTGCTTGGCCCCGGGATCCCACCCCTGGCTCTTTTGTTTCAACCTTACCCTTGAGAGAACCAGGTGCCTGCCCTCCTTGCGAACTTGAGAAGAACCTTGGAGACAGGTGAGAATCCGTGGTCAACAGAGGCTGACGCGGCAGTCCCGGAGATGGGTGGCTTGTCCAGAGTCCAGGCCTGGGCTGATCCCTAGACCCCAGCTGCGGAGAGAAGGGGCGAAGTGTGAAGAATCTCTGAATTATGTGCATCTATTCACCTAGGAGAAGGAGATGCTTGAGGTGCATCTATTTTTTTTCCTTTTTACAAAGTATGGGTCAAACTCCATTGATAAAACGATTTTAAGACCACTTACTGGAATCAGAGAAGAAGAGGAAAGCAAACATAAATGGCTTAAACATCGTCTTGGGTGGGGCGAGACGAGGAGAGAGGTGATCTTGGGAAGCACATGAGGGGGTGCGGTGGTGGGGGGAGACAGGGAAGAAAGGAAAGCCGATGGAGGGTGTGTTGATGAGTAGATTACCACTGTGGACCCTGGCGCTCAGCCCCGCCGGGGCCCCTCTGGGGAAGTGGAGCACACTGTAGAGAGCAGTGGGGGAGAGGTTTCCATCCACCACCTCCCGTCCCTCAGGGGTGGCAGGTCGCTCTCGTAGCACAGCCCACTGGCACCTCTGGCCTGTTGCCCGCCAGGGGGAAGTGCACTCCTGGGCTGGAAACTGCCCTCAGCTGGAGAGATCCAGGAAAACATTCTTAGGTGGGGGACGACCTCTAAGGCAGACCCAGGGGATGTGGTTGGGGGGCCAAGAGCGTCTCCTAACGAGAACCCCCACCCCCACACCACCGCCCAGAAGAGGACGAAGGGAGGGCAGCAAGAGAAAAGTGAAGCTGGAGAATGGCGACAGCAGAAAATTTGTGGCGTCTGCTCCACATCAAAGCCTAGACTTGAAAGCTCAGACATTTAAGCTTCCGGGTGAACTGCTTCTGTCCCGTTCTATTTGTGCTCCTCCTCTTCCCCTCCCCTGCCCACAACCAAAATCCGAATCCATTTCCAGGGGCTGGGCAGGAGAATTGGAGGCTGAGAGTAGCCTCACAACTCTTCCCTAAGCAACGATGGCTCTTTCCAGTCCCGTTAGACCAGCAGGAGCATTATGGCGGCCACATGCAGAATTCGTAAGCAGGGGATCTGGGACTGCTTTCACTGGGACTTTAACTGATAGGAGAGCAGTTCCCATGGGGGCAGTAGGGTCTCCTGTGGTGAGACCGAGTTGGGTCCAAGGTCTGCTCTCATCCCTTGCTTGTGTAATTTCTTGGGCAAATTTCCTCATCTTTTTATGTTGATGTTTACTCATCTGTGAAACTGAGTAAAATAATGGTCAACTTCTCATAGGGTTGCTTGGGAGTGAAATGGAACAAGGCATGGAAAGCCCTTATCACAGTGTCTGGCACACAGTAAAAACTCAGTAAATTCTAGCTATTGTAATTTCTCACTCATTCAACAAATATTTATTAAGTCTCTCCCACGTGTCAGATGCTATTTCAGGCACCAGGGATGTATCAGTGAACAAACAGACTCAACTCTTGCCATGAAATGTGCATTCTATTGCCTTAGAGATAGATTATAAACAAACACATTAATAACCATTATACTTTCAGGTAATACTAAGTGCTTGAGATCTAAATTCTATGAAGATGTGATGATGCGGAGATCTTTGACACCATCGTAAGCAGTAGGTAGGGGAGGTATGAATGCCATGAGGTGAGAATAAAGTTAGTGGGCTGAGAAAAAGCACAAAGGTTGGTGTGGTGAGAATGGAGGGCAAGGGAGAAGGTGAGAGGGAGAGGCAGCTGTGGAAAGGAATTTGATCTCATCCTAAGTTTTGAGCAGGGTTTGACGTGACTTGATTTGCACTTTTGAAAAATATTTCCTGGCAGGGCACCTGGGTGGGTCAGTCCGTTAAGCATCTGACTTCAATTCAGGTCATGAGCTCGTGGTCTGTGAGTTCGAGCCCCACATCGGGCTCTGTGCTGACAGCTCAGAGCCTGGAGCCTGCTTCGGATTCTGTGTCTCCCTCTCTCTGCCTCTCCCCAACTCACACCCTGTCTCTCAAAAATAAATAAAAACATTAAAAAATAATAAAAAATAAAATATCTCCTGCCTGGCCATGGAGAGAGTAGACTGGGGGAGGGATAGCAGGAGAGGACACAGAGGAATGAACTGTGAGGCTCCTGGAGTAGGTCCAGAGAGAGATGGGGGTGGTTCAGATGGGTGACAGTAGAAAAGATCTAAATATGTCAAAATGTTGAGCTGTGGTTGAATCTGGTGTGTATTTGGCAGATGGAAGCAACCGCACTTATTGATGGTTTAGATGTGGAGTGGAGTGCAAAGAGAAAACTCAGTGACAACATACAGGAGACTGAGCATCTAGGTAAATGGTGGCAACCTTGACCGAGAGAAGGGCAAACTAAAGAAGACAGGTATATAAAGGGTGGGAGTGTGTGTGTGGGAAATCCAGAATTCTATTTTGAACATGCAAACTTTGACCTCTCCAGTAAGTGTCCAAATGGACATGGGAGGAAGGTGGCTGGCTTAGGGGAGACGTCTAGGTTAGATAAATGTTTGGGGTCATTAGCATATGAGTAAGAGACTGGGTAAGACCACCTAAGGAGTGAGGGAAGGTAAAGAACAAGTCTGATGACCGGGCTCTTGCACACCCCAACATTAAGAGGGAAAGGAGAGAAGCAGGAGCCAGCAAAGGGCATGAAGGAGTGACCAGTGAGTATAAAAAGGGACATTACAACCTACTGGTGTGCCGATGGGATAATCCGCTAGAAATGGAAAAATCAATGATACAAGGGAAAGATGCAAAGTCCTTGAGTGGGAAGAGGGGATAAGACCCTGTGCACAAGTGGTGGGTTGTCCTGCACAGAGGCAGTGACAGGTCATCCTTTGCAACAGGCAGAAATGCAGAGGCTAGAAACACAGCTGCATGAAATTTTCCTGGATGCTTAGGGCAACTGCTTCTTTTTTCTAGAAAATTCCCCCAAATTCAACTTAAGAACTTATTAAACGGCTCAGCAGGGGCTGGAGGTTTTGTGCTGCCTGCCAAACAATGACTTGGGGTTCACAGCCAATCCCAAGACAGTGAAAGCAGAGAACAGGAGGTCAGAGAACACATTTTTTCCCATCCTTGTAGGCCTTCAATAAATGTTGGATTGACTTGAATTATGAGAAATTAAAATTCATTTGTTGAAGACCTACTTAAAAGATACTTACAGATGGTGCAGAAAGCCATTCTTCTGAGGAATGAATACAGCCTCCACAGTCTTCTGAACAAATCTGTCCACAGATGGAACATGTAGAAGGACAGAACCCCTCTACCTTAGAGAACTGGGATTGGTACACGGACTTGGCCTCTGTTAAAAAAAATATATGGCATCCTTTTGACTAGTATCCAAAATATATAAGAACTTATACAACTCAACACCCAAAAAAATAAATAATCCAATTTAAAAATGGGCAGAAGACATGAACAGGAGTTTCTCCAAAGAAGATACACGGATGGCTAACAGACACATGAAAAGATGCTCACCATCACTCACCATTAGGGAAATGCAAATCAAAACTACAACGAGGTATCACCTCACACCTGTCAGAAAGACTAAAATCAAACACAAGAAACATCAAGTATTGGTGAGGATGCGGGGAAATAGAAACCCTAATGCAGTATTGGTGGGAATGCAAACTGGCGCACCCACTGTGGAAAACAGTATGGAGGCTCCCCTAAACATTAAAGATAGAACTACCCTACCATCGAGTAATTGTGCTACTGGATATTTACCCAAATAATACAAAAACACTAATTTGAAGGGATATGTGCGCCTCTGTGTTTATGGCTACAGCTATTTATAATAGCCAAGCTATGGAAGCAGCCCAAGTGTCCATCCATAGAAGAATGGATAAAGAAGATGTGGCATATATATACACAATGAAATATTATTCACCCATAAAAAAGAGTGAAATCTTGCCATTTGCAGCAACATGGATAGTTCCAGAGAGTATACTGCTAAATGAAATAAGTCAGTCAGAGAAAGGCAGGTACCATATGACTTCATTTATATGTGGAATTTAGGAAACAAAATAAACGAACAGAGGAAAAAAAAGACAGAGGGACAAACCAAGAAACACTCTTCAGCGTAGAGAACCAACTGATGGTACCAGAGGGGAGGAGGGTTGGGAATGGGTGAAATAATGAATGGAGGTAAAAAGTACACCTACCATGATCAGCACTGAGTAATGTATGAATTGTTCAGTCACTTTATTATTCACCTGAAACTAAAAAAACACTGTATGTGATCTACACTGGAATTAAAACAAAGAACTTTAAAATATCAGCGCAAAGCACTTTGGCAATCAAGTCACCACAGGTTGGAACATTTGATGATAATAAAGATGGCTGTATTAAAAAATATGGCATCTTTTCCTGGAAAGAGCCTAAACGCCCATCAACAGAAGAATGGATCAAGAAGATGTGGTTTAGCCATACAATGGAATACTACATGGCAGTGAGAAAGAATGAAATCTGGCCATGTGTAGCAACATGGATGGACCTTGAGGGTGTTATGCTGAGCGAAATAAGTCATGTAGAGAAAGACAGATACCATATGTTTTCACTCATATGTGGAACAGGAGAAACTTAACAGAGGACCATAGGGGAGGGGAAGGGGAAAAATATAGTTGGGGAGAGGGATGGAGGCAAACCATAAGAGACTCTTAAATACTGAGAGAAAACTGAGGGCTGATGGGGGTGGGGGAGGGGGGAAATGGGGGATGGGCATGGAGGAGGGGACTTGGGATGAGCACTGGGTGTTATAAGGGAAGCAACTTGACAATAAACTATAATAAAAATTAAAAAATAAAATTGCGAAACACACGCACACACATACACACACACAGACACACAATATGGCATCTTTTTAGTCCCACTTACCAATCTTAAAGTTAGATTGCAAGCTCCCTGAATAAAAAGAGGCCAGGTCTTAGTCAATACTCTATGGCTTCCCCAGCTACCCAGGTGTGTAGCCAATGTGTGTTAGTGGACATGATGGGGCTTGCTGCTCACAGTCGTTAGAGATGAAGAACAGATCCCCTAGATCTGAAAGGAGACCCTCTTCACATCACATTCCCTGAAAAGCTTATCACTGAAACCCCAAGCCCAGACCCCAAATACCTCTGATAGGCTTTTGAAGTTAACAATGAGAAACAGCTTCCACAGAGGAAAGTCTGGAGTTCTGGTATATTTCCCTGCCATGTAGCACTTCCTGCAGTGGAATTATGAGACTTTCCTACTAAACTCATTATTTTGGGAGGATGAGTAATACTTTAACCAAAAGTTTTACTCTCAGCCTATCCATCATGCTGAAGCAGATCATTTGCTTCGTATCTGAAGCCACTTACAACAACTCACTTATAGCAACCCATGAAGGTCCACACTGCGTCAACAATCATGCATGGTCCCTTGATCCATTGGGGTGATAAGACTTTAATCAGGAAAAAAAAAAAAAAAAGCCCTTGAGATTTCCTGGTGCCTCGAGAACTGTCTCATCCATAGACAGTCTCTCCTGCCGTCTCCCACCACCTCCTTGGGTCCTGTTGCCACTTATAAACTCTGTTCCCTCACTCCCATTACCTCCACACCCAGGATTCCCACTTCTCTTTGGCCTTCTATGAGGGCTATCAGACCCGTGTACTATTTTCTCCCAAGGACGAGCTAATGACAAAGAGGAAACTTAGACAACCAGCCCTCAGAGTTAAAGGTCTGCAAGATAATCAAATCCCCCAGACTTCCAGGAATGACTTCCCATGTGCTGCCCAAGCCCCCTTCTCATACTCCACGGGTATATGTTATGAGTGGAGAAGGGGGTGCGGCTGGAGAAATAGACCTATATCACCAGGAAAACCCCCATATCTGAGGGACCGTATGGGCCCCAGAATTGGGCCCGTGGCAAGTTGTTTCTATGACCTTGAGCAGCACATAAAACTTGCTTTTCTCTATGGGATGGTCCACACAGGGCACCAGCAATCAAAGCAATTCTGCAGACAAGGTCTGCATCCATACGGAGCCAGGGGGATGCACACGAGTGGAAAGGGCCCTCAAACCTGGATCAAGTTGCTCTTTGAGAGTTACTTCAACACCTCAGGTTACTGACAGACACTGCCACCTTTCAGAAGGTGAAGCCCACAGGCCAGGGCAAGACGCTGAATAAGTGGCCTGATTACATTAGCATATCTAAAGAAAGAATGTGTGGAAATCAAGTGGACGTAAGGTGAGCTTGGAATCTAGAAAAACCTCAGTGGGAGGGCACACTTAGAAGGGCACATCCATGCCTTGCTGAGGGAGTCGGCCTTGAACATCGCCTGTGGCCAGCTCCTCGTGATCACCCTCCCCCTGATGTAGGAGGTGACCTGCAAACAGCTATGGAGTTCCCAGAACTAACCACTGCTAGACCCAAATTCTCCTTCCTCATCTCTGATCTTCCTCTGCTCTGGAATAAGAAAACCAAGACTGAGACCTCACCGTTTGCGGGTTTGAGCCCCTCTGACAGCAAGCTTGGGATTCTCTCTCTCTTTCCCCCTCCCTCTCTCCCTGCCCCTCTCCTGCTGTCTCTCTCTCAAAATAAGTAAAAATTTTTAAAAAATTGAGAATGATGTGCTCACAGGAGGGAAGGTCCTAGTACGGGGAAGCAATTCCTCTGTGAGATGGGACACGGGGACACGAACAGTGGGGTCACCAAAACTAGGCTCAATAAAACTATCCAGACTGGAACCGACACCCGCCTTTAACCCCACCTGGTTACAGAACTTTTTAAATTACTTAGTGCAGGGGAATCTAGTCATTCATTTTATTTATTTAATTTTTAAAATTTAATTTAATTTTTAATAGTTTATTGTCAAGTTGGTTTCCATATAACACCCAGTGTTCTATTTATTTTTTTTAATTTTTTTTAATGTTTTATTTATTTCTAGGAGAGAGAGAGAGAGACAGCGTGAGCAGGGGAGGGTCAGAGAGAGAGGGAGTCACAGACTGAAACAGGCTCCAGGCTCTGAGCTGGCAGTCAGCACAGAGCCCGACGCGGGGCTCGAACCCACGAACCGTGAGATCATGACCTGAGCGAAAGTCGGACGCTTAACCGACTAAGCCACCCAGGCGTCCCCCCAGTGCTCTATTTAAAAAAAAATTTTTTTTTAACATTTCTTTGTTATTTCTGAGAAATAGAGAGACAGAGCATGAGTAGGGGAGGGACAGAGAGAGAGGGAGACACAGAATCTGAGGCAGGCTCCAGGCTCCCAGCTGTCAGCACAGAGCCGGATGCGGGGCTCAAACCCACGAACTACGAGATGATGACCTGAGCCGAAGTCGAATGCTTAACTGACTGAGCCACTCAGGCGCCCCTAGTCATTCATTTTAGAACCCCACCCCGGAGCACGGGTGGTTTAGTACTGTGTCAGAGTCCTCGAGACTACCTCTAGGGCAAGTGATTTGCCGGAAGGATCACGGGACTCAGCATATGGTGGCATTCACAACACACTCGTGGGATTTATTACAGTAAAGGTGCTAACAGAGCCAAATGAGCAACGGGAAAAGGCTGTGGGGAGAAATCTGAAGGAAACCAGGTATAAGCTTTCAAAAGTCATCTCAGGAGAGTCACATAGGACAAGCTTAATTCTTTCAGCAATGAGTTCGCATCACATAAGAGGCGCTGCTTATCAGGAAAGCTCATTAGAAATTGAGTGCCTAAGGTTTTTATTAGGGATGGTCATATAGGTGCCTAACTGTACCCAAATTCCAGACTCCCACAAGGAACTCAGGTGCTCAGCACAAACCACCGGTGTATAAATAAGTAGGTACAGTAAGCTACCCTCATCATTTAGGGAAAGCTCTATATCGGTTCAGATAACTGTTTGGTGGCCAAGTTCCCACACACAAGTCAAGGGCTAACCTTGCAAGCAGGCAAGCAATCTTATGACCTGGTTCTTTCTAAGGAGAGAGCAGTCTCAGGCATGCTGGGTAAACTCTCCTGCACTGGTGTATATAATCGAAGAGGTCGTCCATAGAATAACAGTATAAAGTTAGTATTCAAGAGTATAGGTTCAAACGTCATCAACGAATCCTTTGCTGTCTTCCTAAAGTCCTAAGATAAAGCACTCCTCCATATATGGATGTGGACATATTTTTCTACCAGGAGGACCCCAAGTGCTACTGCCATCAAGATTCTAGCGCTCTAGGTTGGTAGAACAGAACATGTCCCATACCCAACCCCCAAGCACCCCTTCCTTCTGCCACTACCACGTGCTGGGAACCCTTACAGAGTCAAGCTTCAAAGCAGCCCATGTGACTTGGAGTGCTAAATATTGTCACAAATCATTCCTTACTCACCCTTCTCCAAGCCAAAATTTCCCAGCATGGTGGTCCCAAATCCCGGTTCCCAGGCATGGAGGGAGTCACATTCTTCACCCTGGAGAACTGCTTCAGGGACCCTCCTGGGGACAGCATACAGTGAAGCCCAGAGTGGAGCCCTTTCTTCTGAGTCACATTAAAGCAACTTCACGCATCCTTCTCCTTTCCCTATGCAACGGTCTGTCTGTACTCTCACATCACTCTACAGTGACATTATTTACTTATTTTTGCCTTTCTGAAGTAAGCTACTACCTTGGCTCAGACTGGGTCACAGTGCGATTTTCTTTAGACAAGTTTCTCAAATATCCTGTGATCTATGAACTCAACTACCCGGAAGTCAACCTTGAATCTATGCAAGTCAACCTTGAATCAGACCCAAGGAAATCCTAATCCCCAGACCCATTTGCCCAGTTTAGTTTTCTTTTCTTTTTCAAAGGACAGAATGTAGGGAAGCAGTGAGAAGAGATTAACCCTCTGAAGTCTACTGGCTCAATCAGTCCATTCATGGAAGCCAGATCTGGGTGCCTCTCCACACCCAGAACATTACCCCAGTGGGAATTCCCCTTCTGGTTTCTGTTCCCTTCCAAATTTAGAATCTGGGATGTCTATGTGTGAGGCTGGAGGGGGGAAGGGTGTTTAGGATAAATGACATCACATAGACCCACAAGAACAGATGTTCGAGCTCTCTGTGCTCCATGAACTCAGTTTCATGCCATCTACTGGAATGGAAACTCACCAGGCCATCGAGAGGCAGTTTCTGAGATGAGTGGGTGGAGCTGCACTGCTTTCCTTTCATTAAAACAGGAAGGGCCTGGGCTGGAACATGTTAGTGAGGACATCCAGAAACAGGCATGGAAAGCCAGTGCTCAAACCCATGGTAGGTAAGAACTCTGGTCCACTGAGCGGATTTGTAAGAGAGATGTTGAAATAATTTTTCCACTCCACTGCCCACCCCCACCTCCAGAAAGGCACAGGGTATTTTTAGCAGGAAAAAGAAGTGCCCCATAAAAATGAGCATAAAAATACCATACAGGGGACAGGCTACCCTCCCACCCGTTACCAAGAGATCCCTGGAGTGACCAATAAATTAAACATACTTCAAAGCCAGTATTGGAGAAGCGGACAGGCAGAGGCCAGCACTGGTCTGAAAAGACCTGGGAAGGAAAATGGAAAAAAAAGAAAGAACCTGGCCCGAACAACCCCACACGTACTCAGGGGGCGTGTGGGACTGGTGGAAATGTATACCGTACACTGTGTGCCTCTTCCTGATCTCAGGGTTGATTCATTTGCAAATCCAGTGACCTCCCTTCTGGGTGTTCAACTCCCAGACCCTTTCTGTGGGATCCAACAGAGTCCTTCTGTCCCCAGCCTCTGTGCAGCCTTCCTACCTTCATGGCTTCCACATCTCTGCCCTAAGCTTACTCCAGGCCCTTGCTTTCTGGCCTCAGGGAGAGTCACTTCCGGCTCCAGCCCGAATCCCAGGATCTGCCTTCTCTTCCTCCCCCACTCCACTTCCAGTCCGTCAGCAAATCCAGTTGGCCCAACTTTCCGAATATGCTGAGGTCTGGCCACTTTCACCCCCTCCACGGCTGCGCGCTGGCCCGGGCTACCATCAGCTGTCATGGGCGGCCATCAGCCATCACCTGGATCACTGTGCCGGCCGCCCGATTCCTTGCCCTGTTTTGCCCTTGCTCTTTGGACCATGGACCCCAACACGGAAGCCAAGCAGACATTGTTGAAGGGGAAGTCAGATGGGGTCACTCCCTGCTCAGGACCTTCCAAAGACTTCCAATCTTTTATGGAGGGAAAGCTATACTCCTTGGGATGGCCTTCAAGGCTCCGAGAGGCCCAGCCCCTTCTCTATTGCCTTTTTCCTCCCAGCTAGCAGCAGCGGCTCCCTGCTGGCCCCCGGACTCACCACGTGCGCCCCTGGCTCCAGCCCTTGCCCTTGCTCTTCCTTCTGCCAGAAACACTTTTCCCCAGATGTCCTCAGGTGTTCTCCTTCGATTTCTTCAGGACTCTACTCAAATGCCACTGTCTTGGTCACTCCATGTAAAAGTGCAGCCACCTTGACTGCTCTGTCCTTCCTCATTTCTCTCCAGATGGCTTATCACCGTTTACCCTACCTGGAGTGAATTCTTTATCCTACCTATTATCTGCCCCTCCCCACTAGGGGTAAGCTCCATGTGAGCACAGACCTTCCATCTCTTTCTGTTCGCTTTTGCAGCAGCATCTCTAAGCAGAATCTTTTACTGAATAAATTGAATGGATGAACGAGTTAAAGTCCCTTGCCGAGAATCCACAACCACTCCTGAGTTCCCTGCTCTAAAATACTGACACCGCTACTCATCCCACGGTCCTGACTCGCTCACATCTCAACAGACACTTTGTTGTGCTGTTTCTTTGTCCAACGGGGGTCTTCTTTATGACTTAGCTCAGTCTCTGCTCAAGTCAGAAAGCCATGGCAAACCTGTCAAAGTCATATGAGGCAGATGGCTTTCACAGACTCCAACCCTTTACTTCCTCCTTTGTGAAATGGGTATAAAGACACCAACTTCCATTAAGTGGTTGGCGGGGCAGTGAGGTGATTGGTCAATAGCACCCTTCCTTGCGGCTGATACAAAGCAGGTGCTCAGTTAACACCATGCCCCTTCTCTACTGTGTTTGTGTCTTCTGAATGCCCCGTAGGGCTGCTGGACTCTCTGGAGGGTCTCTCCCTCCAGTCCCTTCACTGAGCAATCGCTTTGTTTAGGACAACACGAGTTTTTTTCAGGTTATTCTCTGGTTCGAAGGTCCACACCTTCCTTCTGAAGAGGCACCATTTCATTAAACCCAACCGTGCAGAGTTACAGACTACCAAACCAAGTGAAATCATTCCACGTGGCCAGCCTAAGCAAGCCAGTTTCTTCCTAGAAGCTTCTCAGTAAACACTTGAGTGGGGATGAGGGTCCAGCCCACCATGAAGTGGGGGGTCGATTTATCAAGCAAGCTCTCTGGACCACTTATTGACCTCTAAGCCCCACCTACTCTTCCTTGTCTCTGAGCCATTGTGAAAGCTGCCTTCTCCCCAATCTAGAATGCACTATGCCTCTTTTCTCTCCTCCTCCTCACCCATCAGGTGAAGGTGTATAATAATACACCTTCAGGACCCTTAAGGCAGGCCCTCCTTTGAAAAGCCCACTATGCCCCCCTGTCACAGTGGCTTAGCTGCCCCTCTCCTACGCTCCCACATCATCTGTTCACCACGACATGGACCACACGGAGGGGAACCCGCCTGTGTAGTCATCTGCCTCCCCAACCAGGGCTGTGAGTCCTGCTGGGCAGGAACTGGGTTCTATTCATCTGTGTGAACTCAGTACCTAAGGCAACATATGGCAGGAGGTAAGTGCTGAATAAGTGCTTATTGAGTGAATGAGCAAATGAGCAAGTGAAATGGTGGCCAACTCGATCGTAACTGAAGAAATGCAGCACACCACCAGCCCAAGGGGAGGAATGTGAAGCATGAAGAGGCTGGAGTCCCGTGCTTCTTAGGAACAGACCCAGGATGGCACCACCCCACCAGCTCCCTGCCCCAGGTCCTCTCCCCTTCTCCCTGCACACGCTTGTTCTCCCTGAGCTGCCTCGCCCATCCTAGAGGCTTCCGTTCCCTTCTCAGTGCCACCGAGTCCCAAAGCGATGGTCCTAAATTCAGTGCCAAACTTGAGGCAAGTCTTCCTTGCCGATGCCTTCTTCATTCAGATTGTTACAGCCACCCCTTCCTCCATGAGAGAGCTCTTGTGTCTCTGGATTCAAGGAGGGTTTGCATTCCAGGAGCCAGCAACTCTGGCCCAGGCTGCATTCTGATCCTCCCCAATGGAAAGGCTGCTCCTATTACAGTGTGTTCCAGAAGGATTTTTAGCAGGTTTTGTAAAGGTAAATGCATCCCCAATTGCCATGGAGATGTGGCGTTTCTTAGTCACAGAGGACAGAGAAGCAAAAATTAGAGTTATTTGCCTTGCGCAGTATAGTAGAAAATGTAAAAGCCCAGAGTCTGGATGGGTAGGGCAGGTGTGGGGAACTTCTGGCCTCCAGCTGTTGGCTCAATTTTCTTCCAACCTTTGGCAAACACAACAAACTGTGGTTATGTTAAGAAGAAAGATGCTTATCAGTCAGATACCACTGTTTGGAAATTATCCAGAGCCAATCGGAAGGCACCTGGGTGGTGATACGTTTTACAAGCACATTCTTCTCATTGTCACACTCCATTTCAGAATTCATTTGGCCGTCTTACCTTTCAAATCCACGCTCTTTTTCTCCAGGACCTTTGCGAAGCTTGAGAGGAAGCCTTTTTGCTTTGGTTTATATTGTTGACTGAAGCCATAAAGGCACTAGACGTGCGAACTGGAAAGATCCTTAGAGATTATCTGGTCTAACCCCCTCGTTTTATGGGTGAAGAAACTGTCAGTGCTGACTTTAACTTTGAATTTTATGAGGCCTATTTGTGTTGACAACATGATTGATTGCTCTGCTTCCGAGACTGAAGATTTGCAAGGGGAAATGGGGAGGGGAGGGTGTCAGAGCTCTTCCTGATGGGAAGGAGATTAAGGTAAGAGCTTTCACAGCTGTGACCTTCCCCGGGCCACATCCACCCGATATAAGGCAAGGTCTCTCTACCTGGTGTAAGCCAACTGCCATGGGAACGACGGCAGAGAGCTGCTGCTCCTCTTGGAGAGGAAAGTATTGAAAAGTTAGAGGTGACTTCTTGTGACCTATGAGAAAGGACTGAAGAACTTTGAAGCAATAAGGTGTCCTGTCGGTGGCACTCACTATTTCCAAAGGGGAATTCACTCCGGGGTAACGGCTGTTTGGACCTCTTGAAATGGATCTGCTCCTACACTCTACAGTTGTCCAATCTCCCTCCCTACTGAGCCGGGAGGCCACAGAATGTGGCTCGAGAACATTCCATGGCAGCGAGGCATGGCTTGGTTGAGGAACAGCATACACCTTAGGCTGCGGTGGATAACATCAGGGGACTGCGCTTGAAGTCATTCTGGAAAAGGCACTGAGATCAGAACTAGAAAAGTAAAAGTGAAATCTGCACAGGCAATAGAAAAAAAAGATCAGGAATGGAAAACCTGGTTTCGTGTCAACTCTAGTTGATGGGTAGTACCTGCCTGGAGTACCATATCTTGAGGGGTTGGGAGGCTGTGGGTTGGCCGAAAGGAGCGCCATTATGGATTCGTGATGCCCGCCTTAGGGCCAGGGTGGGGAGGAGTGGCAAGATCCTGTGTCTTTGTGTTTTCGTTTTAAATTTAATTTTATTTTACAAAAGAGTTCCATGTATACAGTTTTAAAAGCCAAACAGTGCTTTCAAGGTTTATAATGTAAAGCAGCAGCCCTCTTCCCCCAGTCTTACCAATGAACTTGGGTTAGAGAGTGCGCGCCATGGAAATATTAGAGTATGAGTATGGAGATTATCATGTGAAAAATTATGGGTGATTGGAGAGTAAAAGCAAGAACGCAGGTACTGGCTCTGGTGCACACAGAAGCTAAACCATAAACCCATGTTTGTAATCCATCCAGGAGGACCAAAGAGGAATGGGTTGAATGGTAAACACTATTCATCTGCCATAGCAAAGCCCTAAAATGGCCACCTAGCCATTATCAAGCGAATGGGGTAGGGAGTGCCTACCTAGGTAGGGTGGAGGGGGGTGTCTGTTCCAGGGACTAGGGGAGAAGCACCCAGCTGCCAGAAACCCTACAATCCTATTGGGTCATGTCAGTTGATGAAGCCACGAGCCCAAACTAGGGACTGAAACACTGACAGACTAAGGAGCAGGTGGGTCTTCACACAGAGTAGGTCTGGAAAGGGCTGGTAACTGAGGCAGAGAGAAGCCCTCTCTGTTCACTGCCTGGAGCCAGCTCAGAGGCAAGAACCCAGGAACAATCTGGATGTCTGTGCAGAGGGATGACTTTTTTTTTTTTTAAATGTTTTATTTATTTCTAGGAGAGAGAGAGACAGCGTGAGCAGGGGAGGGTCAGAGAGAGAGGGAGTCACAGACTCTGAAACAGGCTCCAGGCTCTGAGCTGGCAGTCAGCACAGAGCCCAACGCGGGGCTCGAACCCACGAACCGCGAGATCATGACCTAAGCGAAAGTCGGATGCTTAACCGACTAAGCCACCCAGGCGCCCCAACAGAGGGATGACTTTTGTCACTCCCTCTTGTTGGGGACTCTTGTTGGGGACCCTGTCCCCTAATATTCCTCTGCCCCTGTCTGGGGACCACAGAGGAGGCTATGATGCCACAAAGTATGTTTCCTGCGTCTACTCAGATGATCATCTGATTTTCTCCTTTCTAGTTGATAATATGGTGAATTACATTGATCAATTTTTCAAATGTTGACCCAACCTTACTTCCCTGGAATGAAATCCTCTTGGTCATGATATATTATCTTTTCATGTAGCATTGGATTGCATTTGCTAAAATATTAGGAATTTTTCAAATCTACATTCATGAGGGGTTTTGGATTCTAATTTTCTTTCTTGTAATGTCTTAGGTTTTGGTATCAGAGTAATGTTAAAGAATAAATTGGGAAGTGTTTTCTCCAATTTTCTTGAAGGATTTATTTAAAATCAGTGGAGTTTTTTTCTTAAGTATTTAATAGAATTCACTAGTGATCACATCTGAACCTAGAATCTTCTTTTTACAATTTTTTTTAATGTTTTATTTATTTCTGAGAGAGAGAGAGACAGCATGAGCAGGGGAGGGTCAGAGAGAGAAAGAGACACAGAATTGGAAGCAGGCTCCAGGCTCTGAGCTGGCTGTCAGCACAGAGCCCAACGCGGGGCTCGAACCCATGAACCGTGAGATCATGACCTGAGCCGAAGTCGGACGCTTAACTGACTGAGCCACCCAGGCACCCCTGAGTCTAGAATCTTCTTGTTGGAAAGGGTTTTAAGTAAAAGTTCAGTTTCTTTAATGGATATAGAGCTATCTGGCTTATCAATTTTTTTCTTGAATGAGCTTTTGCAGTTTGTGCCTTTCAAGGAATTGGCCCATCTCATTTACGTTCAGATTTATAGGGGTAGAGTTGTTCATGGTATTTCCTTACTGTACTTTTAATATTTGTGGAAACTGTAATTATGTCACTTTCTTCTTTTTAATAATAATGAATTGTATCTTCTCTTTTTTCTTAATCTGACCAGAGACCATCAATCTTACCGACTTTCTAAAAAACAAATGTTTGGTTTCATTGGTTTTCTCTTTGATTTTGAAGTTTAATTTGTTCTAGTTTTTAAAGGTGGAAACCAAGGTCATTAATTTGAAAGCTTTCTAATAAATTCCCTCTTAGCACTACTTTACCTGCATCTACAATATTGATATGTTGTGTTTTCATTTAGTTCAAAATATTTTTAAATTGTTTTTAATGTTTATTTATTTTTGAGAGAGACCGATACAGAGCATGAGCAGGGAAGGGCAGAGAGAGAGGGAGACAGAGAATCCGAAGCAGGCTCCAGGCTCTGAGCTGTCAGCAGCCCAACGCAGGACTTGAACTCACGAACTGCAAGATCATGAACTGAGCTGAGGTTGGACCCTTAACCGACTGAGCCACCTACGTGCCCCTAATTCAAAATACGTTTTAATTTCACATTTAATTTCTTCTTTGACCCATGGGCTATTTAGAAGTATGTTAGTTTCCAAATATTTGGATTTCTTTTTCAGATATTTTTCTCTTATTGTTTTCTGATTTTAATTCCATTGTAGTCAGAAACATATTGGATGAATTGAATTATTTTCAATTTATTGAGGCTTGGTTTACATCTCAGAATACAAGAATTATGTTGTTGGGGGGAGTGCTCAATAAATATACAGATGCTTTGGTTTGTAGTGTTTATTGTGTTTTTCAAGTCGTCTCTGTCCTTATGGATTTTTTACTTGTTCTAGCAATTGTTAAGAGAGGATGTTGAAAACTCTGTCTGTAATTGTAACTGCAAATTTCTCCTTTAAGGCCTATCAATTTTTTTTGCTTGATATGTTTTGATACCCCGTTACTTGGTGCAGAAACATTGAGCATTGTTATGTCCTTGGGTGCAATGACTCTTCCATCATTCTGAAATGATTCTCTTGCCCCTTGCTAAGATTTGCTCTGAAATCTACTTGGTCTCATGTTAGTATGACCACCCCCACTTTATTTTGAGCAGTTACATTGGTGTATCATTTTTTACCTTCTGTTTTTCATCTACTGTGTCTTTACCTTTAAAGTCGGTTGCTTGCAGGCAGCAAATCGTTGGATATTGTTTTATTATTCAGCTTGACAATTTCTGCCTTTAAATTTGGTGTTTCTATCATTCTCATCTTATGCCATTAGTGACATGATGCCATTGCCCTGGTTGGTTTCTATTTGTTCCATCTGTTATTTGTGAACTTTTCCCTATTTCAATGTTTTTTTTCTTTTTTAATGTTGATTCATTTATTTATTTTTGAGAGAGAAAGTGCTGATAGCACGGAGCCTACTTGGTATTCTGTCTCCCTCGCTCTCTGCCCCTCCCCCACTTACTCTCTCTATCTCTCTCAAAATAAAAATAAACTTAAAAAAAATAAAATTTCTTATGCATCTGCAGTTATTTCCTTTTTATCATTCTGCATTTTGTTTCTTTATATCATCTTTCTCTCTTTAAAAATTTTTTTAATGTTTATTTATTTTTGAGAGACAGTGAGAGACAGAGCACAAACAAGGGAGAGGTAGAGAGAGGGAGACACGGAATCTGAAGCAGAGCCTGACGCGGGGCCCAAACTCCTGAAACGTGAGATTGTGACCTGAGCTGAAGTCGGACGCTTAACTGACTGAGCCACCAAGGCGCCCCACTCTTTTTGTTTAGCAGTCTTTGCAGAAGATTATTCTGCTTTTCTTTATTATTATTATTTTTTAAAAAGCAGCTTTTAATTTTGCTAATCTGCCTTGTTTGAGAGACAGAAAGAGAGAGAGAGAGAGAGAGAGAGCAGGGGAGGGGCAGAGAGAGGGGGACAGAGGATCTGAAGCGGGCTCTGTGCTGATAGCAGAGAGCCAGATGTAGGGCTCAAACTCACATGAGATGATGACCTGAGCCTACATCGGATGCTTAACTGGCTGAGTCACCCAGGCCCCCCTCTATTTTTCTTGATTTCTGATAAATTTATATATCTCCCTTCAGATCCTTCTTTAGCTATGCCCATACATTTTAACTTAAAATACGTTCAGTTTATTCTGTTCTCTGGAATATCTTCATGAGTTCTTTTTAAATCTAAAGCTTGTTTCGTTGTACACGATTTCATACGTGGACTTAAGGGATTTGTAAAAGTTATTAGCAAGAGCTATGCAGACTTTTGGATTTTACACTACTTGTAAGCTAAGAGGGTAGCCAGTCAGTTTCAAGAACGCTGGTAGACATGAGCCTCCTAGATCAGAAACAAAGGACTTAATTACTTCGTTTTCTCATTGGTTCACCTTCCCTCCCAAGCCCCCATGGGAGTGATGTATACAGGGGCCCAGGAGGATGCCGCACCTGCACAAGTCAAGGGCCTTGAGATTAGGAAACTCTAATCTTTTATAAGGAGCTGTAAGCCAACCGACCCGATATGTGCCCCCGGATGAGACATTATCTTCATTTTACTGGACTGCAGACAAACCTGCTCTGTATGAAAGAGGGAGACACTAATCTTTCCTTTCCAAGGCTATTTGCTTATATGAACATCCTTGAGAATACAGTCCAGGACAAAAGTTGACACTGGCTCTACTCGGAAGACATACAGAAACGGAAGAGACCCATGGAGAATCATCGTCCGACAATTATTCTTCCGCAATTTATTTCTAACACAATTGTGCCGGGATCAGAGAACCTAGCCTGAGCATAGAGAAGGCCTGGAAGGGTCTCTGGGAATGAGAGCAGCACAGATCACAGAACGTGCAGACTAATAGCATTCCCAGTTCCTTCACCAGGCGTTGCCTCCACTCAGAGATTCTCCCTTAAACTCTTGGGAAAAAGCAGGTTATCTTGGGTTGCAATCCACTATCATTGAGGGGATGCGGAGAAAGGGAATCAGAAAGCAAATGCCTTAATGCAGCTAGTCATCACATGTGTGTTCTCACCAGAATCTCAACCTGGTGGGGCAGGAAGCTGCCCTGATATTCTGCCCGCGTCTCCAACACTTCCTCTCCCCCAACATGCACACCTGACATCTTGACTGCTCTTGCTAATTTCCATTCTACGGGAGGGATAGAGCCACAATAGATCCTGTGGAATTTTCCCTCCATAGCTGCACCTTCTGCTCTACTATGTCCACATCCCATACTGCCATAGACCTTCTGCATCAGCTCTCAACTGTCTTTGGTCTCCTCAAGACCTTCTCAAGGTTATTTTTTTAAAAGACCTCCTCAACGTTATTATATTAGTTCCATAGACTCTGATTTCTCCTCTATCAACTCCTCAGCCCTAGCTGCAGAGTTATTGGATCTAAAGAGTATTTTAAAAATACTGGTGTCCAGATTCTGTTTCTGAAATCACTTGGTCCAAGGAGGACCCCGATTGTCAATAGTTTTTAAAGCTCCCTAGCTCATTCTAATGCGTAACGAATGTTTTAAATCACTGTCTCTAATTTCCTCCAGAATGATTTAGTGGGGAAGGGGTCTTGCAGCCCAGGCTTTTTGATTTTCTTGTCAGGACCTAGAAACTTGTATTTTGTTTAATGTTCCGATTACTGAACTCATCTACCTAATAAACAACTATTAAAAAACAAATTATCCTGAAAATTTGATTAAATTCTCTTAAGCCATTGAAAATGCAATTACATATTTACTATGGCTGACTTTTTGAACACTTCGAATATCAGAAAACGTTCACAAATGCAGTGACGACAAAGCTTATTACTATACTTACACTTGACTGTATTCGAAATCCTCAGAACAATGGACTTATTCATTTCTTTGATAATTTATGTGCTTGTTTTATACCTTCCTAGGGGATATTAGTATACTTCTTTTAATATCTTTCTAGGGTTTCAGTAATATATTTTTATTTCTTCCCAGGGGTGGAGTAATATTACTAGACCTGAAAGAAAAGAGTACACTCGCTCAGCTCAGCCAAGGCTACAGGATCTGGGTTATTGGCTGATCCAGTTTTGGTCTGGGCACAGGATTCATCATCCGCCTGCATTAGCTGGCAGTGTTACCACAACATGACTTTTAAAGTCACACCTCCTCTTGGGTTTTATTTATTTATTTATTTTACAGTCTGGTGTCTTTCAGGAAATGATGTCCTTTTAAGTCTCACTTTGCCAGATTTGCAAAACCCAATGTCTATTGGTAGGATATATTGACTTGGTGTGTAACCTTTTTTAAAAAAAAAATCATGTATTTCACGTATTCCTTACTTGTATTTCATTAAAATGAGTAGGGCCGTCTAGTGGTTTCATTTCCCGTGAGATAAGGCGTTGGGCCTTGGGTCTGGGTAGTATATTCTTCCATTTTGGGACATTTGACTAATTCATCTTGTTGGAAGACCCTGTTGAAACTTCCTCCTCCTCGGTAAATTTTGTGTGACCACTGATCCTCATTAAGTGTTAGAACTTCTTTCCATGTAAATTATTAGAAGTTAATCCTAGTGCCAACCAAACAGTTCTCCTCTTCTTGATAGAGTTTCTGGTTTTTTTCCTAGATTATTGGTTTATTTAGTTCCATAATTTTATTTTTTCCTCAGAAATAAATATGTGCATAACTATTTATGTATTTTTTATAAAAAAACAGTAATTTAGAGAAACAAAAATCCACATATAAACAATGGCCGTTTGTTAAAATCCTTCAACAAGAAACAAATCCATAATTGGTTATCCATTTTTTTGTGTTACAATGATATTTTTGTACTCATTATGTTAACTTCTCTCTTTTGAGAATAATGGTGAGTTCATGGTCTTTCATAGACTCAACTTGCTCCAAACGACCATAACAACAATATTATTTCGTGCTTAAATTGTTACAACTTGGTCAATGGAAACCCTTAAATTTGAGTCCTTTGGCCTTTTGGGGTCGCCCCTAAACATATTTTAATATAAGATTCTTGCTTTCTGATGACAACAGGATGTTCCAGGCTCCTTCTGATTTTTTCCTCCTTCCCAACACCGAGAGCCATCTGTCCTCTGGGAAGCCCTGCTTTCTTTTCCTTGACAATAGGATTACAGTAGTGGCCAAGGGAGGAAGATGCATATGAGAGACAAACACAAGTTCTACCACCGCTGCTGAGCCATTTGCGCTGGAAAATGTGACTTTAAAAAGTAAACCATGGTTTCCAGTGATTTTCAAATTTAAAGACATACTGCTGTAGCCTACTTTTCTTAGAGTAAATGCTATCTCTCAATACTAAGACTTTCTCTCCAGTAACAATAGCCAGTTCATTAAATTTATGTATTCTTAATAAAGTCCAAGCACTGTCCCGACTTTGAGAAATTCACAGTCTAGTAGGTGATAAGCTGGATGTAACTTGTCTCTACTCTCTTTTTCAGAGGGCTTTAGACATTACTTGTTAGAGTATTTCCTTTCCCTTGGCATATAATACTCCTGAGAGCAACTTCACAGAGATTGAGATCAATATGGAGATTTGGGCTTTTATTTTTTTTTAAAATTTCTAAAGTTAATATTTATTTTGACAGATAGATAGATAGATAGATAGATAGATAGATAGATACAGAGAGAGAGAGAGCACAAGCTGGGTAGGGATAGAGAGAAAGAGGGGGAGAGAGAGAATCCCAAGAAGCACCGAGTCTGATGCAGGGCTCGATCCTATGAACCATGAGTCAGATGCTCAACCAACTGAGCCACCCAGGCGCCCCTGGTGATTTTTAAAACTAGCCACAGAGGTCTGTAAATGCTTTCCAGAGGAATGTCAGTAGGTCTTTGCTTATGTTTTAGAAGGTATCTTCCCTGCTTATGTTAGCCACAGATACGTCAAGACTTCCTCCAGACCACATCCAGTTATCTATTCAGCAGGACGACATGACCACTGCTGTAAGTAAGAATGTTGTTGGAAGAATGGCTACCTGGTCCTGTTATTCCAATGTCAGCTTGGGGAGAAAGGCAGAGACCTCAAACATTTGAAAATGCATAAAGTTAGCATTTGCAAAACCTATTACAAAAACTTTCCTTGGATTCTTCTTATTTTCTTGTTGTAAGCCATGTCTCCTTGTTAATAGGGGCTCATATCACCTGGAGTCTGATCAGCTTGGCTTTCTCAGGGTGATGGGGCCAAAGTGGTTTCATTTCTGGACCACAGGAATAGGCCAAGGGACTCATGGTTCCAATGTCAGCATCTTCCAAAGCATTAGTCCAAAATTTTCGCATGAATACGAATCATCTGGGAGCCTATTAAACATGCTGGGATTCACCTGCAGGCATTCGGTCCAAATAAAAGAGATGTGGGCAGGCATCTGAACTGTAGATTCCCACATGTGATTCCAATATGGGCATCTCCATGCCATTCTCTGAGAAATGCTTCCCAGAGTAATGTCAGTACGTCTTTGCTTATATTTTAGAAGGTATCTTGCCTGCTTATGTTAGGCACAGATACATCAACTCTTCAAGACTTCCTCCAGACCACATAGCCCGCTGTCGCCATATTTAACATCAGATCTCAGCCTGGATACACTGTTAAACTTGACCTGCAGAGTTGCTATAATCTAATTATGAGCTTCACATCTTATTTAGAATAGGCAGTCCACTTATTTAATAAAGAGAATATCCCTATAAGTCTGCTAGAACAGCAAAATAGGAGAATTTATATATTATGAGAGGGTTTCATTCCCAGAATGCTGAAAAAAATTATAAAATCCATGGTAACACCGTGCCTTTCAGATTCCATCTTTGATGGTATATTTTCAGCGTTTTGTACGTGTTCTTTACATTGTTGTCCTTTTCTTGTTCTTTATGGTATTTTCATCATGCTCAATGGTTTCCATCTTTGATGCTGGTTTAGTAGCTGTGGAGTTTCATTTCTTATCATTAGTATTAGAATTAACATGTTTTTTTCTCCTTCCACGGGCTCTGCTGTGCACACATGGTGATGCTTATAAGGCTGAGCAGCCGGCTGCTGAACACAGCCGCCATGAGGTAGCTCAGAATGTCCTTTGCTGCCTGGCTTATAAAAGTCTAAACTTTACATCTGGAAGGTGCATAGAGGTGTCAGCACAAAGTGCTCAAATGAAATTGGTTTACTACACAAAGACCAAGATGAAGCTTCATTACTAATCTATCTATTTTGCTATATATACTGGGGATACAGCAAGGAAGACATGAAGGCAGACATGGTCAGGAACCTCACAGTTTGGCGGAGGACATAGGCAAGCAAGTGTAAGTAAACTCAGGGTAAGTAAATACAGGGTGCCATGTGCATGTTGGTAGGGAGACCTCCCTCAGAGGTTGAGTATGGTTTATCCAAGTGAAAAAGGTAGAAAGAAATGTTGTAAAACCCCCAAGACCTTAGAGACAAGAAATAGCACAACATGTGTGGCAAATGATAGTTTTCAAAATGGCTGCAACATTATTTCCCATTCTGCATGCTTCTCTAACAACGTGGCTTCGAGATTCTACTGGTCCAGAGCTGGATCTACCTGATCTCAGATCTGAAAGTAATGCCATGTGGCTGCTGAGGTAAGGTCAGAAAAGATGACAGAGCTTGAGATGCTTGCTCTTGGAACCCAGCCCCCATGCCATGAGGAAGCCTAGCTAGCCACTTGAAGAGGACATATGCGGGTAACACCCAGGGGACGTCCTGGTCAGAAGCTGGCATCAACCCCAACCACATGAGTGAACAAACCTTCAGAGTATTCCAGACTCCAGCCTTTGCCTCCTCCTCATTCAGGACCCAGACACCATTTAACAGAGAAAAAGTCCATCAGTAGAGAAGCCTTCAAGCATGGTTTGAACAGGACTCCTTTTCCATTTCTCTTTAATTTCTCAGCATTCCCCTTCTGGGTGTGGCTGCATTATTTCATTGTATTAAATTGTTGCAGAAGCTCTAGGCTTCACATTTTATATCTTGTATTCAGAGCAAGAGAGAGAGCTCTCTTGGGGCACCTGGGTGGCTCAGTTGGTTAAGAGTCCAACTTCGGCTCAGGTCCTGATCTCGCATTTCATGAGCTCGAGTCCTGCAACTAGGGTCTGTGCTGACAGCTCAGAGCCTGGAGCCTGCTTCAGATTCTGTGTCTCTCTCTTTCTGCCCCTCCCCTGCTCATGCTGTCTCTTTCAAAAATAAATAAATATTTAAAAAAATATTAAAAAGAAAGAGAGCTCTTTTATTCCCAATCATCAAAAATAAAAAATCAAAACAAAACAAAAACTGCACTTCTCTCTGATTGGCCCTATCTGAGCCAGTTACCGGTGCTAGAGAAATTCCTTATGTTGATTGGGTTAGGTCTTATGCAGTACTCAATGATTATAGCAAGAAGCATGAAAGTATGTTAACCAGTTTATGTCAATCAAGGCCCATCCCTAGAGCTTGAAGGAGGTGAAGTCAATCTTACCAGCCAAAATTCTGCTACACTGCTAGAGGGGAATACTTAAAAAAAAAAATTCAACTATATGTTTATATATCAAACTATTTTCTCTAGACCTCTGGTGGACCCCAGCAGTATGAAGGAGTAGCCTATGGATAGTTTGGTAGTTTCAGAGAGGTCCAACTACTTTAAAAATTGTTTTTACATATATATTCCACAAATTTGGAACATAAAATTAATTATTTTTACAGAAGTATAGACATGTTGGAAAAAAGACAGTCTCTTTAAGAGATGGTGCTGGGAGAACCGGGCAGCAACATGCAGGAGAATGAAACTAGATCACTTCTTTACACCACACACAAAAATAAACTCAAAGTGGATGAAGGACCTGAACGTGAGACAGGAAACCATCAAAACCCTAGAAGAGAAAGGAGGAAACAACCTCCTTGACCTTAGCCACAGCAATTTCTTATTCAACACCTCTCCAAAGGCAAGGGAATCAAAAGCAAAAATGAACTATTGAGATCTCATCAAGATAAAAAGTTTCTGCACTGTAAAAGAAACAATCAACAAAACTAACAGGCAACTGATGGAATGGAAAAAGATAGTTGCAAATGACATATCAGATAAAGGGCTAGTATCCAAAATCTATAAGGAACTCACCAAACTCCACACATGAAAAACAAAAAATCCATTGAAGAAATGGGCAGAAGACATGAACAGACACTTCTCCAAAGAGGACATCCAGATGGCCAACAGACACATGAAACGATGCGCAGCATCCCTCCTCATCAGGGAAGTACAAATCAAAACCACACTGAGACACCACCTCACGCCGGTCAGAGTGGCTAAAATGAACAAGTCAGGAGACTCTAGATGCTGGTGAGGATGTGGAGAAACGGGCACCCTCCTACACTGTTGGTGGGAATGTAAACTGGTGCAGCTCCTCTGGAAAACAGTGTGGAGGTTCCTCAGAGAACAAACTGAGGACTGATGGGTGTGGGGGGGAGCGGGGTGATGGGCATGGAGGAGGGCACTTGTGGGGATGAGCGCTGGGTGTTATATGGAAACCAACTTGACAAGAAACTATTTGTAAAAAAATAAAATTAATAGTAGAACTCCCCTATGACCCAGCAATAGCACTGCTAGGAATTTACCCAAGGGATACAGGAGTGCTGATGCACAGGGGCACATGTACCCCAATGTTCATAGCAGCGCCTCAACAAGAGCCAAAACATGGAAAGAGCCTAAGTGTCCATCAACGGACGAATGGATCAAGAAGATGTGGTTTATCTATACGATGGAATACTACATGGCCATGAGAAAGAATGAAATCTGGCCATGTGTAGCAACATGGATGGACCTTGAGGGTGTTATGCTGAGCGAAATAAGTCAGGCAGAGAAGGACAAATACCATATGTTTGCACGTATAGGTGGATTAGGAGGAAATTAATGGAGGACCATGGGGGAGAAGAAGGGGGGAAATAGTGGGGGAGAGGGAGGGAGGCAAACCATGAGAGACTCTTGAATGCTGAGAACAAACTGAGGACTGATGGGTGTGGGGGGGAGGGAGGGAGATGGGCATGGAGGAGGGCACTTGTGGGGATGAGCACTGGGTGATATATGGAAACCAAGTTGACAATAAACTATTTGTATAAAAAAATAAACACTAAAACAAACAAACTTTTTAAAAATGTTTATTTACTTTTGAGAGAGAGAGAGAGACAGAGGGTGAGGGGAGGGGCAGAGAGAAAGGGAGACACAGAATACAAAGCAGGCCCCAGGCTCGGAGCTGTCAGCACAGAACCTGACATGGGGCTTGAACTCACAAACCATGAGAACATGACCTGAGCCAAAGTCGGATGCTTAACTGACTGAGCCACACAGGTGCTCCTAAAACAAATTGTAAAGGGACAAAGTTTAAGGAGTTATATCACCTGATTTCAAGACTTTCTATGGAGCTACAGTAATCATGACAGTGTGGTATTCATGTAAAAATAGAAAATAGAAGAGTAAATTTCAAAAGAGACTCGTATATATTCAGGTCAGTTGATTTTCAGAAATAATTGCCAAGGCAATTCAATGGAAGAAAGGCACTCTTTGCACCAAACTGTGCAGGAACGACTGAGTTCTTACATGGAAAAGAAAGTGAAGTTTGACCCCTGCTTCACAGCATTCACAAAAATTAATTCAAGAAGGATCATATTTCTGAATAACTAAAACTTTCTATAAAGCTTCTAGACAAAAGCAGAGGAGAATATCTTTGCAAACTTGGGGCAAGAAAACCCTTTTAGAGAGAACATTAAAAAGCACTTGCCATGAAAAAGTTGGAGAATTGAACTTTATCATAGTTCATAAAAAAACATAAGTCTAGTACATATAAATAACTCATGTAATTCAAAAATAAAAAGACAATTCAAATTTTAAAAATGGGTACCAGACCTGAACATTTACTTCACAAAAGAAGATATATAAATGACCAAAACGCGCATACAAATGTGATCATCAGTAGACAGCAGGAAAAATGAAGTTAAATAAATACATTAAGGTGGCTAAAAAGCCACAGTAGGGTACCTAAAAATTAAAAAGAGAAAAAAAGCTTCACCATAACAAATGTTAGCAAATATGTGGAACAGTTGGAACTCTTTATGCATTGCTGGAGGGAGTATAAAATTATACAACTACTTTGTAAAAATGTATAGCAGTTCCTTATAAAGTTAACCTTAAAAACTGTTCAGGTCCACTGAACAAAAAGTCTCATGTAAAAAATGTCTTTATTCGTAATAGACCTAAGTTACAGACACCCCAACAGAACGCATAAACACATCGTGGTATCTTCCTACTATGCACTATAAAAATCATCAATTACGAATATGTGAAACTATACACGTGATTCTGAAAAACACTATGTTTTGTAAAAACAGCCTGGCACCAAAACATGTACATACCCTATTGTTACATGTATAGAGGTTCTAGAACAAACAAAATTGATCCAGGGTGAAAACAATTAGAAAAATTGTTGCTCTTGGGGAGGGGCAAGGACTGACTAGAAGAATTTTCCTGAAACGATGAAAATGTTTTATATCTTAATTGAGATGTTGATCATACTTTCAAAATTAGTCAAATTATACGCTTAAGTGCATTTCATTGTACGGAAATTTCACCTTTTCAAAAAGGCCTTGAATAGTCTCTTCTGTGCACAACGGCCACCCTCAAGGCCACACACCCTAAGCATGATATATCAGATTGCAGATATGAAAATCTCATTGTCATTCTGTATGTGGAACAAGCGGAAGTTGTATTCTCTGCTGTGGGAGTGCCAACTGAGGCAAATCACTTCAGAGAGCAATTTCGCAATATTTACTACAGTTGACTGTGTGCGTATGACCCAGACATTCCGCTAATAATTGCGTACTTCCAAGACTCTCGCATATATCCAAAGTATATTCAAAGCATATAAATCCAAGTATATTCAAAGTGTCATTGCATGTAATAGTTATAAACTAGCAATCACTCAATGCTCACCGACAGGAAACGGCGATATAAACCCCATCCTGGACATACAACTAAATGGCAAATTGCAGTAGAAAAAGAAAAAAAATAAGGTAGTATTACTTCCATCATTTATGTGTCTGAGCAGCTTTGCTCAGAAGCAGAAAACTGAGTGGGGGGATAAAGAAGGCATGGAAAAATACACACTGCAGGATACCATTTGTATAAAATTTGAAAATATAAAACAACCTCCTCCATAAGCTCCCTAGGCATAAATCCACAAATACCAATGCTATGAAAACATGAATGAAATTCAGAGCAGTGGTTACCTCTAGGGAAGGAATGAAGTACACAGAAGCTTCAATCTTTACTTGTGAATTTTTATTTTTAAAATCTGAAGCAAGTGTGGAAAGATATTTGTATCTGTTATGGTTGGTGGGGGACACAGGGCATTTATCTGAGCTACTACTACTCTGTATGTATTTCTGCAAGGTGAAATATTTCAAGATAAAGAAAGAGAAGAGGTCAACTTTCCAACTCAAGCTTCGAAAGACGGGATGGATAAATAGTTTCATTGTTTCCTGAAGAGAAACTGCAAACTACCCCATTGCCCAGTGAATATAGGAGTGATTTATTCTTGGAGCTCTGAGTATACTTTAGCTCGCTTATATATCCTTACTCTCTTTCCACAAAGGATTTAAGGTAGCTTGTGACAAAAGACACACACACGATGAGCCAGGAAAACATAAACATAAGTAGAACATCGGATCAAAGATAACAAATATCGCATCAATACCGGTTAGCCGCAGTTGCTGTGATCAAATTTCAAACTTGGCTCTGCACTTCTTGGCAACAGCACCCATCCCATCTGTAGCTGACCCAGAAAAGCAGGTTACAAAAACTAATCTTTATTCTTCAAGACTTAAACTGACTATTTTCCTGAGCAGTCTTTCTGTATTGTTTTGCGTTTTGCCTTGCTGATTCTTCTTTCCTTTGTTCTTTTCTCCTCCCTGGCTCCTTCCCTCCCTTCCTTTTCTTCCTCTCCTTTCTGCGCTTTCATTCTCTCATTTATTTTATTCAGATGTCAGATCCTTAAAACTAATGTTGGTTAGGAAAGCCAGTCCTATCATTATTAATGGGCTGATATACCCTTAGGGGAGGTTTTCAACCTCTCTGTGCCTCAGTTTTCAAAAGTTCAAACGGGGGGGCCCGTCACATGTATATGAGTGTTGGGAGATTAAATGAGATAATGCATGTAAAGAGCTTAGACTAATACAAGATCTTGATCGATTTCAGTTGTTGTTATGATTATTGTTAGTCAGTGGAGGAGACCTTGAATCCCAGTGGGGTCCCTGTCCCGGCCAGGAATAGATCAGGAGCAGGGTAAGGCTGTGTGTCTCACGTGCCAGGCCTTCCGTGGAGTGAAGCTTAGGGAGGGGGAGGCTGATACCAGCATCGTCCTCAGACAGTAGCCCAGTTAACTAGCTTCAGAGCCAATGGTACACTCACCAACCGTCCCCAGATCCAGCAGCACATTGAGCCATTTAACTGCTGAGCCAGAACATGGGGGACAGTGTCTCTCCAAATGGGGGGGGGGGTGGTACTAGCATTTCTGCTTTGGAGGCAACCACAACATTGTTATGGCTTGAGATTCCTTTAGGAGAAAAACAATCCTTCAGCACATGCTAGCCTAGAGAGTCTGACTGTGGCGTGTCTATTTCCTCCTTCCCTAAAGACCCTGAAAAGCCCCAAGTTGAGGAGACAACTTGTTCCAGGGGTCACTACTAACAACATAGGACCCTCACTTGATTCCAGACCCAGTGGATTCAGATTCCCTTGTTCTTTCCTCTGGGGATTATCTATACCCAGGAACTCCAGGGAGCAAAATGGGTTGGGAGGAAGTTGAGCTGGAGGGGACAGGAATTACGGGGGAGGACCCAGCCATTGGGAGTTTGAGACCAGCAAAATAAGGATTCAAGAAGTAGAAATCAATCGGTATGGACAGTGGGGGCAGACGAGAGAGATCTCAGGTACAAAGGGACGAGAGACCAAGTGACGAAAGCCGGGGCATGAAAAGATTCGGTTTCAGGAACAAGACAGAAATCCTATTACTAGGCCTGAAGCGGAAGGTCTGGGTAGTAGTAGGCTTGCTGCCAAGTCACTGAGCGCTGACCCAAGGCTCCTTAAATTCCCAGAATAACTGGGGAGGGCCAGGAATGCATGTGAATATGAGGGTCAGATGCCTTCAGCCTCGGGGATGGGAGGGCTAGGGGAGGAGAGGCAGGTTCAGAGGGCCAGACAGATGACTTATTAAACAGCCAGGCCATTCACCTGCAGAACCTTGAGGGAGCAAGCCCCCCACATGCCCAAGGCGTCACAAGTCCTGGCCTTCCCTCTTTCCTAACCCCCTCGGTCAAGTCATCTTTGTTTCTCCTCTCAACATCACCGCTAGGTGGGATCTCATTTCCATATCAAACAGGATAGAAACCCGGAGAGAAATCACCCTTTACCAGCCGGCTGAGATATGGTTCAGGTTTTAATTTGGAGAGACTGAAGGATCCTCAAGAAACCCTAACAGTTGTTCCTGTCCAGGAGCACTGATTCTATGGTTCAACCTGTTTCTAGAAGGATAGCTTCATTTACTGGTGTTCACTGTGTGCCAGGTGAACTATGATGAATGCTTTGAACGCTTCATCTCATTGCTCCTTGCACTATTATCTCCTTGCACTGCTATTATAAGGCAGGTAGTATTATGAAGCAAGCGAGCTTCAGAGAGGTCACAGGCTGGTAAAATGGCAGCTTGAGCACAGAGATACCAATCCAGGACTGTACGACTTAGAAGGTCACATTGTGACACAGTATGTTAACCATCTAACCTTGAGCACTGCTTCGTGGGCGGGCTCTTAAGGAAGTGGGTCTTTCCCAGAACCCAACAAGCAGTTTGCCCAGCTTCCTTCCCAGCATTTCCCGTTGTCCTATAACTTCTGTTCTCCTCTTCCCACACGCTGGTGGCCCTGCTGCCATTAGGGCTGCCAGCCCAAATCTGAGCAGATTGGAGACTTCCAGGGTATTGACCTGTAAGGTTGGGTTGCTGACCTTGTGTTGTCTCCAGCCATGGTAATGGGCTCACGGCACCCTCCAGACCAGCATGAACTCAGGCAGACCCCTGCTTACATCTTAGTTACCTGTTTGCTCTTCAAACGGGATTTGAAAAATTAGAACCTGGGGTGCCTGGGTGGTTCAGTCGGTTGAGTGTCTGCCTTCAGCTCAGGTCATGATCTCGAGGTCGGTGGCTTTGAGCCTCGCGTCGGGCTCTGTGCTGACGGCTCAGAGCCTGGAGCCTGCTTCGGATCCTGGGTCTCCCTCTGTCTCTGCCCTTCCGCCATCTGTCTCTCTCTTTCTCTTAAAAAATAAACATTTAAAAAATATTTAAAAAAAAAAAAAGAAAAATTAGAACTGTCCACCCATGAATCTCTAGTGCTTCTGAGGTATAAGTGCACGTGCCTCCCAGGAAAAAAGGTCCCTTGAGTGGCTAACGACAGAAAGAAACACCTTTCAGAGAAGCAGAGGTACTGATCTGTAACTGCACTTTACATTCGCTTGGGATTCCTTCAGATGGAGCGTCTTCTTCCTGCCCCCCGTTGTACTCGGTTCCTCATTTTCTGCCCGCAGTGACCCCACGACTCCCAGTGGTGCCCCGAGGCCGCGGTGCCTGGCAGAATGGCGCCTCTTCCTACATAGGTGAAGAGAAGGGCTCTTAGCTAAAGGGGAACATAAAATAAATATAACAATTCTGACTGGAAAAAGGAGGCAGACTTTTATTTATTTTTTTTTTACTAATTTATTAGTAAGTTTATTCTTCACTCATAAAAAAGAACATATTTTTGGCTTTGATATCATGACATAAAATAAAAAGGCAAATAACCGGAAGTTATCAGCTGCAGGTAGGCGGAAGCAAGTGCTGCCGAGGCCTGAGCGAGCACTGCGTGCTCCGGTCGAGAGCAGGAGCGCCGGTCGAAGCTCGAAGCGAGAGCCGAGGACGCAGCGCCAGTTCGAGGCCCAGCTCTCTCTAGAGACTGCTCAGTTCCCAAAGGTTGTTTGGCCGGCTTACACAGGAAGTTTATCCTCTCCCTGTCTCTTTCCTTCCTTCCTCCCTAACCTTGAACTAGGAGAAGAGTAGGCAATAATGCTTTGATGCTAGTCTTTCTAGTTTGCAGGATAGTGTCGTCTGAACATGTTTAACCTACTTATTTTCAACCTTCAAAAACACAAAACTGCTAAAATCAACTGTAACTAAAAGCCTTTTTTATTTTTGGTCCGTGATCTGCTGTAGGCAAAGCTTCATATAGGAGTTTTTATTGCGGATTTCTATGACCGCGTCCCTGACCAGCTCGATGAACATCTGCGGCCAGAGCTTCTGCAGAGCCTCGTTCTTCATGTTGATTTCCGTGGCCTCCTTCACAAGGCCCTCCATGTACATCTTGCAGAGTTTCTTTTTTTCCTTTATTTCCTGTTGAAAGAAGAAGATGTTGCATTGAATCAGAATCCAAGAGCGAAGAAAAGATGGGCTGAAGCCGACTAACTTGAAATCATCTATTCTGAGCCCCACCCTTCAGAGCCGGAGTGCTTTTTCCCAGAGGCTCTTGACACAAAGCTTTGCTTGAGTAAAGACAGCAATAGGAAGTTCTCTACTTCCCAGGCCACTCCTACCTCTGTTGGACAGCTCTGCTAGAAGTGGTTTTTTATGGGAATCACCCAGATTGTAACAACTATCTCTCTGTTGGTAGACTGTCTCCTTTCTCAGTTAAGACAGGTCAGCTCACACAAGACAGATGAATGCACAGATTCATGGCTCGTGGTGGTAAATGTATGATGACACTGATACTGACAATCTTATTCGGTATGAGGTTAGTTAATATCCCTATATATACTTGAATACCCATATTCTGAATTCAGTTTGTATTTTAAGAAATTGTGTAGTGGTACTGCACTGATTTATTAGCCTAGACCATTTGGACAAAGTTGTGGAAAAGTGTATAAGCAGGAAGAAGAGATATATATACATGCCTGGGACCCAGAACTTGGCCTTGAGAGGAGCAGTGCTCCCACTCAACTTCTGGGTCTGGAAGCCTGCAAATGAAAAATGTGGGCCCAAAACACAATAGAGAAGTTTCACGCCTGAGGCTACTGAGGCATTGGTCCCCCATTTCACCATAGAGGCTGAAACAAACCCAGCTTCTTCAATATATGAATTCAACGTTTATTTTGGCTGTTACTACTTGTGAGGAGGATTGAGGCATCATGATGGAAAGTGCCACAATACATATGGAAAAATTAATGGAATAGATCAGTCAGAATGATAGGAAAGCAATTCACATCAGTGACAGAGAAAAGAAATAATAAATGTCAATGAGACAATGGGCTTAGCTTCTTGGAAAAAGAATCTACTGTAATGACTAACTCAGAAGACTACCAAAATAATTCCAAGATGAATTAAAGAGTTAAATTTAAAATATCAACAGAGGCACCTGGGAGTAACTCAGTTGGTTAACTGTCTGACTTTCGGCTCAAGTCATGATCTCACAGCTTGTGAGTTCGAGCCCCGTATTGGGCTCTGTGCTGACAGCTCAGAGCCTGGAACCTGCTTTGGATTCTGTGTCCCCCCCCCTCTCTCTCTGCTCCGCCCCTGCTTGTGCTCTCTCTCTCTCTCAAAAATAAATAAATAAACATTAAAAATATATATTATCAGATATTGTCATTAAAATTATACATATAAAAACTTGTAATAACAAGGAAATTACAATGTTAAATGGAAAAAGGAAAATACAAAACTAAATTTTGATAGAGGCCGGGTTATATATGTGTATGTATTCGTCAAAACTTAGCAAGTGTACGTTTAAGGTTTGTATATCGTTGTATGTAAGTTTTACCTCAGAAGAAGAAACTATGTAAAATATTGAACTCTGATCAATGATGAATATGCTGAATTATTTAGGAAGAAGCGTGCTAATGTCTGCAACTACTCTGGAATGAATAAAAAAACATAAGGTATACTGGTGATAAACGGAGGATGGGGAAACGTACAGATATGTGACGAGCAAGCACCGTATGTTTGAAATTTTCAAGAACAAGTCAGGAAAAGTATAACGAAAATTATTAGAAGGAAAGGTACTGAAGTATCATTAAGATTGCGTTTGGGTTGTGAGATGACAAGGTTTTTTTTTTCCACCCCTGTTTTCTATCTCTCTTCCTTTTCCAAATGTTCACAATTTTTAAAACAACAAAAGATGTTTCAGATTCTTGATTAATTAACATAAGTCAATGATGAATCCCAATTGTCGCTAACTTCCCCTAACAAGGCATATTTTAGAAATTTTCTTATGACATGTAAGAGTTCTCTAAATAATCACTCACCACTCAGGGGTCAGCATGCCGACCTGATTTAGTTCATATGCTAAAAACAACTGGTCACGAGTTGACCTCTCATAAAAATATGTACAGATTGTGATGGGCGAGAAATAACAAATGGCTGCAGCTGGCTACTTCTCCGATGAACCGAACTTTCTCTAACTCTGAAATACGGTCTGGGACTTAGTCACCTGCACTAAGTTAGCTTGTTGATGAGAACAGCATTGAGCTGTTCCCTTCTAACACTCACTAAATCTGGGCTGCGTGGGGACTACCAGAGGGAAAGACCAGTGTGAATCACTGGAGATCGATCAATAGCCAAAACGAGCAATATTTTACAACGTGCAATACATTTACACAAGGAGGAGGCAGCCAGCATGTTTAGTGAAGGCTTCTTTTACACGTTGCTAGGTTTCTTAAAACACAATTTTGAGTCTGTTAAGAAAGAAAAGTTCTAGCAGTAAGATTGGAATGTTATTATGGTAATGTAGGGATAGCAAAAATTGTAAGAATTTGTAAATGATGTACTTTGTTAAATAATTTATACGAAGTATAAATGAAACCGTTCATAACTGGCATAGTGCAAGTTTTGGTTTTACAATTTCTCGCTATAGCTCCTTTCCATTACTTCTTTATAGACATGTTGCTACAGAATTGTATCTGCCATAATAACCCTTAATTTAGTAACTGTTTGAAGGCAGTTTTACTTCATCATTTCTTCTCTGCTCCAAGCCAATTACTCGCATCTCCATGAAGTGTGCTCCATACTCAGGTGTCTGCCAGGGCGGCTCACTCTGCGCGTCCAGAATGATCTGGTTAAAAGCACATTAGAGATACCTCTCTTGCCCTGACCCGTCAAGGAGTTATTGCTCTTTGAATAATGCTTTTTCCATTCTCAAATGCTTTCATATACTTATTTTTTTCTTTCCCACAATATCCCTGTGGGGTTCATAAAGCAAGTATTATACAAGTTCCATCCTGATGAGATGAACTCTACACAATATTGTGTATTTCGTTGGACTAAGATTTGATTGTCATGAAGATGGGTTGGAAAAAAAAAGTAGGTCAAAGGTGGGATTTGTTGTAGAGCCATTTTAGCTATAACGGTACTTGTACTGGAATATAAGCCATATCTCCAGTTCATAAATGGGAAACGAAGGTCAATAGAAGTTGAGAGGCTTGCTCAGGATTATGTATCATCTACTAACACTTACTTAGAGAAAAACCTAATCTACTCCTTGAAGGATCTGCAATCTGGTTGGAGAGATGGGCTCACAATACGAAAAGCTAACTAAGAAATAGTAAACAGTGAGTGAGTGCCGAATGAGATCGTTCAGACAACAAATATAGTCGGTGTTCCGAGAAGAGAGCCCTTTGTGCTAAGTGGTCAGAAAGACTTCGGAGAGCAGCATGATTTACTGTGAACGAGTTCAAGGTCAGTAATCAGGAGGTTTGAATTCTAGAGGCAGCTCTGTCAGTAACTCACCATGTAATCCTGAGTAGTTCATCTGAGTCTCCCGTTTTCCTCATCTGCCTATGAACAGGCCTGGAATTGTCAGTTCCTTTCAGCTGTCTCATTCTATGTGGGTCTTAAAGCTTTCTTAGAATGAGTTAGGAGAACGGACGGACGGACAGCTACCAAGCAACAGAATTATACACGTCATATGCATAATTATAGATGTCATATGCATAATGGAAGGGTCTGCTTACCCTGATTTGTAAGGAACTCACAAAAATTAACTCCCTCAACAACTCAGAACCCACGGAAGAGAGGGACTGAGCACTCTGCTGCAGTGATTTAAATATATTTTAAAAGGTGAGGAGCAGGGTATACGTTTTCACTTATCTTTCGAATGCTAGGTTGTGAGTCAAGAGAATGATTTAGGGACGAGGGCAAGGTCTTTCAGTTAGTAAGTGGTAGAATCAGGGGCTCAAATCCACATCTCCTAGTGGCCAAGTGTTCGGTCCAAAATATTACGCAGCCTCAGATTTCTTCTCACTTTGACAGTTTTCAAAACAAGAATCAACATCTCCTGTGTTTAATTCTTGATTGCTTATTTATTCCTTAAACCACTTTGAGACTCTGCTTATGTGACTCCACTGAAACTACTCCTGATAAAAACCTACCAGCAATGAACCTGATTGCCAAATTTATGAAATTTTTTTCTTCTTGTTTGTGTCCCTCGGGTGTTAGAAAATCATAGCTTACCCAATCAAGGTCAGAAAGATTTTCACTTATTTTTTCAATAATAGCTTTAAAGTTTTGCTTTTCACATTTGGGTTTTTATTTGACCTAGAGTTAATTTTTGTTGCGTGGTGTAAAGTAGGGGTTCAATATTTCTGTTTTGAGATTCAGTTTTCTCAGTAGCATTTCTTAAACTGTCTGTACTAATCTATAATACCTCCTATCTATATCCTCAAATACATGGGATATATGTATTCCATATACATGGGATAGTTCTGGCTCTATTTTATTCTCAGGTCTACTTGTCTTTTTCCAACATAATTACTACAGCTTTACAACAGTACTCGGTATCTGTTAAGGCAAGTTCTCCCCACTTTTATATATTTTAGGTTCTTTTCCCTATCAGATAACTTTTAGGATCAACTGGTGACATTCTACAATAACACTGCCAAATTTTGACTAGAACTGCCTTATATTTATGGATGGATTTAGAAGGATCTGGCATCTCTCCCATGTAGAAAGTTTTTGTCCTTGAACATGAACTATCTAGTTCTTCTTCAGTGTTTTTCAATAACGCTTCATAATTTTCTCCTAGAAGGCTTAGACATATTTTATTACTCACCCCTTCAGTATTTATGATTATGATAAATGGCATATTACTTTAAATTTATTTTTAAATAGGTAATTAAATAGGTAAATAGTCTATATTGGGTTGTTGGCCCCTTACTGATTTCTAAAAGCTCCTTATCATTTAGGAAGATTAGTTGCAAATTGTCGTTTCATTTCTTTTTTGTCTTTGCTTATTCTAACCCCCTGAAGGTCTTTTTCATACCAAAGCCACTCCTAAGTTTTCCAGGGTTTCTTGAAAAACTTTTATACTTTTATTATATTATATACTTTTATTTATTATTTATTTATATTTATTATACTTTTATTATAAACTTTAAAATCTCTGACCCATTTGGAATTCATGTTGATGTAAGATATAATGTCTGAACCTAGCTTTTTTTCCCTCAGTTCCTTAGTTACTCCTAAATCATTTATTGGATAATCCACTTGACTTGAGATTATTCTTTATCATGTAATAAATTCTCTTTTGTATTTGGATATATATTTGAACTTTCCCTTCTATCCCATTAAACTATGGCCATCTGTTTTAATTGATAAGACTTTATAATATGCCTTAATATCCAATAGTGCTTGTCTTCTCAATATTCTTTTTCAGAGATTTTATGCTTATTTTCCCAAAAGTACCATAGGATCAACTTGTCTAAAAAAAACCTTAATGAAAAAGTTTTGGCGTTTTTATTGACATTGTATTAAAACTTTATTTTGCTTTAGATCCTTCTTATCCAAAACATGGTAGGTTTTTCCATTTGTATAAATCTTTTGTGTGCTTCATTCATGTCTTACAGCTTACTTCACATAGATCGTGCACATTTATTAGTTTATTATTGGGTATTTTCTCTTCTTGTGTTACTATTGTGAGCTGGGTCCTTTCTTTCTGGTTGTTATTTGCTTACATGGAAGCTGCTGAATTCTCCTCCATTACTGAAATTCCCTACAGCTTTTTATAGTTCCTCAACTAATTATCTTGGGATTATCAGAGGTTCAATATTATTTTCTGCAAACAGTAAGTTCACTTCCTTCCTTTCAAGTTACCACTAATTTCTTCCTGTTGCCTCTTTGCATTGTCTGTATTGATAAATAACAATGGCAATATTGGCCATTGAAGGCCATCCTTGCCTTGAAGCTGACTTCCATGGTACATTAGGGTTCTGTTGCAAATTACATCACATTTGGTGGCTTAGAATAGCACATGTCTACCACCTCACAGTCTCCGTGCACCAGGAGTCCATGCACAGCTTAGCCGGCTGCTCTGCTCAGGACTTCACAAGGCTGTAGTCAAGCTGTTGGTCCGGCTGTGTTCCTTTCTAAAGCTCGGGCCCTCTTCTAAATCTGGTGATTGTTGGCAGAATTCAGTTCCTTGCAGATGTAGAACTGAAGCCCCACTTTCTAGTTGGCTGCCAGCAGGGGGCTGCTCTCAGCTCCTAGAAGCTTCCTGCAGTTCTTGGCCATGTAACCCTCTTACATGGTGGCTTACTTCTTCAAGGCCAGCAATAGAATCTCTTATGGAAAGACTGAATCCTCTTTTAAAGGACCTGCCTGATTAAGTCAGGGTTACCCAGGATAATCTCCCTTTCCAACTGATTAGAAACCTTAATTATATCTGCAAAATCTCTTTACCCTTGCCATATTCCATTGGTAAGAAGCAAATCACATGTTTACTTGCACTAAGGAGAGAGGATAACATAGGAGTGTGGTTACCAGGGGGGTAGGAATCATGGAGGCCATCTTACTCAGAATTTTGCCTACCATTAATGCTCATGTTTCTAGAGTTTCCCCATCAGGCATGATGTTTGCTATCCATTTCCATTTCGCCTATTTGCTGTTTAAAAAATTAAGACTAGATGTTGAAATGTGTGAAATGCCTTTTCAATGTCGACAGAAGTAATCCCAACTTTTCCCCTTAGATCTATCAATCTACTAATATTGAATCTTCCTTGCATTCCGAGAATAAACCATACTTGGCTGTATGTTTTGTTATTCATTTAATGTTGTGCTGTAGTCCCCTTGATACTCCCCCTCCTTAAAAATATTTTTTAATGTTTTCATTTATTTTTGAGAGAGAGCAAGCGACAGAGTGCGAGTGGAGAGGGGCAGAGAGAAAATGGAGATAGAATCTGAAGCAGACTCCAGGCTCTGACCTGTCAACACAGAGCATGATGAGGGGCTTGAACTCAAGAGCCATGAGATCATGACCTGAGCCGAAGTCAGATGCTTAACCTACTGAGCCACCCAGGAGCTCCACTCCCCTTACTATTTTAAAGGATTTTTGCATCATCAATATTCGCAGGTTTCTAGTATGGCTTTTCTTTTTCTGTGCAATCCTGGCAGGTTTTAGATGTAATGTTATGCTGTCTGTTTAAAAAAAAACAAAAACAAAACAACGAAAAGTGTTCCTTCTTTTTCAATACTCCTGAACAATTTAACAATCACTGGAATTGTCTGTTCTTTAGAGAGTTGGTTGATTTCTTTATGAAATTGTTCTTGTTTTGCATGCAGCTCTTTGATATCTTTCTAAATGTCTGTTGTTGAAATTAATATTAATTTTTGACTCGTGGAACCAAGTGCCTTCAGGAAGATAAGGACTTGCAATCCAGCCAGTTTGGCTTTCATTTTTCTCTTTTGGCCACATCAGGAAGCCCCTATTGGCCAAAGACTAAATTCAGTCCTTTTTAGCCTCTTCTCGTAACACTATCTACCTCAATCGCTGTGCTTCTGAAGAGTGAACTGCTCACAGCTCCTGGCTCTCTCCTTGTCTTTTTTATGCTTCTAATGCCTTTTATTCATAGTGTGCTATTTCTCAGAACTGCCCTTTTCTCTTTGCACACAGCTACATTTTATTGTTTAAGACTGATTATCAGGAAGCTTGTTCTCTAGAAAGCCTCCCTTGACCTGGATAAGATAACCCTCCCCCACTCTCTGGATACACTGATTTATAATCATCCCTATAGATCTCTTATCTCCTCCATTAGAATGTGACATCCTGGGGGTGCCTGGGTGGCTCAGGTGGTTGAGCATCTGACTTAGGCTCAGGTTATAGTCTCGATTTGTGGGTTTGAGCCCCGCGTCGGGCTCTGTGCTGATAGCTCAGAGCCTGGAGCCTGCCCAGGTTCTGTGTCTCCCTCTCTCTGCCCACCCCCCCATGCATACTCTCTCAAAAATAAACATTAAAAAATTAAAAAAAAAAAAGAAAGAATGTGACATCCATGAGGATAAGGGCAGTGACTTCTACAGTCCACGTAGTGTGTGTGACATGATTTTTGAATGAGTGAAAGCCTGAATGTAGGGAGGGAGGACTTCAAGGTACTGACTTCAAGTATCTGAAGAGTTTTCTTGAGAAAGAGATTAAATCTCTTTTCTACATAAGGTGGTACTAGGAGCATGAAGTAAAAGTTATTAGGTGGCAGATTTCAGCTTCACATGGGTAAGAATTTCTTCACCAATGGAGTTGCTCAGTGATAAAGAGCCACCTCATGGAAAAGTAACCTTTTTTGTAGTAGAAGAGTTTAAAATAGAACTGAACATTTTTTAGGATGCTCGAAAAATATTGTTACATTGAGTTTTCAAGGTATTTTCAAGCTGTAATCCTTAGAGCCCTATGGGTTCCAAAGAGATGGTTCAGGATTGGGCCTGAGGGGATTGGGATGAGGGGGAAAGAAAAGAATAGAAGATCCAATCAGATGAAGCTCTGAAGATGGCCTTTCCCTGGACAACAACAGCTGGTCTGCTGTTTTTTGCTTTGTTTTGACGTACTGGGTTTTCAGCTACAATATGGTTTGAATAAAAAGTCCCCTAGCTGTTAAAAAAACATCTGAAAAGCACTTGCCAGGCCATTTCACTTCCATGTATGTGTAAGATGTATGTATAAAATGTGCCTGGCACAGAAGTTAGAGATGTTCAGTCAGTGCTTCCTGCTCCCCACAGTCCCCTCAAAATGTCTTGCCGAATCTTCACATTCTACTGTTATTTAAAGGATTTGTTCCTTCAGCTTTCTTAGGAGTTCCACCAAGACAGGCACTGAATACTTTGCTTCTTTGTAGCTCCCGCAGCACCCTAACATTGCATTCCTCCAGTAACCCTCCGAACATAAAGAAGTAAAGAATTAGTTCTAGCTTTTCTGGTGAAGTAGCTACAGGGGAAACGAAATAGGTTAAAACTCTATTCCACGATGGAGGACGCAGAAGTGAAGGGTGCAGGAGAATGAAAGAAGAGAACGAGGACCTCAAGGACGCAAGCACAGAGAACGGAAGTGGCGGTTGCGCGGTGTCCTCCGCCCACCCGACAGGAGCTAGGTAAGCACTCACAGCGAGCCTCTATGTCCCTTCTCTTAATTCAGAGAGAATCAGAACCTTGGTCCGCTTTGGCTTAGATTTTTGATACAGATTTCTTTTGAACATTTTTTTCTGCTGAAGTAAAGATACTAGCACAATGGGCTCTACTCCCTCCTAACACCCTGGTACCTACTGGCTCCAGCTGTATATAGCTTTCCAGAACAACAAAAATGTTATCTGAACTGATTAAAGGGAGAAATGTACAACTGTCACGTCCCAAGCCATGTGCAATACATCCAGGCACCAGATTCCAAAGATGGACGGTAGTTTTACCTCTAGCCGTTCATTATAAAAGTCTCTTGTGGTATAATTCAGCGTAGCACGATTTGTGTTTTCTCCTACAAGTCTTTTGCTGTCGTTATTTTCTTCGTTGACAAGACCAGGTTTTTTCCCTTTGGTTTCTAGCAGATACCGGAATTGCTTCTTTCTGTAGAAAGACCGTAAAGAGATTTAGTTACTGACGAGATTTATTAAATTGTGTCTATTTTTGTTGACTTTAGAGGGAGGCATATGCTCTTTGGAATGTGCGTTTTAGGAGTTTGAGTTATTTATTTGAACTTAGTTCAATACCCCAATCTTTCTACTTACTCAGCTACTCAACCCAAATCCTTTTGTTTCATGACTATCAATCAGCAACATAAACATGCCTCAGCCATTTCTACCTTAAAGAAACCAATAGAAAATTTAAATAATCAAAAAAAAAAAAAGAAAATTTAAATAATCACAGAGTCCAAAACAACCCAATTGAAGATGCAGTAGGCCAAACTTTCTAAGCCATTATCTTCCATAAAACATATATTACCTCTTAGAAATCACACAAACAGTTCGTAATTCCATTATGCAGCTTTTGGTAGTATTACTCACAGCTAGAAAATGGAATGGGATACTCGTTTAAGTTTAGGCAAAACAAAATAAGCAAAACCCCAAGACCTCCAACTGTTAGCATGGTGAAATATGTTTAATAATGAACCCGGAAACTTTGTTTGGTTATGAAGAACATAAACCGTGCTCAGAGTATCATTGGCAGACCCAGAAGCCTGGACAGAGAACAGCAGCTCATCTCCAGGGAAAGTCGATTTCTGGTTTCTGCCAGACTTCGGGTGTCTCTAAAATGAAGTGATATTTCTACTTTACTGTAAACCGGACTAATGACTGGGAGAAGAAGAAGAGTAGATGTTTTAAAATTTTTCTTCCTTTTTCCAATTTAAAAGTGTAACGCAGTTGGGGCGCCCGTTTGGCTCAGGCGGTTAAGCCTCTGACTTCGGTTCAGGTCATGATCTCGCGGTCTGTGGGTTCAAGCACTGCGTCGGGCTCTGTGCTGACAGCTCAGAGCCTGGAGCCTGCTTCGGATTCTGTGTCTCTCTCTCCTCTCTGCTCCCCTGTTCACACTGTCTCTCTCTCAAAAATAAAATTTAAGAATTTTTTTTAAAGTGTGACACAGCAATTTTAGAAATTTTAGGGGGTACATATTTTGAAAAGTGCAAAGAATCTATAGCTCATAAATCTATATAAATCTATAACACTTTTCACATTCAATATATTTTTTGCAGGCTTTTTCTATGAAGGTTTGTAAAAAGTTAAGACCATATTAAACATCCAATTTTGTGCACTTGTTTTCACTCAGTGCTATATAATAAGCATTTTTATTTAATGAATGAATAAAATTCAGTTGTGATGTTCATCAATTTACCTAATCAGGTCCTTTTTTGGATATTTAGGTAGTATAATATTCTCACCTTTATAAAGAAGAAAGTGGGTAAAATATCTTTACCTACATTTATTGATTTTTTAATTACAAAAGCAATGCAAATATATATTTTATATCATTTAGTCTTTTCAAATAATCAATTTTCCATTAATTTTGTTATTAATATCATTATTTCTTTTAACTTTCTTTAGGATTATTTTACTGTTTTTTTTCCCCTAACTTCTTCATTTTTTTTTCTTAAATAGTTTATTATCAAGTTGGTTTCCATATAACACCCAGTGCTCATCCCAACAAGTGCCCTCCTCCATGCCCATCACTCCCTTCCCCTCTCCCCCACCCCCATCAGCCATCAGTTTGTTCTCAGCATTCAGGAGTCTCTCATGGTTTGCCTCCATCCCTCTCCCCCACTATTTTTCTCCTTCTCCTCCCCCATGGTCCTCCGTTAAATTCCTCCTAATCCACCTATACGTGCAAACATATGGTATCTGTCCTTCTCTGCCTGACTTATTTTGCTCAGCATAACACCCTCAAGTTCCATTCACGTTGCTACAAATGGCCTCCCCTAACTTCTTTAGATAAATGTTTAGCTCATTCATTTTCAGACCTTATTCTTTTCTAATATAGCCCTTTCAAAGGCTAAAATGTTTTCATTTAACATCCCTGTGACTTGATTCTCTAAGTTTTGAAATGTGGTATTTTTGTTATATTTCAGTTCAAGGTAACTTCCGTTATAAAATTGTCTTTACCCTGTGGGTTATTTAGAAATGTGGGCATTTTTTTGTTTGTTTACTGATTTTTGAGAAAGAGAGTGAGTGGGGGAGGGGCAGAGAGAGAGGGAGACAGAGGATCCAAAGCAGGCTCTGCACTGATAGCAGAGAGCCTGATGCAGGGCTTAAACTCATGAACTGTGAGATCATGATCCAAGTCAAAGTCAGATGCTTAGCCTACTGAGCCATCCAGACCCCTAGAAATGTGCCTCTTAATTTCCAGGTACATGGGGATTTCCTGGTTAACACTGAGTAATTGAGTTAAAGCTTTTAACTGTATTGTGAACAGGAAACATGGTCTATGTAAATCCTCTGGAATCTGTTGATAATCACCTTCTGGATAGTATTTGGTCAATTTTATAAATATTCCATGCGTACTTGAAAAGAACATGTGTTCTACAGTTGTTGGAAGCATTGTTCTCTGAATGCCCATTAAGTCGAATTTGTTATTCATGGTGTTCAAGTATTTTATATCCTTTTTAAAGTAATTACTCAAAACTATATTGAAGCTTCCCACTGTAATTGTGGGGTTGTAGTAATGTCAATTTGGGGCTTATAGGTTTCTTTAGGCTATGCTAATAGGTGAATACAAAATAAATTAGCAAATTTATCTTAACATTTCGAATGAATTGAACTTACTATCATTTTGAAATGATTCTCTCTTAACCTTAGTCAATTTAGTTCTCACTGGCTACTTCATTTGTTTGTTTGTTTTGGTTATTATTGATGTTGTTTATCTTTTCTCACTTTTTTACTTTATTTTTTTAATGTTTATTTTATTTATCCTGAGAGTGACAGAGAGAGAGAGAGAGAGAGAGCATGCATGTATGTATGCACATGTGCCAGCGAGGGAGGGGCAGAGAAAGAGGGAGACGGAGAATCTCAAGCAGTCTCCCCACTGTCAGTGAGGAGCCCGATGTGGGGCTCAAACTCACAAACCTTGATATCATGACCTGGGTGGAGATCAAGAGTAGGATGGTTAACCCACTGAGCTACCCAGGCACTCTTCACTTTTTTACTTTCAAACTTTATGTAACTTTATGTTTCTGATGTGTCTCTTGTAAACAACATATAACTGAACTTCATTTTTTACTCAATCTCATAATTTTTGGCTTTTAATCAGAGCAATTAGTACATTTGTATTTTATCACTGAGGTGGGTTGATAACACTGATGGTCGTAATAACTGCCTCCCTGAAATTCATGCTCTTTACAACGTGATTCCACAGCTAAGCAGGCTACCTCCATGACGGTGTATCAGTTCTTCGAGTAGGCCTCAAGAGTCCTTGCATATTTTCTCTCTCTTTAAACCCGGCCTCTCCCACGAAAACAAGCCCAGGCAGATTTCCGGAGTATGAGAGACCATGCGGAGCAAAGACAACTGGTCCTAGGTCCGTCCTAGACCAGCTTACAGCTGCCAACCCCCAAACAAATGAGAGCCCAGGCCAGGTCACCAGAGCTGCCTACCCAACCCACAGGTGACTGCAGATGCATGGGGACCCTGGCTGAGGGCAAAGCCATCCCGCAGACCCACAGACTCAAGGGGAGAAAATAATTCTTGTTCTAAGCCACTGGCTTTTGGTACAAATGGAGTTGCTGATATAGCCATATTTTGGTTAAATCTGACATTTTCTTTTCTTTCCATTTGACCTACATGTTCTATGCTTCTTTTTCTCTTGTTTCTTCTCTCCATTTCACCCCCTTCCTCCTTATTAGTTGGAAAGCTGTATACTCTTTATTCTTTGGTTAGCACAGAAATTAGAACATACACTCTTTTTTTAAAAACAATTTTTAACATGTTATTTATTTTTGAGAGACAGTGAGAGACAGAGCACGAGCAGGGGAGAGGTAGAGAGAGAGGGAGACACAGAATCTGAAGCAGGCTCCAGGCTCTGAGCTGTCCGCACAGAGTCGGATGTGGGGCTCAAACTCACAAATGGTGAGATTGTGACCTGAGCTGAAGTCGGACACTTTACTGACTGAGCCACCCAGGTGTCCCCTAGAACGTGCACTCTTAACTTACCATCTACCCTTAATTACTATAGTTCCTCCCTAGATGATACAAGGATCTAGAACACCATATCTCTACCTACCACATCCTACACTATACTGTTGTAGTATATTTCAGCTCTGTATCATTTAAACCCCACAACGCATAATTATTGTTGCTTTACACAATGTTCATTTTGCTTTATTCCACAAATTCAGTATTTTCCTTACTCTTTTGCTCTTTTCTTGCACCTTCGACCTTCTATTTGGGATCACCTTCTTTCTGCCTTGATTATAGGCCTTATAATTTCTTTTAGTAGAGGAATACTGGTGGGAAATCTCTTAGTTTTTCTTTTTTTATTATTTTGTTTTAAACTGTCTTTATTTTATCTTCATTCTTAAAAGACATTTTTGCTGGGTACAGAATTCTAGGTTGTTGGCAATTAATTTCCCTCAGTACATTGAACATTTCATTTATTATTCTATCTTCTGACTTCCACAGATGCTGTTGTGAGGTCAGTTGTTGACATGCACTCCTTTTGAGGTAACCTCTTTTTTCCTGGTTGTTCTAAAATTTTTCACCTTATATTAGGTGCTCTGTGGTTTCTCTGTGATGTGACTTGGGGGTAGATTTCTTTTAATTGAATATATTTGGAATTGGTTGGGCTTCCTTAATGTGTAGATTAGTATATTTCATCAGTTCTAAAAAATTCTTTGCTATTATCTTTAAGTACTACCTCTATCCCAAACTCTCTATTATATCTTTTTGAAATTCTATATGTTAAATCTTCTAACTCACTCTATCTCCAAATTTCTTAACTGGTTTTCCACAGGTTCCCTCCTCTTTGGGCTTCATGCTACAAAATTCCCTCTAGGCTGTTTCCTATTTTACTGATTCCGTTTTCAGCTAGGTCTAATTGGCTATTAAACCTCTTAATTAAGTTTTAATTCTGTTTATTGTATTTTTCATTTATTGAACTTAGTCTGTTTCCTTTCAGATCTGATGGATCACTTTTTAAAACGTCTTGTTCTCTTCTGATATTTTCAACCTTGTCTATTATACCATGAAATATACTATGCATAGTTATTTTACTATCTTTAAGAAGTAATGCCAAAAGCCAAAGTATTCATGGGTTTGTTTCTGTAGTCTTTTTCTCTGCTCTTATATATGGTGCCTTATTTCCTCGTGTGCTTAGTTATTTTACTTTTTTTCATTGCCTTCTGGTCACTGTCCTTAAAAATTACTTATGGAAATTCTTTGAGGTAGGTTGAAAGTAACTTCCTCCAAGAGGCAGTACATTTACTTTTCCCAGGTAGACAGAGGCAGCAACATTTAAGCTTTAACTACCCATGTATTATAGTCAGGCTGCAAATCTATATGAGAGTGGTCTTTCTGGTTACATTTCTTAGAGACAACTTTGCTCCTTTTATGCTCATACCAAGGCAACTTGCCTTGAAAAATCCAGGTGAGAAGAAAGGGAGGTTTATTTCTGACGACACCTTGATGGTGTAGCCATAGGGGTTCTAGCTTAATCCTGGAAAAATCTCAATTTATATTCGCCACGTTAAAAGGCAACAGGGACTTTGATTGATATCTTTCCTTGTTCGTGGCTAATAAAAGCAAAATTTAAGTTTCCTTGAAATGCCTCCAGGTTATAAACACAGTCTGACGCTCACATTACTTCTTAATGTTCTTCCTCCCACAGACCTTAGCCTAGTGATTATGTTATATCTTGTCAGTTGGTCAATATTTTTATGGAGTTTTCATTGTTTATTTGATCCAGAGTTTTTAGTTGTTTTTAGTGCTCGGAATGGTCAAAACAACCTAATTCACCATTATCAGAGAAACTCAACGTATTCTTTATAAAAGTGTCAAATTGTGTAGACATACAGAGACTAAAACTTGAAAACCACTTTTTAACTGGGCTGCTACCTCTCCTAAGATCCACATGCTCCCAACTCTTCATTCTTTCAGCTCCCTTTGTATGTGTCCATATTGATATATATTTATTCTGTTGCTTTGAAACATAACATTGGGTCACATTATAAATGCTCTTTTATGCTTTATTTTATTTAATGAACTATTTGTCTCTGGATCATTTCACGTCAGAACAGAAAATCACCTTTAATTCTTTTTCCCCTTTGTCTTCTTATCCTCATAGTTACATAATGGCTGTAATGTAGATAGTACCATATAGATACTACTACATTCATAGTTCAGAAGTGTCATGAGTTATCTAGCTTTCTCTATTGTTAGGTATTTCTTTTTAAAAATTTTTTTTAATATTTTTATTTATTTCTAGGAGAGAGAGAGAGACAGCGTGAGCAGGAGAGGGTCAGAGAGAGAGAGACACACAGACTCCGAATAGGCTCCAGGCTCTGAGCTGGCAGTCAGCACAGAGCCCGACACGGGGCTCGAACCCACGAACCGCGAGATCATGACCTAAGCGAAAGTCGGACGCTTAACCGACTAAGCCACCCAGGTGCCCCTGTTGTTAGGTATTTCATTACTTTCCAAAGTTGAGCTACTACAAACAATAAAGCAATGATAGATAGCCTTGTATACAGTTTTTTTGTGCCCATGTATGTGCATGTCAATAGGCCATATTCCTAATACTAGAATTTCCGGGTTCAAAAATATGATAAATATTGCCAAACTACTTCCCTTAAGAGTCTGCATTCCAAAAGTACAAAGTTATAGTTCCCTGAATATTAATCAGCGTTCAGTGTTATTAGGTTTTAAATTTTTAAGTCATTCTCACTGGCAAAAAATGACATCTTATTCTTTTAAGTCAATTTTTATTTCCCTGATTACAAGTAAGTTCGATCTTATGTATTTGTCCATTTGTATTTTTGGTTTTTTAGTAAAATTTCTATATGCTTTGCTTTTACGTTCATGTTGACTGTCTTTGTCTTCCTAAATTGGTAGGACCTTTTTAAAAATTTGTTAAATATGTTGCAAATATATTCTCTCTGTCTGCTCATATCTTTTATCATACAAAAGTTTACAATTTTTGTGAGTTAAATGTGTCAAAACTTACAGAAGTATTAGAAAATATAGTAAAATATTTTTATAAACTTAAGGTAATGAATGCCTTCTTAAGATACATAAATCATTGGGGCGCCTAAGTAGCTCAGTTGGTTAAACGTCCAACTCTTGATTTTGGCTCAGGCCATGATCTCATGGTGTGTGAGTTTGAGCCCCATATTGGGTTTGGCACTGACAGTGCAGAGCCTGCTAGGGATTCTCTCTCTCCAGCTCTCTCTCTCTTTCTGTTGCTCCCCTGCTTGTGCTCTCTCTCTCTCTCAAAATAAATAAATACACATTAAAAAAAACCAGATACAAAAATCATCTTATTTAGTTTACTGAGAAATCACACTGGGATTGTTGATTGGAAAGTTAGTAACTGGGGCGCCTCAGTGGCTCAGTCGGTTAAGCGTCTGACTTCGGCTCAGGTCATGATCTCACGGTTTGTGGGTTCGCGCCACGCGTCAGGCTCTGACCCTGCCCAACTCATGCTGTCTCTCCTCCTCTCTCAGAAATAAAACATTAAAAAATATTTTCAATAAAAAAAGGAAAGTTAGTAACAACATGATTTAAGTAACATAAATTGATCTCTTATTGAAGCCTCAGAATTTATTAACAATGTATACCTCTCCATTTTTAGACAATTTTTTATACCTAATTTCACTGTTCCCTATTTTTAAAGTGCCAAATAAATCCCTTCCCTCTTTCTCAAAAAACACAGTGATGGCACTGAGCCATGCTCCACACTTCAGCGGTGGGGGCCCTGCGTGCTCTTTACTTGGGTGCAGAAATGTTTACTGAGTTAGGGCTGGGGGTGGGGGTTGGCAGAGCTACTGCTACCGCCAACACTGCGCCCTAGGAATATTGAACACGGACATGGTGCCCCACGCCCAGATGATAAAAACTGAGCTGCCAAAACTTTTTTTATACCAGAGGATTATGTCAGGTGGACTTCCTGATGTTTATATTTTTTATTGCCTCTATAAATGGAATACTTCTTCTAATACTATTTTCAATAACTTCTTATTTCAATGAAAAAAAATACCAATATTTTTTGCATGTTGATATAGCATCTGGTTTCCTTAGTATATAATCTGATTAGTTATACAAAATTTAATGGTTGAGTTCTTGGATTTTCCTTAGGCAATGGTCTTTATAAAGGGTCAATTTTTGCTTTTCCTAGTCAATTATTCTTTTTCTAATTTCTTATTTTTTTTAAAGTAGCTTTATCTTTATTAATTTCTTGCTGCCATTTTTTAAAAATGTTACTTTGGTGTTTTCTAGCTTCTTGAGTTGAAACCCTTATTTGTTAATTTCTAATCTTTCTTGCTTCCTAACAAGTATATTAAAGATATATCATTTCCTCTCCGTACAGTTTTAGCAACATCCCACAAGCTGTGACAATTCTCTTGTTATCAAATTCAACGATATGTGATTTATGACTTTGGTTTTAATTTAATCTTCTATCCCAAAAAGCTAAAATACTTTTTAAAATTCTTTTTTAAAAAAGGAATACAATAATAATAATAAAAAGAACAAAAACCAAATAGAACGAAAACCATAAAGGTAATTCGAGCAGGATCTATAGACATACAGTGAAAAGCAAGCTTCTGCATACTTTGGAACTCTTAGTTCAACTCCCAGAGACAGTAATTTTTAAAAAAATCAAATACTTAAAAATTACATAAGGATACCTTTGAAATGTATGCCCCACTTCTCATAAAATACAGTACATGACCCAGGTGTTCTATAACTTGCATTTTTATTTTCTAAGACATCTTACAGACTCTTTCATATCAGAACCTCTAATTATTTTTAGAGCTGCAAGTCATCAGTCCTTTATTAGCGGCAATTTAGTGAGTTTCACATTTTTGCTACACACTGCAGTGAAAATCCTTAAACAGAGAAATCTGTGCTCATGTAAAAGCCACTATCTGAAGAAGATTCCTTTAAGCGAAATTACTAAGTCACAGGGCCTGTACATTTAAGATTTGTTAGGTATTCTTAAATTGCTATGTAAAAGAGTTGCCTCAACTTATACTACGGACGGTGTATAAGAATTGTGTTTCAATATGCTGTCTATTATCAAACGTTTAGTTATCTCACTGTTTTAAGATTTTCATGTCTGTAACTGTGAGGTAAGGTCAAACATCTTTTTTAAGTTTAAAGGAACTTGTATTTTGTTTTCTGGGTAACGGCGTTTCCTGTTTCTTTGTTTTTCCAATTTCCTCTGCATAACTTTTTGGCTCACTATTTTCTAATTTTATGATATGATTAGAGAAAGTAATCTGTTTGAGTGTGCTTTTTGGGAAACACAGAGATCTTCTTTGAGTTTAATACATATCCAATTTTTGCAAACATTTCATAGGTGTTCGAATAGAGTTTTTTTCTGAATTGGGAATGAGATTCTGGGAATAAAATTATAAACATATTTACTTGACAAAGTGCATTAACTGTGCTATTCAAATCCTCCATATTCTTTTTTATTTTGGCTTATTTGGTCTACCGATCAAATAGATTAATATCTATTCTCAAGAACTGTGAATTTGTCAATGTATACTTGTATTTGTTGATGTATTTAGGAGCTTCATGATTATCATCTTTTTTGGTAGACTGTAGCTTTTGGTGGCATCAATTCTATTATCACTAATATTAATATTCCAGATTCATTTATTACTGCTGTTGGCATTTGCCTGTTACGTATTTTCATCCCTTTATTTTCAAACTTTATATATTGCTTTCTTTAGGGGCACTTCTCAAATATAACATGTAACTCAATTTTTAATCCAATTTGATAGCCAATATCTATCAATAGGAGAATTTCATTCATTAATATTTATTATAACTGACATGTTTATTTTTATTTCCCTTTTACCTTTTTGTTGATCAATCCTTTTTCTTTTTGGTGGTTTATAAACTACACCTAGTCTTTCTTCCTAATAGTCCCTAAAATTTTAATACACACAGTTAACCATGTACTTTTCCATCAATCTCTGATGTTAATTAGTACCTATTATTACTCCCAAGGGGGTGGGTAACTTAGCAAAGTTTAACTTCCTTCCTTTTAGGAACTTCTGGGATTTTTATCTTCCAGTTACTAATCTTTTTTCCTTATACATTAATATTTTTTGACAACTATAATTTTTACTTATTTCTTTCCACACCATCATTTCTTGAATTCAATGCTTCCTATTCTTTTATTTATTTATTTGAGAGAGAAAGAGAGAATGTGAGTGGGGGACAGGGGTAGAGGAAGAGAGAGAGAGAATCCCAAGCAGGTTCCACACCTGACACAGGGCTCAATCCCATGACTATGAGATAACGACCTGAGCTGAAAGCAAGGGTCAGACATTGAACCAACTGAGCCACATAGGTGCCCCCAATACTTCCTGTTTCCTGCATTCACTGTTCATTTTATAGCAGTCCTGCCTTCGGTACTTTTTTTCCAAGTGATTTTCTAGGTTTTGTATGGGGTTTAGATTGTACCAATCAGACATACTCCGATAAGATCTGAAATCAGAACCGAGCTATGTGGGAAAGTAGAGGGAGTACACAAGACACCCATTTTTTTTCTTTTTTCTTTTTCTTTTGGCACAAATTACATAGCTCTGCAACCAAGTTCTGAGGACAGGAGTGGGGAACTTCCTGACTCTCAGTGTAGTTGCAATGGTACGATACTGGAGGCTGCAAGGGGTGACAGTGTCCTGTTTAGCCAACTCCCTGAGCAGAGGTGGCAGTTTGCTTGGTGGGCTGGTTCTGTGGTGTCATTCTGGGGGTCACCAGACTCCCCATCCCTTCCAGTGATGTTGTAGACAACTAATTCCTTGTATATCAATTGTTTTCTGCTTATTCTAGCCAGAGTGAATTTCCTTATCTACAACTGAATCATGCCGGACACCCCATGCCCGACTTCTCTCTCCTTCCATTCATGCACATTTTGTCAGTGTGTCTGTCGGCTATGCCTCTTCTAAGTATTTTTCAAATTATCCTTTTCTCCATTCTCACTGTATTAGTTCATGCCTTCAAAATCTCCCTCCTAGACTATAACTAGCCTCTTGATTGGTCTCCAGTCCTCTCATTTCTATCCACTGAAATGGCAGCCTTTCTGGAACAAACATCTAATCACATGATTCTTGTGCTGAATTACAAAGCACAAGTATTCACTTTTGTTTTGAATGGATTCCAGATCAGACCACAATCTTTGCAGCTTCGTTTCCTGTCACTATTCGCAATCGTCCCATGCTCCAATTAAATCTGAACTCTACAATTCCTTGTGCCCTTGCAGATCTCTTTTCCCTGTATCCTGTACCTGAAAAGCTCCTACTTATTCCCGAAGAGCCGGATAAAATGTTATCTTCTCTGTGAAGTCTTCCCTTATGTTCTTCCAAACTAAAGTTGGTCTTTCCTCTTTCACTCTTCTCTTATAGCATTTTAAACATTTACATTATGAGTGCCTACATAATAGCTTTAAACTGTTAGCTTCTAAGCCTAACAAGCATAAGAGCAAGAATTTTGTCTTATTCATCTTCATACCCCAACACTTTGAAGAAGGCTAGCCATAAGACAAGTTTAGGACAGACCTTTGTAGGATGCACACATGGCAGTTAAGAGTTATTCCTTTTTTCTAGGGCAACAGGAATTCTATAAAAATGATGGAAATTAAAGATTACCTGGCTTCACCCAGAATTGAAATCAGACGGTACTGGGGTAACTCGGAAGATGCTACATGTGCTAGGATTCCAAAGAGCCTTTCAGCCATGATCATATCATTCTGTGTCACCTGAAGAGATACAATGGAGATGGGTCAAAATGACACTGTATCTAGTTGGATAGAATTAACACATTTTCAAAGAAACGTCTAGCTTGAGTGTTTGCTTTCAGTCCAGGAAAGTACCTTCTCCGGGGCTATAAGAGGAGAGTTCTTACTGACATCTCTTTCTCCCCTGACCTTAACTGGAATGAAGATGACAGGTGTGGCTCAGGGAGCTGGAGGACGATGGAGGCGATGGGTCAGCTCTGACTGAAAGTAACGTTCCCTGAGAATTATACATGGGGCACCTTAAATTCTTAATGAATTTTTTTTTTCAGGAATCCTATAGCTTCTTGGAGTAGAATGATTTAAGGGGAAATTTCTCAAGTGCCAAAGGAATAGATGCACTTTAATAATGTGCCAAAGGTAAGCCAAGGTGTTGTTCATACCTTGTTCCTCTAATAATAATTTTGTCCCTTCCTGAGAGATGGAACATTAGACCATCAAAGACACTCCTGTTCATTGTAAAATTATGTCTACCTTTCTCTCCACAAGGAATAATTTGTCACAGGTTTTCTCCGTGAGGGCTTCTTCCTGTGTTAACCAAGGAAGTACTAAAAGCTAAAAGTGGGACTTGGATTAATATCTGGGCATATTTTCTTTGATATAAAGTAGGCTTGTTTGCATTTTAAATACTATTAGTTTGTGTATATAAATTCCGTGATTCTCAGCCAGGAGCCATTTTGGCCCCTAGAGAGCATTGGACAATGTCTGGAGACATTTTTGGTTATCACAACTGGCAGAGGGATGCTACTAAAATCTAGTGGGTAGAATCAAGGGACACTACTAAACATCCTACAATGCACAGGGCAGCCCCCAAGACAAAGGATTACCTGGGCCGAAATGTCAACAGAGCTGAGGCTGAGAAACCCTGGTATAGTTAAATTTTGGAACAGAAAGACATTCACTAACGCTACCTGTAATACACTTCACAGGTGTTTTCAAAAAAAAAAAACAACAACCCATAATTCACAAACATCTTATTCACAGAACTCAGTGCCGACTGACACTTTCCTTAAACCTCCAGAGTTAATTAGGCTGCTGTTCCCTCAAATCTTTCCTTCAGCTGACAAGGAAGTTGTTTGGTCTAACACAGTCACCTAGTGGCCAGTGTAGGCCACTACTCCGTCTTTGCTTCCTGATGCTCACAATTCAATTCTACCTCAAGTAATATTATTCTCTCATATGTGAAGAAAAGTAGACATATAATATTACTACATATTTTCAAGGTTAAGTAGCTTTATTTTAGACTTTTAATAAAGGGTCAAATATCCCTGCCATTGACATTTAAGGAACTTTACGTCAGAATAGGTTATATTGGTTCTTTCTAATTCTTCTCTTTTATGTAATTATATTGTACTATTCCTTTCTATTTCAAGGTTCAATAATATTTAGTATACACTTCTAGTAGTGGCCCATGTCTAGGTAAATATCCTATTTAGGTTAATGGGGATAACAGTTTGGGTATTAATGAAGAATGACTCAGCCATAGCTAAAATAGCTATTTTACTTCCAGTCCAGGGTAGCTTTGGAAAACTTTGGGACTAATTATTAGGTCTGATCAATGACTCATGACCTCTCTGGGAAAGTACCATGGGAGTACACAAGAGTACACAAGACTGAACCGGATCTCTTGAGAACTCGCTGGAGAAATTAATAGTCATCGGAAGGTTCCAGATTTGTCCTACATCTTCAACAGATAGCTGAACCTGTGGTCATGAGCCTACCGTAGTTGAATTTCACTTGACTCATGTACACTGACCCAGAGATCTCTAGTCTCCTAACCCTATACTGGGTTTCCGGAGTGCTAGGCCAGAGGTACCTGTAGTACATCAGTTGCAGAGAAATACAGTTGCTATTACCAGCGTGCCGGCAAACCCGATTACAGCTCTTTTACAGTAAGGAGGTCTTCTGAATGTTAAGAGACAATCATAATAATACTAATAGCATAGAGAGATTTTCTTCCCATGGAAAATTATTTAAATTCAGTTCAGGAATTCCTCAGTAGAGGAAGAAGCATAGTTTCTCTCTTTTCTTCCAAAATAGTGTTTAGAGAAGACAGTCTTTGGATAAAAGGAAGATTATTCTGGGGACAAGCTTAGTGGAATCAATCTGAAAAATAGCTTTGCACTAATAATATTCCGGGCCTGAGTTACACAGTGCACGTTAACCACAGGCAGCTGTTACAGACTATTAAAAAGCAGTCCAGACACTTCCATATGCTAGTTTTATTTCCTTTTTCTCTCATTATTACTTTCACTTCTTTTACCTTTCTTCCTTGCCTATTTCTCCTTCTCATCGTTTTTCAAATCATTTTTCTTTCCCTGTGTACCTTCTCCTTTTTCCCTAACTCTCCTCCTCCCTTCCTCTACTATGACCCTTATCAGCGGACATTTGGGTATTACTTCCCCATTTCTCCATCCTTCTAACATGCGAGGCAGTTTGTAAAACACTTTGACATAAGTGTTCTTTATTTTTTTTAAAATTATCATTCTACCCACATTGTACTTCTGAAGTACTGTCAAACAACAGTAAAAGTATTTGCTATTCACTATGATTTGGTTGCTATTTTAAAAATCTGTCTAGTGCTTTAGAAGTTTTTTGATAGATTGTTAGCTCTCTGACAATTGCAAGTGTCAAGATTTGGGGGAAAAAAACCCACAATATTTCTCAAAAGTTCTATCATGGTTCCCGGAATTCCAGGAATAGTCCATTTTTTATGACTGTGTCTCCTAAAAGGGAATATTAATGCTACAGTTGACTTATGTTTAGCTTACCTCTGTCCCATTTATTTTCTGCATACTAAAATGGCTCAGTCTAAACAGTACATAGTATTTCCAGAGTGTAAAATTGACAACTGGATTTCCTTGAGGATCAATTGTCAACTGGTCGACGCGGCGGAGCTGAGCTAGCGCATTAAATTGCTGCAGCATTACAAGGTTTGTTTCCTTGAATTTAAGGTGCTACAAAAATAAAACACAAAAATGCTGAACATTGAATGTGACCATCTTAAAACGTTAACATTAAAGCTTCACTGATCATTCTCCCAAGTAATCTGTAAACTTCAGACTTAGTTAATGTTTTCAATTGCATTCAATCAACGGAATCTACTAAACGTACACAATATTAATCCATCTAATGCATCAATGGTGGAATCCATTAATCAGCGCAGTACTGAATTCAAAGTGATTTCCCACCTGCAAACGACATCCCCCACATACTAAGATTCACAAACGAAGATTCTTAAAATTGTATAAATATACAATAATCCAGACTTTAGGCATTACTAACATTTTTTATGCTTTACACCAAATTTAAGTTTCCAAAGAAAAGATTCGAAGTAAAACTTGCAGAGCTTTAAAAATATAGGATTCAAAATTCTTCTGAAAAAAAAAAAAAACAAAAAAAACTAGTTATTCATTATTAACTGCATCTTGCTAATTACTATGCAGGCTAGTTCAATTGGGTATGAGAAAAGAAAATCAATAAAATGGAAAGGCCGATGTAAGTGCTCTTTCTGTGAAATTGGATGCTCTTTTCTTAACATATTGTCTCCACTTCTATCTATCTTCTTTAGGAAGGATGATGTGGCATAAGAAAAATACACTATAAAAGGAGAAGTGAGGGAAAACACTTGGCTCACAGAGAAAAGCATAACAATAATAAAGACTCAAGGGAGAACTCACAGTTTCTGCAAAGAGATACTAATACATAATACAATAGTATGCTAAAAAGCTAACTGGAAAAACTGGAAAAAGCTAATTTCTCAAACTAATTTTCAAAATTTTTAATTCCAGTATAGTTAACATGCAGTGCTATATTAGTTTCAGGTGTACAAATACAGTGATTCAACAATTCTATACAATACTCAGTGCTCCTCATGATAAGTGTACTCTGAATCCCCATCGCCTATTTCGCCCATCCCCACCCACCTCTCCTCTGGCAGCCATAAGTTTATTCTCCATACGTAAGAGTCTGTTTTTGGCTTTGGTCTCTTTTTTCCCTTTGTTTCTGGAGTTCCACATATGAGTGAAGTCATAAGGTATGTCTTTCTCTGACTTATTTCACTTAGCATTATATTCTCTAGAGCCATTCATGTTGTTTCAAATGGCAAGATTTCATTCTTTTTATGGGTGACTAATATTCCAGTGTATGTATGTATGTATCACATAAATATCATATATATATATATATATATATATATATACACATATGTTTATATATATATATAACATCTTTGCCCATTCATCTATGGATGAACACTTGGGCTGCTTCCATAGTTTGGTTATTATAAACAATGCTGCAATAAACATAGGGGTGCATGTATCTTTTCAAATTAGTGTTTTGTATTCTTTTTCTTTTAAATGTTTATTTTTGAGAGAAAGAGAGCATAAGAGGGGGGCAGAGAGGGGAGGAGAGGGGATCTGAAGCAGGCTCTGTGCTGACAGCAGTGAGCCTGATGTGGGGCTTGAATTCACTTGAACCATGAGATCATCAACTGGGCCAAAGTCAGATGCCCAACCAACCGAGCTACCCAGGTGCCCCAATATGCTTTTGTATTCTTTGTGTAAATACCTAGTAGGGCAATTACTGGATGGTAGCACACTTCTATTTTTAATTTTTGGAGGAACCTTCATACTGTCTCCCACAGTGGCCGAACCAGTTTGCATGCCCCCCCTAACAGTGCACAAAGGTTCCTTTTTCTCCACATACTCTCCAACACTTGTTTCTTGTGAATTTTTTTTTCAGTGTTTATTTGTTTTGAGAGACAGTAGAGAATATGATCAAGGGAGGGAGGGGCATAAAGGAAAGAGAGGATCCCAAGCAGGCTCTGTGAGCTCACCACAGAGCCCAATGTGGGGCTTGATCTCAATGAACTGAGATCCTGACTTGAGCCAAAATCAAGAATCAGACGCCCATCTGACTGAGCCTCCCGGGCGCCCCTGTTTCTTGTGTTTTTTATTTTAACCATTCTGACAGTTGTGAGGTGATATCTCATTGTATTTTTAACTTGCATTTCCCTGATGATGAGTGATGTTGAGCATCTTTTCATGTGTCTGTTGACCATCAGTATGTCTTCTTTGGAGAAATGTCTGTTCATGTCTTCTGCCCATTTTTAAATTAGATTATTTTAGGTGTTGAGTTGTAGTTTGGATACTGACCCTTTATTGAATATGTCATTTGCAAATATCTTCTCCCATTCAGTAGGTTGCCTTTTAGTTTTATTGACTGTTTCCTTTGTTGTGCAGAAGCTTTTTATTCTTAGGTATTCTCAATAATTTATTTTTGCTTTTGTTTCCCTTGCCTCAGAAGACATATCTATAAAGAAGTTGCTTCGGCTGATGTTAATGAAGTCACTGCCTTTGTTCTCTTCTAGGATTTTTTTGGTTTCAGGTCTCACATTTAGGTCCTTAGTCCATTTTGAGTTTATTTTTGTGTGCAGTATAAGAAAGTGGTCCAGTTTCATTCTTTTGCATGTAGCTGTCCAGTTTTCCCAACAACATTTGTTGTAAAGACTGTCTTTTTCCCATTGCATATTCTTGCCTCCTTTGTTGAAGATTAATGGACTATATAATAGTATAATTTCTGGACTCTCTATTCTGTTCCATTGATCTCTGTGCCTATTTTTGTGCCAGTACCATACTGCTTTGGTTACTACAGCTTGGTAGTATATCTTGAAATCTGAGATTGTGATACCTTTAAGTTTTGTTCTTCTTTTTCAAGACTGGTTTGGCCATTCAGGGTTTTTTTGTGATTCCATACAAATTTTAGCATTGTTTGTTCTAGGTCTGTGAAAAATGCTGGTGGTATTTTGATAGAGATTGCATTAAATCTGTAGATTGCTTTGGGTAGTATGAACATTTAAACAATATTTGTTCTTCCAATCCATTAAGCACAGAATACCTTTCCATTTCTTTGTGTCATCTTCAATTTCTTTCATGAATGAGTTTTCAGAGTACAGGTCTTTCACCTCCTTAGTTATTTCTAGGTATTCTATTATTCTTGGTGCCACTGTAAATAGGATTGTTTTCTTAATTTCTCTTTTTGTTACTCCATTATTAGCATATGGAAATGCAATGGATTTCTATATATTGATTTTATATCCTGAGGCATCACTGAGAGTTTGAGGACTTTTTTCATGAATGGCATTATACTCTGTCAAATGCTTTATCTACATCTATTGAAATGATCATATGATCATTTGTTGATTGATTTGCAAATATTGAACCACCCTTGCATCCTGGAAATAAATCCCACTTGATCGTGGTGAACAATTTTTTAATGTATTGTTGGATGTGGTTTACTAGTATTTTGTTGAGCATTTTTGCATCTATGTTCAGCAGAGATATTGGTCTGTAACTCTCTTTTTTATGTGTAGTGTATTTATCTAGTTTTGGTATCAGGGTAATGCTGGCCTTGTAGAATGAACTTGGAAGCCTTCTTTCCTCTTCTACTTTTTGGAATAGTTTGAGAAGAATAGGTAGTCACTCTTCCTTAAATGTTTGGTAGAATTCACCCGTGAAGCTGTCTGGTCCTGGACTTTGGTCTGTTGGAAGGTTTCGATTATGATTCAACATCATTGCTGGTAATCAGTGTATTCAAACTTTCTCTTTTTGATTCGGTTTTGGTAGTTTATATGTTTCTAGGCATTTACGCCTTTCTCCTAGGTTGTCCAGTTTGTTGGCATATAATTTTTCACAATATTCTCTTATAATCCTTTGTATTTCTGTGATGTCAGGAGTTAGTTCTTCTCCTTCATTTCTATTTTATTTGAGTCCTCTCTCTCTCTCTCTCTCACTTTCTCTCTCTTATAAATCTGGCTATAGGTTTATTAATTTTGTTGATCTTTTCAAAGAACTAGCTCCTGGTTTCATTGATCTTTTTCTACTGCTTTTTGTTTCTATTTCATGTATCCTGCTCTATTATTTATTGTTTCCTTCCTTCTACTGGTTTGGGGTTTTGTTTGTACTTTTTCTAGCTCCTTTAGGTATAAGATTAGGTTGTTTTAGATTTTTCTTGCTTCTTGAAGTGGGCCCTATTGCTCAAAACTTCCCTCTTAGAACAGCCTTTTCTGCATCCTAAGGATTTTGGACTATTGTGCTTTCATTTTCATTTGTTTCCATGCATTTTTTCATTTCATCTTTGATTTCTTGGCTGACCCATTCACTGGTTTTTAGTAGCATGTTATTTAACCTCCATGTTTTTGTGTTCTTTCCTGATATTTTCTTGTGGTTGATTTCTAGTTTCAAAGTGTTGTGATCAGAAAAGATGCATGGTATGATGTCAGTCTTTTTGAATTTGTTGAAACTTGCTTTGTGGCCTAATATGTGATCCATTCCAGGAAATGTTTTGTGTGCACTTGAAAAGAACGTGTACTCCACTGTTTAGGATGGAATGTTTTGAATACATATGTTAGATACATCTGGTCCAATGTGTCCTTCAAAGTTGCTTTTCCCTTGTTGATTTTCTATTGGGGTGATGGATCCACTGATGTAAGTGGGGTGTTAAAGCCCCCTAATGTTATTGTATTACTATCGATTACTTCCTTTATGTTTGTTTTTAGCTGCTTTATGTATATGGGTGCTTCCAGGTTGGGTGCATAAATATTTACAATTGTTACATCTTTCTGTTAGAGTGTTCCCTTTATTATTATATAGTGTCCTTCTTTGTCTTTTGTTACCGTCTTAGTTTTAAAGTCTGTTTTGTCTGATATAAGTATTGCTACCCCAGCTTTCTTTTCACTTCCATCTGCATGATACATGCTTTTCCATCCCTTCACTTTCAATCTGCATGTGTCTTTAGGTCTAAAATGAGTCTCTTGTAGGCAGCACATAGATGGGTCTTGCTTTATTTGTCCATTCCTTCACCCTACGTCTTTTGATTAGAACACAGTCCATTTACATTCAAGGCAATTACTGACAGGGATGTACTTGTTGCCATTTTGTTGTATGTTGTATTATTATTGTATTAATTGTATTATTATTGTATTATTGTATTAATGTATGGTTGCATTAGCAGTTCTTCCCTGTTCCTTTCTTCTCTTGCTCTCTTCTCTCACAGTTTGCTGATTTTCTTTAGTGATATCCTTGGATTCCTTTCTCTTTATTTTTTGCATATCTATTACTGGTTTGTGATTTGTGGTTACCATCGGATTTATACATAACATCTTATGCATATAGCAGTCTTTTTAGGTTGACATCTGCTTATGTTTGAACCCATTATAAAAACACTTAATTTTTACTCCTCTCCTTTCCACATGTTAGGTAAATTGTGTCGGACTTTATATCCCTTTGTGAATCCTTTGGTTGATTTTTATAGATATACTTAATTTTATTGTTTTTGTGCTTTCTACCTTTCTTACTCCTGCTTATAGTCTTTCTGTTCCACTCAGAGAGACCCCTTTAACATTTCTTGTAGAGCTGGTGTAGTGGTGCTGAATTCTTTTAACTTTTGTTTGTCTGGGATATTCTCTCTCCTTTTATCATGAATGATAGCCTTGCTGGATAGAATATTCTTGGTTGCAGGTTTTTTTCTTTTGGCACTTTGAATATATCATGCCACTCCCTTCTGACCTGTGAAGTTTCTGCTGAAAAAGTCAGCTCATTTCCCTTGTATGTAACTGGTTTCTCTTCTGTTGCTTTTAAAAGTCTCTCTTGAGCACTACTTTCTGCCATTATACTTACTATGTGCCTTGCTGTGGGCCTTGTTTTGCCAGGTGTTTGCCAGCGATGCAGTAGCACAGAACTGCAGGACACTCTCCCCGTGTTGTCCCCTGAGAAGCTTCTATTGGTGGGCAAGGCCTACGGTCTGACTCGATATCAGACTCCAGCCCATTGCTGGGGCCGCAGTGAGACTGCTGTGTGTGGTTATTCTCCCCTCTGCCCATGGCAGGAGTCACTCTGGAGTGGTGCTGGCCCCTTTCGAGGCTGCTTGCACAGTGCCAGGCTTGTGGCACCACCTTGGGTGGGCTCTGGCCACAGCTGTATTGGAGGCAGCAGGTCTATAGGAGACTGCAGGTGCAGGGCATATGGTGCCAGCAAGGTCTGCATCCACCCACTATAGGAGGGGACCTGTGGCCACCCAGGATGCCTCTTGCCCAGGCCAGGATGGAGCAGGCATGTCCGCAGAAGCACGTGGGGCTGGGGCACACTGCTCACAAGCTAGGTGGAGAGTGTTGGTGCCGTGCTAGTTCCTGCAGGGGTCTGTGTATCCAGGCTGTGGGGTGGGGGATGGGAAATGGCACCTGCCTGCTCTTTGGATCTTGGAAAGGTCTCCAAAAGATCCCTGTCCCCTCCAGCACATGTTCTGAGACTAGTAAATAAATCTTCCCCGTATATCCTGGGGAAGTTTTCAAACTGCTGCTTCTATGCTGTGTATCAGGACGGTTGTTTGTTGTGCTGTCTCTTTAAGGGTGGGAACTTAGTGTCTTCTAGCCCTCTGGCTCTTCAGAGCTACACCTACTGGTTTTTAAAGTATATCTATTGGGGCACCTGGGTGGCGTAGTCTGACTTCAGCTCAGGTCATGATTTCACAGTTCGTGGGTTCGAGTCCTGCATCAGGCTCTGTGCTGACAGCTCGGAGCCTGGAGCCTGTTTCAGATTCTGTGTCTCCCTCTCTTTCTCTCCTGCTCTCTCTCTCTCGAAAATAAATAAACATTTAAAAAATTAAAGTGTATTTATTTAATTTGAGAGACAGAGAGTGTAAGCAGGAGAGGGGCAGAGAGAGAGGGAGAGAGGGAATCCCAAGCAGGCTCTGCACCATGTGGGGCCCGACAGGACTAACTGTGAGTTCGTGACTTGAGTGGAAATCAAGAGTCAGATGCTTAACTGACTGAGCCACCCAGGTGTCTCAAAAATTATTATTTTTTAAAAAGTAATCTATACATAAGTTTATTTGGTCAATGCACGAACTACTACCCAAAGCTAAAAGACAAGGTTCCCATTTCAATTAGATATTTCAACTCAATAATCTCTAAAGAATTTCAAATTTTCCCATCTTATAAAGCAGGGCTTGACAGCATTTTCTGAAAAAGCTCACATAGTAAATATTTTAGGTTTTGCAAGCCTTACAGTCTCTGCTGCAACTACTCAAAGCAGCCATAGGGAATATGTAAAGAGATGAATATAGCTATGTTCCAATAGAGCTTTATTTATGGACAATATTTGAATTTCATGTAATATCCATGTCATGAAATATTAGTCTTTGATTTCTTCCCCCAACCATTTAAAAATGCAGAAACCATTCTTAGCTTGTGGAAAAATAAATAACAGGCAGCAGGCCAGATCTGGCCCAAGTGCCACAGGTTTGCCAACACCTGCTCCAGAACAATCTCTTAAAAATCTAGTCACATCAAGGGGCACCTGAGTGGCTCAGTCCTGCTTTCTCTCTCTCTCTCTGCCCTTCCTCTAGTCACTCTCTCTCAAAAAAATAAACATAAAAAAATATAATCACCTTAAAATTTCAAATTGTTACTTCCCAGAGATTTAAAATGGTTATTCAAATCTTCATCAGTAACTTCTTTTAGATCAGCTGGTTTCCACTTTGGACTCTGGTCTTTATCTGTGAAAGCTGTCCTAACACCTTCATGAAAGTCATCGTCTCCCACACAAGCTTGACTCAACTGAAATTTCCAAGTTAATACTTCTTGCAAGGTCTTTGAAGATCCCTCCATGAGTTGCCTTAGTGTGACCTTCAGGGATGTTGGAGACCTTTTATTAATTCCTTTCAACTGTTCTAAGGCAAAAGATGAACCATTTTGCAGTACATTTTCATTAACTTGCTCCACACTATTGGCTGAGAACCAACTGTTTATTTGTTCATGTGGTCCTCAAGTGTAAAAGACTTGTCTTGATCAGTCTTGGACTTCGGATGGTAACCTCGAAGACAGCTGCAATATTTTCGTTTGAAGGAGATTTTTAGGGCTAACCAATCTTCTAACATGCCCAACTTTTTACAAGCCACAAAATGTGTCGCAATTCCTGCCGGGTACACATCTCTTCCTTTCAGCCTGAATCCTGTTAGTGCAAGGAAGTAACCAGGTTTTCCTTGAAGTCATGGCAAGAAACAACCTCCACCCATATCAGGAAATAGTCCAATTGCTGTTTCTGGCATCGCAAAGAGAGACTTTTCAGTAGCCGCTTGGAATTGCTCATGGACTGAGAGACCAACTCCCCCACCCACTGTAATTCCACGAATAAGTGCAGCATATGGTTTCTGGCAAGAGTCGGTGGCATTGTTCAGCATATATTTCTCCCTAAAGAAATCTTGAGCTATCTTCTGGTTTGCCTTTCCACCTTCTGAGATCACTCTGATATCACCCCAGCACAGAAAGACTTTCCACTCGCTCCTTATGGAAGGATCAGGACAGCTTCAGGATCTGGTTCCCAATTCTTTCGCTGTGGGAGACGTTTGCCAAATCGTATGAAGATTCAGTGCGTTTTAGGAACTTTGGTCTGTGTTGTGTCATCACTCCTGCACGACCTTGTTTCCAGCAGCATTTCTCCTGCTGCCTCTGTGCCCAGATAGTCTAATTCTGGAGGTGCAGGTCCAAGGTCATGGCACCTCCAGGTTCAGTCTTCAGTCTCATGAAGTCCCTTCTCCTGGTTCCCAAAAGGCTGTCCTCTTGCTTGTCTTCCCAAAAGTTCCAGTAAGATATCAGTCCTTTTGCGGGAATTAAACCTGGACGTGAGCCTCCACATGTCCCGCAGCCCCATCGTGAAGACACCCATGAGCCTCAAGTCTACAATTATTTTAACTGTTGTTAGGTGACTGCTGTAAAAATCATATATGTACATACATGTCCCGTTAATACCAGGTACAGGACATGAATACATAAGACAGGATTATGTGAGGCCCTCTTGAATGCTTTATAAAGTAGAAATATATAGTTTGAATAAAATATAGTAGAAATATATATAGTTTGAATAAAATTATATTAGTCCTTTATACTCCATAAAGAATAATTTTATAGAGAGATAATTTCCAATATTAACGGAAAACTGCAAGGCCATTTATGAATACTAATTTAAATCCCAGATCCAGAAAATCAACACAAAAGCTTAGTCTCCCCGCCAGATAGAACCTGCATAAATAAAAAATCAAACAGGCCTTTGGCCTGAACACACAAGTCATGACTGAGAATAGTTCAAATACACCACTAAGAAGAAATGTTTACCAGAGAATTAGGAAATTTAATCTTCAATTTGGGAAGCACTTGGACGATTTCATCAAATTCTATGAAAGTGAAGGACACCGTTGTCACCATCCCTGCCGTTTGGACACTCCAATTCCGATCCAGAGATTCCAGTGCTCCTGAGCCGTACAGGGAAAGTGTGTCCCCATCCACTTCGACAAGGTGCGTGTCTGTGACAGACAAACCTTGTAAAGCATTGGTGAGTCCTGAGTCCAGAGACCTGGAAAATGCAACATACAATTTTATTTATTTATTTATTTATTTATTCATTCATTCATTCATTCATTCATTCATTTTTTTAATAGTTTATTGTCAAGTTGGTTTCCATGTAACATTCAGTGCTCATCCCAACAAGTGCCCTTCCTCATGCCCATCATCCCCCTTCCCCTCTCCCCCACCCCCATCAGCCCTCAGTTTGTTCTCAGTATTTAAGAGTCTCTCATGGTTTGCCTCCCTCCCTCTCCCCAACTATTTTTCCCCTTCTTCTCCCTCATCATCCTTCATTAACTTCCTCCTAATCCACTTATATGTGCAGACACATGCTATCTGTCCTTCTCTGCCTGACTTATTTCACTCAGCATAACACCCTCAAGGTCCATCCATGTTGCTACAAATGGCCAGATTTCATTCTTTCTCATTGCCATGTAGTATTCCATTGTATACCACATCTTCCTGATCCATTCATAAGTTGCAACATACAATTTTAAATGAAAGTCTTATTATGCAGAGTAAATAAGAGACAATAAAAACCTGTTGGAAAAGGTATTTGAAATTTGAAATTTTATGTTCATTTTTTTTGTTTCAATAATTAAGCCCAGAGCACCAAAGACTAAATTTCAATAGAATATCTAGAAGTTTTGTATTCTTCTGGTTATATCTTTTAATTCAAAAAGAGGCGCAAGTGAACAAACAATAACACTTTAACCCAAACTGTTTATATCAATTAAAGATAATTGACAACTTATTTAGTTTTAAAACAATTGATTCAGCATATCATGGATATCTTTTCATGTTAGAACAAATATGTTTTCCTAATCTATAAAGTATTCCACTATGTAGCTGAAAAAAACCTCCACATTTTATAGAACACTGTTTCTATAATAAGAACCATGTAATATAAAAATATATTTATAAAACACTTGGGAAGACACATAATTACTGTTAACAATAGTTTACCTCTCAGAAGTTAGATTAAGGGGTAAGTTTGACTTTCTATTTTTGAATACCTCAATGTTGTTTGAAATTTTGTAATTATATACTACAGTTATAAGCAGTAAAATTAAGGACAATTTCCTCCCCATTTTGAAATTAAAAATGACGAAAAACAATCCAATATTTAATATCTGTATCTGTACACACACACACATATTTATGTATTATTTATGTATTATATGTATTTATATATACATATACACACATAAATGTAATACACATAAAATCACTTCATGTATTCTACTGAATATGATAATTGTTACAATTTCCAACGTAGGAGCCACATTTTCTGTAAAAGGTACCCAAATGTTAGCCAGAGAAGAAAAGAAATAGCTCAATCCAACTCAAATTTTTGGATTTGTGAACAGAGATATAACTATTTAATTTGCCTAATCACAAAAGTCAAAACAATGGTTGGCTTTTCTTCCATGGGTTTTCATTCTGCTATTTTTGCTCTCAGGCAGTATTTATTCACCCCTACTAATATTAGTACTTTGCCTTCCTTTGTGCTCCTAATAACTTTTATATACTCCTCCAATATATCAGTTCTCATACTATATCATAATTATATGCTTACAATTTGCCTTCTTCATCAGTAAATTCATTGAAGCTAAAGACAATTTTCTCAACTTTGGGGACCTGGGGCCCAGCAATGGGAGTTTCACAGTGTATATTCAACAAATGAATTATTAAAGATCTTCACATTTTATAATGCTGATATTGGAGGGAAGACTAACAAACCATTAACCTTGTTGGCCTATTATATTTTACTGGACTTATGTGTACTTATTTCAGAGGCACCGTTAACTTGTAACACATCTATGTATAAAAAGACAAGCTGGGTGATAACATTAGTCAATTCTAAGTGAATATGCAACCAAGAAAATATAAAGAGGCTTAATTTCTGCCACTTTAGTGCTTGAGACAATGATTATTATATGACAGCAGTCAGACATTCAACATGCAGTAGTATATGAATACACTTAGATGATAAATCCAATAAAGGTAAAGGATGATAACAGAACAAAAATCAGACAGAGTTAACAGTTCCTTACATCGTGCTTTGTGTGATAGCTTCAGGCTGAGCTATGTAGACCATACAATCATTTCTGGAGTTAAGTAAAAGAAAGGAGTTATACTTCACTGCCATTAAACTCTGGAAGGCTTGCTGTGAAGAGTGCATATCCGTCACAGCACTTACCACATTGCGTGGCAATTACCTGCGTACTTGTCTGTCTCTCTTACCAAACGTTATGATTCTTGAGAGCTCCAACTTTGTCACATTAGTAGATCTAGCATCTAACACAGCTCCCAGCACATGCTGTGGTCAATAAATATCTCTTGGATGAATTAATGAAGTGAGACAATTAAAAAGTTTTTAATGACTATCTATTGAATCTTATGAAGCATGTTCTGACTATAAGTTGTGATTTGCACAAAGGGGCAGAATCAGCGATATACAGACACAGAATAAGGGTGATATAGAATCCTGAAGAAGTAAGGTGAAGGCGAGGGGAAAAAAAACTAGCTAGTTAATGTAATGATGTCTACATTAATGCCATGATACTAAGTTCATTTTAAGGAAAAATGGGGAATCAGAACTGTGTACCAAAAACATGAATAAATCCTTTGAAAAGTGGTATTCTCTATTATGGACTTGGACGTGTCTTGCCTTTTTCTTTTCCATATGATTAAAAGTTAAAGAACATGGGGCGCCTGGGTGGCTTAGTCGGTTAAGCGTCCGACTTTCGCTTAGGTCATGATCTCGCGGTTCGTGGGTTCGAGCCCCGCGTCGGGCTCTGTGCTGACTGCCAGCTCAGAGCCTGGAGCCTGTTTCAGAGTCTGTGACTCCCTCTCTCTCTGACCCTCCCCTGCTCAAGCTGTCTCTCTCTCTCCTAGAAATAAATAAAACATTAAAAAAATTTTTAAAAAAAAGTTAAAGAACATAAACTCCAAGATAAGTCTTTCATCAGAAAGGAATTATTTGTTTTGTATAAAGGTTTGTCAAGCAAACTGTTGGGAAAATAAGTGAAATAATCAATAAGCGCAGACTCAGCAAAACAGTAATATGGTTACAAAAGAAAGCAGAAGTAATTTCTATCTTGTATAGATCTCACATGGGTGTTCTGTAAAAAGACAAATGGAAACTTTTCTGGGCTACAAAAAGGTTTGTTTTTGTCAACAGAAAATGTAGCACCTGTTAAACAGGGCATATAGTATCTAATTCACTTCAGTTATTATCTGAATGAGGCTTGAAGTTAGCCTCAAACTCTGGCCAGTGTGGACTAGAGCAACCTGTTCTTTGGGGGACAGGTTTTTTTCTTAATGGTTTGCATAAAAAGTGACTTGGGAAGTTTGCTAAAAATATTTTAAAATATTTAAAAACTGGATTGTTCTTCCAGTTTTCCTTGTATGCTTGGAAGCTGTGTCCACGTCTTTAATCATACATGCATACATCATATTATTTCACTCGTTCATTCATTCATTGAGTCACCAAACATTTACTGAAAGCCCACGATACATAGGGCACGGTGCTAAGGAGTCTGGCACAGGCACATAACTCCTCTGTACTGATAAGGACAGTATGGAGTTTATGGACGAGTGCTGAATATATCAAACCCTTCCTCACTCTCATAGGCCTCTAGTCCCCAGAAACAGAACTGACCTAATCATACTCTGCAATTAATTTAATAAACACATGGAATATAATTTCTAAACTGAAATGACCTCAGCCTCTTATTAAACACATAGGTTTATCTGCCAAGCTTACAATGTGTGAGGTATTATGATAGGCACTGGGGATATAAAGATAAATTAAGACGTGCTCGCCCTTACCGTATATGGAAGACCTACAGCTGATACCATCCTCAATGGGGAAACACTGAGAGCTTTCCCCCAGAGGAACAAGGATGTCTTCCCTCACCACCGTGGTTCAACATAGTACTAGAAGTCATAGCCTCAGCCATCAGACAATAAAAAGAAATAAAAGACATCCAAACTAGCAAGAAAGAAGTCAAACTTTCATTCATTGCAGATGACATGATATTCTACATGGAAAATACAAAAGACTCCACCAAAACTCTGCTAGAACTGATACATGAATTCAGCAAAGTCACAGGATATAAAATCAATGTACAGAAATCAGTTGCATTTCTATACACCAATAATGAAGCAGCAGAAAGAGAAATCAAGGAATCGATCCCATTTACAATTAAATCAAAAACCATAAGATACCTAGGAATAAACCTAACCAAAGAGACAAAAGATCTGTACACTGAAAATTATAGATAGCTTATGAAAGAAATTAAAGGTGACACAAAAAAATGGAGAAACATTCCGTGCTTATTGATTGGAAGAACAAATATATTAAGATGTCTATACTGCTGAAAGCAATCTATACATTCAATGCAATCCCTATCAAAATTATGCCAGCATTCTTCACAGAGCTAGAGCAAACAATTCTAAAATTTGTATGGAACCAGAAAAGACCATGAGTAGCCAAAGTAATGTTGAAAAAGAAACCCAAAGCTGGAGGCATCACAATTCCGGACTTCAAGCTGTATTACAAAGCTGTAAGCATCAAGACAGTATGGTACCAGCACAAAAACAGACACAAATATCAATGGAAGAGAAGAGAGAACACAGAAATGGACCCACAAATGTATAGCTAACTAATCTTCCACAAGGCAGGAAAGAATATCCAGTGGAAAAAAGACAGTCTCTTCAGCAAATGGTGCCGGAAAAACTGGACAGTGACATGCAGAAGAATGAAACTGGACCACTTACACCATACACAAAAAAAATTCAAAATGGATGAAAGACCTAAATGTGAGACATCAAACTATCAAAATCGTACAGGAGAAAACAGACAGCAACCTCTTTAACCTCAGCTGCAGCAACTTCTTACTAGACATGTCTCCAGAGGCAAGAGAAACAAAAGCAAAAAATGAACTACTGGGACCTCATCAAAATAGAAAGCTTCTGCACAGTGAAGGAAACAATCAACGAAACTAAAAGGGAACTAACAGAATGGGAGAAGATATCTGCAAAAGACATCAGATAAAGGGTTAGCATTCAAAAATCTATGAAGAACATAGCAAACTCAACACCCAAAAAGCAAATCACCCAGTGAAGAAATGGGCAGAAGACATGAGTAGACACTTTTCCAAAGAAGACATCCAGATGGCTAAGAGACACATGAAAAGATGCTCAACGACACTAATCATCAGAGAAATACAAATCCAAACTACAATGAGGTATCACCTCACACCTGTCAGAATGGCTAAAATGAACAACTCAGAAAACAACAGATGTTGGTGAGGATGCAGAGAAAGGGGAACCCTCTTGCACTGTTGGTAGAAATGCAAACTGGTGCAGCCACTCTGGAAAACAGTATGGAGGGTCGTCAAAAAATTAAAAATAGAATTACCATATAACTCAGCAATTATACGACTAGCTACTTATCCTAAGAATACAAAAATGCTGACTTGAAGGGTGCATGCACCCCAATGTTTTTAGCATCATTATCAACAATAGCTAAATTATGGAAAGAGCCCAAATGTCCATCCACTGAGGAATGGATAAAGAAGACGTTGTATAAATATACAATGGAATACTACTTAGCCATCAAAAAGAATGAAATCTTGACATCTGCAATAACATGGATGGAACTAGAGTGTATTATGCTAAGTAAAAGAAGTCAGTCAGAGAAAGACAAATGTAATATGATTTCACTCATATGTGGAATTTAAGAAATACAGATGAAGGAATGAAAAAATAAGATAAAAACAGAGAGGGAGGCAAAGCATAAGAGACTTTTAAATACAGAGGACAAACTGAGGGTTGCTGGAGGGAGGTGGGTGAGGGATGGGCTAAATGAGTGATGGGCATTAAGGAGGGCACTTTTGGGGATGAGCCCTGGGTGTTATACAGCAGTGATGAATTACTGGGTTCTACTGAAACCAATACTACACTGTATGTTAACTAATTTGAATTTCAATAAATAAATTTTTTAAAAAGACTAAGGGGAAAAAAAAAGACTTATTTGTCCTTAAAGAGCTCCCAATATGAATGGCAGGTAAAGAACAAGACAAATAATGTACATTAATTGAAATACGATGTACTTATTTTCATATAATGAATATTTAAATGATATGCTATGAGAATAGAGAGGAAGGAATTCTTCTAGTGAGGAGAAGTCAGTTTTCAAAAGAAGGTAGCATTTGAACTGGTCCTTGATAGATGAATAGTAGAATTTCACCAGAAATAGGAGAGAGCACACTTTAGGTAAGAACAACTAAATGAAGAAAGGCATAGCAGCCTAATTATATATAACATATTCAGTTAAGAACAATTTCGATATGGCTAGAACACTGAACCATATTGGAGTCATAGCTGAAGATGAATCTGAAAAGTCAGCTTTTATCCTATAAAGGTTGATGAGCAGAAAAAGTAATAAAATAGCAAAATGGAAGGTAATAGGACCATATTTGATGCATATTTTTGAGCCCCTCCAATGTGCCCCGCATGGAGCTAGTGCTGGTGACACAAGATAAACAAGACGTTTCTCAATCCTTAGGGATCCACCTTGGACCAATAAGCTGGTCAACCATGTGGAAGATGTAGCAGAGAGAGGCTGAATCAGGGGAGAATAGTAGGAAAACCAGTGCAAGAGTGTTGACTAGCTCATATAAGGGAGGGCATGGTACAGTGGAAATGGAATTGGCAAGAAGACCAGACAGACCTTAGTTCAAATTCTAGGTCTGCCATTGGCAAACAGATGATGTGGCGGGTAAGTTAGTTTCGTTGCAGTTGTAGTTCCTAACATGTAAATGTGATTATAATACATATTTTTTCAAAGTTGTTGGAGACTAGAAATATTCTAAATCCTATCTAATGCTTAGCTCAATATGTTATAGTGATTATTATTAATAAAAGAAGAGAACATAGATATAACAGATGTTTAAGAGAAAAGAAAAGTAGAACTTAGTGACTAATGATGGGGAATAAAGGAGAAGAGAGAATCAAGTATGACTCAAATTTCTAGAGTAGGTGACTGGATCAAGTGGTCTAGCTTTCTACCCCTGTCTAGTCTAAATCAAGTACTCTGAGAAATGTGGTATTTTCTGTGGAGGACCCATGTTTTAAAATTTGTTTTCCCATGAAGCCTAATACATTTCCATGTATATCTACCACCTCAAATATTATTTATACAACAGTAGGCAGTCTGCCATCAAATAGGAATTCTCTTCAAGACCCTCACACTCATGTGGTTAATTACAGGTATAAATGCTCATGTAATCAACTTGATCATATTCTATGCCTTCTTGATTAGTATAGGATTTTAAAAAAAGAGTATAATTAACTTAATGCAATAGAGTTATGGGTCCCTAAAAGCCAGGTTAAATAAATATACTCTTAAATGCCTGAATGGGAAAAAAAAAAAAGACAATATTTCAGAGGATTATAGGGTTTTTTGGTTTGTTTAAAAAAATCTTTAGGCTTTCTATAACAGGCTAGAACAGAAAGACTTAAAATATTTCGGAAGATTCTTTTCCCAATGAAAAAGTGGTGCTGATTCCTATAATAACGTATTTTATGAATTTCTATTACAACATTCGTAGGTGTGGAAATTCATTTTATGCATTATATTTTATTATGGTAGTGTTGGCTAAAGTACCACAGTGTTCATAGACAGGAAATGACCAAAAATAAACCAGCTTCACTGCATGCATCCAATGTAAGCAAAGAAAACATTACACCAAGTATTTTCCCATTTCTGGCAGGGAAAAGAAACCTGCAGTATGTCATTTTACTGTAGAGCTGCCCCAAGTATAGTGAACAGTGAAATCATTAATGGGATATACCAAGGTTTTACAGAATTTCTTCCCTTTATGTGCCTATAATTTTTTCATGAACACTTGTTTCCAGGCTTTTAGTTACACACCCATAAGCCAAAGGTCACAGAAACTCTAATGCAAGAATTAGCCACTTTTCTGGCATTATGAAATACTAAAGACTATTAATGGGATTGTGAAAAGTGGAAAAACTGATGTAGCATTAAAAAACAAGTTGGAACCCAAAGGAAGGGACTTTGTGACCCTCTGGCTTTCTACCATCAGAAAGAGCCAGGCTTCTATCATTCCAGAAAGATGAAACTAAGTTATATTTTTAAAGACTTACAGAGAATATGGTAACACAACTTCTAAAATTTAAAACATTTCAACTGTGTACTTCAGATAAACCAGCACACAGCCTGAACACATGTGTTTGAAATTTCCTTCTAAAACCCCATTAAAGTAGCTGAACTGGTGAAACCCTCAACAACAAGTACAATAGTTGGGGGATAAGGGGGGAGACCATCTGCTGTAAGAAGTTTCAGAAAATTTCTGGAAACTGTAAAGGATGCTGAGTGATGAAGAAAAACAAAGGGAGTCATTGCTTCAAATGTGCACTGGAGACAAAAACGAATATGTTAGCCAAACTGCCCAGGAGAGCTCTGGAAAGGAAATAACAGTAGATATGATAGAAGATGGGTATAGAAGTAAAGTTGAATGAATACAGGGCATTAACTGAAGATCTGTCAAAGCTACCCACTTCTCCCACTGCCTGTGAAACGGTCAGGCTGAGTGGCATTGCTGATCAGTGGGAAAAGGAAAGAATACTCAGTAGGTCAACTGGCTATTCCCATATGAGAAAAACAAACAAATCAGATGTCAATCTCAAACTTAAAAATCAATTTCAAGTGTAATAAAAACTAAAATATGACAGGCCAAATTTTCAACCTTTAGGAAGTCAAAATGGGAAAATGTTTATATAATCTCAGAGTAGTAAAGGGTATTTTTTTCTTCAACACAATCCAAATGGGGAAATCACAAAAGAAAAGGTATATAAATCAGTATCTTCAAAAATACAAATGTTATTTAAAGGCAAAGACATATATGAGATTGTTTGGGGGGAAGCAAAGAATGAAAAGAAGGCCCAGGACCAAATTGTGCGTTAACTCTACCATCTAGAGGTTGAGAGGACAGAAGTACTTGAGGATATTAGAAAGCCACATAAGGCAAGAAAAGGCTACTAGTAAATGATACATTGGAAACAATGGTCCAAAAGAAAATATTAAGGCTGAATTAGGTCAGGAAGATAGCAGGCTTCAAGAAGAATAAATTCAGTAGCTAAATGAGAAGTTCAAAGAAATTGGAATGTTAAGTAAAGGCAACACAAATTTCTTTAGTAAACAATAACAATAATGATGATGAATAATAATAAATAAAAGATAGGATATCAGAAACTCCAGATAGAAACAAACTATGTAAGAAGCCATGGCTCAGGTGTGAGCCAAACTAAGGTGCAGCACGGCTTTGAACACATCGTGAAGTGTGATGAAGAGGTGGCTATTTGCATATGATGCTAAGACTATTTTCCTTGAGTGGTTTAGGAAGCAGAAAATGAGATTTACAGTACACTACTTAATGCTTAAATAAAAGACAGTTACATAATCTTAATGTTTGTTTATTTTTGAGAGAGAGAAAAACAGAGTGTGAGTGGGGGAGGGGCAGAAAGAGAGGAAGACACACAATCTGAAGTAGGCTCCAGGCTCTGAGCCATCAGCACAGAGCCCAACGCAGGGCTTAAACTCTCAAACTGTGAGATCATGACCTGAGCCAAAGTCAGACGCTTAACCAAATGAGCCACCCAGGTGCCCCTACTACTTTTCAATCTTTAGAAGCTACCAATTAGCAATATTCACAGCTCATAGTATATAGCAAAATTGTGGTTCCCAAATGAGAGAAAATGGTAGTATTCTACCATTTGGTAACTCCAAAACTGCATTCATCCACAAAAGTAACAAATGTGCTAGCAAAAGCTGTCAGAATCTACTCTTTCAGAACTCTGGAATCTAAAAAAAAATAATTGCAACAGCCAGGGAAATGAGTACTGAAGAAAAAACATGCCGAATTTCAATACGAGAATTCTGTGCATTTTAACTTACACTGTTAACATCCCCTACTCCCCAGCTGAGTGATGGTTTTGAAGACGGCAACCCATATTCTTTGTGCAGGTTGCTGGTACTAAAAAAAGTAACATACACCTTACTCTCAAAGAGCTGTGGTCATGTGTTTCCACATGTCTAGTGGGTCCTAGCTAAAGAGTCTGTCTTTGTTTCACTTGCCTCAGAGCTTCCCCTGGGCACAGGTGACTTCCTGGGTGGCATTTGTTGAAAGCATTTAAACGCAAAAATGTTTTAGGTGTTGCCTGACTTGGGCAAAAACCTTAAGACAAAAAGAGGCTGGGGAAGGAGACAGTTGGGGGAATGAGGGCTTTGTTAAGTTCTTGTGCATTTCAGGGAATCCAGAAGGCAACACTCATGTCCAGGGGTGGACACAGCTCAGAAAACACTTCAGAAGCAATCATCTCCGATTGTTAAAAGACAAAGACAAAGGAAGAATCTTGAAATAGCAAGAGAAAAGTGACTAGGTAACTGGTCCTGTTCAAGGGACCCTCGGGGACCCTCAGTAAGATTAACAGAAACCATGGAGGGCAGAAGGCAATGGGATGACATATTTAAAGTGCTGAGAGAAAAAGCTTTCAACCAAGAATTCTATATCCAGCAAAACTGTACTAGAAACGATAAAAGAAATTATGACATTCTCAGATAAAGGCTGTGAGAGTTTATTGCTAGTACACTTGCCCTAAAAAAAAGTCACTTAGATTGAAATAAAAGGACCCTAGGTAGTTACTCAGAGCCATATGAAGAAATAAAGAATACCAGGATAGGTAATTACACAGGTAAATATAAAAGCCAGTATCTATATTTTTTGACTGGTACCTCTTCTTTTCCTCTATATGATTTAATAACCAAATGCATATAATAATAATTATAAATCTGTGTTAATATGCACATAGTATATAAAGATGAAATTTGTGATAATAAGAACATACACAGAGTGAAGCTATATAGGAGCAAAATTTTTATAATTATTGCAACTATACTAGTATTGATGCAACCTAAATTATTATTTATGACATTAATTATAGTCCCCAGGATAACAACTGAGAAAACAGCTAAGAAATATATACAGTCAAAGGAATGAGAAGGGAATTACAATGGCACACTAAAAAATCACTTGAACACAAAAAAGTAATGGAAGAATTGAGGAACAAAAAAGATATATGAGAGAAATCAAAGAGCAAAATGATAGAATTAAGTGCTTTCTCATCGGGACTTGATAGATTAAATTCTCCACCTAAAAGGAGGTTTTTAGAAGAATGGATTAAAAAAACAAGATTTAACTATATGCGGTCAACAAGATTAAAAGACAGAAATAGACTGAAATTGGGAGGATCAAAAAAGATATCCCATGTGAACGAAAACCAAAAGAGCTAGAATGGCTACTATTAACGGACGAAATAGACATCGTGTCAAAAAGCATTACAAGAGACATAGAAAGACATTTTATATCAGTAAAAAGGTCAATCCATCAGGAAGGTAGAACAATTATAAATACAGTGCATTTAACATCCAAAATATATAAAGCACAAACTGACAGAATTGAAGGGAGAGATAGTCCTGCAAAATAATTGGAGATTTTAATACCCTATTTTCAATAATAGATAGAAGAGGCAGAAAAATCAATAAGGAAAACAGACTTCAAGAACACTATAAATCAACTAGATCTAACAGACATAGAAGACTTTATCCAATAACATTAGAATGTACAGTCTTCTCAAGTGTGCATGGAACGTTCTTCAGAATACACTATATGTTAAGCCACAAAACACGTCTCACATTAAACATCTTTTCTGAAAACAATGGAATAAAACTAGAAACCAATAACAGAGAGAAACCTGGAACATTCACAAAGAACTCACGAAGGGAAATAAGAAAAGTAAAGCTCATAGATAGCTGCAATGTACTAAAGTAGGAGAAGTAAAAAGAAGGATAGACTCATCTTGCACAATGCAACCTTGAGAGCTACTATCTAGAGCAGATGGAACAAAAAAATAGAGGTTTAATTATAGTAAATTACAAAAGTTATCAATAAAAGAACTTTTAGGCATACAGTATTGGGGGATGACAAGTGAGTGAGCTGAATTCTTGTCTATTATAGCCAAAAGTCTATCTAAAGTTTTTTTAATGTTTATTTTTGAAAGAGAGAGAGAGAGAGAGAGAGAGCAGAGAGGGGCAGAGAGAGAGAGGAAGACACAGAATCTGGCAGGTTCCAGGCTCTGAGCTCTTAGCAGAGAGCCTGATGTGGGGCTCAAACTCACGAACCATGAGATCATGACCTAAGTTGAAGCCGGATGCTTAATCAACTGAGCCACCCGGGCGCCCCGCCAACAGTCTATCTAAACTTTATAAATCGAGAAAGCATAATATTCATTTAGAGATTTGGTAGAAAAGGAGTTGGCAAGATATTATTTAAAACAAAACAAAAACAAAAACAGCAGCCACATAGGTAAAAGGAAAATCAGGTGAATGTGCTATCAGAAAAGTCAATGCAAAGAGCCTTTGAAGAGGAAGAATGTCAACTGTGCTAAATGATGTGGAGCTCAAGCATAAAATAAGGACTTCAATTTCAAACAGTCAGTCTGGATACTCTGGTTAAGAGTGCTTGGTGTAGGGGTCTCTGGATGGCTCAGTTGGCTAAGTGTCCGACTCAGTTTCAGCTCAGGTCATGATCTCATGGTTTGTGAGATTGAGCCCCATGTTGGTCTCTGTGCTGACAGTGCACAGTCTGCTTGGGATTCTCTCTCTCCTCCCTCTCTGCCCCTCCACTGCTTGGGCATGCTCTCTCTGTTTCTCTCTCAAAATAAACAAATTAAAAAAAAAAAAAAAACCCTGATATACATATACATACAAGGTATAATCAGCTATTTCAGAACTATTTCTACCTTTCTGATGCAAGAGATTTTACATTAATCAGACAACTGCCAACTAAATTGAAGACATTATCATTAACCACTAGACGGTACAAGTAATTTTGTATTAAAGTTTCACCAATAATTCACTGTCCTTAGGGTTTTACTTTTCTGACTTCAAATATCATCTGTGTCTCCTTGACTTCATAGTTTTTAAGTCCTTAAGAGGGTCAGACCAAGAAAATATAATGGTGTGTCCATGGCACTTTGAACTTACATCAGTAAAATATAAATCTTTTGCCAGAAATTGTGGATCCCTTTCCAATGATTCATTACTGCTCTCCACATCCTCTCCACTGAAGCCATACATCACTTTTCCCATCTCCCAAACTCTTCCTTTGTACATCTTGCTTAAAAGGCCTCTCTGACTTTGTGGAACTTTAATAAAAATTCTGAAACTCTTGGCAGTGACTATAAGGAATAACAATTTTCACTAACAGATACTTCCTCTTTCTCTTGGAACTCATTGCTTGTTTTTGAGACTATAAAAGTGAAGACTCTATAATTTTAAATTATTTTAGAGGATCACAGAACGTTTGGCCATAAGCTGCCTAAAAAGTTCAAAGAGTTGGGAAAATCATATTAACAGTCTGGAGTTCACCTATCAGAGATAGTCAGGTAGAAGAGTCAGTTAATAAACAAAGACATCTCTGCACTCACTGTAGCCGCCAACACTAGTAAAACATGAATAGTGAATGGCTTAGCAAGAGCATAGGATGCATGACTCAAACTGGACGGAGATAAGGCTGATCACTGTTGAGGACACTGCCCCCTCGTTCCATATCTAGTTCTACCATCAGTAACTTCAGTATCTACAATAATCTCTTCAACTGATCTCTCTCTGATGACCTTCACTTCTACTCTTCCCCAGTGACCCACTTCCATGGCCACAACAATGGCGTCCAAATTGCTCCAAATGTTGTCATTACTTAGATACATCCTGCCTTTGAAATCTTCAACTTCAACATCTTAACTCTGACCATAAACTCCCACTATTTAAGCTCACTATTAACCCTCTTACTTCCTAGGCTTCTCATCTTCAATTTCATTTACACTTCTGGTCTCAGAATACTAAATTTTCTCCTAATCTGTAGGCAATCTTCTATTTTTTAATTCTTTCAAAATCTAGCCTAGACCATATGACCCATCATTTTTTCTTTTATCATTATACTTGAATTTTTTATTATTTAACTTTGATCCATTATCTCCTTATTCTTTATCAAACACATAGCTTCTCTACTGTTATACCAACCTACTCTGTGCTCCTGGAATACTTATTCAATAATTTTGACTATAGTTGCTACAACTGCATAGTCTCTAAGCTCGTTTAGTTCTTCAGAATTTTCCTTCAATCTTTCAACACTTCCCTAATTAGCTCCCTCTGGATACCAAAAAAGGCCTGGAAAAATGGAGATATACCATGATTTTTAAAGTGATGATTTATTATCTTAACAATGTCAATACTTCTGAAATTAATAACTTAAATGTCATTTGACTATAATTCTTGACATTTCTGTTTAGATTAAATAAGTCTTCAATGAAGTATTATGAACATACAATGTTATATTAGCAGATTAAACGATTTTAAAGTTCATATGGAAGAACAAGTGTGTGAGAATTAAAACTTTGAAAAGTGAAAGATTTCCCCTACATAGATATTAAAATGTACTACAAAACTACTATAATCAAAAGAGATCTGATTACTAAAACAGATACACAGATTAGTGAAATGGAATAGAAAGTTCAGAAATATATCCAGAAATATATCCAAATAATTACAGGAACTTAATATGAGATGAAAATGGTATTCTCTATTTTAAAGAGAATAATTTCTTAATTAAAGAAATGCTATGATCAAATTAACCAATTGAAATAAAATCAGGTTAGACTCTAACTTAACACTACATATAAAAATAAAGTTGATATGTAGAAAGGACTAACTTTTAAAGCCTTATTAAAATTTTAGGATATACTGTGTAAGATTATTTGGATAAACTTGGACCTAGGAAACCATCTTAAGCAAGATAGGAAAAAACCTTTTTTTTTTTTTTAAAGAGCAATCAGAAATAAACGGACTTGTCTACACTTGTCTGCTCATAAATCTAAAGTTTTAACTTTATAAAGTGTTATAGTTCTGATCAAGTAAAAGGATATTAAATAAAGCTCTAGGGCACTATAAGAATGATATATATTTGTTTTATAAATTTAACACTTAATTAAAATTGCTATTCTTATTGCTTTATTTTGCTAGCTGAAAGAGCTGAGCAGCTCTCTATGTGGGTATGATACCCATGGGAGCTGAGGAAGTACACGGATCAATATAAATTAATCCTATAACTAAAATTTTTGAAGTATATTGGTTTAAATATATGTCACACGCTTTAACTCCAGAAAACTTCCAAAATATTAACCTAATGCCTCTTAAATTATTTTCTTCATGGCATTCTTTGTACATGAAAAAGTTTATAGAATATGACCTGAAAACTTGAAAGAAAAGCTACATTATATGTGGTTTGAAGTATGCTTCATAATTTGGTTAAGCTCATTAGGTAATGGTGTTTCATCAAATGAAACGAAATTGAAATGCATTCTATTTTTAGGCTTTATTTTTAAATTACATATAATATACTTTTAAAATTATAAACTGTAAAGATAAATATGCTTTATATTCGTCTCATTTACTTGATTCTAATATGGTTTCTTAAGAGGAAGAGAAATACGTAAAATCTACATAATGTACTCTGATTTGCTTATAAACCAGGAGATATATATTATGTGGCACATATGTCATAGAGGAAAGAGGCTGTAAGCCACTGGAATAGGTAGTTATTACAAAATACTATGGAGTAATTATTCAGATTTTATGCCAAAATTGCTTAATACTATTAGTTAGGAGTAAGGTTTGGTGCTGGCTGCTAGGCCAAGATAATCAGTAATCAGAATCAGAATTCTCTTCCTCTTCAAGTTACACTCTAGTAAGGAAGACAGGAAACAACGAATTACCCACTTGTTATTTAATCACGGTTATGGTAAGTGCTGAGGAGGGCAAGTGCACAGTACTGAGGGTAAGAGGAATATGTGATCTAGTCTGGTCTCCAGGAGATAGTTAGGGAAGGCTTTTCAGGGAACGTGAGGTTTCACTTTGAGACCGTCAGGCTGGCATGGGCCAGGGCAGCGGGAGGGAAGCAGGCAGGGGCCACACAGCTGTTGGTAGGAGGGAGGCTCTGAGATGGGAAGTCAGTGAAAGCCCCCGATGCACCAGCAAGGGAGTGTCTGCTGGCGTGGGATAAAACAGGTGAGGTGTGGAGACGGTCTCCTGGGCTACATGAAGTAATCTAGATGTTCCTTTTCCTATGAAAAATAGGAAAGCACTGCAAGGTTTTTTAAATGAGGGGGGTCTGCTTATATTTTCAGTATTTCCATCTATACTTTTAAATCTTAATTTTGTTTTTAATGTTTGTTTATTTTTCAGAGAGAGACAGCATGAGCAGGGGAGGGGCAGAGAAAGAGGGAGACACAGAATCTGAAACAGGCTCCAGGCTCTGAGCTGTCAGCACACAGCATGAGGCGGGGCTCGAACCCACGAACTGCGAGATCATGACCTGAGCCGAAGTCGGACACTCAACCGACCGAGCCACCCAGGCACCACCCCCATCTTCACTTTTAAATGAAAACTTCTAATCTTAGCAGGTTTTCATAAGATAACTATTTTTAAATAATTATATGTGAAATGCTTCCCTATTTCTGCTCCAGCTTCACTTCTCCAAAGACACGAGTACCCGGAAAGAATACTACTGCACACATACCCTGTTTCCTCTGGAAACGCAGAGACGGCGCTTCCGTGGAGCTGAGAGGGATCCTGAGCAGGAGAATCAGAAACGTTTCTATCTTGATTTGTAGCAATATTGGGTATTCGATGCTGCTGCAGGTCCCACTTCCGAGCTACGTTGTTGATTGTTAACCTTTTCTTCTCCTGTGAAAAAGTGTATCGTGACAAGAATTATATAATGCAATTTTTGCAACAGGCAAGTATCCCAGAAGCAAGTTGTCTGTACTACTTCTGCTTTTTAAACGAGTCTATTCCTTATACGTAGCTACAAATAGGTATCCTAAAAGTACACTGGCCTTTATTTACCCTGTGCATTCAAACATCTCAGCCGTGGTCTATCACCCTTCAGGAGAAAAAATTACACACAGACAATAATTACTCCCACTGGAGATATGAAAATTAACTATCTGAAAGTTTAATTTGACAGAAGTTTTTATACTTGTTATCTGAGACTTTAATTTGACAGAAATTTATATGCCTCTGTGTTTAAACATAGCAAGAAGAAAACTAATAATATTTTAATTTTCCTACCTCATAATTGAGACTACTATGATGGAATAATCTTGGTTGAGAGGTGGGGAGAAGAGGAGGGATTGATTAATGTTTCAAGCTTCGCAGCATTAATTACGATGTCTGAAAATTAGTAAGTACATAAAGACTACTAAAAGAAATTGTACGAGGTTGAAATATTTCTAGGTAACTAGGACCATTCCAGATGAATAGGAAAGAAGTAATTCAGTATCTGCAATGGATGGCTTAGTAGAGTGGCTTCATACTTTAGCCAGCATGCCTCAAATCATCCGGAGAACTTTTTAAAACACCAGCTGCTGGTTCTTACCCCATTCTGATTTAGTGTGTTTGAGGTGGGGCTTGAGAATTTGCATTTCTAAAAGCTCCCGGCAATGGTTAAGGCTACTGGTCCTGAAAGAAAATGTGCCAGGTTGCAATGTTTCTGCTCAGCTTATATAAATAGATGAAGGAAACAATCACTACTCTAGTTAAGTCTCCATTATCAAAAGTTAACATTTTTAAATGGCATGTCTATGGTCAGACACCTTTGCTCTTTCCTCCTTATTGACAGCATGCTCATCAGGTCAGCTGTGGGATACTAACCTCTCCTCACCTGCTGCCTCCGGACTCAGTGAGGGCTGTTAGGAAGATTCTCTGCCCATTTCCTCAGGGCATATATACATGTAGAATAATACATTTTTGGTTCCATCTCTTTGCCTATGTTTGGATATCTAAAATTTTAGCCTGGAAAAATGGCATTGTGTAGGAATGAAAAGTGGTAACAAAGCTTAATTAAAACGACTTTTTAGAAGTTCTGTGTTTAAAATTGTTTTTAGCATGGGTTCTTTTTCTAAAGCATGGCATTGAAAGTTTGTCTATATTGTTGGGGCGCCTGGGCAGCTTAGTCGGTTAAGCGTCCGACTTTCGCTTAGGTCATGATCTCGCGGTTCGTGGGTTCGAGCCCCGCGTCGGGCTCTGTGCTGACTGCCAGCTCGGAGCCTGGAGACTGTTTCAGTCTGTGACTCCCTCTCTCTCTGACCCTCCCCTGCTCACGCTGTCTCTCTCTCTCTCCTGGAAATAAATAAAACATTAAAACAAAAAAAAGAAAGTTTGTCTATATTGTTAAATGGGTTATGCTTAACATATATATATACATATACTTCTGAGATTTTGGGGCATTTTATCTAAAGCAAGTAGGAATCTGCCAGTTGAGTATAAAAAAATTTTTTTCCCAAATCTATACTAAAAGGCATCCTACCCTAAGGAATTCTACTTTAGTTATTCATGGATAACTGATCCAACCCAATTCTTAACCTTAGTAGTGTCATTTTTACTCAGTATCAGGCTACTTTGAAAGAGCCAGGGGCAGGGAGTTAATGTCAGGTGGGCCTCCATGCATTCAGTTTCCTGGCTGACTGGTAGTTAGTGGAAAGAAATATTTTTAATGAGGTAGATATAGCTATGTTTAGAAAAGAGATATACAATATCTGTATACCACTGAGCATGCTAACAAATTTATAAGATACTCTGAAAATACATTTTCCTATACCCACCCCAGAGTTAAAATTCCTTTTTTTTTGGTTATTGAAATTAGATAAACACCAGGTTGACTAAGAGAATGGATATTAGTACTGAGGCCAGGAAGAGGAAGACATATTTTAAAACAGGAGTACAGCCTGGGGTCAGGTGGGGTTCACTGGCTGGCCACGGGGCCACATAAGGGCTCTAGGTACTTGGTGCAAGAAAAAAAGAAGCAAGAGAAAGGCTAGAGATTCTGTAAGACCGAAGGGTGGGGGAGGGATCGCCAAAGAATATCTTCTGCTCAAAGATCATAGATGCATTTCGTATATCAGTTATAGACATGTCTCTAAAGCTAGGTAACAATACATCGCCAAGTCTGCGTTAAGGGGATAATTATTTTAGAAGATTCCAAATTTTGGCTTCTGCCACTTGAGTCTATTTTTCATAGTCCAAACAGTACTGTACCAGTATATCCTGTAACCATCAACTCCATTTATTTCCAAGGTTGCAAAGAAAACAGAAAGATAGAAAAGCAACAAGGCAGAAGGTAGTGTCAATGCACTCTTCTGGTCCCTTTGTAACCACCCGCCCACTTTTCTTAATGATCTATGTGAGTTGTCGCATGAAACAATAGCCAGCAAATGCCGAGGGTCTTTGGTACTGTGATCTCAAATCTGAGCTAGGGCTAGAATCCAGGTCTCCTGATTTCCCATGCTTTTCCCCTAATTAAAACATTTTAAAGCTAAATAACCTCATAATTCAAGAGTCCTGTTTAGTGACTTCAAGAAAAGGTTTCATTATTTTTTAAAGTTTCTATAAAAATTTTCCAAACATGTAAAAACCAGGTTGGCTAAATATTTAATGGCACATTTCCAAAAATGCTGACAGTGAAAAGCATCTGAATTGGGTATGTAAGAGAAACATTTGAGTGCAAAGGTGGACTCAAGTGCAATTTGTTGCCTATGCCAGGCTCAACTTACACTGGTAGCTTTAAAAGCTAAATCACCAATGGAACTTCTTTGTTTATTCTTCCTTTCCATGCTCCAGAGCTCATACAAATGTGTACTTCTGGTCTGAGAGCTTTAGTCTATTTATTTACTTATGTGCTTTTATTCATTTATTCATTCATTCACTTACATATCTGAAAGCAGCAGCTGTATGATAGGAAATATAGTTGCCCTTGAACAACACAGGAGTTGGGTTAGGAGTGCTAAAAATCTGCGTAGAACTTTAGACTCCTCAAAAACTTAACTACTAATAGCCTACTGTTGACTGGAAACTTTCCTGACAACATAAAACAGTTGATTAACAGATACACTGTATATGTGTCATATACTGTATTCATATAATAAAGTAAGTTAGAGAAAATAAAATGTCATCAAGAAAATCATAAGGAATAGAAAATACATTTACAGTACTGTACTGAGTTCCTTGAAAAAATCCATCTTTAAGTGGACCTGTGTAGTTCAAACTCCTATTGTTCAAGAGTCAGCTCTGCTACTTTTTGTAAGTGAACCATTCCGAAAGTTTACCAATAGTATTATCTGGCAATGGTAAATCTACACATTTAAAAAACACTGCCTACAACTGCATTTCCTATAAACCAAAGTCTGTTTTGGGCTAACTTTTAGAAATATTACAAAATAGGAAAGACTAATATCCTATTGGCTAAAGCCAATAAGATAGAGATGTCAAGAGAGGGCTTAGGTATATATAATTAATGGGATGAGGGAAACATAAAAGTTGGGGAGGAGTCAGGAGGTCAGAAATAACAGCAAGTGAGAAAATCATAGCATAATGGGTAAGAGTTCTAAATACTTTTGAAGTAGTAATCTTGAGCCGAGAGGGTTGGGACCAAGTTGTTTTTCTTTTCTGTTAATTCAGGAGTAGTTTTCACAGAGTAAAACACATTGATTGAAGTGTACTCTTCGATCAGTTCTGACAAACGCATAGACCCGTGTCACCCGTACCCCTATCAGGACACACATTTCCATCGCCCCTAAGTTCCCTTGTTTCCTAGGTTTATTTTGTACAACCTGGTATCCCTACTCGTCATTTTTTGAATTCTAACTGGCATTTTAATTTTAAAAAAGAATAGCACCGACATAAGGCAAGAATGAGCAATGCTAACCAGTGTGATATCCTTAGTTTTACAATACAGGCTGAGCATAACACAGGCTGTAAACTTTAAGCCATCTTTATTCATTATACTTCTGTGATGTGAATGTAAGGTTTCTTAAAAGGAAACATTTTATTGGAGGAAAATTATATCTGATATGCTAAATCACTTAAAACTAGTTTAAAACAAATTTTAATTCCTAAGTCCCCAGAATCTTTACCACTTCTATATAAGAGAAGCTAATAGGGAAGGTTTTTACGGGTAAAAAACAATTATTATAAAAGAAACCCATGGGGGCGCCTGGGTGGCTTAGTCGGTTAAGCGTCCGACTTTCGCTTAGGTCATGATCTCGCGGTTCGTGGGTTCGAGCCCCGCGTCGGGCTCTGTGCTGACTGCCAGCTCGGAGCCTGGAGCCTGTTTCAGTCTGTGACTCCCTCTCTCTCTGACCCTCCCCTGCTCACGCTGTCTCTCTCTCTCTCTCCTACAAATAAAAAAAAAAAAGAAAGAAAGAAAAAAAAAAAAGAAACCCATGTATCAGAGCTCGTTAAACTATCTGAGTAAAGACGATGGTCTATTACGGCGGTTTCCGAAACCGAGGGCACACGGCACGGCACGGCGACACACGGGGTGATGCAATGGTGGGGGACTGCTGTAGCTTGTGCTCTCTTTATTTTTTTATCTCTCCCTTTAAAATGTCTACCTTTTGCATGTGTTTCATAATGTACATTATGTTGCATTTCAGAAGTACAGGTTTATTTATAGGCAACCTATAAAAGTTTCAAGGGTATTTATTAAAAAATTTCTACTGAAAGGAATGAAAACTTTCCCGAATGTGGAAACTGCTCTTCCGGCTGACTAGCTAGCTAGCTCCACGCACCCGTTAGAGAAAGTACCTTCAGCAAGGACTGTTTATGGCTTTCCCGCTTCTTCTCTTCCTCTTTTTTGGCTACAACAGATGCCATACGCCTTTCTTCTTCCTAAAAGGAAAAATGTTTACAAGTGTTGTCAAGTATTTAACCTTTATGTCCTGGGTTCGGCAAGTCCGGTTCTCTTTGTGAGAAGCGTACTGCTTGCTCACAGAAAAAGTTGTCTTTATTTTCTTCCTCCTTCCCAATTCTAATTTTAAAACAACTATGTTCTTTACTCCCAATTCCTGATGTGAGATGAGCGTAGCCAATACAAGAAAGAAAACAGAATGAAAAGAGAAAGAAGAAAGGGGGGAGCGGGTTTACACAGTTTTTCCTTAAAAGCCATGTGCTTTTCTGTTCCACACAGAAAGACTTAAAAACTTTCTTCTATGAAGATAAAAATCACAAGCATTATACTTCTAACAACTTTTTCCTGTAAATTAGAGCTTTCTAAATAATATAACAAGTGTGAAAGCCTTTTAAAACTCTCCATGTTAAGTGTTAATAAGATTATTATCCATTAATATTATCACTTTCACTTTGTCTTTACATTGATTTGGCCAGCCTAATTTCTTAAATTCTGAAAACTATAAAATAACATTGTGGTTTGGAAAAAGTTTTAGAAATCTGCCATAATTCCAACATGGTAAATCACATCTTATCATTTCTTTGTCACCTTACAATATTTACTATAAATCAAGGTTTTAAAGCTTCAATCTGTATACACAATGTCGGTCATGTTTTTTTTCCCTAAAGATGATCACATTTTGTAAATTATAACCATGTAATTCTAAATTTTAATATCGAAAGATTTGCAGGTGTTCAAAATGATGTCACAATTTGAGAAGACAATTCCTTCTGAAAAGACGAGCTTGAAAATATCTTCAGAGATAGATAGAAACTACAAAAAGTAATTTGGTACATTTGAAGAACTCTTTCAGAAATGAAAAATTACAGAAACTGAAATGAAAAAATCCAGTGGAGGGGAATTGAAGAGCAAACTGTACACGGCTGAGGAGAATCAGGCAGCTGGCAGACAGGTCAAGAAATTTTCCCATATGCCTTCAGAGCACCCTATCTGCCCCCATGATATCACTTAACCAGTTCTATTTTAATCATCTCCGCTACTCTCTCTCTCCTCTCCTACCCCAAAAGCTCTTTGAAGGTATGGACCACGTCAGCTTCTGACACAGTCAGGTAGCCAATAAATAAATATTTGAAGAATTAGTTATTAAATATACATCTTAAAAAATCTGTTCAGTAATTTCTTAAAACTAGAACCACTAAATCCAATGGAAGACATGTTTTTCGAGGGCTCCTGATTGGTTGACAAATTGCCCTCCTTAAATGTAGTACTGATATCCACCCCTACCAGAAGTCAGCATTTGACTTAAAACATGATGGACAGTCACAGAGCTGTTGCCCAAGTATTCCTGTGTCTTTCCACATCCAGGCCATATCGTAAGATAGCAATTCTTGCCCCTTATAAAAGTTAGGTGCAGTAATGTGACCTCCTTTGACCAACACCAAATGAACAAAAGTAACATGTGTTTACTTCTGGAGGAAGCTTTCAAAGACCATGTATGGCAGAGCTGTTCTCTCTCTCACCTCTGCTATGGAATCTGCAAAGCTTCACATGGTGGGCACTTTGAAGGCCTTGCTCTGGAATGAGAACAACACAGAGCAGAGTTCCCAGACCACATTCTCTGGGCAGACAGGCAGGATGAGCATGAAATAAACTTTGTTGCTGTAATCCACTGAGGTCAGAGAAGTTATTATACTACAGTATAATCTAGACTATTCTGACCAGCACATAAATATTATGTTAGAAGTAAGGAAGGTCAAAGAGGCCATGAAAATGTATTCTAGGGGGTGAGTCATTGCAAATGTTTCTGAAGATAAAGAAATGGCCTAGACTAAAGAAGTATACAAAAAATACACAAAGAAAAATTATCAGGGAGCTAAAAAGAAAACTAGAAATGCATCCACTGGCACACCCTAATTTTAGAAATGAAGAAATGAACACTCCGAGAAGGTTGGTAATTTATACAAGGTCACATGGCTAGTGACAAAGTGAGGACCAAGATCGGAAGCCGTGTCTTGTGAGAAATGGAATTTGTACTACTTTTTATAATAAGGACATATTTAAATGTATTTTACTGATTTTAGAAAGATATAAAAGATAATTGAAATTCAGTAGTAATCTGCTATATGATTGAATAGTTTTAAAGGGAATGGAAATTGAATGTGACTTCTGGTGGATTTAAAGTCTTTTACAATATAGAACATAGTTATTCTTGGTGTTTGAAGGCTGAATAGTGGTTATGAGGAGAAACGAACCAAATAAGAAGCTCAGAAGCTTGATCCCTAGCTTCACGGAATAGCTGGATTAATAATTAAACTCCTTTGTTCAGTAACTACTGAGTGGGTACCTATGAAATATAAGCTATTTCAGAACAAACTTCTTAAAAGAGCAACCTATACTGATGTTCAGTTGTGGATTCATCTATAAAGTGTGAACTAGAAACAGACTGGTAATTCAAAGAGCCAATTTCAAACAGTACTGGGGACTGTATGAATCACGTACTACACACGCTTAAGAGATGATTTCATCAGATTTTCACAAAGAGTCTGAGCTTCTATTAAAGGCAGTAGGACTTTACAAGAAAGGCTAAACCTAAGAAAACTGGATACATGCCAAATCAGCTCAAATACAGAGTGTCTTAAGGAATTTATACATCTGATGACTATATTTCAGCCCAAATAATTATAGGGTAACTAAACTTGGAAACAAAAATAAACCTCTAATTGTGAAGATAAGCTATAAATCTGTTGGTAAGAAGGGAAAAAACTGTGAAATTCTGGCATCTTCATGATAATAGTTCAATGTCTGGGATAAAAGCCATATCCTTTATATAGCAATGGAAAAGGATCTATCTGGGACCAAAAAATATATACTTTTTTCCTGACTTCAGTCTGTCACAAAGGTAAAATATAGAAGTGATTTCAAATTAATTAAGAAATAGGGTGATTTAATAGGTGTTTGATAACTTAGATTATACTCTGTTAGCAGACTATTAAGGCTCTAAAACATGCATATTTTATATAGGAAGAAGTTTTGCTCCAAACAAATAATAGTGGTCCTAATATAGGCAGTAATTTATTATGTGGAATTTAGAAAAATAAATGGCAATGTGGGTTTTTAACCATATACTTTAGAATAGTTAGTTATAAAAGACATTACTTTCTTGACTCCAACAAATATGAAAACAGACTTTAAAATCAGAGTTTTTGTCTAGAAGAAATGGCCCATATTTTTCACTTAATATTTTTTCTTAACAGAGAAAACTGATTTTTCTAGGTCACAGTTAATGTCAGAGTGAAGGCTGGTAGCCATGTCACCTGATTTCTCTTGGCCCAGGGATATTAGCTATTAAATATTGGGCAGGGGGTGGGGGAGGCAGAATAGGCTAGGTTTACTGCTATAACAACTTCGGAATTTATATGGGCTTAATGACTAAAGCTTACTTCTTTCTTTTAAGTTTATTTTGAGACAGCACACAGGGGAGGGGCAGAAAGAGAGAGAGGGAGAGAATCCCAAGCAGGCTCCACACTGCCAGCACAGAGCCCGATGCGAGGCTTGAGCTCGCAAACTGTGAGATCATGACTTGAACCGAAATCAAGAGTTGGATGCTTAACCAACTGGGCGCCCCAGGCGCCCCGACAAAAGCTTATTTCTTGATGGTTCAAAGAACACTGCAACTGTCATCCAAGTAGTGCCTAAGTATTCCTGGGGTCAACTCAACACACGTATCCACCATGACCACCACACGGGAGAAAAAACTGTGAAAATCATACACTGGCTTTTAAATGCTTCTGCTTGCAAATTATATGCATTGCGTCTGCTCACACTCCGTTGGCCAATGCAAGTTGCACAACTGCACTTAAGTTGAAGGGGAAGGGAAATGCAATCCTCCCATCTCCCAAAAAGAGGAGGAGAATCAGAACGTATTGGTGAGCAGTAGTAATGGCTACCCCAACAGAAAACTCACTTCCACCTCAGATAAGGCTGTTCCAAGTTCTGGAGAGCAAACTGTAAACAATGCCATCTTATGCCAATAAATGTGGGTCTGAAGTGAAAACGTTAGAAATTCTGAAGTCGTGTCTGTTTCAGAATTCTGAGAATAGTGCCTATGGCAGAAAAAATACTGCCTTAGAAATTAAAAGGAGAAAATTCTGCCTCCTTGGATTGTGTGTACAACTGTCCTTGTTCTAGGCCCCCAAAATAGGTCTATTCTCTTTTTTTATGGATGGCTGTGAAACTATTTGAAGACCACTGTAGTGTCCTCCTTATGTCTTCTCCTCCGTCAGTGAGTTGGGCCAGCTTCTCTGGACACACTCCAGTTCGTTGTCAACCCCTGAAGCTAATAGTTCAGGTATAATCTGGCCATTAAAGAAAAAATGGAGACTGTTGTCTCCATTTTTCTGAATTCTCTATTTCTATAAATGATATTGTTTTAAACCATATTTACTTCTAATGATCACATCTCACAATTAACTCAATTTGAACTTAATGTGCTAAGTCTCATCTCACGTATCTCTGCATTTGTGCTGGGAATTATTTGTTATTATAGAGTCCAGGATTTTCAATTTATCTATTTTTGTCTCACTAAATTACACTTATTTTTCTACCCTAGAGGTCAACAGATTTTTTTCTGGAAAGGGCTAGTAGTGAATATGTTAGGCTTTGTGAACCATGTAAGATCTCTATCGTGTATTCTTTGTTTTTTTTTTTTTTGTTGTTGTTGTTGTTGTTTTAAATATGATGCTCCAAAAATCTATGAACCATTCTTAGCCTGAGAGCTGTTCAGAAACAGTCTGCAGGATAGATTTGGCCCACAGGCTATTGTTTCCCAAACCCTGTTCTAGATTTACTGAGCTACTTTGGGATTGTGATTCGATTAACCAGTGTATCAATATTCTCATCTAGTCATTAGCAAAAATATTGAATAGAGGGGCGCCTGGGCAGCCCAGTTTGGTTGGGTGGCTGACTTTGGTTCAGGTCATGATCTCGCGGCTCGCGAGTTTAAACCCTGGGTTGAGCTCTGTGCTGACAGATTGGAGCCTGGAGTCTGCTTTGAATTCTGTGTCTCCCTCTCTTTCCGCCCCTCCCCTGCTCTCACTCTGTCTCACTCTCCTTCTCAAAAATAAACAAACACTTAAAAAATACATATATATTGAACCAAATGGGCCTGAGGAAAAAGCCTCAAGGCATGCCGGTATGGCTTCTTCTACAGGCTGGCCTTAATCCCCTGCTTCCGTGCTGTGGGGACACTGGAATCACAATTTCACTTGACTGTGGTGTCATACAACTTACTCAAAGCAATACCACAAAAGACTTTGTCAAAAGCTTGGCTTAAATGCCGAAACACTGTAACACTCCTCTGAGAGGGCCTGTTTACAATATTTGAAATAGAAAATTAATTTGTTAGGCATGAATTGTTTTTAGTGAACGTCTGCTGCCTCCTAGTGATCAATGCCTTTAGTACTCACAACTCATCCAAGAATCCAACTTAGGTTTCGTTCGTATTCAACATCAAGTTTACTGTCACAATTTGTGAAATTTATATTCTTTCCCTTTATGATAAAAAGATCAGTTCATCCTACCCTGCAGCTGCTCTACTGTTCTACACTGTTTCTTTCAAAAGCCTAGTACTTTTTCACTACATTTATTCCATTCTGTAGATCAAGGACTGGCAACTCCAGCCCACAGACCAAATCCACTCTGTCACCTATTTTTGTAAATAAAGTTTTATTGGAACAGAGGCATGCTCATTCATTTATGTAATATCTATGCCTTCTTTCACACTACAGTAAGTTTAGTAGTGTTCAACAGAGACTACATAGTCCCCAGAGCCTAAAATATTTACTATCAGATCCTTTACAGATAAAGTTTGCCCCTGCTCTAGATCAAACGTACCTATTTCACCTATCCTAGGCTTCACTTTCTTCTTCTTAATATTTATTTCTACTCTTAATAGACTAAAAGCCATTCTTCCTAACTGAGATAACAAAAGCAAAATAGAACCCGAGGAATCGGGTTATATTATCGACTTAGATTATGTCTCTTGACCTCATGTTATCTTTTGCCATTCCTCTGGGTCAGACCCCTGGCAGCTCTCACTGCCACGAATCCCCCTGTTTTCTCATCTCACCCACCCTCTCCTTCCCAATTCATCCCCTGGGCTGCTACCAAGACAGACCATCTTTTTAATAGGCAAATATAATTTAACCACCGTACACCATATACTCCTACCATGTCCAAAAAACAGCTAAACTCTTTATGATGACGGAAAATGCCCTTACAGCCCCCCGCTTGCCTGGGAGCGCCCTTTACTCCTGCTACACCACCTCCATGTGCTTGGACATGTTGAACTGCCTCCAAACGCTATATCCCCTCACACTCTGCATTATGGCTTCCTCCACTCTCCCTACAACACCCTCCATAGAGGTATCCTCTCCTTCTTCACCACTTTCCAGGCCCACATCAAGTATTTTCTCCTTTGGAACTTTTCCTATTTCTGTGGTAGACACAAAGGCACTTTATCCTTCAATATTATTGTGCTGAGTGTGTGTGTGTGTGTGTGTGTGTGTGTGCACGCGCATGTGTGTGTGTACATGAGGACTATTGTCTCCATTCTTCTGCATTCTTTATTTCTGTAAATAATACTGTTTTAAACCATATTTACTTCTAATGATCACATCTCACAATGAACTCAATTTGAACCTAATCTGCTAAGTCTCATCTCACGTATCTCTGCATTGGTGCCGGGAATTATTTGTTTATCTATCAACCTATATTTTCTAGCTTGGCATTTTGCATTATAACCTGTCTGCCCTATGATGGGGTTTTGGAATGGTGGTGAGGCCCAGAGCCGACAGCCAAGAAAATACTCTTGAGAGGTCTTTGGTGCAAAAAGATTATTTTATTAAAGCACAGGTCCTGGCTTGTGGGGTGGGGAGGGGTGAAAAGGAGGGGTAACAAAGGGGCATTAGGAAACTTTTTTGGGTGGTGGATTGTTAAGAAGCTCGGCTCTGGTGATGTTTCACAGGTGATATACATGTTGAAATTTATCAACTTGTACAGTTAATATGTACAATTAATTTTATGCCAATTATACCTCGAAGAAAGCTTTTAGTAAGATGTTAAATTTTTTTTTAATTTCTCAAATTAAGCCGTGAAGGAGCAGATGTGCAAGGATTGCTGCTCTGCATTTAGCAGAACAGCTGGTCCTGCTCCCACCCCAGGTGATCTTCTCTCATTTCCTCACCAGGCAAACACAACCCATGGAATGTGCAAAGACAGTGATTATATATAGCATTATTCTCCTTTATTTCAGGCACGAAAGTAGATAAATTTCACCCCATCAAGACTTTATTGTACATTACTACATTCTCAGGATTGTGTGAGATAGAGAAGGAAAGGAAATAAACATGTATATAGACTGTCTGTATGTTTCAAGCAAGGAGGGAGAATGGCTTCTGTCCTTAAGGATTGTATACGTTAGTTGGGTAGGCAAGACTGCCATGAATTCATTATGAGAAACATCATATATCATTAAGTGCTAATTTATATAAATGAGTTAGCTTCATTTCATCCCCAAACATCTCAACTTCACCAGGAAGAGCAATTAAAGGAACCAAAGATGCTCAATTAAGAAACACATGGCGATAAGGGTAAAAATATGAGACAATGTTCACAGGATAGACTTGAACAGGCTAAGGACAAAGAACCCTATCTCCACGCTGGAACAAAGAGACGCAGAGCCCTAGAGGATCCCTGGCATTCGTGAATTCATCAACACTTGTAACTATCTGCTGGCTGCCTCAGAAGGCCATCATATTGCTGAGCTAGAAATGTAAAATGCACACACTGTGAAAATGGATCCAGACAACGAGTCCATTGGCAATTGAATAGCTGACCAGTCAGAATCCACATTAACATTAGCAGAGTCTAGAAGTCAGAAAACACATGGAGGTTTAGGGTATTCTCTAGCTCTGAGATTACTGAACTGAGAACATCAATGGGTGTTTTCTGAGACAGTAAAGCATTCAAATAAATCCGGGCTGCAATGAAATGAATTAAGGCAAGTTTGTTATAGGACTCCTTGAAACCTATAATATGCTAATGTGCACTGTGTGCCTAGAAGGTGCATGTATAGCACTTCACTTAGATCAGGAGCCATGTTAAAACATCCAAGTATAGAAAATATCGAATATGCAGACAGAACGAACAAGAGAGAATGACTCTGAGAGGTATGGCATCACGCACAACAGCTCCATGCGATGCTTCCCTAGGAGCCTCACACTGTTCTGAGGTTTAGTGCTTTATTTTATCTTGACAACTCTGACATAATCATGACCCCCATAATACTTTGAGGAAAATGATAGATAGAAAGGTTAGGTAAATCTCCAAAGGTCTTTCGGCTAGAAAACAGTCACACGAGGATCCAGACATAAGCAGTCTGGCTCCGGCACCCATGTTCTTAAAACATTATGTAACTTACTGATGACATTTTTACTCATCCACTCCAAACTATTAGTTGGGTATTAAGCCAGAATAAAAAATACTCGTGATGATGAGTTTAAATAAAAGGTTAGGAATTAAAAAAACAAACAAACAAAAAAACACCTGTTAAAAAGAAAACCAGTCTGAAAATGGCATTGCTTGGCAAGGCCCCAAGCCAGTAAACCAAGACTTACTACCTAACTTAAGTGTAGTTTTGACCCTTCCAAAATGTAATCTGTAACCAGTCAACCTGGGAATTTCCTGGTCAGCACTAGGAAATTTACTGATGGACCCTTTCCCTTCCCATCAGAAGGGTGACCTTGCCTAAAACAGTTTGCTGATAATTTCCCCTTTTCCACTCCCTCTGTACCTTTAAAAACCTTTCTTTTTCTGTAGTCATTGGGAGCACCTCTCTACTTGCTAGACAGGATGCTGCCCAATTCACGAATTGATCAATAAAGTCAATTAGATCTTTTACATTTACCCTGTTGAACTTTTGTTATTTAACAGCCCTCTTCAATGAAATTGGGAACAAAGGACAGGGGGTGAAAAAAAAATCTGTACTTATAATTATGAATTATATTGTCATGATAACTCATAGTTTATTAAAACCAAGAAGCAGTTCAAGCAGAGGGTATGCACCCCAACCCCCCGATCCACAGTAAAGAAAATATGGCGGCCGCTTCCAAAGGGTTCTCACCGTAACTCTCTTCATATCTAGCTGGCGCAGCTGCATCATATTCTGAAGGATAGTGTGTTTGTACCATGACTCTTGAGCTATTGGATTGCCATCAAAAGTGATGTCTGAGAGAGAAGAAGAGTCAGCAAGGCAGCAAAAGCTTTCAAAACTGCAGGAGAGACAGAAACCACTGGATTATTGTGAGACCTTCCAACAGAACTTTCATTGATTCACTAATATTCACATTATTATTTTTGAACAGTTTCAGATTTACAGAAAACTTGAGAAAATAGCATAGAGTTCCCATAGACTCCGCACCCATTTTTCTCTGTTATTAACATCTTGTAGTATAGTACATTTTTACAATTAATTTATAATTATTTACAATGAATTCATTCTTCCATTACTGTCTGGCACTATAAGATTCTCTAGACTCATATTATATATTTCCTTTTTTTTATTTTTACTTTTTTTTTAATATTTTTTTTATTTATTTCTAGGAGAGAGAGAGACAGCGTGAGCAGGGGAGGGTCAGAGAAAGAGGGAGTCACAGACTGAAGCAGGCTCCAGGCTCTGAGCTGGCAGTCAGCACAGAGCCCGACGCGGGGCTCGAACCCACGAACCGTGAGATCATGACCTAAGCGAAAGTCGGACGCTTAACCGACTAAGCCACCCAGGCGCCCCTATTTTTACTTTTTTAATGATTATTTATTTATTTTTGAGAGAGAGAGATAGCATGAGCAGGGGAGGGTCAGAGAGAGAGAGGAAGATGCAGAATCCAAAGACAGTCTCTAGGCTCTGAGTTAACTGTCAGCACAGAGCCTGATACGGGGCTCGAACCCACGAACCGTGAGATCATGATCTGAGCCGAAGTCAGATGCTTAACTGACTGAGACACCCAGGCACCCCTCATATTATATATTTCCTACCCTACTTCTAGAAGCAGCCATTTCTCTAAGAAGCCATGGTTCCTTTTATTGAATGCAACTGTAACCAAAGATCTGGTGGCTGGGTATACTTTTTGCTCCTGGGGTGTCATTTTTTTTCAGGCCCTCTGCTGACAGAGCAAGGAAATAAATGTGTGAATATTAACATGTGTGTATACATACCTCTATACTATTTAACCATCTATGTCTACATTAAGCTAAACATGAATTCACACTGATGTTCCCCAACTCTATTATCAAAAGGATCATTCTACCTCTTTCCCTTGCTGATCTGTCAATTCCTACCCCAACAAGGAGAAATCTGACTCTCACCATCCCATCCATTTATTTAATTGCTCAGTTCCAGAATATATGCATAGTGGCATCAGCATTTTCAACCTGAACCCCCACCAGCATTTTTAACCTGAACCCCACAGGAAACAACTTTGTTAACTGAAGTATACTGTTATGTATCATTCCTTTAGCATTTCTAAGTTACATAAGTCAACACCTCCCTTCCCCTCCCACCTTCAGGGGCAGTTGTTTCATACATTTGAAATACAGTTAGCTTCTCTTGTCATAGCCTATATTCATTCCTCCCTGGGGTCCTCTAACCTCCTAAATATTATTTTTACACTTGCATACATTAAGGTTCACTCTGTGCTATAAAGTTCTGTGGGTTTTGACAAATATGTAAGTATCATACAGAATAGTTTCATGGTCCTAAAAAGTCCCCTAATTCAACCCTCCTCCTCTTTCCCTGACTCCCTGGTGACCACCGATCTACTTATTGTCTTTACAGTTTTGCCTTTTCCAAAATGTTATATAGTTGGAATCATACAGAATATAGCCTTTGCAGACTGACTTCTATCACTTAGCAATATGCATTTAAGGTTCTCCCACGTCTTGAGGCACCTGGACGGCCCAGTCAGTTGAGCGTCCGAATTCGGTTCAGGTCATGGTCTCACAGTTTGTGAGTTCAAGTCCCACACTGGGCCCCTTGCTGTCAGCACAGAGCCTACTTTGGATCCTCTGTCCCCCTCTCTCTCTGCCCCTCCCCAGAGCTCATGCTCTCTCTTAAAAACAACAAACAAAACAAAACAAAACAAAAAAAGTTAAAAAAAAAAAAAAGAAGTTTCTTCCATGTCTTTTCATGTCTTCATAGCACATGCACTCTCTCTATCACTAATATTCCATTGTCTGGATGTACCACATTTTGCTTATCCATTCACCTATTGAAGGCATCTTGGTTGCTTCTAGATTTGAGTGATTATAAATAAAACTGCTATACATATTTGTCGGCTGGTTTTTGTGTGAACATAAGTTTTCAACTCAATTGGGTAAATACTTAAGAGTGCAATTGGTGGATTATATAGTTAAGACAAAGTTTAGCTTTATGAGAAACTGTCAAACTGTCTTCCAAAGTGGCAGTAACATTCCTACCAGCTCCGCATTCTCATCAGCATTTGCTATATGTCAGGTTTTTTGTATTAGTCATTTCAATAGATGTGTAGTGGTGTCTTATTGTTTCAATATACAATTTCCTAATGTCAAAGGATGACATTATTTTCATATTCATATTTGCCATCTGTATATCTTCTTTAAGTTTTTATTTAAATTCCATCTAGTTAACACACAGTGTGATACTAGTTTCAGGTGTACAATTTAGTGATTCAACACTTCCATACATCACCCTGTGCTCATCACGGCAAGTGCACTCCTTAATCCCCATCATCTATTTTACCCATTCCCCCACTTACCTCCCTTCTGGTAATTATCAGTTTGCTACTTAAGCATCTGTTTTAGTTTGCCTCTCTCTCGGTTCCCTCCCACCCCATTTGCTCATTTGCTTTGTTTCTTAAATTCCACACATAAGTAAAATCATAGTGTGTTTGTCTCTGGCTTATGTCACTTTGCATAGCACTCTCTAGCTCCATCCAGGTCATTGCAAATGGCAAGATTTCCTTTTTGATGGCTGAATAATATTCGTGTGTGAGTGTGTGTGTATGTGTGTAAATGTCCCTTGTTTTTCTTAATAGTGTCTTTCACAGGACAGAAGGTTTTAATTTTAATGATTTCAACTCATCAGTTTTCTCTTTCATGTATCATGGTCTTGGTATTTAAAAATTCACCACCAAGGGGTGCCTGGGTGGCTCAGTCAGTTAAGTGTCTGATGCCAGCTCAGGTCATGATCTCACGGTCTGTGAGTTCGAGCCCTGTGTCGGGCTCTGTGCTGACAGATCAGAGCCTGGAGCCTGCTTCAGAATCTGTGTCACCCTCTCTCTTTGCCTGTCCCTTGCTCTCAATTTCTCTCTCTCTCTCTCTCCTTCTCAAAAATAAATAAACATTAAAAATTCATCATCAAACCCAAGGTTGCCTAAATTTTCTCCTAAATTTTCTTCTAGAAGTTCTATAGTGTTGTGCATTATATTTAAGCCTACAATCAATTTTGAGCAAATTTTGTAAAACGTATAAGATCTATGCCTAGATTCTTTTTTTTTAATGTGAATATCCTATTTTTCCAGTATCATCTGTTAAAAAGACTACCCTTTCTCACTCCTTTGTCAAAGATTACTTGACTTTATTTAGGTGAATCTATTTCTAGGTCGCTTATTCTTTCCCACGTATATATATGTCTACTCTTTCACCAATAGCACACTGTCTTGATTACTGTACCTGAATAGTTAAGTCTTGAAATAGCATAGTATGAGTCCTCCAACTAACTGTGTTCTTCAGTATTGTGTTACTATTCTAGGTCTTAGCTTTTCCACTTAAACCTTAGGATGCATTTGTTGTTATCAATTTGTTTGGATTTTGACTGGGTCTTTTTAAAAATTGAGGTATAATTTACAAACAACATTATATCAGTTTCAGGTATATAACATAATGGTTCAATATTTGTGTATATTGTGAAATATACCACATTATATCTAATATAACATCAATCTCTATAAGCAGTTACAAAAATGGTTTTACAAAATTTTTCTTGTGTTAAGAACTTTTAAGATCATCTCTCTTAGCAACTTTCAAATATGTAACACAATAGTATTGATAATAGTCAATATGCTATACATTACATTCCCGTGACTAATTTATTTTATAACTGAAAGTTTGTACCTTTTTACTCCTTTCCCCCATTTCAGTCGCTGCCAGCCCCCTGCCTCTGGCAACCACCGATCTGTTCTCTGTATCTATGAACATGTTTTGCTTTTTTATTGATGGCTTTTGTTTTTGTCTTTAGATTCCACATATAAGTAAAATCATATGGTATTTGTCTTTCTCTTACTTATTTCACTTAGCATAATACCCCAAGGTCTATCCATGTTGTTACCAATGGCAAGATTTCATCCTATTTTATGGCTGAATAATATTTCATTATATATCTCTCCCTGCCTATCTATCCATCCATCCATACGTACATACATCCCACATTTTCTTTATCCATTCATTTGTCCATGGACACTTATATTGTTTCCATATCTTGGCTACTATAAATGATGCTGCAATGGACACGCAGATATCTTTTCAAGTAAGTATTTTCATTTTCTTTGGATAAATACCCAGAAGTGGAATTGTTCAATGGTAGTTCTATTTTTAATTTTTTTGAGGACTTCCATTTCTTAAAGAAGAGAATACTCAACTTTTCTAAATGATACCCCAGAGAAGGCTAGTAAAAATCATTTATATTAGAATCACTGTCATTTGATGACTATTCAAATAACTAATGTAAATATTTAGGCCTAAGAGGACTTCCTTTATTCAGGCACTATAATGAATATCCCATCTTTCTGTGTAAGAAAAGCTAGAGGATATAGAATATTTATGGTATAGAAAATAACCTATATGCAGGGGCGCCTGGGTGGCTCAGTCAGTTAAGCATTTGCTTCGGCACAGGTCATGATCTTGCGGCTCGTGGGTTTGGGCCCCATGTCTGGCTCTGTGCTGAAAGCTCAGAGCCTGGGGGCTGCTTTGGATTCTGTGACTCCCTTTCTCTTTCTGCCCCTCTCCACTCGCACTCTGTCTCTCTCACAAAATGAATAAACATTAAAAAAATTAAAAAGATGGGGCGCCTGGGTGGCTTAGTCGGTTAAGCGTCCGACTTTCGCTTAGGTCATGATCTCGCGGTTCGTGGGTTCGAGCCCCGCGTCGGGCTCTGTGCTGACTGCCAGCTCAGAGCCTGGAGCCTGTTTCAGAGTCTGTGACTCCCTCTCTCTCTGACGCTCCCCTGCTCACGCTGTCTCTCTCTCTCCTAGAAATAAATAAAACATTAAAAAAATTAAAAAAAAATTAAAAAGAAAATAACCTATATTCTGACAATTAAGATCAAGGCAAGGTATATGGTAAGACTAAAGTTCACATTTTTTATTGTCACATTTAATTATTTCTTCTGTTTCCCTCCCATTCAAAGTAAAAAGATCCTTTCCTATTGTTTATTTTACCTTAGAGATTATCTTTATCATCTAATAGGTAAATCTCACAATTCAAAGGCTCATTATGGTTTTTGAGACATATTTAGATAATTATAGGAAAACAATTTCCCCCAGTTTATTGAGTAATAATTGACATACATCAGCATTATGGTTTAATTTATATATATTGTTAAATGATGACTATAATAGCTTCAGCTAATATCCATTTTTTTCATATAGATGCAATACAAAGAAAAGATAGAACAAAAGAAAGAAGAAAAAAATTTCCTCCTGGTCATGAGAACTCACAGTTTTTACTTTCTTTCTTTTTCTTAAATAGTTTAAATTATTTCGAATAATCAATTTTCCATTAATTCTGTTATTAATATCATTATTTCTTTTAACTTTCTTTAGGATTATTTTACTGTTTTTTTCCCCTAACTTCTTTATTTTTTTTTCTTAGTTTATTAGCAAGTTGGTTTCCATATAACACCCAGTGCTCATCCCAACAAGTGCCCTCCTCCATGCCCATCACTCCCTTTCCCTCCCCCCACACCCATCAGCTCTGTTTGTTCTCAGCATTCAAGAGTCTCTCATGGTTGGCTCCTCCCTCTCCCCCACTATTTTTCCACTTCTCCTCCCCCATGGTCCTCTGTTAAGTTCCTCCTAATCCACCTATACGTGCAAACATATGGGATCTGTCCTTCTGTGCCTGACGTATTTCGCTCAGCATAACACCCTCAAGTTCCATCCATGTTGCTACAAATAAGAAAGAATGAAATCTGGCCATTTGTAGTTTTTACTTTCTTAACAGCTTTCCTATATATCATACAGCAGTGTTAGCGGTGGTCATCATATTGTATATTACATCATTAGTACTGATTTATCTTATAATTGGAAATTTGGACTTTTGACCCCCTTCCTCCAATTCTCCCTTACCCTCATCCTCCACCTCTGGTAACCACAAGTCTGATCTCTTTCTGTGAGCTTGGTTTTTGGTTTCGTTTTTAGATTCCACATGTAAGTGAGATCATACAGTATCTATCTTTCTCTGTCTGACTTATTTCACTCAGCATAATGCCTTCAGGGTCCATCCACGCTGTCATGAACGATAGGATTTCCTTATTTCTTACGGCTGAGCAATATTTATAAGTATGTTATATATTTATATTTATATTTATGATACATATACACTATATATATACACACACCATATATATATATATATATATATACACACACACATACATATATGAATGGACAAAGAAGTTATGATATATATGATATATATATATGATATATATATATACACACACACACACACACACACAGACACTTAACTTGTTTCCATGGCTTGTTTATTGTAATATGTTGCTGTGAACAGGTGATGCAGATATGTTTTCAAGTTAGTTTGCATTTCCTTTGTATATATTACAAGAAGCAGAATTGCTGGATCATATGGTAACTCTGTTTTTAATTTTTTGAAAATTCTCCCTACTATTTTTCATAGTGGTTGTATGAATTACAATCCCACCAACAGTGCACAAGGATTCCCTTTTCTCTACATCCATACCAGCATTTGTTATCTCTTGTCTTTTTGATGATGGTCATTCTAACAGGCGCGAAGTGATAACTCATTATGGTTTAATCTGAATTTCCCAAATAACTAGTGATGTTGAGCATCTTTTCATGTACCTGTTGGCCTTTTGTATATCCCCTTTGAAGAAATGTCTATTCAGGTCTTTTGCCTATTTTTTAGTTGGGTTATTTGTGTTTGTTTGCTATTGAGTTGTATGAGTTCTTTATACATCTGAGATATTAATCCCTTATGAGATAGGTGGTTTGCAAATATTTTTCCCATTGCACGGGTGGTCTTCTCACTTTATTGATAGCTTCTTTTGCTGTGCAGAAGATTTTTAGTTTCATGCGGTACTTGTTTATTTTTTTATTTTGTTTCTTGTGCTTTAGGTAACATATTTTTAAAAAATCATTATGAAGACACACGTCCTGAAGCTTTATTTCTGTGTATTCTTCTAGAAGTCTCATGGTTTCGGATCTTACATTTAAGTCTTCAATTCATTTTGAGTTAATTTTTGTGAGTGCTATAAGATAGGAGTCCAGTTTCATTCTTTTACCTGTGAATATCCAATTATCCCAGCAGCATGTACTGAAGAGATTGTCCTTTCTCCAGTGAGTATTCTTGGCTCCCTTGTCACATACTGGTTGACCTGATATGCTTAGGTTTACTTCTGAGCTCCCAATTCTATTCCATTGGTCTACTTGTCTGTTTTTATTCTAGTACCCTACCGTTTTGATGACTATAGCTTTGAAATCAGGAAATGTGACAGTTGGTTATCCTCAGTATTTCTATGGCTATTTCAGGGTCTTTTGTGGTTCTGTATATTTTAGGAGTGTTTTTTATACCTCTGTAAAAAAATGCTATTGGAATATTGATAGGGAATGCATTGAATCTATGTATGGCCTTCGGGAGTATTGACATTTGAACAGCATCAATTGAGAAGACATTTTTTAAAAGGCTAGCATATGCAGATGAAAATGAGAGTTCATTAACTTAAATTTAACAATCACTACTAGTATAAATAAACTTGAACAAACATTGCAACTTTTTCCCATCTAGCAGTAACAAAATTCTTTTTTTCCCATCAATATGTAATATTTCAGAATAGTTTCTGATGTTTAATGGATGTTTGAAAAATGCTCCTCTTCTTCCCTCACAGTTGTTCATGTAAAGCTAAAATCAAAGATGCTTCTGTTAAGTTCAAAACTGAAACACAAGGCAAATTTGCTTTTCTCTACATTGTTAGGTGAACAAAGTCATCATCTCCAATCCACAAATCTGCTTCTCTATGTATATTTCCTATCTGATAAATAATGTCACTATCAAGTCAGTTGCTGAGAAACAATCTCTTAGTCAGAAACTGAGATTTGAGAATGTGAGATGTGAGGAGCTATCAAGGGATTTTAAGCCAGGGAGGGGGGTGCGAATAGGATTACAATAACTAGCAACTATTAGAATAATTAGTGACATTTTGTAAGGTATAAAGGAAAGAAATGAGTTACGAGCAAAAATTAGTTACAGACTGCAGTAAATAGAGGTAAAAAAGAAAAAGGCTCTAACATATCAAAAACTAAGGTAGAAGCAAAGAGAGTAAGGAGGACGGGATAGGTTCTATGGAAGTTAGTGCGTAGCATGTACAGAGATAATTCATAAAGACATTAAAATATAAAAAATTGCATTAGTTGACAAAACACCTTTTCATCTGTCAAGTCTCCTTTATCTGAAACAGTATGTTATACTGGTGACCCATGGCCATTAAGACATGTTTCAAAACGGCTTTCATTAAATTTTCCTGCAACCACCACAGGTGGGATACTAATTTCAACCTTTAAGAAATGAAGTAGTGTAAAAGGCAGAGGCAGAGAGAACTCTTCTATGCTGAAGAGTGTTTCTTCTTCAATGACCCAGCATATCTAAACAGAATTAACTATAAGGTTCTTGAGGGCTAGAAATGTACTGTGATCACTATTCCAAAACCTAACCTGGTCCCCAGCATCTAGTAAATGTGCGATCGTTTTGGCGAATGAACGAAAGAATATGATGACTTGATATGATTTCCAAAGGCTTATCTTTGATCTAAAAAGTAACAATTTTTCTTACATTAGTCTTAGGATTATTTAAAAGATATCATGCTATCAGGAATCGTTATGATCTGGTATCTGTCACTAATCAGGTATATGCACTAAAAAGTGGAAATAATATGTCCAGAAGCAGAGAGAAGCTGGAAAACTTCTTTTTACTATAGGTAAATCCTGATTTGATTGTTATTTTTTAAAATGTTTATTCATTTGTTTTGAGAGAGTGTGTGTGTGTGCATGCAAGTCGGGGTGGGGTGAGAGAGAGAGAGAGAGAGAGGGACAAAGAGAGAATCCCAAGCAGGCTCCAAACTGTCAGTGCAGAACCTTACATGGGGCTTGATCCCATGAACTGTGAGATCATGACCTGAGCCGAAATCAAGAGTCAGACACTTAACCAACTGAGCCATCCAGGCACCCTATTGTTATTTAATACCTATTTGTAACTTAGACTGCAGAGAGTTGATGATTCATTCCTTATTGCAAGCATAACTGTAAACTAAAATGATTGTAACTGTTCCTAGCCTTATTGCCCAAGTATTCCTTTGGGGAATGTAACTAGTCCAATATTTACCAAAAGGGTGGTGTTAGACAAAACTATACAGTGTCTTCATTGAACTCAAATATAAAGGCATTACTGAATACGGAAGAAAAGATTATGTCCAGTGAATGTAGTCATTACTAAGCACTTCAGAGGTCTAGGAGCTCTGTCGACGCCCATCTGGTCTATGTCTGTAATTCAAGCAACAGCCAAAGAGGCACCAAGAGTGGAGAATTATTGCAGTCCTTAGGGAGTACTATCCCGGGGACACTTTCCAGGTCAGCTGCTAGCACTGATACTCAGACAAAAGTCTTTATGCTTTGAATAGTCTTATTAAAGTAAAAATAAATCCCTATTTGATCCAGAAGATTCCTCGCAAAATTTCACCTCCACCTGCAAGGCATTTGACCAATAAACATGCCAGACATTCCTGGAAATGCACTGACAACGTACATAGGATTTTTAAAGACATTCTCTAATCAAATGAAAGAAGGCACGTTAAGTACAAATCCTGTCTAATGAAGAGGTACATCCTACCTAACCAGAGGAAATCAAAATCAGACTATAAAACAAACAAACAAAAAAAAACCTGGAACTAGAATAGTAAGTATAGTGAAGTACTGCTGCCTTTCAAGAACAGTCTCTCTCTCTTTTTTTAAGAGCACTCAGTCACTTGCCTCTTCAGAGTACCAAGAATGGAAAAGCTTGGGTCCAAAGGCTGACATCTAATTCATAACTTGACTTTAATCTTTTTCCAGATTACTCACACATTTGTTCTTCCCTAGTGTCTCCTCCCAACGCCACAGCTGCTTCCTATCTACTAAAGAACCTGCGGAGGCACAATGTGTCCCTACTGACCAAAACTCGCATCGCAGAAGGAAAAGAACATCTTTCAGTCCATTTTAGGTTTCCTTAATAAAATACAGAGAAAAAATAAAATTCCCATATATACAAGTATAGCACATAGATATTTAACTAACAATCCCCAAATATCAAATTTCTCCCAAAAGTAAGGTAGGTACTTTAGAAAAAGTACCGTTAGACCACCTTTTCCAAAGGAGAATCACTGAGGACAAAGCCCACAAAATACAAAAGGAGTTGGTTATTCAGGTTTATTTTAGTCCGGCCAGACAGCCCCTCCCGAGTACCCAAAGAGTCCTCAGAAGAGCGCCCCACTGAGCCATAGTTCAGGGTTTATATAGGGAGAGGGGGGAGGCAGGTGTACAGAAGCGAGAATTTTGCGGTTAGAGAAGGGGGTTGCTTAACAGTTGCTTGAAGAACATGTTTGACCATTCTAATCACAATGTTCACTAAAGATTTACATCTCAGGGGCTTGCTGCAGCCAGGAGGAGCCAGGTTGCTCAACCCCTGACCTTTTACCCGAATAGAGCTGGAGATCAAACAATGGTTGGTATCCCCCTTTGCAAGCCCCTCACCTTTTGGCCCAAGGGAGTGTTTACAATACCATTAAAGCACCACATACTCTGAAACAATTGTAATAAAAAGCTCACTTATTTTATATTGATCAGTGAGAATTTTACTGGACAGTTACTATGTAGCTAGCAGGCTGAAATGAAATGGAACACTTAAATAATCAAGTGTTCTCACAAGGACTGAAATATACACAACTGATAAATATAAAATACCTAGAGAAATCCATACAATAACATATAATTAAGTATTAAAGAATGAAGCACAGTTAAAGAAAATAGCATATAATGAAAGTGTTTATATATCTGATAGAATGAAATTTGTGTACTGAGGCTTTTGCAAAAACAACTAAAAATGCTAGATAAAATATATTTTAAAAAATCTTCTCAGGTGCATTCATGACCTGCTAAAAACAATAAGAAATACACAGGAAAAAAAAAAAAAAAGTAAAGGTGAGAACCCAGAGAGCTCTGAGGACATTTATTGAACCCAATGAACTTGAACTTTGGTTCATATGATCTTCAAAGCTGGGGGACAGAAAACAAATCCCAGGGGCTACCCAAGTTGAAGAGTCTAACTAGAGATTTGTCCATAAACCTTAGACCCAAGGACTAGACGTTCAATATAGAGTTAATTAGACATAAGCTTTCCCACCCACGACCCCAGATATATTGCCCCTCTCAAAACCTGAGGCTAAGTAGGGGAGAATTCTTCCCTGACTACCTGTAACCACAAACCACAATTTGCCACCTGAATCCCCACTAAACAGGTGGTCTAAAATATTTCAAGAGAACTGATATTTGGAAGAGGTCTACGGCTGCTTATGCCTATTGGCATCTGACAGAAACAAAATTTCTCCATGGAGGAATCTACCTTCATACAAGATCTCAAAAAATTCCCAAAGACAAGGTACACACACAAACAAAAAGGTATAGCTCATAGTTCAAAAGGAAATAAAACACTCTGACAGCCAGCAGAAACAACAGGTGACATAGATTGTCTAAGAATTTTTCACATAATGGAATTATGAAACATAGCATATAAAAACATTATATTTCAAGAAATAAAAAGAGGTTTGAAAATACAAATAAACCCCAAGAAGATCTGAAAAGACACAGAACTTCTACAGACTAGAAAAGTATTTTAAAATTAAAGTAAAAAAAGTCAAAGGCAGTGGATATAAATTAAGGAAATAAAGCATTTACATCCCTTTCCTGCTGTTCTTCATGGTAATCAAAATGCTAATAAGTTCTTTTTAATAGAAGAAATATAACTTAAAAAGATGAAGAATGATGGAATATCACCATGTTGTAATCCCTAAAGAAATAATGAGTCCAGACAATGATCATCAATTACTGTTAAAACACTGAAAAGATGATGAGGAACTTTATTAAAAAAGAATAAGTGAACAACAGCTGAAGCCAATAATTAGTTTTAACATTATGGTAAGCAAAACTAGCACATATTTTTTTCCCTCCTTTTACATTTCTTTTACTTTCTGGTTTCTTCCCTTTGGTCCTCCTTAACAAACAAACATCTATTTTGGTTCTTGTTAAGTAATGTTAGTTACTTAGTCACTAAAATTCTTTATAGTTTGTGACAATAGTAGGGGTTCTTAGGAACAAGATGTTCTAAAGATTTTAAAGACACATTCTAACGATAGCCTGTTCTTTTTTGTCACAAAACAAAAATGTGACTGAAACCATAAATTTCTTTCACACACATGAAAAAGATTCCCAAATTTCCCCTGGGGAAACTATTCAAAGAGTTTAACCCACTCGTCACAGTGTTTAAAAGAGTTTAATATTTGAGAAGCTAAAGTGATACCAGAGAGAAATAAATAGAAGACTATGGCTATAGATAGGAACAGAAAGAAAGTGAAAAGGAGGAGGTAGAGACTAAAAGAATTAAACAAAATAGAGAAAAATGTTAAACTATTTCTTTAGGCATCTTTTGCCACAACAATGGCACTGACAACAATCCAACAAGGACAGTATCTATTATGTCCCAATGCACCTGGCTGACAAAAGACATGAGCACAGAACTGAGTGTCTCAGAATTGTAGTTGACAATTCTATTAGCTTACTCATTTTCTAGCAGTAAAAAGACAAAAGCAACATAGCTTCGATCTCAGGAGATTCACAATGACTCTAATTACCAAGAGTAGATTTCAAGTCAAGGTCATACTCTTGTAATGCTAATTTGTGACACTGAAACCAAATTTAAAGTGACAAAGTTCTTGATATATTTTCCCTTATGAATTGACACGTGATGCAAATAGGTCTCCTCAAATTTACAGAAGAAAAAGAGAAGGATTCTTTGCCATCTCAAAGTGTGATAACAGTTCTAAAAAGCATGCTCATTTTAGCCACTTTCAACGTTAATATTAATTGTCTAAAAATTACACTGGCTATTATAAAGCAAGCCAAATCATATTCCCAGGTGCAACGAGATCTAAGTTCAGCACGGTGTAGGTAAGCAGCAGCCTGGGAAAACAACACTGATGTAGCATTTGTCGATACCTATGGTGTAAATGTTCCCCGCATGGCCGATTTCAAGCTACTAAGATGATGTTGCTGAACTGAAAAGATACACATAAACTGGTCTAGGGAGCCAACATGAGCTAGCTCGGGCACACCACTGCAGACCAAATTCCTCTTTTACAGTTAATGGAAGCATATTTGTTATTCCACCATGAAATAATTTTGTTATTTGGAGGAACATCCTTCTATTGATGATTTAACAGTAGTTTTGGAACTTTTTAATTGCATATAATATACATACAAAAAAGTCTACAAATCATAAGTGCACAGCGTGATGATTCTGCACAATCTGAACATACCCATATGAACAGTCCCCAGGTTAAGAAAATAGCTTAAGAGAAAAGAGAAAAAGGCTGCCTTAAACCTGGAAAAACAAAACATAACAGAACCAACAATGTTTTAATGAAAAAAATCATAAAATTTATAATCATTCTCATCATTTCATTTGATCTCATATTATTCTTTTTCTCCTTGCTCTCCATTACCCTGATGGAGAGCAGAATATGTGACCCCAAAATACATGACCTTTGGTATGTGGGTTATATTGAGCTGAAGACAGTTAAGACCCAGAAGACTCAACAAAACCTTTTACCATTTCCTTACATACCTAAAAGAATTGAAATAGGGGACCTGGCCCACAAAGACAGCTTTACCAGAGAGAACTTTTTATCTGAAAGAGTATGGCAGGGCAAACATGTAATTGCCAAACGTCCGCTCTCCTTTTCATCCTGTGAATCATCCTCCCTCCCTTTGAAGCCCCACTCCCCTATCCCATTCCTTAGCTCAAGACGGCATATGAGCCTCAACAGCTTGACTGGCCTTTGGGCCTCATTTTTATGGGGCTCCTGTACATATGTAATTAAATTTCTCTCCTGTTAATCGGCCGTATGTCAACTTAACTATTAAACCAGCCAAAGAACCTAGAATGGTAGAAGGGAAATTTTTTCTCCCCTACAGTTGGTGACCATGAAGGGAAATTTACTGACTGGCCCTTGCCTTGCTTCAGTGCTACTGTAGCTGAGAGATGTTGGGACCTCAGATAAAATCCAGCATACGAGAAGAATCCTCATGTCAAGTCTCCCAGATTTCTACCTACAGGATCTGATGGAAGCAAAAGTAGTGGAATTTTCTAAATTAGCAGATAAGTAGAACTATCTCCTTGGATACAGTGATAATGGTAAAGATCTGGTGTGAGCATTATTGATTCTGTTATTATTATTATTCCAGTTTATCTCAAAATGTTGTGAGCCACAAAAATAAACACATTTCCTTATCAATTCTATGATACTGAATTTTATCAGATCTTTAGCAATGGGCATTTTAAAGTTTTTTTGGTCATTTATAGATAGTTATTGTTTTACTCTGATGCTCTGCAAAAGTATTCCTTCAAAAGTACTTCATTTTCAAGAAGATTCAAGGAAAGCACTTCTGAAATGTACAGATTTTTGATAACCTTAAGATCATAAAGATGAACTGGATAAGAATTTACAGAACGCATGGAAAAACTGAATTCAAGGAAAAAAAAATCTGAGACCAAATGAAATGATGAGAATGATTATAAATTCTGTGATTTACTTCATTAGAACATTGTTGGTTCTGTTATGTTTTGTTTTTCCAGGTTTAAGGAAACCTTTTTCTCTTTTCTCTTAAGCTATCAACAATTTGTTTACAAATGGTTTGATAATTTGTGAACAAAGATAAAACCATTACTTTGACTATATTGCCAAGACTTTCGCTGGAATGTCACATTTGAGAATGTGCATAGAGTCAGATATGCCAGACAGCTTTAAGAAACTAAGGTTGACTTTATGGAGCCAGTAAGACCCCTGGGAAAAACTGGCCCAGTGCCTTGCTTACAGCGTTCCCAGCAGTTGGCTAGGTGAGTAAGGAAGGCTACTTCCTGGCAAGTTCAGAAACCTCAGGATATTTGGGGGACCTCAAGAGAAGAGGAATTCATCCAAATCTATAGGTATTGTGCATGCCAAGTCTGATAGTGAGACGTTGGCTTGGCTTCTTCGCTTCATGAGGCTTTTAAAACGACTAACCTGAGATTCCTTCTGAAAAGTCCTAACAGAGCAGATTAAAAGATTCTACGTGATCAATCATCATTCTTGTTGCACTTACATAAAGAATCAGGCAAAGTTTATTGAAACTAGGCTTAATTTGCAAACAAATTAGTCTTACTGTGGTTATCATAACAATTATGTTTTGGTAATTGCCCTTCCTGGATACTAGTTTCTAATACTATTAATTGTCATTGTTTTCTACTGGTGAAATGGACTCAAATCTGAATGTTTAGTTTTGTCCAATATGTGGCTGCAACTCTGCAAACTAACGTCTCTGGCTTTTCTCCCACCCTTCTGATTTGTAATCACTGAGAACTAAACCTGCCCTTGTTTCTGAAGTCAGGTAAGCTAAAGCTGAACAATCTGGTATCAGCTTTAGAGAAATCACTCCAACAGTACATGTATGGACAATCTTCATGTCTGTTGCTATATGGCTGGTGAGAAAGCTCACCAGGGACACTTAAAGTACAAATCAGGAAAATGTATCAGATTGCCACCATCTGCCTTAACTCTATCTAAAGATGCTTTGAGCCAGACATCTACATATCTTCTTGATTAGCTGCTTTCAGGATCCCAGAAACTGCAATTATAATTGGCTCCAATCATTAACCATTGTTTTTCTCTCCGTTTCCATAGAAATGCCTCCTATTAGCCTCATTTAACTACCTGACTGCTTGCACCTAGACCTAACTTGGGAGCCCACATACTCCTGAAAGGAGACACAACTGTGTAACTGAATTGGCCTGCTCTCAGGACTAGGAGACCAGCTCAATGAAATGGACCGCTCTACCAGCTCAACTTCTGGCCTGTGAAACTTCTTGGGGAGGTTTCAAGAGTGGGACTGATGGGGAAAGAGTACCGGACTCCAAACTATGCCACTTTGGTATGTGGATTATTGGGCTGAAGGCAATTAAGACCCAGCAGATTGAAGAGAAATTTTGACTTTTCTAAAAGGTAAAAATTTTAGTTACCTAGAACTTAGATGGGGGCCTGGCTCAGAAAGAGAGCTATTATGAGAGATAATTTTTCATCTGAAAGATCTGTATGTATGCATGGCAGGGCAAACATCTAATTACCAAGCATCTGCTCTACTTGTCGTCCTGTGACTCATCCTCTCTGCCTTGGAAGCCCCACGCCCCTATCTATGCCTTAGCTCGGGAGCTTAGTCTACGCGGCAACTGCTCCATTTGCCCTTGGGTCTCATATTTTTATGGGGCTCCTGAACATCTGTAATTATATTTGTTTTTCTCCTGTTAGTCTGTGCTATGTCCACTTAATATTAAACCAGCCAAAGATACTAGCAAGCTAGAAAGACAATACTTCTTTCCCCACAACCCACACCCTGATGGCCCCTGCCCGTGTCCCCTTAAAGCTAATACTCCTCCCTAAAGTAACCACTCATCTGATGCTAACTATAGATAAGGTTTGCCTATTTTTTGACTTTATGTAAATGAAATTCACTCGTAGGCACTCATTTGAATCTGGCTTCTGATGCTTCACATATTTTTTGAGATGCCTCATATTGCCTGTAGCTGTAGATTGATGACTCTCATTGCTGGGCAGTATACCATTAAATTCACCTTATTCTCCTATTGGAGGACATTTGGCTTGTGTGTGAGGTTGTTATAAATAGTGCAACTAAGAACGTTCAGGGGAACATGTTAAGCATTTCTGTGGCGTTTATACCTAGGAGTGGCATTGCTGAGCCATAGGGATGCTATTGCTTTTGACTTAATAGACATTTCCAGAGCTTTACAAAATGATTTATTGATTTACATCTTCGCTGGCAGGTATGGGAGCTCTATCTAGTAGCTACACATCTTCACTAATATGTTTTATATCGACATATTGTCCACATTGTATACATGGACAAATTGTACAATCTTGTCCTATTTTAAAATATTAATTCTTCCATATTTCGGTAGCTTCTACTTTTTTTTAAGTTTATTTATTTTAAGTGACAGAGAGCAAGCGAGTGGGGAAAAGGAGGAAACAGTGAAGGAGAGAGAATCCCAAGCAGGCTTGATGAGGAGCTCAATGCAGGGCTTGAACTCACAAAGCGGGAGATGATGACCTGAGCCAAAACCAAGAGTCAGACGCTTAACTGAGACATGCAGGTGCCTTCATATTTCTGTAGCTTCTAATACTGACTAGGCATCAAAATCATTTGTGGATCTCATCAAAAAAGAGAAATCCCTACATCGCATCCATATCTAAGTCAGAATTACTGGGGGAAGGTCATGGTTATATTATTCTAATAGTTGTGTAAGTAACCCTAACGCAGAATCAGGTTTGAGACCACTGATGTAAACTTCAGTTTAAATATTTCTAATGTGGACCTTGCAATTCCTCACTAATATTAAGAAATAAAGATTAACATTCACAATTCTAAAGAGAAAGATGTTTTCTCCAAAGTCACATGGTGATAAACTGGCCCATATTTACAAAATATGTACAAAAATTGTGTGTTGCAACATTGCTTGTAACAACAAAAAATGACAAATGGTCTAAAAGACCATCAATGAGGGCCTCATAAAATAAATGGAAATTAATCCATACAGTGAAGTTGAATGCAGCCATTAAAAAGAATGAGATAGGGGTGCCTGGGTGGCTCAGTAGGTTAAGCCTCCGACTTCAGCTCAGGTCATGACCTCACGGTTTGTGGGTTCGAGCCCCGCGTCGGGCTCTGTGCTGACAGCTAGCTCAGAGCCTAGAGCCTGTCTTTGGATTCTGTGTCTCCTTCTCTCTCTGACCCTCCCCTGCTCATGCTGTCTCTATCTCTCTCAAAAATAAATAAAACATTTAAAAATTTTTTTAAAAGAAGAATGAGATAGACAAACGAGGCTGATACTCACATGGTATAAGTAACTATATTAGTTAAAATTCGGAAATAATTCCACACCAGTTGGTAAAGGCCACTGCCCCCAAGAGGTCAGACCCAGCTCAGAAGTGTACTGAACGTCTGTTGTTCTGGCAGCAAAAAGAGTAACCCTTGGCACAGCAGGGGCTTTGAGACCCAGGTTAACATCTATTCTGACTCAGCAGTGCCCATGCTATATTTGTTAAAATTTCTGAATCACTACACTATCCTTGCTACGGTATAGCTGCTATACTTGTAGAAGTTAGAATCCTTTCTTAGAGGTTCCCACCAAACTCTTAAGAGCGGTACTTCGGCACCTGAGCCTGGGGGTTGTGGCACACTCACATTTCTGCACTGTCTTTGCTATAACAAACATGGAATGAAATAATAATAATAGTGCTTCTTAAAAAAAACAAAAAAGGTCGGGGGTGCCTAGGTGTCTCACTTGGTTTAGTGTCCAACTTTAGCTCAGGTCCTGATCTCATGGTTTGTGAGTTTGAGCCCCACGTCGGGCTCAGTGCTGACAGCTCAGAGCCTGGAGCTTGGAAAGAGGGAAGGAAGGTGTCTTCCTCTCTCTCTCTGCCCCTCATCTGCTCATGTTCTGTCTCTGTCTCTATCTCTCAAAAAACAAATAAACATTAAAAAATTTTAAAAACATCTCACCTCATCCCATAATTACGGAACAAAAACCTTAAATATGGAATGAGATTACATCAGCAAACTGCTCCATAGCTGTTCCTTCCTGCCTTCCTCTTTTTTCTCCCCCTTAATTATAAAACACACAATCATTAAGAAAATCTGGAAAAGTGTAAGACCAAAATTAAACCATGTGAAATCTCTCCTAAAGATATACTTGTTCATATATTTTTTAACATAGATCATATTACATAAAAGAGCTTTATATACTGCTTCCTTTACATTTTACCAACACTTTTCCATGTCATTAATTATTTCCATGTTATTATTTTAGTACATGTGTAAGTATTTCAATGTTTGGGGAATAACCTAATTTATGTAACCTGGTGAATTCTAGTCATCTGTGGAAGCCCATGCAGCTTAAAATTTGTAGGTACCGTACCTGTTTTTTTCCTCTCTCTCTCTGGCATGTTCATGACCGTCACAAAATGGAAACAACGTAAGTGTGTAACAATGGGGGCATACGTTATATTGATCTTTAAAACTACCTCTCCTACCTGCTCTGGCTTTCTCTTTGATGGCAGCAAGGCACAACAAGAGTGGTCAAGGATGCGAGCTGCTGCTATCATAAGTGATACATAAGTTGATTTGCAACTTTGTTTTAATCGTTAATAGGATAAAGGAACGTTTAAAGAATACTATATGATAGGCACTGACATTAGTGCTACAGACAGAAAGATGAATACAATGGAATTGCTACTCTTAAGGAAATTATATTCTGGTAGGAGAAATACATAAATGCACATAATATAAACACACATGCATATACACATGTGTATATATATGAGGAAATTAAAGAGACGGACTGAAAGTCCCAGCCCACCTTCCAAAAACAATACAAAACTACCAAGAAGACAAATTACATAAAACCAAGGCCCATAACATAACTAAAAGAGAGAATGCCCAAGTATCAAATTACCTGTAAGTAGGTAATATGGAAGGGAGATATGCAAAACTGTGCGGAAGAAAGAAAAGGGGAGCTGGTAGCGTGTCTAAAACTGATCTAAAATCACCAGCACAAAGAGAGGGTCCACAGTAAGCGTAACCATATTGGAAGAATGCTGGCTGATCCAAGCATGTACTACAAGGACGGGACTTTTAGGAGCATGTGACCTGAGGTGGCAGTCTTCAAAAAGTCATTGCTCTTGAGAGGATAGAAAGGAAAGTAGACTAGCTCTTTGGAAACTGGACAGTGAAAGTGAAAATGGGCAAAGGGGTATATTGAGAGCCTTGCGAGATAAAAGAGCACCAAAAAAGTAAAGATTAAAAAGGATAGGGGCGCCTGGGTGGCTCGGTGGGTTAAGCGTCTGACTTCGGCTCAGGTCATGATCTCATGGTTTGTGGGTTCGAGCCCCGCGTCGGGCTCTGTGCTGACAGCCAGCTCAGAGCCTGGAGCCTGCTTCAGATTCTGTGTCTCCCTCTCTCTCTGACCCTCCCCTGCTCACGCTGTCTCTCTCTCACTCTCAGAAATAAATTTAAAAAAATTAAAAAAAGGATATACAACCCCTTTTACACACACACACACACACACACCAATTATACTTTGGTGCACTGACAAAAGATACTTGAACAAAGATTCTTATAAATCACCGAAACCCACAAAACGAATAGGCAAAACCAGACTGAACATATACAAAGTGTTTTAAGAATAGAAATCAAATCCACTCCCAAAAAAGGAAACATGAAAAAAACTGTAATACAACATTGCACAGTGAATTAAATATCCTCAAGTAAGCATTTGGAGCTAGGATAACCCATCTTGAATAAGAATATTAAAAATTAAAAGCAGACTTGGACAATAAAGAGAAAGAAATGACAAGAGTTGATTGAATCTAGGAAAGAAATGAAAGGAAAAGACAAAATCGTCACACAAAGATTAAATTACAAAGTCCCCAAGGGAAAATAGATACAAACAAAATTTACTAAGGAACACTGAAGAAGGCCAGAAAAATAACCAAGGGAATGAAAATGAAGCAAAGAAATAAAATGTGCCAATAGTGGCTGAAACAGAAGAAAACCAAAGAAGCAGCCAAGCATGTGCAATTTGAGATCCTAAATATAAAAACAAAACAACTGAACAGAGCTAATACTTAAAACTATAGCCCAAGAAAATTTTCTGGAATTAAGAAATGACCAAAATGTACCTACTGAAAAGGTCCAACGGGTACCTGGGAAAACGGAACCAAATGATCCATTTGAAAACATGTCCTAACAAAGTATTAGACTTTAAAAATAAATAAATAAATGAAAGAAATAAAGCCCCTCAACCTCTAAACACAAAGATCAAAAGTGAAGTTCAGGCTGGCATCAGATGCTCTACAAACTGGATGCAAAGAAATAATGCAGCTGCATTTTTTTTTAAAAACTCAAGGACAGCGAGTGAATGGAGAACGCTACTCAAACAAGCTATCCTTCAAGTATCAAGGTGCAGGAAAACTTTGACGTGGGCGAGGTGTGGGACTATTCAGCACCATGAGCCCTTGCCGAGGAATATACTGGCTGGGCTTCAGCCCTGAGACGTGACTAAGGAAGGGCACTCAATGACCTATTGTCATTCTGGAACTAAAATAAAGCCAGGAACCGAGGAGGGACAACAACATGCTACATGTATTACACAGAGGGTGCTTTATGCTTTATTTAAAGTGGCGCAGCTTTAAAAATGGAAGGTTGGAGAAGGAAAGAGGAAGGTAAAAGAAGCTAATTATTATTGGGTAGACAATAGGTAAGCGTTAAAGGATGCCATTAAAATTGGCATGATGGTAAAGGAGGAAATAAAATGGGAAGATTCGAGATCAAGTGCATAGCACAGTGAAAGTAGTCAACAAAAGTGCTAAGAGACTAGATCTTAATTGTTCTCACCACAGACACAAAATGACAATTATGGGACATGACAGAGGCTGTAGCTAATGCTATGGTGCAATCATTTTGCAGTAGATAAGTGCATCACATCAACATTTTGCATGCTTTAAATTTGACACAATGTTCTATGTCAATTTTTGTGAATTAAAAAAAAACTGGGACTAAGGCAGTTAAATAATAGTCAATAAAAAGTAGCCAATAAAATAAAAATACAAAACTTCCCAAATACCAAAAGAGATCTGAAAAAGTAAACACATCATGTAAAGAAACATAGCACGTATAAACATAACACACATGGAAGATTATATGACGGAAAGACTAATCCTACGAAGGAATGTAAATGGGCTTCACTCATTTATTAAAAGAAAAAGATTTTCAATTTGCCTATCAAAACAATAGGCAATTCTATTCTGTATAGAAGAGGGATGCCAAAAATAAAGGGTTTCAGAAAGACCAGTGGTCAGGACACCTGGGTGGCTTAGTCAGTTGAGCCTCTGACTCTCGGTATTGGCTCAGATCGGGATCTCGCAGTGGTGAGATTGAGCCCCATGTCGGGCTCTGTTCTCAGTGCGGAGCCTGCTTAAGACTCTTTCTCTTCCCCTCCCTCTGCCCCTCCCCCTCTCTTGCACACCCTCTCTCAAACTAAATTTTAAAAAGTTAATTTAAAAAAATTTAAAAAAAGAAAGAAAGACTGGTGGTGAGCAAAGCACAGGACATGGAGCAAACACAGGCCAGCACCTGTTCTTGTAGCGTCCATGAACTAGTAACAGTCTACATTTTTAAGTGATTATAAAAACCTCAAAAGAAGAATAACATTGCATAACATGTGAAAAGTATGAAATCCTAATTTCAGCATCCATAAATCAAGGTTTTTAAAATTTTTAAAAAATGTTATTTATTTCTGAGAAACAGAAAGAGAGAGAGAAACAGAGGGTGAGCAGGGACAAGGGAGGGGCAGAGAGAGAGGGAGACAGAACTGAAAGCAGGCTCCAGGCTCTGTGCTTACAGCACAGATGTGGGGCTCAAACTCACAAACTGTGAGATCATGACATGAGGCGAAGTCTGACACTTAACTGACTGAGCCACCTAGACACACACCCCCCATTTTCTTTTTTTTACATTTTTTAATGTTTATTTATTCTGGGGGGAGAAAGAGAGAGAGGCCCATAAATCCAGTTTTATTGGAACACAGCCCTCCTTACTCATTTTGTATTTTTTATGTAGCACAAAAGAAGAGGTAAGTAGTTGAAACAGACTTTGCCTGCAAAGAATCAAGGACATTGTATCAACCTACATTCTCTGAATGAACACACACACACGGGTTCACAAGGAAATTCTACCGAAACTGCAAGACCAGAGAGTACAAATGCCTCACATATTGTTCAAGAGCATTGAAAATTAAGGAAAACTTACTAATTCGTCTTATGAAGCAAATATAACCTTGACACTTAAATCTAGTAAACATAGTACTTTTAAACAAGAAAAAATAATAGATCAATGCCACTTGCAGGTATTGTTGTGAAAGTTTTATTTTTTAAAAATATTTGTTTATTTTGAGAGAGAGAGAGAACACGAGAGGAGGAAAGAGGCAGAGGAAGAAACAGAGAATCCCATATGGGCTCTGCACTGCTGGCACAGAGCCTGATGCCATACTCGACCCCATGAACCAAGAGATCATGACATGAGCTGAAGTCAAGAGTAGGTCCCTCAACCAACTGAGCCACCCAGGCACCCCACAAAAGTTTTAAATATTAGAAAACAAAATTCAATACCACATTAAGAAAATTATATGACTTGACCAAATGCTATCTATTCTAGAAATGCAGTTTGTTCAATATTGGGATATCTATTAATAAAAACTACAATATGAATTGATCTCAGGAAAAAAATCATATGGGTATCTCCACAGATACTGAAAAAGCCTTAGAAAAATTTCAACACTGATTTTTGAAAGAAAACACTCAAGAAAACAGAAGTTGATGTATGCTTTTTTTAATATGATAAAAACATCTTAAATAAAATATAAAAATACATAAATGACAGCCAGTTATTTTACTTATTGTGGAAACATTGACGTATTTCCACTAAATCAGGAATAAGGCAAGTGTGCTCACTATTCCACTGCTAGTCAATATTTTTACTGAAGATAAGAGCCAATGTAATTAAACACATGAAATAAGTTAGAGGTATAAGAATTGGATAAGGAGTAAAACCATCTTTATTTGCAGATGGCCTAGAGTATACCTGGAAAACCAGGGAGCTAAGCTGTCTAACCAATATGGTAGCCACTAGAGACATGTAGCTACCAAAGACTTAAAATGTGGCTAGTGAGACTGAGGATTTAAATAATTAATTTTATTAACTCCACTTAATTTTATTTAGCTTTTATTTAACTTAATGTTACTTTACATTTAAATAGTGACATGTGGCTAATGGCCAAAATACTGAACAGGGCACTATACAATATTTCCATTCTATTCAGAAGGTTCTATTACAGAGTGCTGCCCTAGGGGATCAATGATAAAACTAGCCCAAACAAAAGAGAATTAAGTAATGGAGCAGAATATAAAATTAACACAGAAATCTGTGTTAATAGCCTCATACACACAATGACCCATCAGAAGGCATAATGATATAATATCAACAGAAAACATAAAATACTTAGGAATAAATGTAACAAGAAATGTGCAAAATCTATATCAGGAAGACTTTCAAATATGCCTGAAAGACACAATAAGTTAACTTAAATGGAAATACATCCCTTGTTCCTAATAGAACGATTTAACATAAGAGATCACTTCCCCAAGTTAATTTTAAAATTTAATGCAGTCTCAGTAAAAACACCAACACCTAAATAGGGTTAGACAAGTTGATGATACTAAAGACAGGATCCCAAATCACTGGGGGAAAGATGGGCCTTTTAATAAAACGCTCTGGCCCAACCGAATAGACATTTGAAAAACAATTAGATTACCTCCAAACGGGATTCTAGTGCAAATAATAAAACCTACAAGTAGGAAGGAAAAAAATGTGCAAATTTCTCTCTAGTACTCATGTATCTGCAAATTTGTGCAAAAAAAAAAAAAAAATCACGCAAGAAAGATAAAACCAGAAACTTACAACATTGGTTTTCTATAGGGGTGGGTGAAAATAGAATGGAAGGAGTGGGGTTGGGTGTGGGGTAGAAAGAATGGAAAAGCAGTGGATCTCTGAGTGACACCGTTTTGCATAGTTTCAAGTTTCAGAACCATATTATTGGTTACGCGGACTGAAAAATAAATATACCAAATTATAGCAAAGTTGAGGGGGGAAATAACAACAAAAACAGGACACAAACAGAAACAAATAAATGTTTCTAGCAGGTCAAATGAATAACTTAATCACCATGAAAACTGGTGGAAAACTAACCCAAGCAACTTTTAAACACAGTTCTTTGATTATATACCTTTAGGTTTAGAACAAAACAATGTCAATAAATATTGAACCCCGGTTAGTAGTCTTTTTCCTCCCACAGAAATATGGGTTGGCAAGTCTGAAGCTACTTTCCATATATTCAAATATCAAGCAAATAATATACATAATGGCAGTCAATGTCAGAGAAAGGAATTATAAATATGGAAAGGGGGTGATGGTGGATGACTAAAATAAGCCTGGTGATAGTAGACTGTAATTGCAAGTTTCATGACTGAATTCATGGAGGGTGTCAGTATGAAGCCACAGGTTTTAACATACACAGACAGATAAAGACGTATAATACACTCACACATATGTGCACACATCTCCTAATACTGCCCATTGAGAAAGTCTAGAAGCAATGATACCCCAGCAATCATGAACATACTTAGCCTTCAAATCTTTCTTTCTAAATACCATTTGCCACAGAAAGGAATCAAAACTCCTGCTTGATTCCAGAGCCAGGACTGCAAAAGATGAGACTCGAATGTCTTGTTGTGCCAAAAGGTAAGGAAGAGTTCAAAAAATGATGAGGACATATCAAAAGACAACAGGAGTCAGCTCGTCAAATCTGGAGGAAACTTGAGCATCAAAATGAATAATAATAGTAAAGGATTATAACCTTCTCTTCCCCTGTATGTAAAAATTTCTTAATTCCTTAGGGCTAGAAGTATGACTCCCTCTAGTAAATACAAATGCATTTTAACAGACAGTTCCCAGCTTGAAAAGGCAGGACGGCAAGGATTAACGTCCTAGCGGTAGTGTGAAAGGCAGAGAGGGAGGCACACGGGCGTATCAAGAGTGCAAGGAAGTGAAGGAGGCCTGAGACGCAGGCGTGTGCGTGCTTATCCTTAAAGTGTTAATATGTGTTTGAGAAGGGATAGAAGAGCCATGCTGTGGAAGAATAAAACATCTCTGATATTTAGGTCAGGCAGACAGATGGCACTGTGAGGTGAGGTTGGGAGGGGAACACACGCGCACGCACGCGCACACACACGAAATGGGATGAAACAGCCCAACGCGGAGAGGCTAGCCCTAGCGCTTATGTGAGCGCAGTCATGAAGGAGGAACTAAATTAACTGGCTATCTATTATTATTATCTTCGGCTCACCTTCCCCTCCCCTAGCAACAGAACAACACCTCTGTTGTGTAGTCAACCCAGTCCACATACTGATCCCACCCCCGTTGTCCTAGGGGACAGGGAACATATGTCGCGGGCTTGAGCGGTCAGTGTGCCCTATATGACCCTGGCCAGAATGACTAGTTCCGACAGGGCACCTGACCTAAATGAGCGCCATCGGAATCTTCTGCAATAGTGCTTCCCAGGCTGAAATGAACCTTCGAGTCACCTAGGGATCTATTAAAAATGACAATTCTGATCCAGTAGGTCTAGCACAGGGTTTGAGAGTCTGGGTTTCTAATAAGCTCCCCAGTTATGCAGATGCTGCTAGTACTGAGTCATAATTATGAACATGAAGGCCCTTCAGAAACTTCCTGTCAGAGTTATCAGGGAATAACTGCTCTTTATACCAGAGCTGCAAAGCTGACAAATGGTGATTTGGGGCCTGTTGGCTTTTCTATGCCATGTAGCCTTTGTTTGTTTCAGATTTCTGTCATTCGCTCCTTTGTGTGTGCTGTCATTAGATCATATAGACACTCAGAAAACAGGAGCCATATATGTGCCTTCTGTCACTCCCCAAACTACCTTATCATTTGGTGTTTTACATTTAGAAATGCATAATCAATGTTCTTCAACAACCAACCAGGCCACAATTTTAAATTCCTAGATGAAAGAAATGGAGAAGATATTTTAAGGAAATGGTAAAGGAAAAGAAGGATCAGTTTCTAGCTACCATCCTCTGGGTATCCTGAAGATAGTCCTAGACGCTGAACCTATGCAGTTATGAAAAACCAGCATCACGTGATCTCATCACTCCTCATTGTGGAGAATTATAAGGGCGATAACTTTTAAGTACCAAAAAAGCAAACCTCAAAGACAAGATCAAAGAACTAGCAAAAAATATTATTAATCTTATTTACAGATTTGCTCAGTGCTTTCTGAGAGATATCTGACCCCAAAACTATAGTCTCTAACATGGGGTCTACAAGTAACATTGTCAATTTCTTTTTAAGCCGAAAGAAGGGAGTTTCACCAAAAACAATTCTCAGAGATTAGCTGACAGTCTGAACTCCCATTTAAGGCATCTTAAGTCACTGTGATACCTTTTTATGTGCCCACGACAAACAAGTCCAACTGATTGATTCACTTCTCTTCAAGGCAAGGAACCAGAACTATCCTTATTTATAAAGAATCCCAACTCCTAACTCTTGTTTTTGGATGTAAAAAGATTTCTTAAAGGGTTAAATACGCTCCTGTTTTAACCAGGGCTTCATTAGAAACCCGCTGCCTTTCAAGGTCAGGCAATAATTTCCCTTCCTGACCAAATTACATTTCAGCCCTTCATAAAAGTCATCTTTAATACTAAATGCTAATATGGAAAAAGGAACTCATTCAATCTATTTAATAACCTATTCACACACATGCGTGCATGTGCGCGCGCGTGCACACACCCACGCTTCCTAAAAGGTAAACTCCCAAAAGTAGATACATAATAATCACGGGTTCTTTTATTTTTCTTTCAGGCCACCCAGTCTCCAGGATGGGGGTGTTCTCTTCAGCACCGATGCTCCCAGAGAGGTAGCTCCCTGTTTTCCAATTCCTCTGCCAGTGACAGAGTGAGTCAGGTATCCAATTCAGGACAGGTATATTAGAACACCTGAACGTAGGTGTGTATCTAAATTACATTTTGCTATTTTGTACTCCATTTGTCTGATTCCTGAATCTTTCAATTGATTCAAAACTTAAGCAGAAGAGAAAGAGTATGATTATCAATCAGCCCTTCAAACGTCGAAAGTTACCAGTTTTCGGACAAATATACAATCCCTATAAATTTATTCCTAATTTAGCATAGTTTTTAGATTATATATATTTATCCATCACAAATAGGGACAAATATTCTTCTTTTGAAAATGACATGATCCTGCAATCTCAGACATGGACTCAAAGAATGGCCAAATGTAGACATATTTATTATGTGTGCATATGAAAAAGTATCCCAATAATTTGATCACATATCTGTAGTATTTCCTTTCGACTTTGACCTGTAATAAAATCTGTGCTCATTTGTATCTTTCACCCGTCACAGTTTTCTGGTTTAATTAGTTCTTTCCTCAGTCTCTTCAGTAAAGATTGGAATCTGTTAAACCATAGTTTTTGAAACCATTTCTATAGGAAGATAAAGTAATAAAAACGGAGCATGGAGTTTTCTGAATGAATAACATGATACTGGAGTGGAGTTTAGCTAGAGTCTGAAGAATCTATTTTTAGCCCATTTCTAAACTGTTCATTTTAAATACCAGGAAGTCTTTTCAGAGACCTGTACACCTGCCACTTTGTGTTTAGATTATATCATTGGTTCCTGGCTATAGGTACACAGTATTGTTAATGTAAACGGAATTCATATCTTTTTTTGTTTTTTGTTTTGTTTTGTTTTAAGTAGGCTTTCATGCCCAGTGTGCAGCCCAATGCAGTACCTGAACTCATAACCCTGAAACCAAGACCTGAGCTGAGATCAAGAGTCAGGCACTTTACCCGACTGAGCCACCCAGGCGCCCCCGGAATTCATATCTGAGTAACAGACGGCAAAGATGATATATAACATGATACTTTGAAAATCTGATAGAAAGAACTTGCAATTCGGCAATGATGGTACGAGACTACTCTCCCAATGTAAACAGCTATGAAACTGGACAAAATAAATGAAGCAGGCACTGAATATCGGACCGCACAGGGCTGTGATCCTTGGAGAAGAGAAACACAAGAAAGCCACATTCATCCTGGCTTTCTGCCTGGAGGCACTTTCCAGATCACAGCACAGGAAGCAGAGTCAAGAAGAGAACAGAGATCTCACTGGGTGGGTGAAAGAAAGGTCAGAGGTTGCTGGAATTTGCAGGGAGTAAAGGGAGCTATATAGCCAGGAAACTCTAGAAATCTGCATAGGGGTCTTTTAAGTATTTGGCTGCATATTAGGATGCACCAGCGCAAGGCAAGTCTCTGGGAAGGCCAGTGCAATACACCTATTGAGGGGCTGTAAAAGCATACTGACCTATAGGCCATGCATAGCTGGGAGACACCGGGGTTCCAACCAGACACAGTGAGGAGACCTCAGGGAACACTCAGGTTATACAGTTGAGGTCCCAGGAAGGCTATGCTTTCCGTGTAGAGCTACTCTGTACCCAGAAACCATGTGAAGACGTTCATGACTCTGTATGGTCAAGGTTTTCTGAGAAAAGAATATTGGCACCTGGGCTCAAGGGTGATTGTGTAGATAGACAACTTTGGAATGATAAAGAAATTTATCTCCCAGAGTTATGTGTTTACATTCCAAAGGATAAAAAAATCTGTAACCATATGTTTACATTCCAAAAGAAGGCAAGGAGCCTTCTTTCTCTTTCTCTTTCTCGGTCCCCATCTCCCTCTCCCTCTCTTTCCTTCTCTAGAGGAGTAGAGGTATAGCTGTGAAAGCAGCTCCTACACATGCTCCAAGATTAATAATAATGATCTATTTTTATATTTTATTTATATATCATATCAATTTAAATATTTCTATATATTCCATATATATTTCACATACATATTTCTATCTATATTTCACATATATTTCTATATTTCACATATATATGAAAATCAGATACATATTTTTGCTCGCATAATATGGGCGATCTTATTTTTGCACCAGATGATTTAGGAACTACCTCAAGAGAAGTCTCAGATTTTCTCCAAGAAGCAACTTTGAATCTACTCAAATTTTTAAAAAGTATCTCACTGGAATCTTAAGTCACTGAAGGCAGCCTTTGGGCTGGGAGATCTTATGACAAGCGTTATAATCCTATTCTAGCACAATATAATCTTAAATTGACTTCCCTGTTTTATTTACTTTTTAGCAGTTTATATCCCAGAGGACAGCCATGACCAAGTAGCGGCAAACTGAATCCTCAGACACTAAGTAGCATATTGAGTAAGGCTACTATGAATTATCTAAGAATATTGGAAAACATCAGCTTCACACTTTGGTTTTATTTATTCATTAATGAAAACAATAATGATTACGTGTCTACAAGGTGCATAATGTGACCACTACTATGAGAAGTGAAAGGTGCCTAACTGGACATAGATACAGACAGACAGCTCAGTATACTGAGAGACCCTGTGGAGGGATCAGGAAAAGGAAACAATTCTTCTTGTTTGGAGTGTAGACTGGATGATAAGGATTAACAGAATTTCCTCCAGGTAGAAGCATAGATTTGGGGTTCTGGCCAAACTAATTTTGAGCTTGTTTATTTTTCCTGAAGTGAACTGACCAATGTGTTCAATACTTTCAATAGCTGTTCATTTACTTCTGTTTTAAATGTTGATGGCCACTACATTCAGGGTTCTTATTGTAAATTACTTCAAACCCCTTTAGGAAGTATTTTCTATAATATACAAGCACGAGGAATAGCACTAACAGAAACTGAAGAACCAAACCGGCGCCATGACAGGCTTCAGAAGGCCCCAGGGATTAGAAGACCCAAGTCTCTGAGGCCTGACTCAGCAGGCTTGAGCCACCGCCCTTCCCTGTGTCCAAACCAATCACTGGAGGTTGGGAGGTACCGGACGTTCCGGCCACTATTCTGGCCCACCTTGCTCTAAACTCCCCAATCCCTCTGCTCCGTAACAACCTCCGCCGTCACCTTGTCCTATCACATTGTAGTCCCTGTCCATCACCCCTTTCCCGCCCTAGAGTTAATAAAAACACGACTCCTCCTTTGTTCGGGGCTCTCAGCAAGGATTCATTGCATTGGTGAGGTCTGGGAGCCCGAGCTTAAGCCCGTAATAAAGCCCTTTGCCTTTGCATACTTGACTCAGACTCCTTGGTGGTCTTGGGATTTTGGGGAGATCGCAACCTGGGCATAACAAAACTACTCACATATCTTAAGTTTATTTCTAAATGCATTTTGGATTTAACCTATTTATACCTTAAGTCTGTTTCTGAATACAGTTTGTATTTGCCTGCATTTGTAGAACAAAAAAAAGAAAAAAAGGAAATCATCAAATACATGTTGGTCTCAGTTTACTATACTTGTTTGTTTCTGAACCTAGAAACAACTACCCAATACAATATTTAATCATATGCAATTTTAAGACTCAAAATTCCTCTTAGTAATATGCACCAAAAATTTTCCAGCAACTTTTAGAGCCATCACATTAACAAAGGGCCTTTGGTCAATGTCTTTAAAAATGTTAATTCAAGGGAACACCCAGCTGGAAGAGCATGTGACTCTTGATCTCAGGGTTGCAAGTTCAAGCCCCTGTTGGGTATAGAGATTGCTTAAAAAGAAAATCTTAAAAAAATAAAAATAAAAATGCTAATCCACTTCCCCAAATAGCTATCAGCCTCTCGACTGTGTATATGAGCCCAGGTTGAGATGAGGTGTATGAACAGCTTGCTCACGGGGCTTTAGCTTAATCTGATTTCAAGAATTCTTCCTCTGAGAATAACTCACACACATATACACTAATGAAAATCGAAACTTGATGGCAATACGAGTGAGTATCTGGAAAACTCCCAGTGGAGTTCCTTCATAATTGATCAATAAAGCCCATGACATTTGTGTATATTTTTGTATGACAGATTTAATGTTTTAAGTGGCTATAGATGCTGATACAAATAGAATAACATAAGGCTGCAATAATAATAAAAAAGAAATGCTAGCTCCTTGATTTTTTTCTGCCTTTCCCTCCTTCAAAGGTAAGGCAAAGGGATAATTAACACAAATACAGAGAGGGTCCCCAGTGTCCCTACTGCCTTGTACTTTTGCCCCTTTTCTTTCTTCCTTACTGTCTGCCACCCCTGCCCTAAGAACTCTGGCTCTTCGATAAACCACTGGGCTTGCAAAAACGGTCCTCAGAAAATATGTTCTGATAGTTACAGAATCCTCAAGCAAGACACATGAGAACAGGAATAACCCGCAAGCCCTGGACGGGGGCAAGATGGAAAACTGCCATTTGTGGTAAGGGTGCAAGACCCCGTATTCGCCTTTCCAGGGCCCCGCACAATTTCTGATCCTGCTCCCACTGAAGGGCCAGCTGGTTTGGGGGGCTTCCTGACGCCATATTTAAATGAAGTCTTTAATCTCTATTCGGGTCACTGAAATAATTTTCTCTTGGCAGTAAAATCTATATGCAGTTTAATAAATGGGAAGATATAAAGCAAATATACTCTGTTCATTTCAAAATGCTGCTTAAAGCAAAATAATTATAGACTATATAACTGTAGAAAACACACTATACAGGTATATAAGGCATATATAAAAAGATTGGTTTCTGGGGTGCCTGGGTGGCTTAGTCGGTTAAGCGTCCGACTTTCGCTTGGGTCATGATCTCGCCGTTCGTGGGTTCGAGCCCCGCGTCGGGCTCTGTGCTGACTGCCAGCTCAGAGCCTGGAGCCTGTTTCAGTCTGAGACTCCCTCTCTCTCTGACCCTCCCCTGCTCACGCTGTCTCTCTCTCTCTCCTAGAAATAAATAAAACATTAAAAAAAAAAATTAAAAAAAAAAAAGATTGGTTTCTGATGCTCACTTACCTATAGAATATTAAGAGGATAAGCTTACAATGTCGATGAGTGAAGGGCAGCAGGTTGGTTCCCTTAAATGAGAAAAAGCTCTCCAATGTGTTCAAAATACTGGCCACTTGCCAAGAGTATTTGGTATCATGGTGCTAATATGCTACCTGACGTCACCAATCTGTCTACCATGGGATCAACAAATGCTTAAAACTGACATAAAGAAAAAGGAATTTTGACTATAACAAAAAAATAAAACAATAGAGAAAATCACTGAACTACACTGTGTAGCCTTCCGCTTAGGGTAGAAAAAGTCAAACAAGACTTCATGTTAGAATGCAGGGTATTACAAACAGCCTGGTCATCTAACAAACTGAATGTCCTAAAGACGATGAAGAAAATAAAGTTGGTCCATTTTAAATATTTTCATATACTCCAGTATTTTAGAATAATTTCTACTTTTGATGTCTAAACGGAAAAGTCACCAGTACTAAAGCAATACTGAAATAAGGTGTACATAGAAGATTGTGTAAAATTTTAGTAAAAGTTCCATGCTTTAAATGTATTCAGATCGAATAATTAGGTCAACTCTAAACAGGACGGAACAAATTTCTCTTACCTTAAGTCTGTTTTTCTGAAGTGATGGGACAAATCTGTCATTAGTTGTGGGCTCTGTTCGCCTGTTTCCTTTCTGAAAGGACTGAAAGGCTGCAGCAGAGCTTGACAATCAGACGCGTAGGTACAAGGCCTCAGCAAGCCCTGGGGGGTTTGCTCATCTTGGAGAAGTAGAACAGCAATGGATAAAAAAAAAAAAAAAGCCCCTAGTTTTAGAACTGTTTTTGTGGGTCCTCTTTAGAGAATGCCTTTCACGTTTAGAAAAATGCTGTTAGGTGTTTGCCTGAAGGCGAATCATGTGCGAGCCATTAGGCAAACCCCTCCGAGAGAGGAACAGAGCTAAACAAACGGGTACTGGTCATGGCATTTCCTCGGCATGAGTGTAGTCATTTCTTAAATTTAAAACTTTTCTTAGAAGGCGGTCGGAAAAGATCTGTCGATAGTTGGTTTCCGTTTTTTCTGTCGATTTCTGTTTAATTCAGTGAGTAAGATTTGCCTATTGTTGGTTACCTGTTAACTTCAGCCACAAAGGAAAAAAAAAATGAAACCATTCTAATAGTTTGCTGAATACTAGAACTCAGAAGAATTAATATCCTTCAGGCCAAAATGACATAAGCAACACGTGGAATCCTGGAAAGTATAAGAGTAAAGCCTCAACTATAGGAACACTGCATGTAACAACCTGAGTTCGTAATAACTACCAATACATTCTGAAGGCCAGTGAAATCGTTTCTTCCTTAAAACATCGACTGGTACTAAAACAGACAACTGCACGGTAGTCTGAGTTTCTCTGACTGGATATACAATTCGTATGGTGTGGCTTGCCACACTAAAATATAGCTGAAAGAAAGGCAAAAAGAATTATTTCCTGATAAAGGTAAAATTAATGAACTATTTTTTATAAATTTTGAAAATAGCCTGGGGGCTACTCTTGCCCCAGAGAACCATGATGAAGGAAAGGGCGCACCCAAAAGCTTACAGTCTGGTGACTTCTGGTCATACTATACTAAGAGAGATCATTAGAGAACTTGTAATAGTCTTCTCTCCTCAAAAAAGAACATGGAAACCTAGCTCAAAATGTTCAGTGACATCATAAAGAGAAAGCAGAGTCCACAGAACACTGCCTTACTAAGCGGAAGGAAGCGGGTACGAGAGGCCCACACAGGCAGGGAAGAGTATGCGGACACTGTTTAGTACTTCCAGTGTGTGGTGATAACAAAAAGCAAATTATTTTTAGTCAGTTTTATTATGGATATTTATTTATTAAAGTTTATTTATTTTGAGAGAGAGAGAGGGAGAGAGAGAGAGAATCCCAAGCAGGTTCCATGCTGTCAGTGCACAGCCTGACGTAGAGCTCAATCTCAGGAACCGTGAGATCATGACCTGAGCTGAAATCAAGAGTTGGACGCTTAATCAACTGAGCCACCCAGGCGCCCCAATTTTATTATTGTTTTTAAATGCCCTGCAGGTATGGCAAATCCTTCTCGCCTGTACCCTGAGGCCAAGCACACCCATGACTCCAACCGGGCTACAACCCATGTAATAGGAAGGTTTAACTTCTACAGATTTTTCTCTGTCTTAGAAGTTCTGGGCAAGATCTTGACTGGCAAATCGATAGATTGACCTAGAAGCCGGAAACAACGGCCAAGAGAACTTTGGCTGCTTAAGCCTTTAAACCTCACACGTCCAGGCATTAAATAAAACATAGTCCAAATGACTTAGCAATGGCATGAAAGCGGACCCACCAAAACAAGTTCTTAAGCCACACAGAAGAATCTACTTGAAGGATTAAATTAATTCTTCCTGAAAATTTTTTGCTACAAGAGTAATATGATTCACATAGTAGATGTTGGAGAGGCTGTCGTGAGCACTTTAGATATATTCTTTTGCCTCTGTCAAGTTTATAGTCTAGCAGGGAGAACAATTTAGAATGAAAGTTCAATAAACGATGGAAATGCAATAATTATAGAAGTACAGGAGGCAATGATGAAAGCGTGTAGCTAGACTCTATAGCGTTGTTCAAACTCTGTAAACTCAATCCATACTGAGAAATATATTTACATTGTAACCCTGCCCCCACATCTATAGTAAAATAATACACACACACACACACACAAACTCATGCATAGACACACCCATGTATAATTAAACCTGGAAGAATTTTGATGAAACAGTATTTGTCCTGAAAATGTGTGACAAACTCTGATATTTTCTATTCCATTTTTATTTTCCCTGCCTTAACCACCAGATTGATTTCAGGATCTCTCTATGGGTTTTGACCCAAAGATGGAAAAACACAGACCAATGGTATTTTTAACTCACCTGCATCATTTGCTAAAGATACAAATTCCTGAGCCCCACCTAAGACTACTGGATAGGAATCCATGGAAAACAGGTCCCAGAAAGTTGCATTTTAGCACCTCTCCAGATAATTCTTAGGTATCATTTAGTGTCAAGTCTCAAGGATGAGGGGTTACTCAAGCACTGAAGGGGTAGAAAAATGTGAGTGCCAGAAGCCATGAGAGATACAAAGACCGAGTGGGCAAGCCGGAACTCGCTATGTTTAGGGAAGTTCAAAAGAACAGGAGTCTAGGGCACTATGGGAAGGCAACGAAGATGGAAGTGTTCTAGTCTGTTCCACAGTACCTCAAGAATAACTGAAAGGAAGGAAATTTTGACAAATGCCACAACATGGATGAACTCTGAGGAGAGCTAGACACAAACAGATAAATACTGAGTCCACCTGTGTGAAGTACCAAGGGCAGTCATGTCCCAGAGACACGAAGTAGAATGATGGCTGCCAGGGCTGAAGGAGGGAGGAATGGGGAGTCACTGTTTAAAGGGGACACAGTCTCAGTTTTACAAGATGAAAAGAGTTGTGGAGGTTGGCTGTGCAACAATGTGAATGTAACACTCCTGCACTGTATACTTAAAAACGACTAAGATGGTATATTTATGTGTATTTTACCATAACTTTAAAAAAGAATACACAAGAGTCCTACACGGATATTTGATCATTGCCAATGTCTGAGTCCTTTCCCCATGATACTGAATTTCCCTCAGTTCTAGAAGCAATAGCAACCATTCTCTTTTAGGCAATCAAGACACTAGAATTATAAACCCTTCTTCCTTTTTTTTTTTTTTTAAACTGATAAAAACTTTCTACATTGGAGAATGAAAGGAGAGAGAGAGGGGAGAGAAGAATCAATTACAACTTGACCTTGTAATGAAGAGAGCCCTGCAACCATCTCGGTGGAAGAGAGGAAACATTAGGGACACTACAGTGTTTGGCTAAAGATCATAAGCTGCCTCCTATGGGTCACAAATATTTACTTATCCTTGACAAATATGTTTGTTTATGAAGCTTTTCTTCACGAAGGGAAATTCTGCGCAATGCCTAAGTCAACACGTATTCTCATTTTGGGGTGCCATCACTCAGTGGTTCCCAAATCTAGCATGGAGTGGCACATCAGAATACTCTGAGAAGACTTAAACATTCACAGATCCCTGGTTCCACTCCAAATCTACTGGAGAAGATCACCCGGCAGTGAACCAGTGACTATGTATTTTTAAAGCTTCCAAGGATATGTTTATGTGTAGCCTATTTGGGAAAAATCACTCAAAGAAGAGACGGTTAGGAGAATGGCTACCTGAGCACATGCACTTACCTCTCTCCACCCTCTCAAAATCTCTTTGAAATGAATGAACATAAAAGTATGAAAACATCCATAGCAGTACTAGAAAACCAGGAAGAGCTCCATCAGCAGACCAGAACACTAAGGAATGTCTGGAAGATATAAAGCAGATGGAATCAGTAAAACCCCAAATTGCTAAGGAGCCTGAAATGAACGGGATCATTTACATTGTAAGTGTTGTCGGCAGAACTCAGAATATTCCCTAGATCAGAGGCAGCAAGTGTTGGCAGCAGATGTGGGTCAGGTGTCCAGTAATTACTGAACGGTTTGGGAATCATTTTCCAGCATCTCCCTCTCAGAGTAGCTGACTTGTGAACTGTCCCTGGCTTGAACGTGATGAGAGAGGAAAGGCAGTGTTCTGGATAAATTCTGGTGGCCAACATGAAAAAGGAGCCCCTATTTCCAGAAGGCAAGTTTCTTGTGCACATCCTACAAGGGCGTCCAACTGGGTAGATCTCCTCCCTCCAGCCTCTGCACGCAGAGATCCTGCGCTCATCATTTTCAGTCACAGTGATTTTTTTAAACCACTGCTGACAAAATAAATCCATGGACTCATTTGTTACTATGAACCGCCATTGCAAAAAGCATAGAAATAAAGAAACAAAAGAAAGAAAGCATTTCTCTTTGGAGAACAAATACAGGTTTAACTCTGAGGGAAAAAAGTAAATTCTAGAAGTCAAAAAAAACTTTCTCTCATTCATAAAATAAGAATAACCCATTAGAAAAAAAAAACACTCAGACTACTTGGAAATTAAGATTATGAGAGCCAAGGAAAACAAAACAAATCAGCCAAATAGTACCTCAGAAGAAGAGATAAATAATGGCATGAACATGGCTGAATTAGGTACAATGGATCCCCTTGATTAAGCACAGAATGTGACTCTCAGGGTGATCTTCATAAAGTACTCTGCAGGCCCCTCCAGGCTTCTGCAGGTGGGAAGAGGGCTCAGGCACAGAGGAGAAGCAGTAGGCAAGGGCCACACTGAAGGCCTAGAGAGGCCAGACCTAGTGAGTCCACCCTGAGCCTTCTGGATCAACTGTGCTGAGCTTGTGCCCTCTACCTGGAATGTCCAAGTACCCTTCCCTTTACCAAGGCCTACTCTTCACGCAGAGCTGGGTCCACGTACCATTTGCCTCTGGGAAGGCTTTCTTCACTTCCCCTCCTCGGGCTGATTTTACATTTTTTAATATCCCCACAGATCACCACAACTAAGTTTATAATATAATAATCACCTATTTGTGTCTCTGTCTTCTTCAGCTTTGAGGGATATTAAAAAAAATTTTTTTAACGTTTATTTGTTTTTGAGAGAGAGAGACAGAGAGAGCATGAGCGTGGGCAGCACAGAGACACAGGGGGAGACACAGAATCCGAAACAGGCTCCAGGCTCTGAGCTGTCAGCCCAGAGCCCGACGCGGAGCCCAAACTCGGAAATGGTGAGATCATGACCTGAGCCGAGGTTGGACGCCCAACTGACTGAACTACCTAGGTGTCCCGAGGGATATTTTAACCGAAAACACTGGTACTATTCAGCTAGATACATGGAGACGTGCCACTTGTCCTCTAAATATATCTTGCGTGCCTACTGGTAGCACTAGATGCACTTCTAATAGCTGCAGAAAAATAACAAAAAGGGTTCAGTACACACAACATTAAAGTATGTATTTGTCCCGTGTTGGAATTCTCTGAATTCAATAGGATGCCATCACATTTTGGGACCTTGTGAATTTCCACCAGGTTCTTAACAGATTATGCAAATGGACCGCTAAGAATCCAATAACTTGGTCAAAAACTAGGAAGCCCTACTACATAATAATCAATACATTTTTGTCTTCCTGAAATGGATATACAATTGGCTACTTTCATTTACTGAATATCATCTATGAGTTTTCCAGAGGGAGTCCTAGAAGGCACTGACTTTCAGCTTTACATTGCTGTCTCCACTCTTATTGACCTCTGTTACTCCTGGGCCACTAAAGGGTAAAACCAGGCAACTCTATTATGCCATGACCACAGCAGGACACTGACGCCCCGAAACGATACTACAGTTATCACTACAGATCATCTGATGACCCAGGTATCTGAGATATTTGTGTCTTGAGTAAAGCTAACAGAAATGATTTCAAGGCTGCACTCTCTGATTTTTCCCCCAGCAGATCGAGTCTATTCTGTATACTATCTCCTGGACCACAGGCGTCAATAGGAACAGAGTATAAAATGTACTGAGCCTCAAAAGCAGACGGGCTGGAAACACCAGAGGAAGGTCAAGGGCTATGCCTATGTAGAAACATAAGAAAAACAATTAGTAAGAAAATGAAAGCACTGAGATTGTTGACTCACCTCTAGCTCAATTTCTTGGGAAATCATGCTTTTTAAAGAAAATGGTAAGAGAGGGAGGAGGACAGTGAAGAATATGGCATTGGTTATCTCTCATTGCCCTTACAAAGCAAATATCCCTTAATAACAATGTGGCAGTGACCAGGGACTTATTATATAGATGACAGGTAGAACTCTTCTCTGGAATTTTTCTCCTTAAGGCACAAAAGATCATTGATTTGGGGGCTATGAAAACTAGAGGTCCAACTTACAAAGTAGTATATTGAACCGATAGGTTTATTATCAAGTAGCATAGTTTTTCCCAGTTCACGGAAAAACCTACCATGGCTGAAATAAACCTAAAAATGTTTTGTAGGGGCGCCTGGGTGGCTTAGTCAGTTAAGCGTCCGACTTTTGCTCAGGTCATGATCTCACGGTTCGTGGGTTCGAGCCCCGCGTCGGGCTCTGTGCTGACTGCCGGCTCAGAGCCTGGGGCCTGTTTCAGTCTGTGACTCCCTCTCTCTCTGACCCTCCCCTGCTCACACTGTCTCTCTATCTCTCCTAGAAATAAATAAAACATTAAAAAAAATGTTTTGTAAAAAGAAAGAGATATTAATCTCATTAGTCATGCCTTTATTTTGCTGAGTGGGTAAAACTCCTTTCCAGGTTGGGAAGAAAATTCCCTAAATAGAAGCAATCCAAACCAACTCTCTATAGAGCCAGGAGTTCAGAAGTTCAAGTATCCTGTGAACATGGGAGCATCATATGCCCTATACCACCCAGATTTAAATCTCTCTTTAAATTACTCCCCATAATCAAGGCAAGAAGCAAAAGGAATGAGTTCCACCATAAGCTGGGGGAATCTAAAGGTTTCCAGCACCTTAAACAGCGAATATTGTAAGAATGAGACACTATCTTCTAATAGTTGCTAATGGTCTTTCGGTAGAAATTCCTTAAAGAAAATTAAGTGTCCCTTCCACCGCTACTGAAAAGAAACCCAACCTCCCCAATAAGACAGAAAGAAAGGCCACCGGAACAGCCTTCAACATAAACTGTAAAAGATATGAAAAGTCAGAAAACTTCAATATTTTTTCCACAGACGAGAAGAAGACAGAGGAAAGGTATTTGAAGCAATGGCTCTGTGCAAAGGTCGCCATCTGGATTTAATCTCTAACCTTTAGAGATATGGTACAGAGATACGGGGTTAACACTTCAGTCTGACGGGAGGAAAAAGGTGTAAACAAAAAACACAAAAGAACCTAAAGTGGTCCTTTTTTAAATTATTTATTTTAAGTAAGCTCGATGCACAATGTGGGGCTTAAATTCACGAACCTGAGATCAAAAGTCAATGCTTTACTCAGCCAGCCAGGGGCCCCAAAACTGATTCTTTTTTTTTTTTTTTAATTTTTTTTTTTTTATTTCTAGGAGAGAGAGAGACAGCCTGAGTAGGGTAGGGTCAGAGACAGAGGGAGACACAGACTGAAACAGGCTCCAGGCTCTGAGCTGGCAGTCAGCACAGAGCCCGACACGAGGCTCGAACCCACAAACCGCGAGATCATGACCTGAGCGAAAGTCGGACGCTTAACCGACTAAGCCACCCAGGCGCCCCTCCAAAACTGATTCTTAATAATCAGAAGCACAGACCTTGAGCTCGGGAAGAGATTGGCTCTAAACTCTTATACTTAGTTCTTACTCTCTTATAAAAGATGGTTCAAAAGAAAAGGCTTAAAGTAAAATTAAAGAACAGAGGGGGAGTTATAAAGCATAGTTCAAACTGAATGGTTGGGGAGAAGGAAGAGGAGGAAAGAATTCGGGAAGGAGTAAACGTCCTTCCTTTTGCATCCAAAAAGTGTGACTGCCCATCTCAGCTCCAGTTCTGACATCTTCCACTGAATGAGACAGCATCACAATGTAAAGGAGGATGTGCTTCCAAGCTTTGGAAAACAAAATGTGTGCATGTGTATACTCTAATATGCAGTCTCTTAGCAGAATTAATTCCAAGTAGGGATAGCAAGTTAGAAGTCATGGCCTAATTAGCAAGAGGCTCGGTGACAAATACAGCCTGCTGATTTCTATCAAAATTGCCTGGTAGCTATTGAGATTGTAGATGATAATTTAGGGAAGAAATTCTAATTCAACTGACTGGTGCAGGAAGTGTCAAACAAAGGACAGCAAAATAGATAGATGTGAAATTTCCATTTTATGAAAGAGCAACCCTAAAGTATAATTAAATAAAAAGCACAGGCTATATACTCATTTCACCATCTTAGCCTTAGAGTCTCTAATCTGCACCAGAGCTTTGTTTTTCCACCGAGAACTTTGTCATAGGGCCCTGTCATTTCCAAATGTAAAATCTTCCATGGCAATAAAATTTTCCGAGGCACGAATAATCCTCCTTTAAAGCATGAGAACCCACACAATCAGGTTATTAATAAATGACAAATCGGGAGTTTCCACTTACGTAGATATATTGTTGAAGCTGAGAAACAGACGTTGGAGGCAGGGCAAATTATCCACATCTCTCTAGAAGGAAACAGAAAGCAAAAATTTGTCAGCTGGAAGAAAAAAAAATATTGTCAATGTCTTCTCGCCCGGCTGTTGAAATATGTAGTCATTGCTGTTTACTGCAACCTTGCTAGACCATCGATTTCGACCGGACACCGAGCTCCATTCTTCCCCACTGCAGATTAAATGGGAGGGTTTCACTACATCCGCAGAGCAAGCTGCACCACTCGCAAGGTAAAAAGCACTGAGAACGGGGAGAGATGTTGCTAGCCTCTTTAAGCATGCTTTTGGGAATGAAGCCAAAATGCTACTTCAGCATTTCAACTGTAGCACAAATATAGTATGATCAAACATTTGTTAAAAATCACTTTTAAAAGGAAGCTGCTCAAATGTTTTAAATTTCAAATTTATGCAATTAGCTTTCCCAACAGTACCGAGAATTTCAAAGCAATTCCCCTCCCTGTTCTCAAGCCTTTGGAAATACACCAGTTACAAATGAACCGAGATGCTGACAATCTCCCCAGAAAACTAAATGCAGATCACAGTTGAGTGTCACTGAAGGGCAATTTTCAACTTCAGCAAACACCAGACGTTACAATTGGAAATCTACCCCGTTCTGTTTGGGTGCAGCCCCCAAAGTAAACTATGGCTGTTTAAAATATTGAAATGTTTTGGCTTGGATGGTTCTTTGAAAAATCACAAAATAAGTACAAAGCCACCCAATTTCATGAAACGAAAAGACACAAACTTCTTGAAAATCTGACATTTGCTGGAGAAATAGAATCTTAAGAAGCAGCTTAGTAATTACTTGATCTGCAACCTCATTATGCACATGAGAAAAAGTGAGTTGTTTCAGAGGGAGGGTGGGGGTGGGGTAGAAAGGTGACCCAGGATTGCATCCTGCCCCAGAGGCCGAGACAGGACAAGCTTTGTTATCTTGACCTCTGTTAAAATTCTACACACTGGCACTTATAAAATGTTTCTCCTTCTCTTTTTTTAGTTAAAAAGTTTTTTAAAGACTCACTTTAATTTGTTGGAGGATGACCCAGCTAAAATATCTGCTGTTAATACCAATATGTTACTATGAAAAGTTGGGACACATTTCTTTCTTTTTTTTGTCTGGCACTAATTATTGAAGCATAATTAACATACAGCATTATATTAGTTTCAGGTATATAATAAATATTATTTTTAAGGGCAATATCATTTACAATAATTCCTAGTTAAAGGAGTTTGAATAATGCTAAATACAAGCATACACATTTTACATATTATTGTGTCGAATACTTAAACCCAAATCAAAACCCATTTTACTGTTTCCATAGGTCATGATTTTTCTCCCCCGGTCCTTTCCTTCCTCCCTTTTAAAACTACCATTCCCAAGACCCCAGTAAAAATTAAGGCAAGTGCATTAAAATTATAGCCAAGATTAGCTTCTCCTTAAACAGTTCACTTATTTATTTTTAAGTTTGTCACATAAAGAACATATAAAAGTGATGGAATTGTGACAGAGCCACATGGGTTTTGGGAGGGCATGGGAGACATGAATCTGGCTTAAGACATTTTCCCATGGGGTTTCTCTTGGGCACCACCCTCCAACATCTTCTCAACCCTGCAGACCCTAAACAGTATAAAACAAATGCAACCACCAGTGATCAGAACATGAGCTATGTGTACCATTCATTTGGCATTACTATTCCCAGCCCCGCCCCTGAGAGGCCTGCTCCATAGATGTGAATAAGTGGTTTTTAGAGTTTTTCAACCATGGCCAAGGAATAAGTCTGCAGAAAACAGGAAGGCAGCCAAATTCCCCCCAGTGGGTGGTAGGCTCTAAATGTTGGCCAACTTCTTGAATCATCTCTACCAGCTTCTTCGCTTGATATTCTCAGAAACGGCTGGAAGGTGAGTGGAAGAGTGGCGGACTAGTGGCTGGTCTCATTTTACTCCAGGGCCCTACTTTCCAAAGAAATGATAGCTTGCTTCCCAGCTGGTCCCTACAGGTAGGGAGTCAGGGCCAAACTGAAAGCCCTCTCTGCACTCTCAGGGAATCTTTTCTCCCAAATTCTTCCTGAAATCCACCTGAGATATTTATGGGCACGAACATTTGTTTGTCGACATCTAACTGGGAGAAAGTGAGAAGCAGCAGCCTGGCTCTCCTTTAAATCAAAGCACCTTAAAAAAAAATACAGTTGTTGCTTTTAGCTCCAGCCTACCCCCTTCAGAGACTACATAAATCTTTCAAGAGGTAAGGTTTTGCTATTAAAACACAAACTCAAATTATATCAGGCTATATAATTTGTGAGAAAGATTTTTTAAAAGTTTACTTGATTAAATTATGATGTTTGTATTTGTCTTCATTTATGAAACAAAATTTTTAAAGAAGTCTTTATCAAATTTTCAACATCATTACCCATCATTACCTGATAGAGTTATAAAAAAAATATTCACAACAAATTGAAAAACAAAAACTCAGAATTTAACTACATATATCCCTATAACCAGTTTCGCTGATAGCCCTTCCAGAACTTTAAAAAGCAAAATGATTATCCACAATCATTTGTGTTGATCCAAACCTCATTTCTGTAAGAAACTTATAACTTTTAACTTTGCTAGCAATTCTGAGACAAACTTTGCAATGAATTTCTAGCATTCCGATAGACAAAAAGAAAACATAATTTATCATATCAATGAGATGTGAGTTATTTACAGAAGACTAACAAAAAAGCCTTGTTGAAAGCTTCTGGAAGATGGCTACTCTAATATGACAGAGGAAACAAAGATGGAAACACGTAAGACCCAGGAGAGGATCACCATCGGGGGGAGGCAAAGAGAAACCCAACGATGACATCTCATGCTTTAAAACCAAGGTCCAATATTCACTTTGGAAATCTCATCTTTCTGTGCCAGACAATCCCAACCTATTACATCATAAATTCATCAATATGAATCAAGTCCCTTCACCGACAGACCCACCTTTAAACCAGACCCCCAAGAAATCACAAAACTAAATATCCTGCCTTTGCTGTTGAAGACATGACTATGACCGTGTCAAGGCGGTGTGCTCTTCTTGTCAGTAAGTAATAACCTCAGCTTTACTTTATCAACGGGTTACTCCAGTGGTATTTTGGGGAGGCCAGCATTTGACAATCTACTTACTCAAAAAATATAATGATTTTGGAATGATGGGGAAAGGAGAAGTAGAGGGCTAAAGAAAATGTAAGAAAGCCAAATCTTCATAACTTGAAGGAAAAGTCATTCTCCTCACATTTATTTAGTTGTAAAGTGTTGTAAAGTGTTAAACCCTCCCAACAGCTCTTTTCTGAAGGTAAATTTTCACAGGCAGAGAAAACTACTGCAAGGAAGCAACAATGTTAACATACCAGAGAAGAGGAAGACGAAAATAAAATATTTACATGTAAGGTAATATTTGTATTTCATGTGTAATTAATCTGCTCATAGTCTCAAATTTACTATATTTGACAAAACCCAATTCTAAGATTACATTCAAAACATTTTTTTGAAGGAAGATTCAAAGCAGGGACGCCTGGGTGGCTCAGTCGGTTAAGCATCTGACTACAGCTCAGGTCACGATATCGTGGTTCGTGAGTTCGAGCCCCGCGTCAGGCTTTGTGCTGCCAGCTCAGAGCCTGGAGCCTAGTGCTGATTCTGTCTCCCTCTCTCTCTGCCTTTCCACTACTCATGCTCTCTCTCTCTCACTCTCAAAGAAGAAACAGACATTTTAAAAAAATGAAAGATTCAAAGTAATTTTCTATATTTTAAAAGTATAATCCTTTAAAAGTTAGATAAATAAAATTTACTACACATTATTGAGAGGATTGTAGTTCTTTTATTTTTCAAAAGAATAGTGACTTGCCATTGGAGAAGCATGCTTGTCCTACTGGGCTCAGACACTCTTTTCCATATTCCTAAACCCCACAAAAGAACTAAAGGATCCAGCAGTCTCACCATGTGTAGGACATGGATTACTGGAGCTACGTTTGGAGCGGTTTCCTGCAGAGGACTAAGGAAGAAGGTGAGGACAGGAGGCCGTGGCAGCCACCAAGGATGACAAAGAGGACGAAACAAACCGCAGCTACTCTCATTCTGTTACCTATTCTGTCATAAATAAAAATAAATATGTAGGGGTAATTATTTTCATTTTCAGAACTGAAAAGAGATTTACTAACAAAGCAATGAAGAAGTTGAAAAAGGACTCCTTTTTAGAAAGAGATTTATTAAGTCCAAAATAACTACTAGTTACAGCCATTCCTTTTGACCCAGACACATATTATATGAGAAATTATATGTAAGGCATCATATCAACAAGTCCAGTCATATATTTAAATGCCAATTTTAAAAAGTCTGTTTACTGGCTCTGTTACTCAAAGGCATTATACATATATATATATATATAATAAAAATATATACATATAATAAAAAATATATATAATAAGAATATGTACATATACATAAAATAAGATACATATATACATAATAAGATATATATGCCCTTTATATTTGTTTACCACCCATTATATGGTCATACACACACACACACACACACACACACACACACATACACACACACACACACAATCTACCTGCAAGCTATTCTTCCAGTCTGATTATTTTTAGAACACAGTTTAATTCCCATAGGGAAAAAGGCGAGAAGGGGGCATGGGGAACTAAGAACCAGACTAGTAAGCAGGCTATTGATACTCTGACTATGGAGATTTCTAGTATTTATAATCCAGGAGAGCTAGATTTAACAGCTATGAGGAAAATGAAAACCTCAATTTCATAATTATAAGCCTTTCCTCACTTGAATTTGTAGTTCAAATTTCCATCACATGAATGATCTAACAAGACCCCTCATAAGAAATGATCCCTGGCATTCATGCCCCTGACATTCCTGGCAACACTCTCTGGAAAGACACAAACTCAACTCAGGCTTACAGCATTCTATCCCAAATAACCTAAGGGAGAAAAATTAGTATGAGCAAGAGTCAGTAGAAACTTCAGGCAGCAAGTGTAGAACTGCTCAAACATTAAGAAAATACAGTAACTGGATAAAGACTATGAAAGATCTATGTTTAAAGTTATTAGAGAAATAAAAGAAACCAAAATAAGGCACTCTGGGCATTTGTGAAAAAAGTCATGTAGGACTTCTAGAAACAAAAAATTATGGTCACGATGGTCAGTAGATGGGCTGAATGAATATCGAACTAGATAAGACTGGGGAGAGAGTTATTTAACTGGCACTAAATAAGTAAAAAAGAATGCAGAAATGTAGCAGAGAGAAAAAGGAATGATAGGAATTTTAATAAACAAAGGATAGAACATGAAGGTCTACACTATATCTAGTAGGTGTTTAAGAAGTAGAAAGAGAAAATGGAAGGGGGCAATATTTGAGAATATGAAGACTCAGTATGTTCCCATAATTAATGACAGATATGAATCTGCAGATTCAGGAGGCACAATTATTAGGTATGCTAATAAAATTACTACATTTGATCAAATCTAAGGTACCATCTTATGATCATTTTACGTAACACCTGATGAAATAAACTTACGATTAACCAATAATAAAATATCTCTTAGAATTTTTATTTCATTACTACTGAAAGAGCTCTTTTAGATTATTTAACCATATTTTTAGCCAAATATCAATTCATATGCATACATAAACAAAATAAGTCTATTAAATAAATGAACTCCAAAATATCTCCATTTATCACACAGTTAGATAGCGTAGTTCTGGCATAATAATATACAAATAGATGGAACAAAAGAGAAAGTCCACAAAAAGACTCATTGGATTCTAGCTCAATTTCAAGAAAGACCCCAATTAATGAGCAAAGAAAGATCTTTTCAATAAAAGCTGTGGAGCAAATAGATATCTCTATATGGGAAAAATTAACCATGACCCCTACCTCACACCATACATGATATGTAATTAAAGATGTATCAAAGACTCCCAAGTGAAAGGTAAAACTATAAACTTCCTGGAAGAAGACAGAGAACATATTCCTGATACTGGGAGAGACAAAGACTTCTTGTTCAGGGCAAAAAAGGCACCAATAATAAAATAAAACACATTGATAAACTGTACATCACTAAAATGTAAAGCTTCTACATATCAAAAACATTATTAAGAAAGCTAAAAGGCAAACCATGCAAAAAAAAAAAAAAAAAAAAAAAAAAACCTGCTACCCAATACATACACGAAAGGACCTGAAACTGTAATATAGATCTACTATACCTCAATGATACAAAGATAAACCTATTTTTTTTTAAATAGGCAAAAGACTTAAACTGATACATCACAAAAAGATGTGGCCTAAAAGTTAGAATGGCCTAAAAGTACTAGAAAACATACTCAACATCACTAGTCATCAAGGAACTGTAAATTAAAACCATTGAGAATCATAGAATCACTAAACTTGTAAAGACCATCAGCATCAAATGTTGGCTAGCATGTGAAACAACTAGAGCTCTCATGTATTGCTGTTGGAATGTAAAATGGTATAATCACTTCGTAAAACAGTTTGACAGTTTCTAATAAATTTAGACATCCACCTACCTTATGGCTCATTAATGACATTCCTATGTATTTACCTAAGAGAAATGAGGTACTTGTCCACCAAAATAAATGTATACATAAAAGACTATAAGAATATTCTTAGCAGCATTATTTGTAAGGGCCAAAAACTGGAAATAGTCAAGATGGATATGAAGAGAAGAATGAAACCACAAATTGTATTATAATTAGAGAATGAATAGAACTCTCATCTAATTTAAAAAATCTAGACACACACAGCAAAATGGATGAATATCAAAACATTATGTTAGTACACAAAAAGTACATATATCTATATGTTTCATAAAAGGTTCAAAAAAAGGCAAAATTAGTCTGTGGGGAAAGAAGTCAGAAAACTTCTAGGGCAGTGAAAAACACTGACTGGGAAGGGGCATAGGGAACTTTCTGGAGCAAAAGAAAGGTCTTCTATTTTGATCTGAGTGGTAGTCAAATGAAAGTACATTTATATTTAAAAAATCATTGATCTGTACAGTTGAGATTTGTGTATTTTCACTGTAACATTTGTGTAATTTCACTGTAATTACACCTCAATAAAGGATACAGGAATAGTCTTTACATTTAGAGTCCAACTTCTGAATCGCTATTTAACCAATAACGTCCATGCTTTTCACACAATATTGTCTTCTGTGCCATCATGAATATTGGTGATGCTGAGTATCCTAAAAGTGTGCCTTACTGTCGACAGAACTTTCTTCCAAGCTAGAGACATCCATTCTGTATATTTTTATGTTGTTAAGGTAAAGAAACACCAGTACTGTGGTCTGAATGTTTGTGCCTCCCCCAAATTCATATGTTGAAATCCTAGCCATGAAAGTGATATTAGGAGGTGGGGCCTTGGGGAGGTGCTTAAGTCACAAGAGTGGTCCCTTACGGACGGGACTAGTGCCTTAGAAAAGAGGTCTAGCCTCACCCACCACGTGAGGACACAGCGAAAAGGCACCAGCTATGGACCAGAAAGAGGGCTCTCACCAGAATACAAACAGGCTGGCACTTTGAACTTGGACTTACCAGCCTTCAGAACTGTGAGAAATAGATTTCTCCTGTTTATAAGTTACCCAGCCTGTGGCATTTTGTGATAGCAGCCCAAATGGTCTAAGACACCACTGTGAATTATACACACAGCTTCTCGTTGCTTTGAAATGCGGTCATGTCTTCCGAGGAGCTTGCTCAGTTTCTTCTGCCTTCAAGTATATTGCCTGGCATGTGATGAGCAAACTCTCTGAATCTATCTCAGTATCAAAATGTAACACAGCTTTGCCAAACATGGTGTTCTTCCTTTTAAAGGATCTGATTGTTAATTAGCAAGAAAATGTAGAATTACGGTCATTCCTCCAATGAAAAGTATGTTTCACTAATATTAAATGTATGTCTTCATTTTTCGTGTCTTTTTGAGTACAGAAATGTTTCATTTCATGTCAAATCTTGATGTAAACTTTTTAAAAGCTTATTTATTTATTTTGAGAAAGAGAAAAAGAGCAAGCAAGCATGAGCTGGGGAGGGGCAGAGAGGGAGTGGGAGAGAGAGAATACCAAGCAGGCTTCCCTGCCAGCACAGAGCCCAACGTGGGGCTCGAAACCACAAACCATGAGATCATGACCTGAGCAAAAGCCAAGAGATGGACATTTAACCAACTGAGACACCCAAGCACCCTCTTGGTGTAATCTTTTTAGCATTTTTAAAATTTTATTTTAGAGAGACAGTGTGTGAGCAAGTGAGGAAGAGGGGCAGAGGGAAAAAGAATCTTAAGCAGGCTCACACTCACACTCCACACTACACAGAGCCTGACTCAGGACTCAATCCCAGGACCCTGGGATCATGACCTGAGCCACAATCAAGACTTGAACGCCCAACCCACTGAGCCATTTGGGTGTAATATTTTTAAATACATTTTGAACAGTGATTAAAGTCAAAACATGTAGTACCAATAATTGAAATGAGCATAGTATAAATAGCTATAAACAAGTTCACATCTATTTAGGCAATGAAATTGCTATAACCTATTCAACAGTGATTTTAAGATGCCATGCATTGTAAAACATATCCAGATTTCAGAGTTGGCAAAATATGGAAGCAAATGTCTATCTAAAATTGGGGAGAAATATGGTAGTTCCACATCTATACACATCTTGATATGTCTGAAGAACTTCAAAAAGAAATCTTAAAATCTTAAAAGCTACCAGAAAAAGAAAAAGAAGACCATGCACACAAAAAAAGATAGTAGACAGTTTAATGACAATAATAGAGTTCAAAGACAATGAACTTCAAATGTCTAAGAGAAAAATAACTGCCCACCACGTCAAACCATCAGTCATGAATAAAAGCCAGATAAACACATTATTAGATAAACATAAACTGAGAGAGCTTACTACCACCAGAGTCAATTTAAAGACTTTTCTAAACTGTATATTTGGGAAGAGTGGTAAACCCAAACAGGCATGTGGGTGAATCCAAATAAGCACTGACTGAAAACACCAGCAATTAAAATATCTAATTTTGGGAGTAAAAAGATTTTAAAAAGTATAGGAAACAAAAACATGTAAAACGGGAGAGGCTTACTGGATTAAATGATTCTGGGGTCCTTATTGAAGAAGAGGGTAGGGATGTACATTAACTCTATAATTTAAGTCAAGTGTACATTTTAAAATGTAAAGAGTAACCATTAAAGTGAATAAGAAAGAAGAGAGAAAACTCCATCAAGCCACAGTAAGGTGCATGAGGGTGCGCGCGCATGCATACACACACACACACACACACACACACACACACACACACACTCACCCCACCACACACAGCCCAGGAGAGGCAGGACAAATAGCAGGATGCAAATATCAAAGTGATAAACCTATCAGTAATCACAATTAGTATATTAGACTAAAGGCTCTAGTCAGAAGATTCTCATATTGTAAGTTAAAAAAGACGTTTTGTACTCTATTTTTTTTTTTATGTTTTATTTATTTCTGAGAGAGAGAGAGAGAGAATGAGCAGGGAAGGGTCAGAGAGAGAGGGAGACACAGAATCTGAAGCAGGCTCCAGGCTCTGAGCTGGCTGTCAGCACAGAGCCTGACGCGGGGCTCGAACCCACCAACCGCAAGATCATGACCTGAGCTGAAGTCGGATGCTTAACTGACTGAGCCACCCAGGCGCCCCTGTTTTGTACTCTTTATAAGAAAAAGGTTGAAAGTAAAAGAATATGTAGTATGACTCACTAAGAGGAATTTAGCATCACTTTGCTGTTGTTCCTGCCAAAAGTACATAAACTGAATCGAATCAGGAGGACACATCAGTAGACAAGCCCAAATGGAGGCACATTTTGCAAAATAATAAACTAATAGTCTTCATCAAAACTGTCAATGTCATGACATACAAAGAACAGTGCAAGTACTCCTGCAGATTAAAGGTGAGGGAGGCATAAAGGACACTAATTAGATAATTAAGGAAACTTGAATGGGATTTACAGATTAGATAATAGTATTGTATCAATGTTAATTTCCTGATTTTGATGATTGTAATGTGTTTATATAAGAGAATGCTTGTTTTTTGAAAATACACACTGAAGTAACATGAAGAAAATGGGGAACCATGCCTGCAACTTACTCTTAAATGGTTCAGAAGAGAGAGAGAGAGAAAGGTTTGTAGATATAAAGAGAAGGGAAGAAAGAGAATAATCAAAAGAGAGGACAAAGCAAATGTACTAACTGTTACCATTTAGGTAACTGGGTACTGAGGTACTGGGACTTCTTTACTATTGCATCCTTTTCTGAAATTGTGCCAATATTAAAAATTTTTAAAGGTTAAGGAATAACAAAGATACACCAGGGGAAAAAAATAACCAAAAGAAAGTTGGTATTAACACTGGACTACATCAATGTTAAGGCAAAAAGCATGAATTCCCTTGGCTGCTCTCCATACTTAGAACAGGACCTGACATAAAGCCCATGCTCACAAAATACTTGCTCAGTGAAGGAAGGAGTTAGTAACAAAGACAGTTACTATACAATGATAAGAGGAACGATTTATTGGGAAGACACCTCAATTTTTTTTTTTACTTTACTTAAATCCAGTGGGTTAACATATAGTGTAATGATAGTTTCAGGAGCAAATTTAGTGATTGATCACTTACATATAACACCCAGTTATATGTGAGTGATGATTATAGAGTTATATACAGTTATTACACAGTTATATGTAAGGGATATGTAAGGGATAATTACACTCATCCCAACAAGATACATCAATTTTAAACTTGCGTGCACCTAGAAATAGCTTCAAAGACTGACTAGGCAAACATATTGAGAGTATTTATTGACTGTAAATATTGACTGCATAGTAGGCAATAAAGCAAACCTCAACAAACTTCACAGAACCGATTACATATAATCCCCATTCATTGGCCACAATACTGTTAAACTAGAAAAGAATGGGCCACCTGGGTGGCTCAGTCAGTAGAGCATCTGACTTCAACTCAGGTCATGGTCTTGCAGTTCATGGGTTCAAGCCCCGCGTCAGGCTCTGTGCTGACAGCTCAGAGCCTGGAGCTTGCTTTCGGATTCTATGTCTCCCTCTCTCTCTCCCTCTCTCTCCCTCTCTCCATCCCTATCTCTCTCTCTCTCTCTCTCTCTCTCCCTCAAAAATAAACAGGAAAAAAATTTTTTAAATAATAAATTAGAAAAGAATGACTAAAAAAGAATAACCCAAACATATCAAAAATTTTAAATATACTTCTAAATAGTACATGGATCAAGGAAGAAATCATAATGGGACTTACAAAATATTTAGAATAAAATAACTAAATTTCAAAACTTGTGGGAAGAAGCTGAAGTGGTTCTTAGAGGGAAATTTATAGCCTTTAGTGATTATATTAGAAAATAAAAAAGACTGAAAACTAATGTATCAAATATCCAACACAAAATTTTAGAAAGAGAAAGAAAATAAGAGTTAAGAACAAAAATCAATAAACAATAATTTTTTAAAATTTTTTAATGTTTTATTTATTTCTGAGAGAGAGAGAGAGAGAGAGAGAGACAGTGTGAGCAGGGGAGGGTCAGAGAGAGAGGGAGATACAGAATCTGAAGCAGGCTCCAGGCTCTGAGCTAGCTGTCAGCACAGAGCCCGACGCGGGGCTCAAACACACGAGCAGTGAGACCATGACCTGAGGGAAATCGGATGCTTAACCGACTGAGCCACCCAGGCACCCCAATAAACAATAATTTTTAAAAGCTGTAAGAGAAGTTCAACTTCTCTTAAAGCCAAATGCTTTAAGAAAGCCAAATGCCAGTTCTTTGAAACTATTAGTAAAATAAACAAATCTCAGGCAATACTAATCAAGAAATAAGAAAGTAATAATAAGCATTATGAGAAGCGACAAAGCAGACATGACTACAGAGAGAGCAGTTTAAAAAAAGTAAATTTAGATGAAAGGAAACTACAACATATCAAAACTCATGTATTATTACCGAGTCAATAGTTTAAAACTACCCACACTACTTAACAGATAAGTTCTTCCAAGAAGTCAAGGTGCAGACCATCTTTAATGTCTAATAAAGTGAAATTTATGCCAAAGAAACAGGGTATCACAGACTATTAAGATAGGAAGCATTCCTCAATTCATTTTATGAGGCTAGTGTAAACATGATATCAGAAAAGGACAATAAAAATAAATTACAGACAAATCTCATTTATTTTTTTAAAGCTTATTTATTCATTTTTGAGAGGGAACACGTGAGCAAGCAGGGGAGGGGGAGAGGGAGAGGGGGAGAGGGAGAATCCCAAGCAGGGTCTGTGCTGTCAGCACAGAGCCCTACGCAGGCCTTGAACTCACAAACTGTGAGATCATGACCTGAGCTGAAATCAGATGCTTAACTGACTGAGCCACCCAGGCACCCCTGGACAAATCTCATTTACTAACATCGATACAGATATTGTGCATAAAACATTAGCAAACAAAATGTATATGAAATGTATCCTATAAAACACATAATGACCAAAAGTGCTAGAGTGACTTACCGTTACAAAATCTTATTATATAATTTGCAAAATTAACAAAGAAGAATCCACATGCCCAGTCTAAGAGCTATAGAAAAATCATCTAATAAAATCCAACAACTATTCATAATGTAAAATTAAGCAAACTAAAAACAGAGGATAATTTCTTCAGATTAATAAATGGCATTTAGCAAATACAGCTAGTGATATGTTTCCCTTAAAATCAGGAGTAAGGCAAGAATGCCCACTTTTATTCTTTATTCAACTGTACCGGAGGTTTAGTCAAACTGGAAGTTCAGTTTAGCTCAAACAAGAAGAAACAAAACATAATGATAAAGGAAAAACTATAATGATTCACAAAAAATTATGATTGTCTAAACTGAAAACCTAAGCTAACCTACAGATACATTATTAGAATTACTAAGTGTTAGAGAAAGGTTGCTAAATATAAGATCAATGAACCCAAATCAACTGTGCTTCCACTAGTAACAACAAAAGAAATCTATTTCTGACCAAAATAATTTACAAGAGCAAAAAAGGTACATCTGGGAAGAAATCTAACAAAAAACAAATGAGCTATTTATAGAGAAGAATAAAACCAGTAAATGTGACATATGCAAATTGAGATATCCTTTATTCACATTATGCCTTCATAATAATTGGAAATGCTCATATTATGATATTAAAGGTTCCATATCATAAAAATCTCAGATGTCTTCAAATTCAAAGACATTCCAATCAAACAGAGCAGTAGGGTTATTCATGAACCTTAGATATGCTATTTCTAGAATGTATATAGAAACAGGAAAAACAAAAAAAGATGATTTTTCTTTAAAGGAAGAAAGCAAAGCTGGGAAAGGAAAGGGAAGGGAAGAAAAAGGAAGATTGGGGCCCTCGTGCTAGTAGCTCTTAGGACATAACAGAGGTTATTACAGTTATTAAAATAGTGTTTTACTGGAACATAGAGATCCATCAAACAGAACAGAGAGGCCAGGCACAGACCCATGCCTATGTGAATATTTAATTTGCTACAAGGAAATACTGCCAAGGTGAGAGAAAAGGACAGAAAAAATCCAGTTTTCAATAAATGGTGCTGGGACAATTAGCAGCCCATGTGAGAAAAGAGGAAACAAAATTGGATTTCAACTTTACACCACAAGCAAAAATCAACTACAAAAAGATAAAACAGGTGAATAACCCTAAAACTTTTCTTAAACAATACAGAAAAATATCTTCATGTCCTCAGTCTTCTTTTTGTAATTTATTTTACTGTTTGTTTATTTTTGAAAGACAGAGAGAGACAGAGTACGAGCTGGGAAGGGGCAGAGAGACAGGGAGACACAGAATCCGAAGCAGGCTCCAGGCTCTGAGCTGTCAGCACAGAGCCTGACATGGGGCTCAAACCACTGAACTGCAAGATCATGACCAGAGCTGAAGTTGGACATTTAACTGACTGGACTACCCAGGGGCCCCTGTATCCTCAATCTTTAAGGAAGGATTTTTCAAACAAAAAAGCCAGAAACAACAAAGAAGACTATTGATAATTTTTACTTCTGCTCTTCAAAATACAGCAGAAACAAATACTACAGATCAAGAGGAAAGAGAAAAACTCTGTTGTCACAATGGGCAAAGGGTAAGACCACTCACAGAAAAGATCTCAATGATCACAAAAGAAAAAAGATAAAAGGCATTCAACCTCACTGGAAATGCAAGTTAAAATCTCACGACGATATAATTTCATAGTTAAAAGACTGGCAAAAAGTAAACAGCCTGACAATATCAAGGGTCAACAAAGACGTGAAGTTAAAGGAACTCCTGTGTGATGCTGATGCAAATGTAATTTGGCTGTACCAAATTTTTGTATCAGGTGTTGGAAAAGAACTTGATGCTATCTGATAAAATGAAATGATGAGCATGGCTGTGGCACCCAGCAACGCCTCTCCCAGCCTCCATCAGTGAGCATTTTTGACGAATGCAGGTAGCAACCAATTTCTCGTTGGTCAAGAAATCGATTCAATAGGTTGAAACCAGCATTTTTTTTCAGACCAACATTTTTGATAGCCTAGATAGATCAGGATATACCAGAATGCAGAACAGCAGAAGGTAGGCAGAGCTTCATGAAATGTGTGCTTCTATTATTTACAATGCACCCACATAAATATTTAATAACTGGGTTTTTAATAACTGGGCATGTAATAACTGGATTTTTATGTAAATTTTATTTATTACCTTAGATTATGGTCTGAAAGCTGCTGTCCTAGAGAAAACTGTTATATATATGCACCAAAAGACATGTATAAAAATGTTATTTGTGACACTTTGTAGTAATAAAAAATTGCAAATACTACTACTGTCCATAAGTAAAAGAATGAGTATGTTTTTATTTTTTTTAATATTTATTTATTCTTCGAGAGAGAGCATGAGCAGGGGAGGGGCAAAGAGAGGGAGACACAGAATCTGAAGCAGGCTCCAGGCTCTGAGCTGTCAACCCCAATGTGGGGCTTGAACTCATGAACAGCGAGATCATGACCTGAGCTGAAGTTGGACGCTTGACCAACTGAGCCACTCAGCTGCCCCAAGATGAATACTTTTAATCACAGTCATGCAATGGAATGCTATATAACAGTGAAAACTCATGAACTAGAACTATAGAGAGCAATACAAATCTCAAAGTATGTTAATAAAAGCAACTTAAAATATGTGCACAGTATGCCATTTATAGAACATGTAAAAGCTGCAAAACAATGACTTGATATTTAGGGAGGGGTACATACATATGTGGAAAAGAACGCATGGGAATGAACACCAGACACAGAATTGTGATTATCTGTGCAAAGGAGGGAGGAAATAGGATGAGGCTGGGGGGAGGTTACTCATTGGGCCTTAACTATATTTGAAAGGTTTTTATTCATTAAGTTGATTGGTAGATATACACATATTGGTAATATTATTTCCTATGCTTTTCAGAATGTCTGGGTCGTTTTACAATTAAAATTTTTTTTAACATTTATTAATTTTTTGAGAGACAGAGAGACAGAGCGCGAGCAGAGAAGGGGCAGAGAGAGAGGGAGACACAAAATCCAAAGCAGGCTCCAGGCTCCGAGCTGTCAGCACAGAGCCTAACGCGGGGCTCGAACTCACAACCATGAGATCATGACCTGAGTCAAAGTCGGACACTTAACTGACTGAGCCACCCAGGCACCCCACAATTTTTTAAAAGGGAAAGATACCATGTAAACAGAAAAGACATTTGGTTTGAAATTTATAAAATCTCCCAGAAAAGGATCAGTGACCTTAACCACTATAAACCAACAAACGAAAACTTTTCTACATCAAAAATATCAGAGAAGTTTTCTGACAAGATAGTGAAATAGGTAATATAGGTTTCGTCTCTTCTACAAGAGTCAACGGGCAAAGCAATAAAAATACACCAAAGAAGTCAGTCCATGGAAATGATAAAGATGAGAGTCATCATTATGAAATCCACATTTTTGATGAATTTCAGGAAGCTAGAAAGCAGATAGGATCTTATCAACGATAACCATAGTCAGAGAAAACCACAGCACAAAACCGGAACCCTTTCTGACAGAATGCCATCACGTCACGCTCAGAGCCAGTAAGTGCAAAGAGCAGGCATGGACAGTGTTAACCATGGCTAATCAAGTAGATGTGTAAAGGTCTGCCTCCTCAACAGCTATTCCCGGAGCACCAACAAACCCACCGTACCCTCGCCCGCTCCCACCCCTGCCTTGCACACACACACAGGCAGTGACCAGAGCAGCTGGCTGGAGAAGCACTCAGTTGGAGCCTCAGGGTCTGTTCTCTAAACAAAATAGAATATCTGTCAAGGAAGGATGGGGAGTGTGGGTGTTTTATGCATGGAGATGGTTGATAACTGCTACATTCGATCAGGGTGGGGCGGGGGGGGGCGGGTAGGAATGGCATTTCACCTGCACAAAAGATAGCAAAGTCCTTCTATACCCCCAAATAGTCATTCTTCGATTTTGGCAATTACAGAGCGAGCCTCCCTTTTCCCTTCCATTCATTCTAAAGGGAAGTCTGCCAATGTGTGGGATTTGACAACTTACAAATTCAGTGATCATTCTAGGAAGAGATCTTAGAGTTAAAAAGACTCATTCAGCTGTATAGGAGACCCAGTTACTACTTAACACAGTCCTTCATTTAAAGATTACCAGTCACTGATGAGGCGCCTGGGTGGCTCAGTCAGTTAAGCATCCGACTTCAGCTTAGGTCATGATCTCACAGTTCATGAGTTCAGGGCCCCCGTCAGGCGCTGCACAGACAGCTCAGAGCCTGGAACCTGATTTGGATTCTGTGTCTCCCTTCTTCTCTGCCCCTCCCCCACTCACACTCAGTGTCTCTCCCTCCCAACACTAAATAAACATTAAAAAACATATAATAAAAAGATTACCAGCCACTGAGGAAAATCAAAACCATGAAAGGGAAAATAAGCAAAAAGTAGAAGTGTGATAACTAACCCTAGAGAAATGAAGAGATACTGGGGGGAACAAATAAAAGAATCCTCAGACCTAACAAGTCTCTTGGCTGTTTTAGGAAAGGATGCTTTGTAAAAGAAACAAACAAAAGTTAGACCCAGTCTCTTACTTATACGTATGTTCACAATTTCCTATAAATTAATATGCATTATACTTACTATCATGATGATACCACAAGCATAATATTTATTAAATCTTTTTAACTTTTAGAAATTAATACAATTTCCTTTTCCATAGATGTTGACTGCTGCCTGAGCTATAATAGTGATGATCAGACATAAAGCTCACTGGGAAACTCAGTAAGCAATTTCCTGGATATGCGTTATGTACTCTCCAAAGGAAAGACAGAATATGGAAAGAAATATGCTAAGGTCAATAGATGTCTGTGCCCCACGCTACCAAAGCCTTTTGGATTCTTACCACACCCAATGTCCTGAGGTCAGATCAAGTCCAGCCTCGGCAGCTCCTAGACACTCAGCAACGTAACAGATGAACTCATCTGGATGTCTTTTTAAAATAAACAAGCCATTTCCAATATTTAAATTCAATCTGGGGGGGGGCATGACAGAGTTTAGAGGTTCTGGAATAAATCCACATCTTGGAAAAGCTTTTGAAATTATCCCAACCTCCTAGAAGCTTTGTGTATTACTGAGCTCAGATTTTCTGGGAAAACTTCAAAATGAAACCAATCTGTATTGTACACAGAGGCCAGAGATAAGGCATCGTCTGTCTGCCAACTTTCCAAGTATACCATTTACATTACACTTAATTACGTACTAAGGAACTTAAGGTCTCAGAAAAATTCAGAGTTAGATTGTGCCTTTAAAAGTGCTTGAATGACGTCCTGAGAGAACCTAATATTTTTCTATTGCACGTAAAAGAAAGGAAGCTTGTTAAAAAAAAAACCCCAGTGTTTATAGGAATCATTAGACGTCTTCTTGGCCTGTACCACATCCTACTGCCCAAAGCCCCACTTCTAGTGCCCCTCACACGTGCACGAGTACAAAACACCTGAGCAACAGGCTATTTCGTTGCTGAACTTGAGTAAAGTTCAGATTTATAAATCTAACAAAGTTCATCTTCAGGGTTCCGGAGTTGCCTTCCTGTAGTTTTGCCCCCACAATGTGAAAGTGTTTCCTCACATGCCAGCTCTTGACCCCCTTGATGTCTTTCTTCAGATTCAACAAGCTATGAAGGATCCTGAAAGAATCTAGCCCGATGCCCTCATTTTAGAGAAAAGTAAACTGATGCTTATTGAGTGACTGATTTACCCAAGGTCACACAACTAATGAGAGATGATGCTGTGACCAGAACAAGATCTCTGATGCGCCCATGCAATGCTTTCCCCACTACACCTGCCTGCCTCTTTAAACGCTGCAAAAGATATGAGACTTATGCACATCTTCACAGCCCTCAGCCTCCCTTCTCTGTGCCTTTTTCCTCCTGGTGCAACAATTTATCAACTTTAAGTCACCGTTAACCTCCTTCCGTATTAATTCTATACCCATGATAAAACAGGAAAGGATTCAGTATCCATTTAAATTAGCTAATTCATTTATTAATAATACTTCTGTTATCTTCACATTTCTTTCTTAAAGTGAAAAACACCTTAACACTTCCAAATCAAAACATAAAGCTTAATAATTATAGCCACGATTGAATTCAGAGAAGAACGAAACTACCATAGATACTTACATTGCATAAAGCAATGCCGTAACATTTAGCCCACTCCTTAAAAGAAAAGCCCGAAGTCACATATCGATTCCATGTTCATACTCACCACAAAAGTGATCTGATTGTGTCGCAGGTTAAGTTCAGTTAGTGAATCCAGCCCATTAAGATTATCAACGTGACTTAAAAGGTTCCTAGCAAGATTTAAAACTCTCAAATCACACAAATGACTAACGTTTTCGATTCTGGTAATCTGTTAAAAAATGAGAAAAGGATGAATAGCAGGCATAAATCACAAACATGCATGTTATAAAAACCCTAAAAATAAAATATATAGTCACTGGATTCGGTGACACATTTACATGAAGACATTTAAAAATCTACTTCCAGGTTCTTCTGTTGTGGATAATAAGAAGTCCTTTAGCTTATGAAAATTAACTAAAGGAATGTATTTTATAATTTGGCCATAGTAAATATTTGAAGTAACTGTAATCAAATAATCAACAAGGCCATCCTTGGGGGCATCTCTAGGTGCCCAATACTGTGCCAGGTCCGGATAAAGGTGACGTATACATACTACCTGTCAAATAAAAAATCACTCTGAGCCCAAGGCAGAAGCTCACAGTGTCTTGACCACAGAAGCCAGCCTTCTGGGAGGAAAGGCAGGAGAAGGCACGCCCCATCTGATACTGCAGGACCCTGGGCGCCCGTCAGGAGTCCAAATGGGAAGGATACAAGGAACTAGGGTCCCCGGTGGAGGGTGAGGGTGGAGTGCTTAAGAGAGGAGACAGACAATGCTCAGCCAGAGTGCACTACGGTGGATGTGAAGTGTTTAGCCAAGAGGCCTTGAGTCACGGGATAGGCACGTACTCATGAGCCCTGACCCGCAGCAGAGGAGCTCTGAGCAGAGTAAGGTAGGGTAAGCGAAAGCTATTCTCATGAAGCGGTGGGAGCACACGTGATTTTAAGCGCCACTAGAGAAATATGGCAAGCACAGCCTAACGTGTCTGTACGACACAGAAGCGGGGGTCCTTGACGGGGACTCTGACAACTTTTTAACATCATGTACTTAAGTTAACAATGAGTCATACACATAACACTTTTCTTCCAAGCATTAGAAAGAAATTTCACAATTGCTAGAGATTAATTTTCTCATGTGTACTGTCATCCCAGTATTATGTGAAAAAATTTTTTAACACTTCCAAGCAGATGTTGGCTAAAAGAACTTTTTCTTAGATGTATAATCCAGTTTGTATGTGGTTACTGGACCTTCCCTTGCATTCAAGAAATGCCATCCAGGTTCCATCTAGGTCCAAAAGGGAAAACCTAACTGTATTTATTACAAATTCACTAATATATAAAGGGGACATCTGAGTATGTTTTAAAAGTTGTCCTAAGACTTTTGATGTAACTAATATAAAATGAAAATTGTAAAAGAAGAAACATGATCAGTATTTGTAGATGACAGAACTGTATGATAAGATGTGGGCAAAACCATTTTAAAACCAAATAGGTGACAAGATTTGAAATGTATAGAATCTGGGGCACCTGGGTGGCTCAGATGGTTAAACATCTGACTCTTGATTTCAGCCCAAGTCATGATCTCATGGTTCATGGGATCAAGCCCCGTGCTGGGCTCTGCACTGACAGCATAGAGCCTGCTTGGGATCCTCTCTCTTCCTCTCTCTCTCTGCACCTCTCCTGCTCATGCTCACTCTCTCTCTCTCAAATTAAATAAACTTAAATTTAAAAATTGAAATGTATGGAATCAGCAAAAAGCAAAATAGACGTGTACAAAATCAGTACAGTACTGTACAGTAATGGCGTCATAAGCTTGAGAAATTCTCCTGAAACACTACGGAAAAATGGACATAGGAAGAATAAAAGGTAGGATGGGGATATGGAAGATAAACAGTATAGATGTAACAAACACAAATGGAAAAGCAATATTTAAATATAGAAAACAAAAGTTTCATGAGCTCAAGAAAGATCTAGAGAATGAAGGGGCACAATTGTTAAATGATGTGCAAAAGGTGTCTTCCCCCTTCTGGTAATAATCCTGGGGCATTTCTTTTAGAAAACTACCTTTCTCTAATTCCTTGGTCCTGGTGGGACTTAGAATGCCTACATTGTAGAGTTACCTCTTAGTTTAGTTTGGCAACTCTAAAAAGAACAGTATTAATTCTAAAATAGAGGCTTCAGGCTGTAATTTTAAAAAAATCACTGGAGATATTGTTCAGCTTCTCGGTTTGCAATCAGATAGGCCAAGTGCAACGGAATCATGTGCAAACTCTCTGACGGAGCCTGTTAGGCAGTGCAGCCACGGACAAAGTCACAAGCAGAGAGTAATGATAGAAATTTCAGGCAAAAGGCAATGTAGAGTGAGAGCAGCCCTTGATCAGTTAATAAAGTTCACGGCAAGAAGAAGAAATGATAGGTGTGCTGGAGAGCCCAATCATGGGTCCTACTGATCAGAGAGAGGGTCTCCAGATAGACCGCAGGGCCTCCTGATATATCAAGGGAAGCGGCACACTCATCTCGTCTTCATGTAGAAGAGGAGCCCGGGCTGTTCTGTCTGGACAAACACAACCTTCCTACTCGGCAACACTGAAAGGGCAAACGTCTGCTTTCGGGCCAGCAATCACAGAAAGGGCAGGCTCTCCCTGAAGGAAGAACATCGAAAGAACAGATTCTTCCCAAAGCAAATTAGTGCCCGTGTTAAAGCAAGCATTTACCAAGAAAACAGATTTTGGAAAACCAAAAAAAACTTGGTCAGAAATTGAGAGTCAACTTCCTAGATTCCTCTGTATTCTTCACCATTCACATATAAATAAGTGCTAAATCTTGATGTTTCTATTAATCTGCCCCTTATATCATTATTGCTACTACCTCAGATCAAACTGCCATCACTTTTCACAGACTATTAGATTGGTCTTTCGACCATTCTGTCTCCACTTTTACTTTTCTCCAACTCCTTCCATCCCCCAAGTCTATTTCTTGAACACTGTTATCATTACTCAGAACATTTTCACATCCATAAACCAATTATGTTTTATTTCACAAGGTATGCCAAGTATTTTTTATTTCTATCAAAATATTTATATATTTATTTATTTATGCCAAGTTTTTATTTCTATCAAAAGCAAATTCTAAAAAAAAATTCACTTAATTTTCTTTTAGCTTTTTAGCTTATCTGATGCTATTATTTTTTTTTAGAATTGGACATTTAATCTTGAATATTTTATCTCCTGATTTTTTAGAAGCCTAAGGTCAACCAAGGCTGTCTTCACTTTGAAATGTATCAAATTTCTGCTTATTGGATTTGGATATTTTCAAACAAGACAATTCTCACTTAAAACTTCTTTCTTGGGGCACCTGGGGGTTCAGTTGGTTAAACTGATTTCAGTTAAACTCTTGATTTCAGCTCAGATCATGATCTCACAGTTTGTGATTTCAAGCCCTACATTGGGCTCTGCACGGTGCAAAGCCTCCTGGGAATTCTTCATCTTTCTCTCTCTCTCTCTCTCTCTCTCTCTCTCAAAATAAACTTAAAAAAAAAACCAACCTTCCTTCTTGTAGTTATAGAGCCTTGAGAAATAATTTGTATATTACAAATATTCACTGTTAATACATGGGATATTACAAACACTATGCTGAGATTATATGACATCACACAGGTCAACTAGCAAGGAATGAACATTTTTCATCAACATAATGGTTGGTAAATAATTCCTACACATTACATATAGATCAAGTGATATGTTATTCGTTAACAGGTCCTCTCACAGATCTTGAGTAAGGCCCAGTGAATTCTTAAAGGTGTATTATAATGTGAAAACTACATAAATATGTTTAATTCTCATATATACATTTTTAAATAAACTTTAAAATACTGCGACCATAAATGTTTCCATTAGTTAGTTACAAATAGTTTTAAAAATAGTGGGCTGCAAGACGGAAGGGCAATTTCATAGTGCGAATCCAAATTCCCCCAGGGTCCAGCCTCTGTCTGCCTCTCTCCTCTCATTCCTCACCACCTTCCATGCATGCTAGATTCTCTAGCAGTAAAAAATAAGTTACCCTGTTGCTTCTAGTGCCAGTGCCTTTGCATATGACATTCTTTTACTGACAAAACCCTTCCATTCTTCTTCCCATTCCACCACCAGCTAACTGGGTAACTAGCTTCTCCCCTGCCAGAGGGAGGCTAACCAGCCTGGAGAGCTCGGCAGTTCTCAGGCCACCAACATTCTTCCCGCTCTGTGCACACACAGAAGACACGCAGACGGGGCAGGGCGACACTGGAACCTAGCAGATGCGATCCATCTAGATCTGTCAAGGATTTCATTCACTACACTAGCTTTTCAGCAAAACGGTGAGACTAAGAGCTGGTATTTGAAAGCCTAGAGAAAATCATGCTGAAGTTTGTACTTGACCAACTGCAGGTGGCAGTGACAGATCTTGTTCGTCAACAGGGAGGGACTCATGGATCTTTCCAGTATGTACATTCACCACCTCAGGAGAGGCTTTACCTTCTGCATGAGTATGTAGCTCATGTAGCCGTTTATAAATACTCACATTTCAAAGACAAAAATTTCAATGGAAGAATAAAGGACTAAAAAACAGCCAAGATGTGCTAATAGAGAAGAAGGGGGGTGGGGAGGGGGACAAAACAAACCAGATAGAGGAATTCAAACAGACAGACATAGAGGCAGACAAAATAAATGAAGAGAATAGTCCAGATTATAATCAGGGAAATGGAAATCAAAACCACGAAGAGATACCACTTTATACAAATACAAATATTTATACAAATACGCCACCCCAGTCCGGTGAGCGGCCCAGATGCAGGCCATAGAGTGTGTGGTGGGGGGAGACGGAGTGACCCTGAACCCTGCCTCTGGGTTACACGGCCAATGAGTGCATTTCCTGGGCTGCACATCCCCAGTGTCTTTGAAAACCACTCTGCCAATGTTACGGTAGATGGAAAATGGGTGACTCTGGGCTTACGGGATACAGCTGGACAAGAAGATTATGACAGATTACATGCCTCATCCTATCCACAAACACATGTACTCTTAATCTGCTTTTCTCTTGTGGGTCCTGCATCATTTGAAAATGCCGGAGCAAAGCGGTCCCCTGAAGGGTGACACCGCAGTCCCAACGTCCCCATCATTTTGGTGGGGACTAAACTTGACCTCAGGGGCAAGAAAGGCACTATTGAGAGACTGAAGGAGAAGAAGTTGACTCCCATCACCTGCCAGCAGGGTTTGGCCGTGGCTAAGGAGACCAGTGCGGGAAAATGCCTGCAGTGCTTGGTCTCCAAGCAGCGAGGCCTTGAGAGAGTGTTTGAGGAAGTTATTTGAGCAGTTCTCTGCCCTCTCCCGTCAAGAAGGGAAAGAGAAGATGCCTGCTGCTGGACGTGTCTGGACCCCTCTCCTGCCCCATCCCCGTTGGAACCACTGTCCACTTTGCTCAAAAATGGTGGACACACAATGTGAAGTTTTGTTATAGACTATTTTTTCTATTAAACCAATTTGAACCAATTAGTAATGTTGAGGTTTTATTCCTTTAAAGTGAAAGACTTCAAACTTTCACATTAAATTAAAATGTAGCCTTAAAGTGGTAACCTTTCTTAAAGCTTTAGTTTTCAAAAGCCCCTACTCTTGCTCGAATTAAGGCTCAGTCGGTTAAGCGTCTGACTTCGGCTCAGGTCATGATCTCACGGTTCTTGGGTTCGAGCCCCGCGTTGGGCTCTGTGCCCACAGCTAGCTCAGAGCCTGGAGCCTGTCTTCAGATTCTCTCTCTCTGACCCTCCCCAGCTTGCGCAGTCTCTCTCTGACTCTCAAAAATAAATAAAAAACATAAAAAAAAAAAAAAGAGTTGCCCAAGTACCTTGTGAACTAAGTTGCACTGTCATGCTGATAACACTAAGCACTGCACCATTGAAGACCTTTGTCTTTAAGAAGAGACTGCAGCATCTCCAGTTTGGAAATGCAGGCACCTCCCAGCCAGTGTCTCCCAGGAGAGCAGCACAGCCTCCTTCCTGAAATGTTGCCATCTAACCGCCTGCAATTCATCAGCCCATGTCCATTCCCTAACACCGTACCATGCATCCTAATGGAATGAGTGTACTGACTCAACTCTTTGGATCAATCTTTTTTTTTTTTTTTTAATGAAGCTTTTTTTCTTGGCAGAGCTTTTGGGGTTTGTTTTTTTTTTAATGTTTACTTATTTTTGAGAGAGAGACAGAGACAGAGTGTGAGCGGGGTAGGGGCACAGAGAGAGGGAGACACAGAATCTGAAATAGGCTGTAGGCTCTGAGCTGTCAGCACAGAGCCTGACACGTGGCCCAAACCCACAGACGGCGAGATCATGACCTGGGCCAAAGTCAGATGCTTAACCGACTGACCCACCCAGGTGCCCCTGGATCAATCTTTTTGATTCTGTAGTGAGATTAAAAACAAACAAACAAACAAACAAAAAACCCTCAGTGTATTCACTTGAGCTGAGATGTTGAACAGCCCTTTTACTCGGGTGTCCCTGTGATGCAATCTCTGCTGTGGTGGTGGATGCATCAGGGTGGGGTGTGTGCAGCCCGTGACACAAGCAAAGAATGAAGACAGTTATTTTGACAAAATACGGAGGTTAATCTACACTACACTGTACACATCATAATAAAACTGAGTAAGTGTCACGGGTAAAATTTTAAAAGGCTGATCTCTGTCAAATGCAGTAAATGATGAAGAAAGGTCAGTATTATCACCAAGGGTTTTAAGCTTCTCCTTATTCTTAGACCCGCCATCCCTCCTGAAACTCGGCACTTAATTCATCTTTGAACTATCATTCTTATTGTTGCAAAGTTCGTGTTTTTCTTACAGAACCCCTTTTTAAGGGACAATATTCCTCCTTGTGTTATAATATCTTTCTGATAAAGCATTAGAAATTTTTTTTGCAGATTAATAAAAGTACAGTTCTGTTCACTGGTTACTTTATACAAAGCCAATAAATGTTTTCCTTAGTTGTCTAGTAACTAGGTGTAAAAATCATGTGTTGTGGCTTTGCAGTTTTTGGTTTTTTTTAGATATCCTAATCTATGAACTTTCTGAACATCATTATCCTGCCAGATCACCAACACTGTACCCTAAAAATGCTGACCCTCCTCTTTGCCTCATGCCCCTGAACACTCGCTTCCTGTTGCTCTACGTAGACATATGTTCCTTTATATCTGTGAGGTTCTAGAAGCCTGTGCCCGTGCTAATGAAGTTCTGTACTACTTATCCATTGGTAAGAATACAAGGTTGGACCTTTCAACCTCCGGAACAAAAGTTTCTACATTGTCAGTTACAGAATTGTGGAGTGTTTTTACATTGACCTTTTGCTAATGCAATTAGCAGTATGCTTTGCATGTATGACTTAATAAATCCTTGAGTCATAAAAAAAAAGTATGACAATTCCAAATGTTGAAAAGAATGTAAAGTGACAGGATTTATTATGCATTACTGGTGGGAGTATAAACTGGTACAACCACTTTGGGAAATACTTTGATATTATCTTTGAAAGTTAGACATTAAATAATCTCTGATCTACCAGGTTCACTCCTAGATATATACCCTAGAGTACATACGGTACATGTAAGAAACACATACAAGAATCTGCACAGAAGTGCTACTCCTAAAAGGAGACAAACAAAAGGAAACAACCCAAATGTCTATCTACCAATAATAAAGTGGAGAAAATAGTTTTCATATAATCATTCCATGGAACTTGTAACAGCAAAAAATGAGTAAACTATTGCTATGTAATCAAAATAGATTAGTCTCAGTAAGCTAATGTGGTATGCAAAAAGCAAGTACTAGGGGCGCTTGGGTGGCTCAGCTGGCTGAGCTTCTGACTTCGGCTCAGGTCATGATCTCACAGTTCATGAGTTCAAGTGCCACATTAGGCTCTGTGCTGACAGCTCAAAGCCTGGAACCTGCTTTGGATTCTTTTATCTCCCTCTCTCTCTGTCCCTCCCCCACTTGCACACTGTCTCTCTGTCTGTCTGTCTCTCTCTCTCTTTCTCAAAAATAAACATTTAAAAAAAGCAAATATTAGATGACAATATATAGTATGGTACCTTTTTAAAACTACAACACAATACTACTACACAAGATATTTTATATATATAAAATATATATAAAACCAAATTTAAAAATCTACAAGGGAATGATAAATTGAAATCCTGAATAGTGGTGACCTCAGAATAAAGTAGAAATACCTAAGTAGAAGAAGATCATTAGTAACATTCCAGTTGTTGGGCTAGCGTTGTATAATACATATTTTAAAAGTACGAAAAGACTGGGGTGCTTGAGTGGCTCAGTCGGTTGAGCGTCTAACTCTTGATTTTGGCTCAGATCATGATCCCAGGGTACTGGGATTCAGCCCCATGTTGGGGTCTACACTGAGCATGAAGCCTGCTTGGGATTCTCTGTCTCTGTCTCTGTCTCTCTCTCTCTCTGTCTCTTTCTCTCTCTCCCTCTGTCACTTTCCCCCACTCCTATTCTCTCTAAGTTAAAAATAAACAAACAAATAAAAATAATAAAAGACTAAATAAGAAAAAAAACTGTCATAAATATAAGGATTCCAAATGTCTTATGAGTTTCAACTTTAATTTACTGCCAAGGAATTACCATATCTTATATAAACAGGCTTAATACCTTAATCTCATTTACTGATTCAATGAATCAGTAAAGTTACTCTTGAAAAATTCAACACAAGTATCATTGTTAAAACTTTTATCATACCTAACTTCTTAAACTTTTTTTCAGGAAAGAAAAAGATGAAAGGGCTTTACAATACCTGATTTCCATGAAGGTCCAAAACATCTAAACTTTTGAGGTTCTCCAGATTTGAGATTTTCTTGATTCTGAAAATCAGAATAAGTAGAGTAGAAATATGGATGCATTTATTGTAAATCAAAACATGCTAGAGCATAACTCATTTTTATTTATTTTTAACATATTTTTTTGAGAGACAGAGAGAAAAAGAGCATAAGTAGGAGAGGGTCAGAGCGGGGGACACAGAATCTGAAGCAAGTTCCAGGCTCCAGGCTCCAAGCTGTCAGCACAGAGCCTGACGTGGGGCTTGAACTCAAGAACTGCAAGATCATGACCTGAGCCAAAATCTGTTGCTCAATGAACTGAGCCACCCAGGTGCCCCATATAACTCATTTTTAATTAAATGCTTTCTATAGATAAGTAGACAGATACAGAAACAGCTATAGATATATCTGTATAAATATGCATATAGTAAGAGATTATATGTAATTATATATAAAAAAAAAACATATTTCCCATTCATTTAATTATAATGTTAAAGATGCAGTCCCACTGGGGGAAAGTACCAAAGACAGCTTCAAAGTCGTATCTTTAGGAAAAAGCAACTCTACTTCTAAGAACTTGAGGACAATGTACTTATTCAAGGCAGTTCTCCTTACTTTAGAATATGATCTAAACTCCTCACCTCTGTCCTCAAGGCCGAGAACCTTGTGTGCTGACTCTTTATCCAGCCTTAACTCCTACCATGGCTCAGGCTCTCTGCTCTGCCCACAGGGGCTTTCTTGCTCTCTCTAACCCGCCAAGTTCATTTCTGCCTTGGAGCGGTTACCCTTGCTGCTCCTTCTTGCTCAGTGTCCTTCCCCCAGAACTTGGCATGCTTCACTCCCCCTTCCTGTCTCCATTACCCTTCTTTCCCCTGCTTTAATTGGCTTCATTGCATTTAGCCTTGCCTAAAATTATATTACTTATGTGTTTACTTTCTTGTGATCTCCTTCCTCAAACCAAAATGTGAGCTTCAAGAGGGCAAAAACTTTGACATATTCTCTACTCTATCCCCAAAACTCACAACAGGGGATGGCACTGAGTAGGAACCCAATAAATATTTGTTTAATGAATAAATAGACGTATACTAACTATAAATGGATGAGTTTTTTGTACAAGGGTACTCCTAATAAGATTATTCATTGCAGAGATAAATTAGACACCACGTAAGTCTGGACCTACTCAGTTAGTGAATATTTGGAATTTTTGATTTGCCATCTGTGAAAAGTGAAAACATTGCTATAAATTAAAAAACACAGCATTTTATCTCTAAAATGCCCCCTCTTATATTCCTTAATGATTAGGGCCCACCCACTGTGTCTCTGTCATTCCTACCTTTTCTGGCCGCATTCTGGCCCAACTGCCTCCAACTGGACAATTCTCTCTCTCACTTTTTTTTAATTGTTTATTTATTTTTGAGACCGAGAGTACGCACATGCAGGGGAGTGGCAGAAGGAGAAAGAGAGAGAAAAAATCAAGCAGGTGTCACACTGTTGGTGCAGAGCCGGACACGGGACTCAAACTCACAAAACAGAAGATCATGACCTGAGTCAAAATCAAGAGCTGGATGCTTAACTGACCAAGGCACCCAAGCGCCCCATAGACAGCTCTAACAAAATAAAACAAGAACCACTTCCCTTTTATTTTTTCTCTCCTACAGATCCTAATTTCTTATTCAGTAGAGGGCATGGAGCAATGGCAAAGAAAGGGGAGAAATGAAGTTGATGCAGTCCATCTTGATCATCATCTGCCTATCAGTTTCTGTTGTCATTACTTACTGCCTCAAAGAACCATTTCTACTTTCCTAAATGTTTCCAGAACCTGGATCATCCCTTGAAATTTCATATATGCTGATCACTGATACGGGGAACAAAGGCAAAAAAGAAAAAAATTAAATTTCCTTACACCTCACAGCCCATTGATGAGTCCTTGAGGCAGGCAGAGTGACCTTCCTCTAGGAACTGAACTGCCTCGATGTTCATACTTTGCTAAGGGCAAAAGGCAATCTTAGCTTAACATTATCTCAAACTCCAGCATCTTGTAAGTCTCCTTTAACATATAAAAACTCCTTTGGAAGCTTCCTTTATCTCTACCCCCAAGATATATGTAAGCAATCATCCTTCAAGCATATGGCCCCTACATACATATGAAGGGTCTCCTGACCAAGGTTGTATTAGATAGCACCAAATGACCTTTTCCTAATAATAGCTAGCCCCCTCAAGGTCCTGGAAACCTTGCTTCCAAAATTCCTTACGACTTCTCTCTAACCCCCTCCCAACTAGAAAGTATATAATCAAATGCTCCTCACAATCCCAGTGCAGCTCTTCCTGCCCACGGGTCCTGTCCCCGTGCTTTCATAACACCACCTTTTTGCACCCAAGACATCTCAAAAATTCCTTCTTGACCACTTGCTCAGAAACCCCAACACTTTCATATGAATCCCCATGTAAACGTAATGCAAATTTAAGCATTGTGAATTTCCATCTACATTTGGCCTCAGCCATCTTACGTCATTGCCAAATCCAGAATTATATCACCACAACCAATTTAATCCAATTTATCATACACCTACTACTACGCACCATCACAATGGGATTGTAGAGCCTCTTCTCTCCCTTTTCACACACACGTCACACCCCCATCTTATCTTTTGTTCTTATCCTAGCCCTATTTTTCTTTAGTATTTTAAAAGGATTCCTCAAGCGTATGCTGGCACTATCAGACAGGAAAACAGACAAAACTTCCAACACAATTATTCTTCTGCCTGCTTTGCTCTTGAAATATTTATTACAGTTGGAAAAAAAACTACAATACCCTAATAATATGGATTAGGACAGAGACATGCTTTCTTTTAAGTTTTTAAAAATTTATTTATATTTAGAGAGAGAGAGGGAGGAGCACATGCATGCACACATGCGAGAAATGGAGAGGCAGAGAGACAGAATCCCAAGAAGGCTCCTCACCGTCAGTGCAGAGCGGCTCGAACTCACAAACCGCAAGATCACGACCTGAGCCAAAGATCAAGAGTAGGATGCTTACCGACTGAGCCACCCTGGCGTCCCCAGAGCGATGCTCTCTAACAGCAATCCAACCTCACAGCTAGTAGAGAAGTCTTTCATTCAACTCTTTTAATACTCCCATGCCCATGTTCCCTAAAATAGTGGTTCTCAAACTTCTGTATCAGAATCATCTCCTGGGCTTGCTAAAACATGGATTGCTGAGCCCCACCTCCAGAGTTTCTGAGATAGAGTCCAAACATTCACATTTCTAACATCTTCTTGGGTGGTGGGCGGTGCCGAGGCTGCTGGTGCAGAGATCACATTTTGAGAAGAATTACCGTAAAATACAGACCTTCCGCATCAAATCTCAACTCTCCTCTCGTATGGGTTTCAATGGAATGAACTCACCTACTTAGAAAATACTACAGCGGGGACGCCTGGGTGGCTCAGTCGGTTAAGCATCTGCCTTCGGCTCAGGTCATGATCTCACAATTTGTGAGTTCGAACCCCTTGTCAGGCTCTGTGCTGACAGCTCAGAGCCTGGAGCCTGCTCCAGATTCTGTGTCTCCCTCTGTGTCTGCCCCTCTGTGCTCGTACTCTGTCTCTCTCTCTCTCTCAAAAATAAATAAGCATGTAAAAAAAAAATACTAAAGTATATTGTAAGGATATAATCAGAGAGGCAGACAAAAATTTATAGATAAGGATATTTATATACAGCATTATCATAGCAAAAGAAACAACGTAATCATCTAACAGGGAAAATACTAAATATTACACCATCTATCTATCTACATATCTATCCATTATGTGGCTCTTAAAAATATATTTTCAAAAAAAGTTTTTTCAAAGAACATTTAGTAATATGGAAAGATGTAAATAATAAAATACATTCAAGTGAAAAACACATAGCATAAAACCCAACTTTATAAAACTGCGATCGGGTAAGTAGAGGAGGAGCGCTGGCCAGTGTAGAAAACCAAAACACAGAAATAAGGCAAAAGAAGGACTGCATATTCCTCCAATGTCCTATTAGAGCACTACGAACAGGGTCCCCCATTCACTCTACTGATTAGAACCCCAGCTCCACAAAGTTATGTGCTAACTTGTAGAAAACTTATTGAAGACATGATGATGATTTTTGCCAAGTAGGAATGTAACTTACTTTTGTCTGTTAGAAAAAACAACCCAGGGGGCGGTCGTTTCACCGCTGTGTAGGATGCAGACCTGCCTTATAAGGTAATCATATTCCGGCACTCTTTACTTTTCATTGACTATGTATCAGTTTCTCTTATCCCCCTTTCGAGCCAGCTTTGTCTTCCTACTAATTCCCTCATTACTGAGTTAATTAAAACACTGGCCTGTGATTACTATTTGTCGGGGAATTAATTAATTAATTAATAAAAATTAAAATTTTTAACATTTTGAAAATTATACACAAGGGATGGAGAGACTGTCTCGGCCTGGAGTTCTCTGCTTTGGAGGATCGATGTGTTCGGCTTCTGTTCTCATCAGAAACCCTGGGCAGTTGTGAGGTCCTTCGATCTCAGAAAGCTTCGTGCGCAGTAAATCTTCCCACAGAATTCCGCCAGGGCCTCGTATACCGTTAAGCTGCCTATAAAACCGTACCTACGTGTTGTGACTCCCAGCCCTCTTTTAGCTTTGACACACTTTGACACACTTTGTGACTCTCACTTCAGATTTGGATTGTTCCGGTGAAGAGGGAAAAAAGCAGGCAAGTCGCTGTCAGTGAATCTCAAGACCAACCAACCCTCTTGCTGTCTTGTCTTTAGAACTGAAGACAATCTCTTTGTCAGAGATTCTTTCCCCACCCCCAGTGCCTGAAATGACCTAAAAATAGAGAATTCGGAGGCAGATGAAGGCATCCTTTGACCAGGAGGTCACTGGTCAGATTAGGTCCTGATGTGTGAGATTTGCACAATCCTAGCCAATTCTCAATATGACTTGAAAGATTTTTTTAAAAAGGAAGTTCTACCAAATGGACTGAAACTGGAAAAAGGCAAGCTCGGCCCATGACCTCAGCTCCCGCAGACCACTAGGGCTCTGTCACAGCCCATCTCTGCAGGCTTCATTGTGATGCTGATGCCCAAATAAGGACTACACTCTAGAATCTCAATGAAGGCTAGGCTTTTCAGGCATCAGAGACCAATCCTTAAGTCAATCAATAGGAAAGGAATATGGAATCCCAGGGCCTGGCAGAGAGTTTTAGATCTATAGTCCTAGGTGATCAGACAAAAGAGCACAGAAGTCCTACCCATTAGCCTGTGATCACGAGGGCCCCAGAACCTCGCAAAAATAAACAGGAATACAGAAAGCAGAGGAGTTAGACGGCAAGAACTTAGGCAGCAGAGCACCTGGGGGGCGAGGGGGTCTTCAGAAGCAATGTAAATTTCACATACAGACTCTGAGTGCATTTCAGCAGAAATCTTTGTGGGAGTTGCTTGAATGTAGAGGAATACAGATGCCCTGGATTTTAACACCTGGTTCCCCTGTCATGGACTAAAACATGGCGTTTTGCAAAGTGAGACGGAAAAAACTTTCCGGACTCTCGCCCAGCAGGGGTAGCAATACACCCAAGACGAACCCAAGGAGACCGGGTAAGCTTTTCCCTTCTCCCGCAACCCTCAGGCAGGTTTGTTCCTTGAGTACTGCCTCCGCACAGATTTGCATCATCCAGGCTCACATGCCCTTCGCTGTGACAAAGTCTGCGGGCCGGAGAATACCTGAAGGATTTGCACGGTTCTGATACTTCACAAATAAGCCTTCTGGGAGAATATGGAAAGTTGTCTTTCTGACTTTCTTTTTTATTCGAGAACACTAGCAGCTCTAAAACTGTTTCACGGCTATTTTCTTTATGTGAAAAATAAAGTAAAACACGACCAAATGCAAACAAAACAAACAAAAAGATGCAGTAGAAAGAGGAGAGTACTTTAGATTGCTTTTACCTGATTGACCAAGGTAAGGATCTAGAAAAGGGCATTATGTCCCTTAGACTTAGAGAAGCAAAGAGACCTTTGAAAAGGTCAGAAGGTCAGATGGGACTCATGTCTCCAAGGCATAAATTATTTTTTTAAAACTTAAAAGTTTATTTCTGAAAAGCCAGAGAAGCTGCAAAGAAGAAGCAGAGAAAAAGAAAAAAAAAACCAGAATGAGAGATGGTTTAAAACATGGGGACCCAGGAGCTGCGCTTAGAATTTATGTTTAAAACTAGCAAAGGAGGGGCGCCTGGGTGGCTCAGTTGGTTAAGCGTCCGACTTCGGCTCAGGTCATGATCTTGCGGTTCGTGGGTTCGAGCCCCACGTCGGGCTCTGTGCTGACATCTCAGAGCCTGGAGCCTGCTTCAGATTCTCTCTCTCTCTCTCTCTCTCTCTCTGCCCCTCCCCTGCTCTCTCTTTCTTTCTCAAAAATAAATATGCATTAAAATTTCTTTTAATAACAAAAAATAATAAAAGTAGCAAAGGAGATTAAAAATGCCACTAGGAAGCACCTTACCCCAGGACTGAAGGGAGGGCCCAGAGGCAATGGTACTAAAGAATAAATGGAAGCTGCACAAACAGATCAAGAACTCCAAGGATCAGAAAGTAGTTAAGAAATCTCTGGGAGAGACAACAGGGAGCACCTAGAAGGGAATGCCTTAAGTGCATGGAAAGTTGACCTCTTACTCTTCTCAGCAAACCACTCCGCTGGCGCACTCTTACTGCGTAGTTTGTATGTATCTAATCTTGCAAAAGCCACTTCACATCTCTGTGACATGAGAGAGTTGATCTCTGAGGTCACTTGAAGCCCTGATACTCCATGCTTCCGTAATTTCCCCAGATTCCCTCCGGCTACCATAATGCTCAGTTTAATGCTTGAACCAAGTATAGGTGATAAATTGTATTTGTGGGCACTTTGAAGAAACCACAGAGAACAGGGCGCCTGGGTGGCTCAGTCAGTTAAGCATCTGACGTTTGGTTTCGGCTCAGGTCATGATCTCACGGTTCGTGAGACTGAGCCCTGTGTCGGGCTCTGCTGACACTGCAGAGCTTGCTTGGGATTCTCTCTGCCCCTCCCACATCTCTCTCTCTTTCTGACAAAATAGGTAAACAAACGTTAAAAAAATACTTTAAAAAAAGAGAGAGAGAAACCACAGAAAACAGACACAGCCTAGAATTCTGGGACATGATCTTGGAAAAAGCACCTTATTACTACTGGCCAGTGAGAATAAAGAGGTAATTCAAAATCCATGCTGGGGAGGTGGGAGGGAAGGGAACCAAGCTTAGATATAATGCTGTATCTAAAATTCATCATTTGATAATATAAAAATCATTTTTGGAGTTTGCTAAACAGCCCTTCTTTGTAGGCATTGCAAAAGCTATCTAGTAAACCAGAATGGAGAGAAAAGTCATGGACAAATCGCAAGGAAATTAGTCAGAAATTGTGCAATTGCAATACACTAGAGAGGGACTAGGGCAGGACACCTGGGTGGCTCAGTTAGTTGAGCGTCCAACTTCTTCAACCGGCTCAGGTCATGATCTCCTGGTTTGTGGGTTCGAGCCCTGTGTCAGGCTCCATACTGACAGCTTGGAGCCTGGAGCTTGCTTTGGATTCTGTGTCTTCCTCTCTCTCTCTGCTTCTCCCCAGCTCATGCTCTGTTTCTCTCTCTCTCTCTCTCTCTCTCAAAAAAAAAAAAAAAAAAAACCATAAAAAATGTTTAAAGGAACTGGGGAAGTTTATAAAGGATATAATATTAAGCACATACTGAGTGAAAACACCATCCAAAAAAGTATCAATCAGTAATCTGACAAGCACAAAGTATCAAATATGTACCCTCAGTCAAGCACTGAGAATTACAAGTGAAACACAAGCCTGAAGTGAATACTCATGCTTACATAATATAGCCCATGAACAAATAAAGTTAAGGCCAAAGCTTGCTATTCACTCCCATATAAGATATGGCACTGGAAAGCAATGGAAATAATAAAATATGCATTCAATAAATATTATTTGGTTTGGCTGTTAGACTGAATCTCATAAGATAAATTATGATTGAATCTTAATCCATGCAAATACTCTTTCCAAAATTTAGCTTATTAGTTTCTTAAGTATTATTCAATTCTGACATGCTATCTGAACACCAGAAGACTCAACATTAGCCCTAAGCAAATAAACAAATCTGCTCTCCAAAGATTACCTGTTTTTCCCCAGCAGAAGGACACGGAGGGATCTCAGAGTAGAAAGCCCGCTGATTTCTTCAATTTGGTTATCATATAAATCCAAGAATATTAGCCTCTGTAGATTAGAAATATTTTGGATCCGAGTTATAAAATTGTGTTGAAAGTTCAACAAACGAAGGTGTTCTTCTCCATCAATGATAGGACACACAGTCAGCTTTTGCCTAGAAAACATTTGTAAAAGTAAATAAAGCTTCGATGTGACAATCTGCCTCCTCTTATGAATGTTATTAACAGTATTTTTGTGCCCCCATGCTGTGAGGAGGAAAAGGCAAATACAACCACTTCTTGTCTCCAGGAACTATTGTGAATCATTTGACAAAGGCACTTCTTAAAATTAAGTCTAAGCTCTCATTGCATTAAAAAAAAAAAAATCTCCAGTATCGATTATTTCACATAAGATGGACTTAACATTAGAAAACACTCAATGTAATTGCCTTCTGTGGTGAAAGTTGAGATGATTCAAAGAGCCATGACACATAACCAGAGCCATGACCTTGATGTCAATCCACTGATAGAGTGTCCAGCCAACTAAGTCATCAGGGAAAGAAAACAACAACCCATATATACGGGTCTCTCACAGCATCACTGATTCTAGAGCTGAATGACATCTTTGGAAGAGCAAGAGCAAGAAATCCAGCCATCCACAGTTCACTTGACGGAAAGTTTCATCCTGAAATCCATTCAGGGAAAAGTGGTCCTCAGAAGCTTAGATTTTAAAAACTACGATTACACGTTCAACATTAGCTTTAGACTTTGCAGAACATTTAGAATGATATAGGATAGGATGAAACCTTTACTAATCTATGCCTTTAGCCGTATCTGAAACACTCGGTCTGTATTATGCAAAAAGCCACCATGTATTACATGTGAAGTAAGTATGTGCAGGGCCCTTTAAGAACTCTACTAGTGCAACAATATGGGCCAGATAGGGAGGGATTCTACTCTAAGATTTTCAACAGTGTTCAAGGAAAACGTGGCTCTATTGATCAGTGCATGAACAACTCTAATGGGGAGAGACTTATTAGAACTATTTCCTTTCAGTAAAAATCAAATAAATAGTATCTATAGGAAATAAATCAAACATGAGTAAAACTGTGGAAGTGCTCAGAAATGACCTTATTTAGAGAAAACAGAATTATTAGCACAAGGAAATGACTGAATGTTAATGGTCAACAAAGATATGATGTTTAGGGGACCCTAAGTGGCTCAGTCAGTTGAGCGCCAACTTCGGCTCACAGTCCATGAGTTTGAGCCCCATGTCGGGCTCTGAGCTAACAGCTAACAGCCTGGAGCCTGCTTCAGATCCTGTGTCTCCGTCGCTCTCTGCCCCTACTCCACTTGCTCTCTGTCTTTCTCTCTCTCAAAAATAAAATAAACATAAAAAATTTTAAACAAAAAAGGTATGTTTAAAAATGTAGACCCTGAAGGGGCGCCTGGGTGGCTCAGTCGGGTAAGCAGCCGGCTTCGGCTCAGGTCATGATCTCACATTCGTGGGTTCAAGCCCCGCGTCGGGCTCTGTGCTGACAGCCAGCTCAGAGCCTGGAGCCTGTTTCAGATTCTGTATCTCCCTCTCTCTCTGACTCTCCCCTGTTCATGTTCTCTCTCTCTCTCTCTCTCTCTCTCTCTCAGAAATAAATAAACATAAAAAATTATATATATAGACCCTGAAAAAATCAGTTTAAAAAGAAGGAAAGTAAAATATAATAGATAAGAGTTGAATTCTTTTCATGTGTGCTTAGTATTTTGAATTCATTTTATGCATTCAATTATACTACATTTGTTCCTTGTTTTACCAGTTATAAATTAATAACTTACAAGTATTCTAGTTTGAAATGTATATCTTTATTCACTTAGCAAAAAAACTTATATTGTCTCATTTTTCCTGCTCCAGTCTTCGTCTGTTTCTCATAATTAAACTTACCAATCCCCACAGCTTCTAGGTCATCCAAGTGTTGAGTCAGTCATGACTGAGAAAGGAAAATAAATCATCTCCGACCTCCCTGTTACATAAACTATTGTAGCTTAAAATAAAGTCACTTTCTCTGATTCTAAATGTAGTGACTAAGTCCCAGATCCAAGGCTCTCACCCATGTACCCCTTCACCCACTAAGTCCCTGCCATCCAGCAACACAAGCGAACACACACACATAAAAGGTGGGTGCTCTCTGCGGGGGTCATTCTGCCTTACAAAAGCCCCGAGCTGCTGCACGTCCTTCCCACGCCAGGGGTCTACTGGGCTGCACGTTTGCCTCTGGGTTTCCCGCTTGGTGCTGGAAGGCTGCCTTGCTGGTGCCCCCGGCCTGCCCAGCCTCCCAGGACAGCCAGAGCCCAGCTCTCCAGGCACTGCTGCTCAGCTGGATGCTCCCCTTGGCCCCTCAGTCTCCTGGCTCAGAGGCTGCAAAGTGGCAGATCTGCCTTTGGAAACCTCGGCCGCTGCCCCCGGCTCTCAAAGCCCAAGGGCCTCGCTGCCAGCCCCGCTTTCGAGATCACACACCCTGCTACTGATCGAATTATGCCTGAGCAATTATGCGGGCATCTGTGCGATCCTGCCATTTCACACCCAGCCTCTGAGGCCGAGTCAACCCCCTCGTCCTGCCTTTCCCTGGTAAGCAAGTCTCCACCCGACCAGTCGGCTTCCTCACCCCAGATGCCCAAGATACAAGGGCCGTCTGCACGACTGCCTGAACCACCACAAGCTACCACGCGAGTGCCTACCCTGTTATCTCTCAGCCTCACAAACACTGGCTCCTGTTAGTATAAGGCACACGTGACCGTAGGGCTGAGGTGCTATTCTTGGCTGGACTTTGAAAGACTGAGATAAAAATTTCCAGAAAATCTTTCAAAACGTTAAAATGGTATCGGAGAAGTTACAAATATTAGACAGCATTAGATCACAAAACCCAGCGATACTGCAAAGCTGTCACGAGTTAGTGGTGCTCTGCCCTCAGTTACAGCGGCCCTCAGAGAGCTTCCCATCTAGACACACAAACGGTCTGTGACAATTTACTGTCAGGCGCCGCCAATGTAAGAAGTTTGCTTAACAACTCGCTCTTGGAAACGCAGAGGGCTTCCTAGACTTAAAGCTAGGGGTCACTCATTCCTAAGTTTTTCAGTCTATTTTTCCAAGACTAAGTATATTCCAAGTATACTGACTCATTCCCAAGTTTTTTAGTCTGTTTTTCTCCCAGGCTCTGTTCTAGGTGCTGGGGATACAGAAATGAACAAAACCCTCAGTGTCTGTGGAGCTTATATTCCAGTAAGAGAAGACAAACAATAAACTTGACAAGTAAAACATGTAATGTTAGAAAGTGATGAGCGCTAAGAAGAAAGATAAAGCAGAGAAGGGGGCTGGGGAGTATCAGCGGGGAATGGGTAGTAGCTTTAGACAGGGTAGCCAAGGAAGGTTGTCCCCAACGTGATACCATTTGAGTAAAGATACCATTTGAGGTGAGGGAGTGAGCCTACAGAGATGTGAGGGAACTGCGTCGTAGGCAGAGGGAACATCAAGGGCAAAAGTCCCGAGGTGTACGCATGCTTGGTGTATTCAAGGGGCAGCAGGGCAGCAGGTGTAAATTTGGCAGAGTGAATGAAGGAGAGATTAGGAGTGAGATAACTGGATAGGGCCCAGAAGGGCCCATATGAGGACCAGATGATACATTTTTTTCTATCCTAAAATCCATTTTTATCAAGGTCATACTCTAGAATTACTATACTACTCTTTCAGGGCATAGGTAAGCTCTGTTACATTACATAGCTGTAAAATCCCTCCCCACACCTACCTGAGAGAACAGAAGAGCTAGAGAACAGGAAAAGGGAGAGAGGCTTTTGTACTTTTCCAATCTTGTACCATGCTTATTATCTAGTAAAAAAAATAATAATAATAAAATAAATTGCCCTCACCTTTCTAGGGTCAACCTGTCTGAGTAAAGAATCTTCTCTTCAGAAGAACGTTGGAGAATGGGAAATGATGGCATTGATGAGCTCGCCAGATTGATGTGATCACCTATTACAAAAGATACACAAATTACTGGATTAGGAAAAAACTCCAACATCTGAAGACGAAAGTTATCTTATTTTTGGAGAACTCTGGCCCCTACAAGTATCTTTTCTGGAAAGTACAGTTTCCAGAGCTCTCCACATTTAAAATTATTACATTTGAGTTTGTCTCTTTCCTCCTCAAACCTAAACTATGTGTTCTGTATAGATGTTCTCTATAGACCAAATAATTTTCCCTCACCCTAAAGATTGGTTGAAAGTACAGAACAACTATAGGGCTATCTTTACCCCGTTATAAGGCTGACCCCTAGTACAACTTTAACTCTCTTAGAATGCAGATGGCAGTCCCTCATTACCAGATACGTTTGGGCCAGCACTATGACAGCCCTGCCGGGTTCTGGGCTTTGAAGGTGTCTGAATGGAAGAATCTCCAAATGCTGATAAGGAGCTCATGGTAGTTTTCATTTCCAGCCCACATAGGTCTGTCACGTTTGTTGTGGACGAGATGCATGATGATTTATTACGAGGCGAAGGGCTTATTACTCTTCCATCTCCTTCAAAATATCAAAAAGTGTGTCACAAAGCTACACAGTACATGATGTTGCTACTGGAAATACAGAGAAAGTAGTTTGGGATAGCAAACGTAAGGCTGGCATCATCACTTTTTCTTTGTATGTTCAGCTACTATTAGTAGAAAATACTGCAGAGACCAATGGATGTGGATAAATGTCGTACAATTGTAGTTAGGGTGCACAGGGTGTGATACTCCTATAAGGTGAATGGGCTGCAGTCCTATCAACCTGACTGCCAGCAAGTAGCTTTCAATTGAGTGGCCAAACACATCTGAAATTAACAAACTATACACAAAAGGCAGAATGAAAATGGTATCTGTTATATATTCACACATAAATGTGACAATTATTTTTCATTTAAGAAGATGGCTATGCATGGGTTTGGGGGGTGGTGGATTTTATATTCTAAAGACCCAGAATAGTGTACAATGCCTAAGAACAGATGCTGCGAAGTTCCAGAAATGAGGTAGGATTTGAGTCATGAGGGGATCATTTGAACACCAGAAGAAATCTACTGTATTTTCTCCTATGAAGAGAAGAATATTCTTGGGGCGCCTGGGTGGCTTAGTCGGTTAAGCGTCCAACTTCCGCTTAGGTCATGATCTCGCGGTTTGTGGGTTTGAGCCCCGCGTTGGGCTCTGTGCTGACTGCCAGCTCAGAGCCTGGAGCCTATTTCAGAGTCTGTGTCTCCCTCTCTCTCTGACCCTCCCCTGCTCACACTGTCTCTCTCTCTCTCCTAGAAATAAAAAATATTTAAAAAAAGAGAGAATATTCTTGAAAGCAGCAATGGATGTTCAAGGGAGCAATAAGCAGTAAGAAGGAAACGATGGTTACCAGAATTCTGCTACTTAAATGGACCAATAAGATGAAAAGATAAACCCAAATCTAAGAAACTAACATACTTTTGGGGAGGCCATCGGACAATACGGTGGTAACTTAAAATCAAGTTCCATATAGATAGTATTAAAAAGCTGTAAAGCAATGGTATCTGCTAGCTTCTGTGGGTCTACAAGGTATAAACTGAAATATCACACAGCTAGCTTCTTGCACAAAATGATCAGTGCTCATACTCCACTTTTCTAAATATCATGAAACATCACAATAGCTGATAATGATGTTCTAGAGTATATGCATTCAGAACTGACAGCATGGCCACCAATGAACTGGTCTTGGGGTGGGATTCNAGTTCATGAGTTCTAGCCCTACGTCCTCTGTGCTGAAGCCTACTTGCAATTCTCTCTCTCTACCCCTTCGCTTCTTGGTCTCTCTGTCTTTCTCAGAATAAAAATTAAATTTAAAAAATGGTGAGGGGTGCCTGGGTGGCTTAGTTGGTTAAGCGTCTGACTTTCGCTTAGGTCATGATCTTGCGGTTCGTGGGTTTGAGCCCCGCATTGGGCTCTGTGCTGACTGCCAGCTCAGAGCCTGGAGCCTGTTTCAGAGTCTGTAACTCCCTCTCTCTCTGACCCTCCCCTGCTCACGCTGTCTGTCTCTCTCCCTCCTAGAAACAAATAAAACATTAAAAAATTAAAAAAAAAAAACTAGTCTTGGGATTAACTGATTAAGATGTAACTGGTGAGCTAAAGATTATAAAGGAAAAACTCCAAACAATAGACAAACTTGACTTTTCTTATTAGCATTAGAGTTAGATTTTTAAAAGCATTTTGTTAAAGCTTCAAACCAATCCTCGGTTTAAGAGACAGATTTAAACTTCAAAAGACTTGGGGTGTAGAGGAAACAAAGAGTAATTTCAGTCATGCTTAGTGAACAAAGGAGTTTTATCCTCACACTTTTCAGCTCTTATTACACACAGAAGGTATGATGAGCTTACCATCAAGATCAGTGTAATATATATATTTTTTGTAAGAGCCATATATATATACAGGATATATACATATATGTATGGCTCTTACAAGATATATATACATATCTATATACAGGATACAGGTATCGAGTCTTAATATTCTAAAAAGCCCAAAAGAAATTACATACCAAGTTTTAGACTTACCGGCTCAAATAAAACATTGAGCTTCTTTCCTTTAGACTGAGAGTACCACTGATTAATTTATGCTGTCAGGCTACCATATACACTTAATTAATTTTGAGAAAATAGAGAAAAATAAGAAGTGGAGTGAAATTAATTATAATGATTATAAGGATGCAGTTTATTTGATAAAGATTCCCAAACTTTCCTGATAAAGTGCTACTTATAATTTCTCCAAAGTTTCATGCCTTTGCAGGTAGAACGGTGAGTACAAAAGTCAAGAAAAAAGCTACACGCCCTGTGGCCTTCTTTGCATGAAACTCCTAGAACTATGGAGGAGGCACATTTAGAAACAACCGGGTACAAATGAGTAGCCTGTTCTAGAGAATGACTTTGAATAAAATCCTTCAATGGAAAAAAGGGTTTATTTTTCCCTAGAGAATTTTCTATTTTATGAGTCATTACTTATGTATAAAGCTTTATTCATCTGTTAGGTTCACAAAATTCAGTGTTCCACACTATTTTCTCATTACCAAGTAGCTAGTAATACCTTACCATTTAAATAAATTTACCTCACCAGTCCTGTAGAAATCTATATATAAACTTACTCTTCTAACTCAAGAATGGCTTGGAAGAAGTATGTATTGACCCATGATACAGAAAATAAATTTAAGATATTATTAGCAAAAAGATGAAGAAAATTCACAATGCAAATATAAATCCAGGCTCACATCTGTAACTCTGTGTCTAACACAGTGTCTAGCACATAGTACATAGTCGATAAATATGTACTGAACTGAACCAAAGAAGGCAAGATGGATGCTTCCTATAGGGTGGAAGTGAAGTTAGGTGGATGCCATGTCTAGCATGGCCAAGACAAGACTGTAGGACACAGGAAAGAGAAAAGTCATGTCGATTAGACAGGCTCAAGAAGGTCCTGAAGTAACAAAGCAAAAAATAAAAACTAATTAAATATTCAAAATGGCCCTGGGTTCACGTAGTGCTGAGATGAACAATAACACGCCTACACTGGTCAACACTCTCCTAAAAACTCCTAAAAGGTGGGGGTGGTACCGGTCGCAAGGATTCTGTAGAGCTTCACACTAGCCCATTACAGATGGCTCGCAGTTCTCAGCAACCAACTAACAACTCAAATGTGCTCAAGGAAATTTCTCCTTGAACTGAAAAATACATTTCAGACATATGACCAGATCATAAAAGGCAGTGTTTTTCAAAGCACGGTCTACAAATCATAGCCATCAGAATCACTCAAGACATTAAAAATGCACATTTCCAAGTCCCACTCAAGGCATACAATATCAGAGTGGGGAAGGGGAAGAAAGGAGGGGGAGTATTAGGAACCTGCCTTTCTAACAAAATCTTGGGTGATGCATACTAAAGTTTAAGGCCTTTGATATAAAATACTTATAATTATACACACTAGTCAGGGAAAGAAAGAGATTTTCTTCTCTACTCCTGATTTGTCACTCTTCCCACTGTTTCCTTGTTTCCTAAACATCTGTGTTCCTGTACTCTTACCCTCATTAGTTAGCCATTTTTCTTAGTTCTTTTTTTTTTTATAGTTTATTGTCAAGTTGGTTTCCATATAACACCCAGTGCTCATCCCCACAAGTGCCCTCCTCCATGCCCATCTCCCCCCTCCCCTCCCCCTATTTTTCTTAGTTCTAATACAGTATTTGGAAGATTCTTTCCCATTCTGAGGTACACAGCCCACCCCCAAACTACAGTATAATTGCTTTTTCTGTATAGGAAATAATCTACTTTGCTGTGTATATAAAATCAATTCTGATCTAAACAAATACCGAACCAATTTGATTAATGAACCATGGGTTACTAAACCATTTCATTTTTCACTCAAGTCTGTTTGGATTTGGGTAGCCGAAATTATTAAACAATATTACCCAAGGAAGATAAACCATATCTGACCTCTACTTGCAGACAATACCTTGCCTACTTGAGTAGTTTCTTTCAAGGTCATGTTGCAAGAGTCGACCAGGGAATGACGGCGTTTCTCTATTTAGCTTGAATTCAACCTAAAACACATATTTCGGGAAGAATTTCATCGTAAGGCATGATAAAATTACATACAATACTGATACATGCTACAGCAGAGATAGGCCCTGAAAACATGTTAAGTGAAAGAAGCCAGACACAAAATGGCATATCGTGTAATCCATCTATAAAGTACTACTAATAACAAAATCTACAGAGACAGAAACAGATTTGTGGCTTTCAAAGGGGGTGGGAAGAGAGAATGGGGAGTGACTGCTTAATGGATACAGGGACCCCCTTCTGGGTGACAAAAAGTTGTGGAACTACATAATGATGATGGAGGCACAATCTTGTGAATGCACAAGCTGATACGCTAATTGGTACAACTTTAAATGGCCAAAATGGTAAATTTTATGTTATGTGGGTTTTTTTAACACACACACACACACACACATACACACACACACACACTATCAGAGTCAGTTTCATGAGGTCAGATGAAACCATGTTCCAAACCACCTGCAATTCCTCCATACCCTCGGCAAAGACACAATGATTAAAAGAATCATTTTCTAGGAAACAAAAGCAAGAAACATACAGCAGAAACTAAATTCTGTTGGAAAAAGTCACTATGTTTTTATCATCAGAATTCCTGTAAGTCCAATTATAATAAAATTGTATATCTAAACCTTCTCAGAAGGTTTTTCTCTAAATTGATTTTAAATTATTTGGTAGAACTGAGAAAAACAAAATCAAAACAACCTCTCATGATTAGTCACAGAAAAAACCCTAAATACATATCTTAAAAACTAAGATGCTTCTGATTCATACACACTATACATATTATAATAGCATTTGTATCCTAATTTTATGAATTATACGAGCTAAAGGTATTTTCTTAGAACATATGTCTACCCTGGAGAGAGCAAATGGTTTGAAGAGAATTTGGACGAGGCACACATTTCCTAGAAGTGCATTATAATGATAGAACAAGATTTGTCCAGTGAGATCTACTCACAGACTTTTGGAGGGAATCCATTATGTCCAATTATAATAAAGTATACTTTCAATTAATCTAGCTAACTGCTATTTATCCAAGACGATCAAATGATCTATTTTCCCAGTGTTTATTTTCATATACATAATATCATCAACTACTACCACCTTGACTAATGGTGTCTATCATCCTTTTGACCCTCCTTACCCTCCTCATGCTGTTATTTGTAAATTGTCCTTCACTTTAGAGTTCCCTCCGTGGCATCAATTGAACAGTTTTTTTTTTTAGGAAAAATCTGAATTGTGATGGTTGGAGATATCCAACTTGGTCAAACGGGGAAAAATTGTCTTCAGAAGGTGTGGGAGGTAGGTGAATATGTTTGGACGCTGAGGTGAGATGGGAGGGAAAGAAAATCAGGCATATTAAATCTAAAGCGAGGTGTAATGGAAATGCCAAAGATACTGCACACAAATTAGGGGGAAAAAAGAATCTTATGTTCGTATCTTAACTTCTAAATAACATTAAGCCTAATGTATTTCCACTGCTAATGTATTATTTTCTCCCCTGATTTTAGATGGAATGTGGAGATGTATGCCCCCAAATTATCACATTTTATCCATTATAAGATGCCGTCGGTAGTAAAACATACCATCATTTTTACCCACTACCAAGAAAGAAAAATCTTTCCCCATAAAACTATAACATGCCATGAATTCCAAGAAGAATCCTGATTTAAGAAATGTTTAAATGCAAAAAGGAAAAAAAACCTCAGATGGCTCATTTGGTTAAGCGACGGGCTCTTGATTTCCACTGAGGTCATGATCTCTCAGTCGTGAGATCGAACCCTGCTTAGGAGTCTGCACTGAGCGTGCCGGCACCTGCTCAGGATTCTCTCTCTCTCTCCCTCTCTCTCTCTGCCTCTCCTCGTTCATGCTCTCTCTCTCTCTCTCTCTCGCTCAAAATAAAGAAACAAACATTTAAAAAAAAAGAAAGGAAAACTCACATCTTAATCATTGATGAAATAAGAATCAGCTTTTAAAAGTGGCTTTTGACTTTATGTGAGCAGGAAAGAAAAATTTGTTTTAGCTCTGCTCTTTAAATCATGCTATTTGTGTAGATTATAAAATAATTTATCTTCAATTTAAATACAGATCTGCTTAAATCTTACTTTGCTTTTTTCGGGAAGCGATGATGTCTGAATAACCAGATGAAGCCCACAGTTCACCTGCAATGTAAAAATTAAAGCATAAAATCTACTCTTAACTTAAATACCCCCCCACACACAAATATTCCTTCCCAAATCAGTACAGATGAAGATATTAAAAAAACTTGGAATAAAATAGAATGCTTGCTTTTTGTTTGTGGCAAACGATCCTGTTCTGAGGATTTGCTGAAAACAATAAAATCAGGACAAAGAATTAAAAGGTTTCACTGTGATTTATTTTCCAAAATGTCTGCAGCGATTTAACCCTCTACCTTAGCACTTCAGGTTTTTGACACTGGCCCTTCCAGGTCTAAGTAAATACCTCAGTGGGACAGGCAAAGGAGGTGGGAGTGCCTATTATTAATAATAATTTGTCTTAATTTAAAGGGGAAAAAAAGGGCTGGGGGCTGACCGGTCATAAAATGAATCCTAGCTTTTCGCAGCAGACCAGCTCCACCTTCTGGGAAACCAAGAACCTGGACAAGACTTCGAATACCCATCATTCAATATCAGATACCCTCCAAGAGCCTTGGTCCAGTCCACGAATCTCAAGCCTCGGTCAGACAATAGCTTGAGGACACTCAGCGGTGCTGGTCCCAATAATACAGCCCATCACCTAGGACAAAGACGCCAGTCAGAGAAACGATACGAATGGGAAGAAGGGGAAAGTAGGAGACCCAACCTACGTTGTTCGCAGCCCGGCCAGACACAGAGCGGTATTTCCCGGGAATCATGGCAGGAGACAGTCCAGGATCTGTTAGATCTGCCTGAGAAGCGACGCTGCAGCGGAGACTCAGAGACCGAAAGGGGTCATCTCCCAGGCAACCCGCTCAAGGGTTACCATGGAGACGACCATTTCCGGTCTGGTCCTCTCCGAAATCCACCGGCCAACCCAGTCGGCAGAACCTCTGGTGATGCTCGAGGGGGCCCTCTGCGCCCCCACCTCGTCGTCCTACTTTCCGGGCGTCGTACAAACGGAGCGGGAGTGTGGCGAAGAAGGGGCGGGGAAGAGGCCGGCCACCTCGGTCGCCGTGGCAACCACCACTTCCGGTCCGTTTCTCTTTCCGGCCCAGCTCAGCTCGGCCCGCGCGAAATTTGGATCCCTCTGCCCGCGGCCGCCTGCTCTCGGGGGAGGACTGGCGTGAGCGGCCAGAGGCCGGGATCCAGGCACCGCGTCCCCGTCTGTGGGGCCCCGGCTCGGCACTTCCGCGCGGGCAGGCGCAGGGGGCCGCGTCGCCCTGGCCTGGAAAGCGCCGGCGAGCCCAGGCCGCGGCCGCCACAGCCACCATGCCGGCCCGCTGCGTGGCCGCCCGCTGCGGCAACACCACCAAGTCCGGCAGGTCGCTGTTCCGCTTCCCCAAGGACCGGGCCGTGCGGCTGCTGTGGGACCGCTTCGTGCGCGGCCGCCGCGCCGACTGGTACGGCGGCAATGACCGCTCTGTCATCTGCTCGGACCACTTCGCGCCGGCCTGTTTTGACGTCTCTTCAGTCATCCAGAAGAATCTGCGCTTCTCCCAGCGCCTGAGGCTCGTGGCGGGCGCCGTGCCCACCCTGCACCGCGGGTCCGGCCCGGCACCTGGGGGAGCAGAAGACGGAGAGCAAGCGGGCGGCCCCGAAAGGGGACGAGAGCCCCGGGCGGCGAGGCTGGCGGAGGCCGCCCCGGGGCCTGCCCCCTGCACCCTCCTCCGGGCCAGAAAGAGGGCTGCGGCTTCACAGGTAAAGGGACACCAGGAGTCCACCGAGGGTCGCGGAAGGACCCCCGGACTGTGGCTCGGCTCTCCCGCCAGTGTCATCTGGGGAAGGTCACCTCGCCTCGACGGGTTCTCTTTCCCCATCTGTAAAATTAGGAGTGTGCGGTAATGGTGACCTCAAGGTCCTATAGAACATGAACGCTTTGGAATGATACTTCCTTCTACCCCTTCCAACCCCCCAAACACAGTCTCGCAGCCTTTTTTAAGTAGAAAGGGTTTCGTTTGGGTACATCTCAAAGAAATGGGGTGCTTGAAACTGTCTTTGCGTAACTTACGTATCCGCCCGAGGCAGTGTCCGTTATAACTGCCGATATGATGGGGTGGGAGGGGGGTGAGGGGATGCGGGGCTACTGATGAGGAGGGGGCTTGCTGATAAACTGTCCCTAGCTGCCTTTAAGTGAAATCATCTAAGTGAGCTCAGTTTTCCCACCTTCCCTCTTCTGCTACTTTAGTAATTCTCATAAGCGTGGACTATACTTAACTTTGACTCTGGTTACTATCTTCTTCCCCACTTCCCATCTTCAGACTCCCCAGCTTCTTTGAAATAATCAAACTTCAGCCCTATCACCATTAGGTAGATTAAATTAGGACTCTTAACTGGATCTAAAAGGTGTTCAATTTCTAGAGATGGGAAGCGTTCACCAAGAAGTCAAGTAACTGATCTGTAACGAATGTTTTGACTTGAATATTCAGATGCATTCATCAGGTTTTAGAGCTGACGGAAAACTAAATGCCCATCCAGTCCAAACTCACAATGTATGCCCAAGGATGCCAGTCCCGGAGGTGAGTAGTTTCCTCGCGGGCCTGTAATATTTGCTCTAGGTCTAATTGCCAGACCAAAACTTTTTTCTGCAATACCAACCTGGTTCCTACGTTGGTGCTTAGGACCCTTTTAAAGCATCCTGAAATCACTAGGACAAAGAACAAAATTATTAACAAACTACAAGTCCCTGTGTGCTTTTTTGCCCCGCTTACTATACCAGTCCTATCCAAGGCCACTGTCCTTGTGGCTCAGTATGTACCAGTCGTGCTGATCTTTTCCATTTTTGAACATGCTGTATTCCTACCAACAAGCCTTCACTCAGTTGTTTCATGTAATATCCTGCAGTTATGCCCCTTCCACTCCCCGTCATCATCAGTCAAGTCTTTTTACTTTAAAAATGAGTTCAGGGGCGCGTGGGTGGCTCAGTCCGGTTGAGCATCCTACTCCGGCTCAGATCATGATCTCACGGTCTGTGGGTTCGAGCCCTGGGTGGGGCTCTGTGCTGACAGCTTGGAGCATGGAGCCTGCTTGGGAGTCTGTGTCTCCCTCTCTCTCTGCCCCTCCTCTGCTCATGCTCTGTCTCTATATCAAGAATAAACAAAAAAAAATGTTTTTAAAAAAAGCAACTTAAAAAAATCAATTCAAACACCCTTTATTCTTTTATCCCCTAATTATATACTCTTTTTCTTCATATATTTCATATGCTTCAATAGCACATACACTTCAATAATACTCATCACAATTGTCACAAAACAATTGTGTGGTTTGCTTAATATTTGTCTTCATATTAGAATGTAAGCTCCATGAGAGCAGGGATCTTATCTGACATGTTCATTATTGTATTGGCAGTACCTAGAACAATATTGCAAATTTTAGGAATTCAATAACTATGGAATTGTGGAGTGATTATGTCACCACAAGAACACATTTTGTATACAATAGAGTGTTCACTCTACAATAGAGTGGCAGTTTCCTTTCTCACCAAGCTATATACCAGTCAAGACTTCTGCCCCATTAATTATTTATCCACTATCACTACCAATCCAACCTTTACCTAAGCACATAAATGTACCTCTATAAATAGATAAATATAAATATGTAGTAAAGGAGAGCAACTTTAAACATGTGCCATGCACACCCTTTTCTTGCTCATAGCTATACCACCTAATCACAACTTGGGAGAAGAAAAGTCAGGCTAGTGAAACAATTAAAGATTTTATAATAACAAAGGCTAATGTTGAGGGAATCCAGAACAGATACCAAACCTATTTTCCAATTAGTATATCCTGCCAAAATATCTAACAGTCCACATTCCGTTAACACACTTGTCGAGTTATTCGGAAACTGTGTTTTAATGGTAGTGACCTTAAAAGTATATAAAGTTAAAAAGAGTTTAGAGTTGTTAGGCATACATTTTTGGCCAGGTCTAGACTGAGAACCCCAGTAACATTGCTAAGGCAGTTTACTTATGCCACCTCTGATTCCTTCCACCACTCACTGTTTTCTCAGTTCCAGGACCAACTGACTAAAAATCAAATTTCCAGGCATTCTACAACTTTCACTGAGGGGCTATTGTAGGCACTGTTCTGGATGTTTGGTGCAATATGTAGATAAATATAATGGAATGCTCCCCATCTGTAGGGAGCTTGAGAAAAGATTAGGGACTATCTCCAAGGAGGAAGGGGGCTCTGAGGATCAGTGTACACTGATATTTTGCTTCGTGAGGCTATGATTATTGTTTTTCCTTAACAGTTTTGCATTCTTGCTTTTTTTATCCAACCCGAGATGACATAAGTTCCATATATATCTTCAAATTGGTTTGTCAGCTTCCACAGATTATCTGCTGGAATTTGATTGAGACTACACCGAATTTATAAATGAATGTGGGGAGGAAGAACATATTGACAATACTGATTCTTCCAATCCATGAACATAGTGCATCCCTCCATCTGGTTTTCTACATTTCTCTTAAAAATATTTTATGGCATTCTATGTAAAAGTTCTGCACATCTTTTATCAGATTTACTCCTATTTGATTTTACTATTATAAGTAGTATTTAAATTTTTATTTTTTATATATTTATGCAGATAAATTGACTTCTGTTTGACCTCGTATCCAGAAACCTTGTGGAACCTTGTTTATTCCAACAATTTGTAGACACTTTTCAATTTTGTACATGTCTAAAACATATTGGTAAATACTTTTTGATGTTCATGCTTTTATTTTCTATTCCTACTGCACTAACTAGAAACTTTAATACAGTGTTGGGAACTAAAGAGGTGATGAGGAATCCTTTTCTCCGCCTTGTTTCCAGAGGGAAAGCCTTTAGGTTTACCATTTGATATGATTTATACTATAGGGGTTTTTTTGCAGTGCTTTTTATCATAAAAAGGAATATTCCCCTCTATTCCTGCTTTTTGCTACAGATTTAATCATAAGTGATGTTGACTCATATTGAGTGTTTTATCTATTTTCTGAATCTATTCGTGATCCTATATTTTGTCTATTATTCTGTTATTGTGGTGAGTTATATTGCCTGGTTTTGAAATAACAGAATCAAACTTGCATGGCTGAAGTAAACACAATTTCACCAAAGTGTATTACTCTTTTTTATATACTGCTTCATTTGATTTGCTAATGCTTAGGATTTTTGCAAACTTGATCTATGGTTTTTCCGTATTGAAATTCATTTCTCAGCTTTAGTGTCAAGATTATGCTGACCAGTTTGGAGTTATTTCTTCTTATATCATTCTCTGGAAATGTTTCTATAAATGGACATTATACAGCATTAATAAATTTGGTATTAATATTTGGTAGAGTTCAGTTATTCAATTTTTTGTTTCTATACTTATTTTGATAAATTGTGTTTTCTAAAAATTCATCAGTTTAAATTTTCAAATATATGGACACAAAATTGCTTATATTATCTTTTGAAATTCTATATGATATGTAGACTATATGATATGATTTTTGCTTTTTCATTTCATTTCATTTTTGATCTACTTCACCAGGTGCTTATTGATTTTCTTAGTCTTTTCAAAGAATAAACTTTGCCTGTTGATCTGTTCTCTGGTATTTTTTTTCTTTTTTATTCTTTTCTATCATTTTTCCTTCCCTGTACTTATTATTTTCAACTTTGATTTTTTTCATTGATGGGTTAGATTTATACATCACTGAGCTAAATGATTAACCTAGATCTTTTCATATCTATTTTTCCATTAAATAAGCTTGTTAAAAAGCGAAAAGCTTCACTTACACTAGGATATCCTTATGTATTCAGATGTGATATTTCATGCAAAGAATATCTTAAGAATAACTGACTTGTGTATGTGTAGATAAGACAGTGAATTACCAAACTTTAAATTTTGCCCGGTTTCTTAAATTTAAAAAGAAAACAAAACATTTTTTCCAATATTTTAAAAATCATTTTTGTAAGACTTTTAGAGTTTTAGGTGCACAGCAAAATTGAGGGGACTATAGAGAGATTTCCCATATTCCCACTGCCCCCACACATGCATCGCATCCTCCACCAAAGTGATACATTTGTTAGAACTGATGAACCAACATTGAAACATCATTATCACCGGAAGTCCATAGTTTACATTCTAGTTCATTCTTGGTTCTTCTACTTATTAAATTTTTATTTACTCTACTTCTATTCTTCCACCAAATTAGATCATCGATTTTTCAGAATTTCCATATGAATGACAGATGGGGGATAAGTTTCATATGCTTATTTCCCAATTGTAGAATTTTTCATCCTAGAGTGGATGAAAAATTGACTCCTGAAATAAGGATACGTTAGAGATCTTTTGTGGAATACTTTTTTTTACATGATGTTAATAATTACAGTCTAAAGTAATCAAGCCTAGTCAACTTTTCTATACTCTTTTATGCATGTGAGACCAAACACTGCCATGGAAGCATGGCATTAACTGAATCCCGTAAGTTTTTGATGTAGAGTATTACTATTATTATTTAGTTTGAACTATCTTTTTATTTTCATTGAAGTTTATCTTTTAATTTTGTTTTCATGGGTTACTTAGAAGTGTATTTTAAAATTTCCAAACACAGGCATTTTGTAGTTCTATTTTTGTTATAGATTTCTATATCAATTATACTGTGGCCAGAGAGTATATAACATATGAATTTAATCTTTTGAAATTCGTCAAAACTTGTATTAGGCAAAACATAGGTAAGTGTTTGTAAACATGCCATATTCAGGTGAGATGAACGTGTGTTCTGCAGTTGGGTACAATATTCCATACATGTCTATTAATGTTTAACTGTTCTATATCCTTATGGAATTTTTGTCTGCTTCTTGTATTGATATGCCCCTGTGATTTTGAATTTACATATTTGGTCTTCTAATTATAACAGTATTTTTGCATTATATAGTGCTAATATAGCAACATCAGCTTTCTTTAGGTTAGTGTTGGCATAGTATATCTTTTTACAGCCTTTTACTTTCAATCTTTCTGTATCCTTACTCACTTATGGTTGCCCCTTTGAAGAGAATGCTTTTTTCCTGTGGCTGCTTCTCAGTTTTTCTCTGTTTTCCATTTTTACTGTAATGTGCCTAGATATGCCTTCCTTTGTTTTTATTTTGATAAATACAAATAGTACTTTTGTCAAACTGTGTCTTAATGTCTTCTGTCCATTTTAGTTAATTTTCACATGAGATTTGCTCAAATATTGCTTGTGTCCCATTTTTTTCTTTTTATCTGGGACTACAATAATATCATATACAATACCTTTTCACCTTATCTGCTATCTTTTGTAATCTTTTCTATATTTTCCATCTTTTTGTCTCTCTCTGCCTCACTTCAAATATTTTCTTTTGATGCATGTTCCACTTGATCAATACATATTTGGAAATTCTGCTTCTTAACCTTTTAAGATTAAGAAGTAATCAGATATGTGCACAGAAGATTTATGCCCACAAAGATTTCCAATATAGATTGTTTTCATAAATTACAGTATATCTGTACAATAGATTGTATGCAGCCATAAAAATTATGTAGAATATTTAATAATATAGAAACATGATATATTAAAGGATAAAACAAGGTTATAAAACATTATCCAATTAAAAAAACATAAATAGCAAAAGACCAAAAAAATTCCAAACTATAAAGTTGTTAGCTATGGATAAAGAGATTACGGCGATTTTTTAGTTTATTTTTGCTTCTCTGGGTGGGTGCAAATTTTTCTCAGTGATAAAATGTCTTCTTCTAATGGGAACAGAAGTTATTTTTTAAAGCATGATTTGATTCCTAAAATGCCATTTTAATGAGGCATAAATCTGTTCTGTAAAGAAATAACGTACTTATTCTAGACTCTTGGCTTGGCTTAGAAGTAGATATAGCCAGTGGAAATTAGTCATAATTATAAACAGAAATAAAGGTAGGACTTATATTTTGATTTAAGTCCTTAGTAATAGGAGATATAATTGTTTCTGTTACAAAGGGACTCTTCACAAAGTATCTTTAATGTCTTGCTAGCAACCAAAGATGCCAGCTAAAGTATTTTTTCAGTGGTCTGAAGCTACTTGCCACTATCAGGGCACTAGATAAAATTGCAAAGTACTTTTATTTTGTTTCTCTATCACTTCTTATTTTTTCTTCCCACAGTCCCCCTTACACATTCCAGATGTCCTTTCTTAGCCTCTTCCACATAAATTCTAGGCACTCAAGTCTTAGGTTACCTTCTAAGTATCCAAATCCTCCTTCTTTCTACCTCTCACTTCCCCCATGAGTCAGAATTTCCATCTTACATTGTATTTTTTTTCCTCAGGAAAGCATAAAATCATTAAAGCCAATCATATTATTATTTTTTAAACCAATCATATTATTGTATCAAAGTATTTCTCTCCAAGGGATGAAGGACTGAGATTGGGTTTTCTAGAGTAATTACTGCTATACTATCTAATAATTTAATACTAGTAGAATTATTTCTTACAGCAACTGATTTAGGGGGAAAAACAATGAGTTGTAAGCAAATAGCTTAATAGCTTATAGATTTCTGTTTGACCAGAATGCTTAGCAATTTGTGGTTGCAAATAGTAAAGAACAATATGGCAGAGTTCTTGAGAACTTGGACTATGAAGCCAGCTTGCCTGGGTTCAAATTCCAGTCTTCCTGATATGTGACCTTGAAAACTATTATTTATAGTCTTTTACTACTTCTCACTTTTGAAAGATAAAACCATACTAGTTAGGCTTACCTTTGATATAGTTCTCTGATTCATATTTTTAGATTACATGTGAAAATGAAATTGCACAAGCACAAGTCCATGCTGATCATCGATCTCCTGGTGTCGCTTCAGTACCTCCTTACTGTGAAGAAGGCCCAGTGCATAAAAGTACACAGATTTCTCTGAAAAGGCCCCCTCACCGAAATGTTGGTATGTTTTGACTCTTCTGTTCATTTATAATTGAGTTAATCTTCTGTATATGAAAGGTATGTGACAAGCCAAGGGTCATTCACAGGCAATCATGTTTATTCCCTGCAGGCATTCAGGCCAAGGTAAAAGGGTTTGGAAAACAACTGTGTAACACCACTACTCAGACGGATGAACTGCAGTCTAGAAGTGCCTCTCTCTCTGACATTTACTCATGACTCAGAGACGGACGTTGAGAGTGAGCAGAGCGATTTGTCTTACATTGCTGTGCAGGTGAGAGAAGAGTCCTGTTCAAAACTCCACATCAGATGACTTGGCATGCCATAGGTTTTCCAATCTTTGCTCACATCATTACTTCTTTGCTCCCATGAATCTTTCACTTTGAGATAGTTGAGCATCAGCAAAATTTGTTTAGCTCTAAGGCAAAAATGTGGCTGTCTGCCAAGGTAATGAAGGTAATACTGCCCACAAGCCTCCCCACCTCCCACTTTACCATTTTTTTTTTAAATCCTTGGTGGAAATCGGATTATAAAACAAAACCACAGTAGCAACATTTCCAGATCAAGATTAAGCACTGAATATTTAAGCTTGCTGCAGAAGCAACCCCCATATGGGACTTACTTGACATTTACAAGTTAGAATGTCACCATCCGAAATAATTTGAAGATACTAGTAAGCACAGCCAAGTCTGATACTGTTAAATGATTTGGGGGTGGAGTCAGGAGATTTACCATTGATTATTATTTTTTATGTTGTGTATTTATTAGTTTGTCCATTTGTAATACCATTCAATCTGGATCGGTCCCTGGGTGCATTACTGGTGAAGCTATGGCTCATACAGAAAATTTTCGAAGGGAATTAATTGAAACAGAGGGAGAGCTTCATATACTTAGATTACCTTGTTGATGAAATCTGCATTGGTTCCCATTGCAACAAACCAATTAGCTTGATTCATTTCGATTGAAATTATTAGCATCATGCAAAAAAAAAAAAATTAGTACATTTCTAATGTTATCCCCATGTCAGGAATTGGGTTTTCCTCTATTAATACCACTCTGTTGAATTCCACATTAGGGAAATAAGCATGTGAAACTTAGCTGCTCCATCTGCCACTCACCAGGAAAATGTCTCTGGCAATTCTGTACCATGAAGTGATTTGTTACAATGGTTTCTGAGAAACTTATTAGAACTCTGATCTTCTATTGAGAATAATAAAAACAAATGTCCATTTTATACTTCACATGTCTTGTGCATGATTGGAAGAACTTGCATGATTTGTATCCTAGATTTAAATAAGATACCAAAGTGATTTTCTCCCAAAGCCAGTTTCATGTGTGACTTAATTTTAATAAAAAGAATAATAAAATAAACAAAATATTACTAAAAGTTGTGAGCCTGAAGTATCATTGTGTAAACATAATAGTATCATCATCACCATTATTATTATTACTATTATTATTATTATTATTATTACTGCTGTTTTGGCTTGACTTTGAGATGACTATTTTATGTTTTAAGAGAGCTTTATGTTTTGTGGGGATTTTTTGTTTTTTTACTGTTTACTTATTTATTTAAAAAAATTTTTTAATGTTTTATTTATTTCTGAGAGAGAGAGAGAAAGACAGTGTGAACAAGGGAGGGTCAGAGAGAGAGGGAGATACAGAATCCAAAACAGGCTCCAGGCTCTGAATTAGCTGTCAGCACAAAGCCTGACACGGGGCTCGAACCCACGAACGTGAGATCATCACCTGAACCGAAGTCGGACGCTTAACCAACTGAACCACCCAGGCGCCCATGTTTATTTATTTTTGAAGAGAGAGAGAGACAGAGCATGAGCAGGAGAGGGGCAGAGAGAGAAGAAGACATAGAATCGAAAGCAGACTCTAGGCTCCATGCTGTCACCACAGAGCCCAATGCAGGGCTCAACCCTATAAACTGTAAGATCATGACCTGAGCTGAAGTCAAACACTTATACTTGACTGCACACCAACAGGAGCCCCAAGAGACCTTTATGTTTTAAAATTAAGCACATAAATCTTCTGAAGCTAAATACTATCAGTAAGTACCTATTGTCCCTTGGGCTTTTAAAGATCCTATCTTCTTAATTCTAATCGTAATGAATATTATATGCCCATTAATCACCAAATTTCACTGCCATGAGTTTACTTCTATGTGTTAAACAACTTTGAGAGCTGTAGTAGTTCTTTCTCTTCATTTCTTTCTTACTTTCTATTCAGTTAGATTTTTCTTCTCTCACCAATTGAGAATTTATGTTTGGTTTGTTGAAGCACATGATTTTATTATGTCCTGAAGTAAAATGAAATCCTGGCTTTGTTTTAAATGTAAGGAACTTCTGGCTTATATATACATACTGATTACTGTTTGTATATTTTCAATTATCTTAATTTCTTTCGTTCCCAGATGAGTTTAATGGGAAAGAATGAGATATACCTCAAGACTTCCCATATCATTTTTCATTCGTTTATTTAATAAGTACTTATTAAACATACTCTGTGCCAGATAACTATTCTAGACACCAAGGTATATTCGTGAACAAGATAAAGATTTGGCCCTCTTGATGCTTACCTTTTAGAGGAGAGCCAGGCAATAAACAAGGAAATGAATGAATAATTTTAGATAATGATTAGTGCAATGAAGAAAACAAGGCAGAGTAAGATGTTAGAACATAATTGGGGTCAGGGAGAGGGTTTGCTCTTTTAGGTAGGGTAATCAGGAAAGGCCTCTCTAAAGATAAAATATTTGAGCAGAGACCTGGACAATCAGAAGAAGCAACCATCTAAGGATTGGAGGGCAGAGCATTCCACATGATAGGAATGGCAGGTGCTCTGGTATTTGAGGAAGAACAGGGAGGCTAGGGTGGCTGGAGATAATGAACTAGGCAGAGAATGATAAGAGATGAGATTGGACTGGTATACAGAACCAGACCATGTAAGGCCTTTGGGGCCACAATCAATCATTTTCATTTTTTTCTAGACTTACAGTCTATTTTAAATGTATTGTATGGCTGGCATATTGCCAGTATTTCTTATACTTAAAAAACATAATTGGATTCACATGTAAAATCATTGGACTTTAGGCAAGAGAAGAGAGACGTGTCAAGAGTATGTGAATATACAGCTTGCTCTGTCAAAAATATTCCTCAGTGGGAATTCTGGAGAGATGATGGCGGTGATGATGTCTTTTCTTTTGAATCTCCCCAAATTTCCTCATGGAAGCAAACAGAGCGGTTCCAATTCTGTTAGTGGCAAGGTAGCTTGTATCAGATTAACCGTCCTGTGGATAACATGTATAGAAAACAACTTTAAGGGACCCAAAGAGCATCAAAAGTAGGTTGAAATAGCAAGTCATCCTTAAAAGAGGTGAACGGCAGTGGACGAGATATCCTTTGTGTGCCTTCCCGCCCCAGTGCACTCCCCGTTCTGTGCTCTGAAGGGCATCTAGAACTCAAGTAGAAAGTTACCATCTTACTGGCTTGAGGAGTCAGAGTTGAAAATTAAGGGCTCCTGGAGTGAAAAGTGGCAGGGCAAGTCATAGAAAAGTCAAAGCCACTGGGGAGGAGGGCCAAATCTGCTTATCAACCACCCAAGTCTTTGACAATCACCGAAGTACACATGTGTTGTATGGAGAGACCTCAGTGATCCCCAGTAGAAAGAAACAGCTGGAAGCCTTAGCTTAGTTTGATCTTGGAGTTTGAGTCCAGCCAAGTTCACTGGCTGTTAGAACAAAATCCATCATGCTTTAGAATAAGATGACAGAATTTGTCATCTAAAATGTCCAGCATAATATTGAAAATCACTTGTCATGTAGAGAAATTGGAAAAGTGTGATCCATAATCAATACAAAAAAGGAAGCAATAGAAATCAACTCCAGGATAACCAAAGTTGTCATTAGCAGAGCTGTCATTAGCAGAGAAGAACTTTAGAAGAGCACTTAAAATAAAACGTATTCAAACAGAAAAATACAGCAATACCAAATGAAAAGACAGGGAATCTAAGAAGATAAAAGGAAACTAGAAAAAAGAAGCAGATGGAAATTCTAGAGCTGAAAAGAGACAAGCTATCAAAGCTGACACAAGAAGAAACAGAAAACCAGAAAACCTGAATCACTCTATATTTTTAAAGAAGTTGAATTTGTAATCATAATCCTTTCACAAAGAAAATTCAATGCCTAGGTGACTTCACATGTAAGTTCTATCAAACACATAAGGAAAAAATGCAAATGTTACAGAAACTCTTTCAAGAGAAGCATTAAGGAACACTTTCCACTTCATGAGCTCCACATTATCCTATTACCAAAACTGGGCAAAGACATGATAAGAAATTACAAAGCAATATCCCAATGTGAATGTAGGGGCAAATATCCTTAACAAACTATTAGCGAACATATCCTGCAATGTAACAATAATACATCATGTCCAAGTATAGTTTAGCTCAACACTGCAAGATTAGCTTCATGCTCAAAAATTAAACAATGCAATCACCGCATTACGAGAATAGAGGAGAAAAATCACATGATCATCTCATTTAATTTAGAAAGAGTATTTGAGGGGCGCCTGGGTGGCTCAGTCAGTTAAGTGTCCGACTTCAGCTCAGGTCATGACCACACAGTCCATGGGTTTGAGCCCCACATCAGGCTCTGTGCTGACAACTTGGAGCCTGGAACCTGCTTCCGATTCTGTTCTTCCTCTCTCTCTCTCTGCCCCTCCCCTGCTTGTGCCCTCTCTCTGTTTCTTAAAAGTGAATAAATAAACATAAAAAGAAAAGAGTATTTAACAAAAATCAAGATCCATTTATGATAAAGACTCTCCACAAACTAAGAGTAGAAGGGAACTTGTTTCTCAGTCTGATAAATGACAGCCATGATATAGGTACCAATAATATCAATAGTTAATGTTCAAGGGTTGAAACTATCAGGAACAAGGCAAGGATATTCATTCTTCAGTACTTCTAGTCAAAATTGTAGTGAAGATCCTAATTAGTGCAATAAAGACAAAAAGAAAAAAAAGTAAAATGCATAGAAGTTTAAAAGGAAGATATAGAGGGACCAGATTGCCTCTGTTGACTGAGCATCAACTCTTGATCTCAGCTTAGTTCATGATCCCAGGATTGTGGGATCCAGCCCCACATGGGGCTCTGCACTGAGCGTGAAACCTGCTTAAGATTCTCTCCCTCTGTCTCCCCCACTCGCATGTGCTCTCTCTCTCTCTCTCTCGCTCTCTCAAATTAAAAAAAAAAGTAATAAAAGGAAGATATAAAACTTTTAAATACAGATCATGTACATAGAAATGCCCATGGGATCTACAAAAAGCTAATCGAACTAATAAGTCAGTTTAGTAAAGACATGTATAAAAACCAATTGTATTGCTGCATATTAGCAATGAACAATTGGAAAGTGAAATAAAAAACCGACACCATTTACAATATAAAAATACAAAGGGTTTAGAATAACCCAAGTGTTGGATAGAGAAGAAGCAACCTGAAGTCTCATACATGGCTGATGAGAATGTAAAACGTTAAAACCACTTTAGAAAACGGTTTGGCAAACTTTTATAAAGTTAACACACCCATATCATTCAACCAAGCAATTCAATTCCTAAGTATTTATCCAAGAGAAATTAAAATACATGCCTACACAAACACTTTTACAAGGATGTTTCTAAGAGTCTGAATCTGAAAACAACCCAAATGTTCATCAACAGGTGAATGGACAAGCAAATTATAGTATATCCAGACAATGGAATTCTCCCAGCAATAAAAGAGAACAAGCATGTGTGTAACAATGTGGATGAATTTTGAAAACATTTTGCTGAGTGAAAAAAATCCAGATTCAAATAAGAGTACATGTACTGTATTTCCATTTGCACAAAATTCTAAAAAGGAGAGAGAGAGACAGAGAGAATCAATCTGTAGAAAGAAAAAGATAATCAGCAGCTGCCTAGGACTGGGGCAGAGAGGAAACGACCTGCAAAGGGGAGAAGGAAATGTTTAGGTTAATGTGGGTGTTGTAGACCCTGATGTGGTCATAGTTACATCAGTACATATCCTTGTGGTGGTGTCAATTATACCTTTATGAAGCTGACTGAAGAAAACAGCAATACATGCTAATTGCCAAATGACCAGTAAAAACAACAAATTCTGTAGTTTTTTTAAGGTAGACTTCACAGAAGAAGCAGAATTGGAATTGCCCTTTCAGAAGAGATAAGATATAGATGTTCTACATTTAAAAAAAAAAAAAACTGAGCAGGGGCACCTGGGTGGCTCAGTTGGTTAAGCATCCAACCTCGGCTCAGGTCATGATCTCATGGTTCTTGAGTTCAAGCCCTACGTCGAGCTCTGTGCTGACAGCTCAGAGCCTGAAGCCTGCTTCAGATTCTGTCTCCCTCCCCCACTCACATTCTGTCTGTCTCTCTCTCAGAAATAAACTTTTAAAAAATTTTGAAAAACTGAGCAAAGAAAAAGTCAACACAGGCATAAATGCAGTAAGAGCAGAATGGGTGGCTTGAAGGGATGGTGGTGGCCTCATTACACTGAAGGCAGAGGCTCCTACAAG